>NC_082677.1:12425140-13050140 GCF_025265405.1 Mesoplodon densirostris | reverse complement strand
CAGCTGGACTTAGAATGATCATCACACCATCCCTACCCTGTCTACCTACCCTGCAAGACCTGTCTCCAAACCTGAATTGCCAGCCATCTTCATTTGACCTGGAAAGCATTTTTTTCTCCTTCCATCCTTTATCTTACTATGTTTATTTTTGCCTGTTGCTATAGAATAAGTACCTCAAAGGTCGAGACTTCACCTTACTTATCATTGTATTTCTCATAACACCAAGTACAGTATGATATAGTGTGGTACTGGATAAATAAAAAGGTACAGGATGGTTGAATTCTTGAATTTGTCATAGAATAAACATAAAACGGTTATTAAAACTCTGATGTTGTACACAAATATAATGCCATTTTTATTTTGTTTTCCACTCAAAGTACTTTAAATATCTGATAACTTCATATTCCCTAAGCCTTTACAGCAAGATCATCTCTTCATCAATACATTTATTAAAAATTTTGTTTTATCTCTAAAAATGTCCAAGTGCTCTATAAGATCTGGAACCCTTTACTGAGTACCTCTACTTACAAAATTTCTTAATCAATTGAAATAGTATAATTTTAAGTTATTTATGTCAATTTGGTTTGACCATCTGGGTAATTCAATGAGAAAATAACAAGAGAGTAGAAATAGTGTGATTATAAGATTTTTAATAATTAACGATCATAAAATAAACTTCTGTCATTTCAATTTTTCCTAGGATATCCGTAGAGGTTTGGAGAGCAATGTAAATGTTGAATTATTGAATGCTTTACATAGCCACATGATTAATAAGAGAATGTTGACCAAGGACTTGAAAAACGGCATGATTGTTCCTTCGATGTATAACAATTTGGGGCTCTTCATTAACCATTATCCTAATGGGGTAAGTTTCATTAATAAAAAGTACCTTTCTCAATAACATTGCCCTTAATTTTTTTCTATACCTTTTATATAAGGCTCACAGAAATAATAAAAAGTTAGTGAATATAATGTAAGTGCCATATCAAGACTTTTCCCTACATCTAGAGCATGTAAATTTCTAATTCAGTGAGTGATTTCTACTAAAGAGTGATTGTGAGGAAGAAAATAAATCAATAGTTCATTTATAGTAGACTTAGATGTTCTACAAAAGGAAATTTTAGTATTTGATGTGTTTGAAAAACAAATAATCAGAAAAAAATAATAAATAAGTATTTGTCAGAGAATTTATCAGAGAAAAATCAGAGAATGAGTATTCTTTTATTCACCCTCTGGCTACTATATTGATTTAGGTTCTTGTGTGTTTTAATAAAGTCTTTGTGGGAAACGTCCAACCAGGGTCATAGAGCTCTTTCAACAGTCAGAGTTCCAGGAAATAAAGGGTCACTGAGGAGTCAATATTTAGGAAATCACTGAAATAGAACTGATTATATTTATGCAATAATTGTTTGTTTCTGTCTCAGAACTTTTTTTTAGGACTAATTAGACTTCTTTATGTAACTAATTGACCTACATTAGAAATAGTGTATGACTATCTCTATGAAAGAAATAGAGGAATAAAAGCAATAATTTAAACAAAAAAATGTTTTTGCCTTGCATTTCTAGGTATGTTAAGTGTAACTGGACTTGGGTTCTCAACTGGTTGCAATTTTTCCCAGGTTTCTTTTTTTTTTTTTTTTTTGTACATAGTAATATGTAAGTCTTCACCCTCAGAATTTACATTCAGAATGTCAGTTCTTTCATGTTACACTTACCAGTAATCATGAAAAATAGGAAATGGGGGCTTGCAGTCTCAGTGGTCAACAGATAGCTGTGATTTCTAAAATCTGATTTTCTCAAATAATTAGGTTGTCACTGTTAACTGTGCTCGAATCATCCATGGGAACCAGATTGCAACAAATGGTGTTGTGCATGTCATTGACCGTGTCCTTACACAAATTGGTACCTCAATTCAGGACTTTATTGAAGCAGAAGATGACCTCTCATCTTTTAGAGTAAGTACAAGAAGTAATAGCAGATTGTCTTGGACCAATGAAATCCCTCCTCTTTCCCTGTCAGAATCTAAAATAATTATAAAAAGCTATTAAATCTGGCAGACATGTAACCAATATATTTCTTGAAATGAAAAGGTTTTCATTTTATGCAGAAGAAATCATCTCCTTATATGAAATAATAATATTTATATGGACATGATAGATAGAGAATGATTAGTTTCATGACTGTAGTGTGCTTAGTGCATTTAGAATGAATTCACCAATTATTATGTTTACTGCTGTATATTATTCAGTCACACAAGCATTGGCAAAATTCCCCATCTTACATACAGTTTGAGGAAAGTTTGAAAAGACATGGTTGTTTGCGCCAAAAGATAGTATTTTAAATATCTAACAAGAGTTATATCTAACTTCTATAGTTTTCTATATAATCAACTCCCTCATGTCCACCCAGACTGAGTGTATTGTAATTTTCTTCTGGATTTGCAATGTGCCGGCCTCTAAAAAGCATATTTGTGTTTCAGGCAGCTGCCATCACATCTGATATATTGGAGGCCCTTGGAAGAGATGGTCACTTCACACTCTTTGCTCCCACCAATGAAGCTTTTGAGAAACTTCCACGAGGGGTTCTAGAAAGGATCATGGGAGACAAAGTGGCTTCGGAAGGTACTTAACTGTCTCTCTCTAGGAGAAGCCTCCCAGAATTCCAAGAAAGGAAATGAAAAAGAGATCAAGTCCTGCCAGCATTATAACCTTTGATAAGCAAAGGCAAAGAAAAACTGTTATTCTGAGGTGGACTATAAAAATCTTAAAAAACAAAATCCTTGAAAGAGTAGGCAAAGTAATTCAATAATTAATTTAATAATTAAAGTAATTAAATAATCAGCATATCCTAAAGATCACATTCTTCTGCACTGCTTTCAAGTAACTAAGTAACAGACACTAAAAAGAATTAGAAAGTGTTGAAAAGAAATATTAGATCATCAAACTTTAATACTGTATACATATTGCTCAATGCTTTTAATTCTAAATTTACACTAAAGTTAAGTTGAGAAAAGTGCATGGTTCTCTTTGGTCATTACCTATTGATACATAGAACTTGGTTTCTTTCCAGTCTCCTTTTTCGTTTCAACTAGATTTTACATTGTGACTAGCACATTTCGCTTACTCAGCCTCCCCCAAATTGGCTTAACCAATTTATGATGAGATATTTTGGTGCAAATATAGACAGTTTAGGCACAGATCCCTTCAGAAGTCCTTCAAGAAGTCATCTTTATTTTGGCTATTTTCTAGATGTTGCCTTTAGGGTTGCCACAAACCTTCAATTTGTAAAAAAACAAAAAAACATAGTAAAAAAACAAAAAAACAAAAAACATAGTATCTGCAAAGTGCAAAATAGTGAAGTGCAATGAAATGAAGTATGCCTGTAGAGCTGTTCTGTCATGAGTAGCTGATGTAAGATACCTTAGGTCAATACTTAGGTCTTATATATATATTATATTTCTTAGGAATACTTAGTTCCACAGTGAAACACGTCTTTTAAGGATCAAATGCTATTCTCCTTGATCTGAAAGCTTACTCTTTGTACTTTGTCCTCCAGCTCTCTTGAAGCACCACATTTTAAACACCCTCCAGTGTTCCGAGGCTATCATGGGAGGAGCAGTATATGAGACTCTGGAAGGAAACACCATTGAGATAGGATGTGATGGTGACAGCGTAACAGTAAATGGAGTCAAAATGGTGAACAAAAAAGATATTGTGACAAAAAATGGTGTTATCCATTTGATTGATCAGGTCCTGATTCCTGATTCTGGTGAGCAGCAGTTTCATATTGTTCTACCTACTATCGTTTACCAATTAGATGCCTTAAGAGTAGGCAGATGGAAAATAAATGTGCAGTATAAGGAATGCCATATGAAGTACAAACACAAAATTAACAATGAGCTGAGTACTAAATAGGCAGCTTGTGTAGTCATGGGCATTCCATGCATTGACCTCTGGCTTTCCAGAGTTTCTTTTTTTTTTAAATGAATTTTTATTGGGGTATAGTTGACTTAAAATGTTGTGTTAGTTTCTGCTGTATAGCAAAGTGAACCAGTTATACATATATCCACTCTTTTTTAGATTCTAATCCCATATAGGTCATTACAGAGTACTGAATAGAGCTTCCTGTGCTATACAGTAGGTTCTTATTAGTTATCTATTTTATATATAGTAGTATGTATATGTCAATCCCAATCTCCCAATTTATCCCTTCCCCCCTTCCCCCTTGGTAACTGTAAGTTTGGTTTCTACATCTATGACTCTATTTCTGTTTTGTAAATAGGTTCATTTGTACCGTTTTTTTAGATTCCACATGTAAGTGATATCATATGATATTTGTCTTTCTCTGCCTGACTTACTTCTAATACCTAATATTGATAAAGATTATCACAGTGCCAGAGTTTTTCTTGAAAACAGAAGGGAAGATATAACCAAATGGTTACTTTTGGATAAATGAAAGACCTATGGCACTCACAAGAGCAGAGAGATAAGGCAAGTAATAAAGAATTCAAGAAAACTGCAAAGCAAGAAGTCAGAAAGATATTGTCCTTCTGAAAGTCTTTGGTCATCAACCCCAAAAAAGGGAAGCTGGAACTCTCTTACTAGGGAAAGGCAGGATGTCACATTGCCAGTACAGCAAATAGCTTATGGAAAATAGCCAAGAACTGATTTACTAATTTCATGATTATTGTAATAACAATGATGACATTGTTTGAATGGTAATGGTTTATTTTACAGCTAAACAAGTTATTGAGCTAGCTGGAAATCAGCAAACCACTTTCACAGATCTTGTGGCCCAATTAGGCTTGGCATCTGCTCTGAGGCCAGATGGAGAATACACTTTGCTGGCACCCATGAATAATGCATTTTCTGGTATGTACTGGACACTGTCATTCCTGCTCTTTCCTCCTCTACACACATTGTTTCTTCACCATGATTGTTTGCATTAAGAAATAATAGATATTTTGTGAGGTGTTAATTAGTTTCTTTACCAGCTACACATACAATGCATTAGCACTATGTAGTCTCTATTAAAATGTCCTTCATTTCAAAACATTTCATTATAATAGATAATAGCCTACAGGAAGTGAAAGTTTGTGATAAGTAGTCTTCAGTTGTTCTGTGAACCTGATCATATTTCCAGCACACATAATGGATGTATTAACAGATCTTAAGAAAAATAAATCTGATTTGTTTATTTAAACACCAACATAATAATACTTAGGAATACGTAGGTGCATTTTGCAACTCAGAATTTGAAAGTAAGGTATCAAATTATAAATAAATACAAACAAGAGAAAATGATACACTTCCATATTATGATGTGAACTATGATTACAATTATTTGACCTAGTAGCTGCTATTCAAGGACTGTGTTTAGATTAATACAACCTGACACTTTTTCCGGAAAAAAATGACTTCACAAAGACATATTTAAATTGTTAGGCAAAATTTAGCAATTAAAAACTAAATAAGTATCACCTTTTTAATATTTTTCCAAATACTAGGTTGTGACATAGAAAATTATTAACAAGAAAATTCAAATTCCTAGAAATGCTGTTTTTCCTCTTCGTAATAATAATATCCATACATGTTGACATCAACCCATCTTTAAGAGGTTACATGCTTCAACTCTTTCTCCATAAATAAAAATAAATTTAGAAATGATTCATCAGTAGTTTTTCATGTGACTAATGGACATCAGATTCTCAGAGAAAATCTTGGCCAGGCTTAGAGTTTAACTTTTGTCAGTGACCACATAAAACCATGTGGCCCTCACATAGATGAAGCCCATTGTTTGGACTGCTTGGAATCATATTGTAGTCATTTGATGAAATCGCTCATGGAATTTCTAATTTGTGCACAAAATTCTTAGCTTTTGGCATATAGTCAACTCATATACTATATAAGTGTAGGATCTGTAAGATCTATAGTGGTAGGGATTACCCATTTTCATGATTTTCTCTTACAGGAGAAACTTTATTGCTTTCTAAACAGAATAACACTCTTTTGTAATGAATTTACTTATAGATGATACTCTGAGCATGGATCAGCGTCTTCTTAAATTAATTCTGCAGAATCACATATTGAAAGTAAAAGTTGGCCTTAATGAGCTTTACAATGGACAAAAACTAGAGACCATTGGCGGCAAACAGCTCAGAGTCTTCGTGTATCGCACAGTAAGTGAATCCGAATGAGATAAAATATCCACACTGGCCTAAATGTCAAATGATGTGCCCTTGTCAAAAACTGTTCTTTTTTCTTTTTTTTTTAACATCTTTATTAGAGTATAATTCCTTTACAATGTTGTATTAGTTTCTGCTGTATAACAAAGGGAATCAGCTATACATATACATATATCACCATATCTCCTGCCTCTTGCGTTTCCCTCCCACCCTCCCTATCCCACCCCTCTAGGTGGCCACAAAGCACTGAGCTGATCTCCCTGTGCCATGCAGCAGCTTCCCACTAGCTATTTACTGTACATTTGGTAGTGTATATATGTCAATGCTACTCTCTCACTTCGTCCCAGCTTACCCTTCCCCCTCCCCGTGTCCTCAAGTCCATTCTCTACATCTGTGAAAGACTGTTCTTGTAACAAAAGTTCCTTAGAATTTTATTAATGTGGTCTTAATAGTAAATATTCATAGGAAGATCAGGGAACTGAATAGCTTGTTTGAAAAGACTTTGAGGAAAGTATAAAAAAAGTGCTGTGTATTAATAATTCTGATAAGTTGCACTTGTTTCATTATAAATAACTTTTTCTAAAGCATTATTTCAATTCCATAAATCACTAAAACTCCTTTAAAATAAGCTTTTGCTTTATAGAGTACCGTATTTTACCATTTACAAGGTAATTTTTATATTGAGTCCAATGTTTAGGATGATCTTTTAATGTATGACCATCATCCAACCACCGAATCTCTTTTGAATGGCTTTCAGGATAAACTTTTATAGGCACATAAAGATTTCTAGTAAGTGGTTCTAATGTGCTTTATCTGAGGGAAAATTTCTAGAAAATATTGCTTATCAGAATTACAGTGCTACTAGTGGTGCTGTTCAATTTCTGTCCAGGCAACCTTGCAGCTACAGTTAAAAAGAATTCATAGGAAGTCAAGCATTACCTTGAACTAAACATGACACACAGTGCTGTGCACCATAGTTCCACAAGGCCAAGACACACATTTTAAATGATGCAGAAAATGCTCCACATTCTAAATGATACATATATAAATATTATTGTTCAGAAATGCTATAACTTAATCAGTAATTTGACTTAAAATTGATAGTGTCTTACAGTCAAGATAATATACTAAATATTTGTGAACATCACAAGAGGCAGTAAAGTCATGAAACTTTATGGTTAAAGAGGGTCTTAAAAAGTTAAAGGGTGAAAGTTTACTAAGAGGGTCTGTAAGAATGATTAGAACCTAGAGAGGAATGACAGGAAATGTAGAAGTGGAATTATATGGAATTTTTAAATTTACTGACAAAACTACCTGCCCCATACATAGGGTAGCTTGCCTAGTAGTGGAAGACCTAGCTGAATAGAAAAAGTGAGGTCAGATTGTACAAGATATTAAAAACAGACAAACTGTTTTTTCTCACATTAGAAGTCAGGTGACCTCTTAGAAGATCCCATCCAGAAATTCAATTATGTAGCTTCTTCTACGTAGGGGATTTCAAGTAAGGAAATGGACAACTGTATCTTTATTTCTTTGCTAGGCTGTCTGCATTGAAAATTCATGCATGGTGAGAGGAAGCAAGCAAGGAAGAAATGGTGCCATTCACATATTCCGAGAGATCATCAAACCAGCAGAGAAATCCCTTCATGAAAAACTGAAACAAGATAAGCGCTTCAGGTAAGCTTACTAGTTTCACCTCCACAAGAGAATAAGAGCTTTTAGCATAGTTTTGTTTCACAGTAAGTATTCCAAAATCCATTCGGTATTCAGTGTTGCTGAGAACAGAATTTAGAATAGAAAGTCTATACAAATGTTTTTAAAATTAAGATATGTTTTTAACACTATTTTTCTTCCTGGTGCAGCATAATATGATTTGGTGGGTAGAGAACAAACAAACAAACAAAAATCAACCTAATAGACTGAATTACTTCTTGTAAATTTTTTTAAAATTAAGTTTTTAAAAAAATGATAGTATATTCTAGCAAAGACTATTTTGCAGAATATTAAATAAAGTGTGACCTCGCCAAGATTTATAGGGGGAAAACAGAGTTTAGGAAATTTAAAAATCATATGTATATTTAAATAATTTCCCCATGATAAACCTTTAACAGTAAATTGCATTTGAAACATATGAAAACGTATGAACCATTTTCTCATGCTTCCACGTATAGGGATTCTCCTCTATTTCATGCATGGTGGGTAGGCTTACCTAGATTAAATCTAATAAAATAAACGTATGTCCATATGTCCTTCCCGCTTAGCATCTTCCTCAGCCTACTTGAAGCTGCAGACTTGAAAGAGCTCCTGACACAGCCTGGAGATTGGACCTTGTTTGTACCAACCAACGATGCCTTTAAGGGAATGACTAATGAAGAAAAGGAAATTCTTATTCGTGAGTAGAAGTGAACACCAGATATATTTGCCCCTTGATTTCAGGATCTCATTTCTTCCTCGAGCGTTCCTGCCCAGATATCAGCCCCCAAAGTGTTCCCTCTTTCCTATTCATGACTAGCCTTCGTCTCCTTTAATTCCATTTGGAATAATTAGAGGGTCACTCATAAATGTTCTCAATTAACTGCTTACTGTAATGTTGTTGGACTAGATGTTCACTTATGTTGTCTCTATTAAAGGGCACACAACTAGGTGACAAAGAAAGAAACAGTTACAATTTCAAAAATAATTTGACTTTTTTCTCCCAGTAAGTTGGATAATATTTTGATTGAACTTATTGAAGGGACTGCATGTTTTGACATAGCATTGATATCACATTGAGAGAACAATGACATTATGAGAAATTACAGTGTGGAAAAAATAAAGACAAAGAAATATTTTTCTCCTTCGTCCTCATAATATCAAAATGTCAAAATATATAACATGTTATTAAATAAATATATATTTTCCCCCTAGGGGACAAAAATGCTCTTCAAAACATCATCCTTTATCACCTGACACCAGGAGTTTTCATTGGAAAGGGATTTGAACCTGGTGTTACTAACATTTTAAAGACCACACAAGGAAGCAAAATCTATCTGAAAGGAGTAAGTTCTCTAGTATGAATCTATGAGAGTGTTCATCTATTATTCAATTATCCTAATGTTCTTATTTCATTAAATTTCCCATTGACATTATCCCCTGTTTTAATAGGTGAATGATACACTTCTGGTAAATGAATTGAAATCAAAAGAATCTGACATCATGACAACAAATGGTGTCATTCATGTTGTAGATAAACTCCTCTATCCAGCAGGTTGGTAATTATTGAACTGATTAATGAAAACATAACTCTTTTTCAATAGAAACCTAGATTTTTATTTCATCCATTCCTACAATATTCATTTAATATCCCTCTTCACAGACACACCTGTTGGAAATGATCAGCTGCTGGAAATACTTAATAAACTGATCAAATACATCCAAATTAAGGTACAGATGTTATTGCATGTTTCTAATGTGTTTAACAGACACTGCAGGTTTAACATAAGAAACTAGAAATGTATACGTTAATAAGTAGATGTACACTGGGATTGCATTGCTCTTTGTTGATTATAATGGTACACTGGCATCATTTCTTCATGGTTTTATTTAAGGAGGATTTAATAAAAGCTACTTGGGGCCAAGCAGAATGTTAAGTATTATGAGAAATATTAAGTTGAATCAGATATGGCCCTTTATTCAAAAAGTTTACAGTCCAGCAGGGAAGATAAGACATGTAGATAAAAAGCTATAATTTTTCTATTATCAAATATTTTTGCTACAGAATATAAGGGAAACATAAAATATTTGCTTATAAGAAATTGTCACCAATCACAATAGTTAAAGGTAAAGGAATATTCTAGGATAAATATTGGGTTGAATATTGGTAGGGTTAAAGCACCAGACAACATAGGAAGTATTATTTAATGAACTTTTAATTTGGGATTCACTATTCTATAATTTTTAAAACTCTAAGTAACAAATCCAACCATTTTATGCCATGTTGCCCAACAGCAGGAAATTGGAAGATGATTTATATGAAGCCTTCATTTTCACTAAATATAATGATAGCTTCACTGTCTTTATTTCAGTGAAAACTAAAAATCATGGTGCCAAGATTTTGTTAGTACAACTACTACATTTCATGTTACTAAATATAATGTTTATTTTCAGTTTGTTCGTGGTAGCACCTTCAAAGAAATCCCCATAACTGTCTACAGTAAGTACATAATGAATATTTGTCACATATGTGGCAAGACGTAAAAAAAAAAAAAGAAAACCCAATAATTTTCTTTGTGTTTACTGAGATGATTGATAATCTGGTATTTAGAATTCCAAACAATGGCAAATCTCATCTCACTTGAAACAGGGCTTGAGGTCTGGATGAGACCTCTCAGCCTTGACTATACCCTTCAACTCCAATGAACCACTTCCTCACTCATCTGCTAGCTTGATATAGATATAATTGCTAGCATGGCAAAGACGCAGGGGAAAAAAGACACACAAACATACAAACAGGAGAGCTAGCTAAAAGGCACTTGAGAGCTATCTGAAAATTCAAATATGTGGACACAGAAATAACACTGCTGAAAGATTTGTAGCTCATTCCACTCTCAAGACCTCAGCCAGCTAAGGGCAGGCTGTCAGAGAAGTCTAATATTTATGGGCTGGTGGTTCAAAAACTCTTCCCCATTCAAAATTGGATGAAGGAACAAAAAAATTGTCAGGTGATAAACCTAGAGTTTCTAGATTCCAAGGTTCTTTTATTCCTGACTCTACCAGATTATCAAAATTAAACCTCTACTTCTTAACAATAGCAAAGGTATTTCATTTTCATAAATGTAACTCATAGTATTTCATATTCAATGTGGCTTTTTCCTCCTTTGTCTTTTTTCCTCTCTTCCGTTACAACTTTCAAAGCAGAAATTCTTTCCATTTTGTTTCGACTCTACAATCCAACACTCAAAATGCATCAGTAGCTAAAGCATTGCTTCAATTCTCACATTTATCTTGGCAAGAATTATTCCATTTTATACCATGAGCATACTGTTATTTAATTAAGAAAATTTTCCTTAATATTTACACTAGATATGGAAAAGGAGTAAAGATGATGTAAGGAGCAAAACAAAAGGTCTGCTGTTCTTACTGATTTTAATTATGTAATAATAACATAAACAACCCTAGTATCAGGCCAGCTCAGCACTGTTTCAATGACTTAGTTGGAATACTTATAATTCAACATGGTTTAAATTCCAGTATGGAAGTATACAATCTTATTAAAGATATATTTTATAAAAAATGAAAGAATGCTTATGGGCTCTATTCATCAGAAGTGCTATGTCATCTTCCTCCACTAAAAATGTATATCTGCACTACATTTCTTTACCTTTTCTACTTTATCCATGAGAGGTCCACTACCTTTTATATGTCAATGCAATATTTTGCTTACATTGAGCCAAAATATTATAATTCCTTTATTTTCCTCTACTTAAATTGTTCTCACAGAGAACAAGCTACAGTTTATGAAATTATGCAAGTCTAATGAATCTTACCTACCTACTCACAGCTCTTGAAAGAGCTCTGAGATTTACATGCTGATGTGGAATATTTCTTTAACTCTTCTCCATGTATGCTGTTATTTGGAAGCATAGTTCAAACAGAGGTTGAGACTAATTAAACTAAAGATTCCATTTTCATGTTCCTTTATTGACTTGTCTCTAAAATTTTAATTTTCTTACTATGTATTATTCTTGTCCCCCAAATACCATACATTTTCAATTGTAAGGGGGGAAAATGCTCTTTAGTATGTGTTGTCAAATATATGACATTTGAGGTGGAGAGGAAGAAAATCAGTATTTAATCCTCAGCCCGTGATCTGTCAAAACTACTTAAGTGTTCAGAAAAGCAAGACTGAAACAAAACTAGGACCCCAATAAACATTCTAAACTTCAAGTTCCTTAACATGAAGTGAAAATTTAAGCTAAAAGTAATTAACCCATTCTGATAGTAGCAGCAGAGACCTCTGTGAATTTGACCTTCATGGGAAGGTTCCTCTGTGGCCAGGCCACCTGTGGAATCAGTAATTGGACACAAAGATTTGACATATTTTAGCTTCATAATTTGAGATCTCAATATGTAAAATCTGAAATAACCGAGACACAGCCACAGTTAAGCTCTAGAATCCATATTAATTCAAAGAGTTGACACAGATAAACATCTCAGAAACCTGAAGTGAGAATGTGACAGAAATCCAGACTGTGCTAATATCTCACCTCTAATGTTTCAACACAGTCTGTTATGATTGCACAGATAGCTTTAGTGCTTTATCTAATGAATCCATCTTTTAAGGCTCTAATTAGAAATGATAAAGAGCCAGCCAGTAGTAGCTCTGGTATCTGGCTCCAGAGGCACACTTCCAGTTAATCTATACAACCAAGAGCCAACCAAATAGTTGGCTGCTATCTGAAATATATTTTGCACATTATTATTATTTCAGTTGGATGGACGACATACATTCAAAATACATAGCTTTCAGTATAAAAATGATGATGATAAAGCTGAAAATTAAAGCCATTTTAGCCTATAACTTAAATATTTAAATACATGATCATATCATATTTGTTGCATAGAGCTCATGTCTGTCTGGCTGGAATCCACTTTTACATTTAAGTATTTTGAACTATTTTTGTATTTTCCTTTCTGTATCACTGTTATCAAATGCATGAAAAATACTTTGAGTCTTTTTCTTTCAGTGTCTTCTTCTAATTGAGAAAGAATCCAACAATGCAATTTAAGATATTATGAATTGCATGAAATTAATCATGTTTGTCTTTGTTGCTATGCAGCCAATATTTTCAAGAAGTACAAAAGAAGGTAAAGAGCTTTAGTGGTGCAGTTCAAAATGATAGATTTCTAGATAGAATGCCTCACTTAGCAAGTATATATTTCACTGGAACAAATCCAAGTCACTGGACTTCAGAGTTCATCATCTGGACATGAGAAGATACTAGATACTTACCATGAATATTTCCTGTATCTGACTGCCTGAACATATTACCACACCTGATACCTCAGTACCCAACAAAGACCAGAAAAAAAGAGACAATTTCGTTCAGGTTGTTTTTATGTAAACATCATTTATGTTCCACTTTCTATACTTTCAGCAACTAAAATTATAACCAAAGTTTTGGAACCAAAAATTAAAGTGATTGAAGGCAGTCTTCAGCCTATTATCAAAACGGAAGGTAAAAATCAATGTTATACATGGTTCCTTAAAAATCCATATAATAGACTGATTTCTATGAATGTATCTACATCCTTTTTGAAACTAACATGCTAAATATTTCTATATCAATGGCATGCTCATTTAACAGCAGAATGCGGAATGCAAGTTATTTAGCAGAGTAGATGGTGCATTCCTAATACTTTCAGTACATTTGCTTGTATTTGATTTCATTTGAACTTAATTTACCATTGCATTCGCACTAGTACCCAGATACTCACTATACAAATAAATCCTAAGCTATTTTTTCTGCACCTAGACTCTTTTAGAGAGTATACTCTTTATAGTTTTGTTTCCAGTCTCCCCACATAAATCTCTTTTATACTGTTGCGAGGTGTTCCAAAAAGTGCAGGCATTTTTGATTCAACAACCTAAGAGAGCACAGAAGCTGTATACTGAAGAAAGCTTTTAAAATGTACATCCACACATGATATATTTTTTAATTAAACCACGAGAAACAGAGGAAATAGTAGTTGGTGCAGTTGAGTCAAACCTTAGAATCCTTAATTCCAGCCCTGAATGTGTGTCTATATATAATATACATTACATATTCTTATATGTATACATATATAACACATTAAATAGACATATATACTTACATATATACTTATCTCCTGATGTTTCAGATTAGAACATTAAATAAAGTTATTTTTCTCTCTCCCCCTACTGTGTATGTTAGCCAACTCCAGCAACTCTGATGCCCCCTTCACTTCACATATTTTAATTACTCCCAAAGGATCAGGACTTAAGAAATATTTCCATGTCTAAGAATCTTAATGTGGTGACTGGCCACAGAAGAAAGACCAGGTTTTCTTAATTATTCTGTAAGAAGAATAGAAACAGTCTTCCAAAAAAGGAATAGATGATATCCTCAGTTGAATCTCAAGAAAACTATTATTGTAATTATCTTTGATTTGGGTATTCTCATTTTACGAATTGAGATGGCAACTTCTTGAATACTTTTGATTCCTCGAAAAGTGAGTCATTACTTAAAACTTAGACATTGGAAGTATGTATGTAAAAGTGTATTTCCTAGCTAGTTAGTTGTCTATATTTTTATACATTCTTGAGACTTAAAATTGAGGTATTTAGAATCTGTGCTTTTTTAAAAAACATACTATACCTATTGTCATTTGAGTATTTGATTGCTCTTATATAATGATGAAGAGAATTTGATGATTTAAGAAGTTAAATCTCAGAAATTTTTGTTGAGAAAATGTTTCTTGATCATTTTAATGAAAAATGATAAAATGATCCTTGATTTTTAGATTCTTGTACTTTTTTAAAAATTAGATTCCCTAAAATTTTGTATAATCACTTGTACACAGCTTCTATAGTAAAAATCATTCACATGTACTATTTTTATTTTCAAAGATTCTTCTCTTTTCTTTCAAGCTTCTTCATTCAACCCATTTATCTTCCCAAACTTTGTGAGCACGATTCTATTGTATTACTTTTCTTCAATTAGGAACGCAATGAAGCATCAGCTCTACTTGAGTTTTTCCTATGAAGGGAACTAAGATGAAAAATGGGGTCAAGTCACCTATGCATGAACAACGCTCCAGTTAAAAAACTTGGAAGTTTTACTTTGTGCAACATAATGAGGGAGACAAATATTTACCCTGGCAGCCATTTACAATTGTCCAGTTCTAGAATTACTATTGGCATTTCCTTCTCACTGTTTGAACTTTTGCTGATTCATCGATAACTCTTGAATTCTTACTAAATAAATTAGACCCCAAGACACAATTGTAAGATGTTTCTTATAAACGTTACCTAACCAAATTTTAGAAGAAAGAATAAATCAACTGAATACACATTGAGCACGTATTGTGCTGTGTACTCTCGTAGGTGCCCGCCAGGAATAAATATGAAAAAAAAATTTTTTGGTAGTAAATCCCTGCCTTCATAGAATTTAAGGATAGATGATGTTTCTGAAATTCCAGTTGAGGCTCTTCTAAAGAAATGTCTATTGGGATATTTTATTAACTCATTTCCTGTTCTTAAACTCCTTAGCTGTTCTTTCCTTTTGAAGTTTCCACACCTTAAAAACTTGGCCTTACATTTTGATACTCAGTGTCCCTTGACCACATAGGTCAAATATTATGGTGCGAAATACTTACTGTTTGAATGAACTGTACTCTTGTTTTCATTATTTTAGATTGTCCTAGACTATATAATTCTGGGTAATGGTGTACATTGACAATTTCTGAAAAAACAAATAAACCCTCTCAAAGATAAAAATATAGTTATATTCAACTGTTGAAGGGTGTCACAGTATGAGTTAAATGTACTGAACTTCTCTAAGAAACAGTCTTGATTAATGTAGTAATTAATTAATTAATTAATTAATGTAGTAATCTGCTTCCTAACATTCAAAATGATTTTCTCTGGGAGCAAAATCATTTTGCAAGTCAAATGCAACACTTGACTTTTGCATTTGAAGGACTGTTTAACTATTGATTAGTAAATATATGCATCATTCACATATAGAAGGTAAGTACTCAAATCTATTTTCTCATAAAACCTGAATTTTGTATTTTAAAGGTAGGCATAAAGTTGGGCTTTTTTGATGTTCAGTCTTATGCCCATTAGATAAAAAATGTAAGATATTGACTGATTAAAAATTAAATTAAAAATTTAACAAGAAAAGAAAGTAATAGACAATATCAGTATGGTAAAGTAAGATCTACACTAGTTATCATTAGAGCAACTCAAATTTGTACATACTGTATGATTCACAATGTATAGTCACATATAATATTTTGCATGATCATACTTTACAACTATGAATAAATGGATCAATTAAACATCAATTTAAATGCTAAAGCAGATGAAAGTTATTTTAGTAGCACACTGATAGATTGAGTCATTTGTTCTCATAAACACTGCTTAATTTGAGGACAATGGGAACTGTTTATAACCGATTTCATAAAGCCTGAAACCACTTTGAAATTTGAGCAACACCAAATGTTGAAATAAATTTCCTGTTCTGGTAAATTTAAAGGACTACATTAACATGATAATTTGTCTCCTAAAACAATGCCTTAGGACCCACAATAACAAAGGTCAAAATTGAAGGTGAACCTGAATTCAGACTGATTAAAGAAGGTGAAACAGTAACTGAAGTGATCCATGGAGGTGCGTTTTGTGTGTTTCCTGTAGCCTACTGTGAACATTTTCAAACAGTGTTGGTTTAAATATATTGAATATCTGAGGTTTTCTCTTGGACTTTTGTTTTATATAAATTGTGGGAAAACTTTTCTCAGTTACAGATTCTTATTAGCTGATCAATTAAAACATAGTTTACCTTTTAATGGATATAGCTGGAATTGATTTAACCATTAACTCACCAGTTCCAACAAAACTGTCATTACTCTGCATATGCAAGGATTATGAAATATAATGAAAACAATCATGTCAATACAAAAGAACACATTGTACTTAGAAGAAAGAGTGGCCATTCTATAAGACTGACTAATAAGTCACTGCTAGGACTTATAAGGTTCCCATTCTAATGATGTATAATTCCCTAGATTCTCCCTGAACACTCATTCCACAGTCAAGAGACAAATATGACATGGAGTGTTAGCTTGCTAGTTGGCTCTCTCCCTTACCCAAGATTCAGGACATAACCACTACCTTTTAGACCTTTGTTATATGAATTTATTTGAGATACGTCCCCAAAATTATTATGATTGAATTCTAAATGGCACTGCTGTGAGAAATACATTTAATCATTAAAATGTCTAGCTTATGGCCACTTAGATGCCATAAGGGGATAAATCAAATGCATTTTCTTCCCCTATTTCAGAGCCAATTATTAAAAAATACACCAAAATCATTGATGGAGTGCCTGTAGAAATAACTGAAAAAGAGACAAGAGAAGAACGAATCATTACAGGTAATTTTTAACTCTGTATATGAACTATGCCTGGATTATAAAGAGCAAATCATTTAATCCTTAAATTATTATTACAAGAATCATTAAAGAAACTAAGTCATTTTCTTAGTGGTTACTGAAGTTACTTTATTTCTTTCTTGGTAGAAATAATACTAATCCTAAATATGTAATCTATGTTTTCCTCTGAATTGGAAAATTTGGGACAAATCTATAAGCATGTGTCTTTATTATGAATATGCATGTGTATAATACACTATCTTCACTTTGCTATTTATTAATGAGTTACTAAATCCTAGAAAAAAACCATTCCCTCCTTCGATTTTCCTTTAATCTTAAGGTCTACACATACACATCTACACACAAAAATAATATGCAAGTTTGTATAGAACAACTGATCAATAATTTCAGGAAACCTCTATCAGTCTCCCATTAGTGAATTAGCCTAAAATTCTGAATTCAGCTATTTTTTAAGTCTTTGGGAATTCCCTGGCAGTCCATGTTTAAACAAGCAGTCAGCAAATATGGCCCATGCCACCTACTTATGTAAATAAAGTTTTACTGGAACATAGTGTGACCATTCATTTATACAGTGTCTATGGCTATTTGCACTCTGAAGGACAAAGTTAAATAGCTGCAACACAGACCACAAGACCCATAAAGTCTAAATTACTTTCTATGTGACCCTTACAGAGGAAGTTTGCCCAGCCTTGTTTCAGATCCTTTTTTTTTTTTTTTTGTCTTTCCTTTAGGTCCTGAAATAAAATACACTAGAATTTCAACTAGTGGTGGAGAAACAGACGAAACTCTGAAGAAATTGTTGCAAGAAGGTCAGTATGTCTAGAAGAATAAGAATGTGGATTTCTTTAAGCTATCTATATCAAAGTCTAAAATAATCTTTGAAGACTCTTACACTTTCTACTCTGTCTCATTCCTTTGTTCTAGTTCCATACCAACACAAGAAAAAAGTCCAAAGATAGGGAATGAAACTCAAATGACAGTCATATTGATTGTTTTGTTCTATATTTGCTATATAGTGTTCAACAACTTTGTAAGAAAATTGGTTTATCAAAAAGTAACACTAAAAACCAAGAAAGAACCAAGTGTTGGTCTGGAATTCATTGTTGGGCAGATGCCATTATATATCACATCACGTCTCCTGCCTTTTTATTACATAAACCAATTTCTGCTATAAACATGTATCCTCTCAGAGGTCACCAAGGTCACCAAATTCATTGAAGGTGGTGATGGTCATTTATTTGAAGATGAAGAAATTAAAAGACTGCTTCAGGGAGGTTAGTAAAAGGGAAACGACTAACCCACTTAACAGGTACTGATAACTGAGATTTTCAACTTTTTAAAGACTGAGCATTCAGGTTTTGTTTTGTTTTTTTTTTAGTTAGGTTAAAAAAGACAACATCATGTCTGTCTTAACAGACTGATTGGGTCAATGGTGGTTATAGTAAGTGTTATAAAGAAAGAATTCCTAGTTTAAACAGTCTTTAAAAAGTTCAGTGGGGAGCAGTGAATATTTTTTTGCTTTAATACAGACAACTGTAAAAATATTTTTAGTATGTGAAAGGGGGATACTTTAAAAATTGGTAGTTATTTAAAGAAGCCCAAATTGAAATACTTTTTATATTTTAAAAAATGTATTCACTGCACCCACAACAATAATAAGAGGCATGTTTATGAATTTTTTAAGTGCATAGATCTAGCAAAAAAAATTGCATTTAGTATTTTTATTTTCCAAAACTACATACTTGGGAATGGGTTATCTGTTTCTTCTAACAGTTTGAGTGATAATCTATACCTGGAGCTGTAAATTATTTTGCATATGAAATTAATTTTAATATTTAAAATATGGAATGTTCTCTGCCTATGGCGTTAAAAGGACCTACTTTTAAAAGGAAAGAAGAAAAAAAAGAATTCAAAATCTTATACAAACTCTCAATGGTAATTACTCAAGGAAATAGTAAATGTTAATAAAGTATAATTTGGGTAATTGGTATTTGAATAAATTAATTTCTAGTTCATTTTCTTAACAATAAAAGAATTTAAGGTAAGAAATTGTTTTAGAGAAACAAGTATTTAAATTATTTAGAAAAATCAAATATGCTCTTTGAAATATACTGTGAATTGAGAAACACTAAATTGAAGTTTAATGTTTATCCAAAGTATGGTCCCAATGGGTTTTATGCTTAAAATTTTTTAAATTGTAGTACTATGTCCAAGAAGTTGTAAATTCTCTTAGGACCATGTATATTTTTGGCAATTATTGTTTCCTTATTCTTTACTTTTATATAGGTAGAATCTCTTACATAGTAGTGATACTGTTCAGTGATAGTCAAAATAAATAATTTTTATTGAACCAATGATTGAATTTCCCCTCAAAAGAAAAATTTGTGTCTGAAAAATACAAGATTTCCTTTCAGACTGCAGGGAATATGTGACAGTCCCAAAGCCACAACAGAACCAGTTTCCTGTGAGATCTAATACAGAATTTACTCATCTACCCCTAAATGCTTAACACTGTACTAGAAAAAGGTCGGAATTTGAGGGAAGAGGTGAAGACATGAAAATTAAGTTGAATTCTTTTTTTTTTTTCAGTCCTTGCCATAGTAAGCGGCTTTGTAGAATGGCAGTGCTTTGTAGAGAATGAACCAATTAGTAACTGCACTTGTATATATTGCTTTAATTTATTTAGGCTTAAACTTCGGTAAGTATGTTTTCCTCCCCTTCAATAAGCCCCCATTAACAAGTACATTATAAACAACGAACTAAGTGCTGAAGACTAACTTCAGCCAAGAGAAGATAATACCTGTTACAAGAAGAAGATACTCTAATTTTTGTTAATGGAATCCTTCTTTAACTCTGGTTTATGTTCATCCCAAAGGTTGATTCCTTTAGTTCCCAGTATTTGGTTTCTCCACATATTCATAATGCGTTGGTTTTGTCAATGTCACAACATAAGTTTTAATCAAAACATTTCCAAGGTTTTTTTTTTTTTCTCATAAGAAAGACAATATAAGCAGTATAGTTACTAATATCTGGACACTAAGTGGAAATGCTAGTTTTCTTTCTTCCAGCCCTGTAAAACCATTGGGTCAACACTGAATAACAAGTGTCTCTTGTCTAGATCCCAAGAGACACCGATTTACAAAGAAGCTGGTGTAAATAAAGATTATGTCATGCAAGACTGGCTTTTTTTTTCTTTCAGAGTATTGATAATTGATCTATAGGTAAATGTGGTCTTCATCTCAAAGCTTGGAGTTTTCTATCTGAACTGCTCATACTGTGGTACATATAGTACATTTTGATGAACTGAGTGTATTCCTCAATCATTTAGGTCATGCTTATTAACATGGCTAAGTGGTCAGTTTGGTACTAATATGATGTCATTGAAACACTTCAGACCCCTTAACTAAAACTTCTTCTCATAAAATGTGTAGAGTTTTTCACTCTTGTCTTAGATAGAACTACATTTACTGAAACTACTAAAGTAATTAAGGGAGAACAGCAAAGTAGTAGGCTATGGAGAAAGGAACAACAACAAAAAGTTATCTGGGAAGGTTTTGACAAATCTGACTGTATAACGTGTAAAGATTTATGGCTTCTGTAGAGAACAGAGGATCAGGTTGTAGATCTGGCTTCCAATCTGGGTTCCAACTTGAACTAACTTGTATTATAAATTGATGCTTTTCTGCCTTGCTTTCTTAATCTGAAAAGTGGGGATAGTAATGTTACCTACATATAAGTGAATCAATATATGAAAAGCACTTGGAATAACGTTCAGTGCATATAAACTCTCAGTGATGTTAGCTACTATCAGGATTACGGTCAATTAACGTTAACATGGTCAACAAAGTAATATTTTACACTCTAAATTTCCAAAGTCATAGCCATGTAAAAATGCAAAAATCTTGCAAATAAGTGAGCTGAAGCATTTTGTATGTTTCAGGAAACGTGGTGGAGAGGAGCATTTTTGTGGGATTGTTCAATGATTGATTTATCTTGCCACATTTAGCTTCTCTAAACACGACCTAATACAAGTGTCATTCAGTTTGAGATGGCAGAGAGCCACTGAGAGCAAATCTGGTTTTCTGCACTTTAATCAAGCTTTTCTTCCAGAGATGTTTGTTTGCCACAATGAACACTTCTTATTTTGATTTTATCATAGCTAAATATTAATAAGTTAACAAGTTAGTTAATTGGATATATATTAATTGGATGCTGCCAAATTTAAAAAAGAAAATCTGGGTGTAAGTGCTTGTTTTGAAAGGTAATGTCGAAACCTTGTTTTAAATTGCATAGTAAGTGCTCTTTGGAATTTAATAAGTTCATTCTAAACAATGCTTTTATTCACTACTTAAAGACTGGATCCATCTTTTCATGGCAATTTTATAAGCCATTTTTTTGTGATCAAGTAAACCTGAAGTTAAGAAAAATATATCAACTGGAGCATATTCCATAATTCAGACTTTTCTATCCCACATAAACTTTCCCTCACTATCCAATCTAATGAGGCTTTCTATAGTTCTGTATTTTATTATAGTATTAATATAGTGTGATAAATGGTTATGTATCTTATATTCTGGGGGGAAAAAAGACATGTTGGAAATGTGCTATGTAGACAGAAACAGAATTCTTCAAAAAATGCTTAATGTTTCTTTCCCTTTTTTCTAAATTTGATATTATACAGCCCAAAATACTGTTGGTGATAGTCTCATGTCTTATTTTTTATGGGATTTCAGAGAATTGAATATATATATAAAACAAAAATTTTGACTTCATTGTTGAGTATAGATGATATATAAAAATCAAGAAGTCAAAACTTGGAGAAAAAATAAAGAAGGTAAGCACAGAAACAAAGTCGCTATAGGGACCACACTTATTCATTGATCTCAAATGTCCAACGACAGAGTGAAAATGTGAATTTAGGTTGACCAAGTGGTCTTGTCAATGAGTTAAAAGAAAAATGAGTAATTGGGAAGTATTTTGCAACTATAATGACAAAAAACTGCATTGTTATGAGACACTTAAAATTCTAAAATAAGAAAGATTTTATTATTTTTTAGCTACTTAACTTTTAAATGGTCTTGTAGGATTGGAATTAAATTTGGGAGTATGTTGGCACACACTTCCTGAATTGCTTACTGGTATATTTCTAGAGTTATGATATTTTGTTGTCCTCATGTATTATAAGTTGATCATAGATTAATTTACAATGAGAATTTTACAGAGGCAGAAGTCTGATACATCACAAATAGGAATGACTGGAAAAAATGAGTGGATATCTCTGGGAAGATACTTCTGCTAAACTTTATAAAATGCTAGACATCCTTTCATCATAAAGTGATGCTTTTCATAAAAAGGGTGAAAAAGTCATGTAAGTCACTCGATGCAAAAATGGAACATCATCTGGGGTGCTACATGCCATAATAAAACAATATGTTTTGAAAATAGTAAACATTCATTATGATATATGGAAAACAAATGTCTGTTTGTTGCCAGTGCAAAAGTCTCACTACTCCAAAAGAAATCTACGTGTTTACATGATGTTTATTTAAAACTTTATACTCTTCTGCTCAACTATGGTTTCCTGTCTCATATTAGCCATAACTTCAAAGTATTTTTAACTAAAGCTATTTAATTTCAGACACACCTGTGAGGAAGATACAAGCCAACAAAAGAACTCAAGGTAAATATATTGACTATGGTAATTTGCATATATGACAAACCTTTTGTTATATTAAGACAAACAAAAGAAAAGGAGAGTATTGTAATATATTTTATTTTGAGCAAAGTATTTTGATGATATGAATCAGAAAATAAATCTTTCACTATTAATAAAATTTAAGAAAAACAAATGTTAAAAGAAAGGCAATTATACTCGTGTAAAGTGCTAGACATACTGAACCACTGAGGTAGACTCAAGTAGAATTAATTTGAAAAGAAACCCTTGAATACCAGAGTTGAGCAAAAATAGGTAGCAGGTAGACCTGAACTCTGTGAAACTATTATTTATTATTATTTAAAATGAGGCTACAGTTTGAGACAAAAATAAATTCAAAACTGTATCTACTGTACACATATAGAAAATTATTAATATAGGTATGTACAAAATTTTGATATAATGTGTAGGTTATATACATGTATATATCACCCATCCACTATAATTTTCTTTATAACTTTATTTATGTGCATTTTCTAATCTTCCACATAGGTTACCTTACATTCTGATGCATTCAAAACTCAAAGATTTTCCTTGTGGAACTTAAAATAATTACATGTTTGGAATTTCTAAGATAATTATATACTAATAGTCAAAAGAAGTTGAAGGCTTATAAATGCATTATAGGCATATCTGATTTTAACCCAGTCCAATCTAGACATTTGAAACTAAAGACTCAATGATACACATAATTTTTTTTTATTGGAGTAAAATTGCTTTACAATGTTGCGTTAGTTTCTGCTGTACAATGAAGTGAATCAGCTAAATGTATACCTATATCCCCTCCCTCTTGGACCTCCCTCCCACACCCCCCATCCACCCAACTAGGTCATCACAGAGCACCAAGCTGAGCTCCCTGTGCTATAAAGCAGGTTCCCACTAGCTATTTTACAAATGGTAGTGTATTTATGTCAAAGTTAATCTCCCAATTAGCCCCTCATTCCCCTTCCCCGCCCCGTGTCCACATGTCCATTCTCTATGTCTACATCTCTATTCTTGCCCTAGAAATAGGTTCATCTGTAAGATTTTTCTAGATTCCACATATATGCATTAATATACAATATTTGTTTTTCTCTTTCGGGCTTAGTTTACTCTGTATGACAGACTCTAGGTCCATCCACATCTCTACAAATGACCCAATTTTGTTCCTTTTTACGGCTGAGTAATATTCCATTGTATATATGTACCACATCTTGTTTATCCATTCATCTAATGCAGGACATTTAGGTTGTACACATAATTTTTAACTGAAGGCTTTATCACAGATTTCTTCTAAACATGCAAATTCATCCAAATTTTCTAAGGAACTGAAATCATCACTTTAAATTATTATTTTCATATACCTTTGATCAAAAGAGGACTTGGTTTCATCATCATAACCAGAATATATTATTAAGAAAACATAATCTAATATTTATTATAATAAGAAATGATGGTCTTTTATAGATATAATTATGCATAAAATATCATATGCTTAAACACTATAGTTTCATCACATTTACAATATATATGCTCTCCCTTCTTCCTAATCAGGATCTAGAAGACGATCAAGGGAAGATCGTCCTCAGTGAAAATCCAGACACCAGACAACAAAGTTTACAAAGCCCGAAATCAACAACCTGATCTTAAAGGAAAAATATGAGAGCCAAGTTGACGTGAAGAAATGAACTACCAACACAAAAAAGCAATCACTGAACAATTCTGAATGCAAATATAGTATTTTTTTTTCTGAATGAGAAACAGGAGGGAACTTGTGGGTTTAGCCTCCTGTGGGATAGAATCTGAGGGAAACGCAACACCTTTCAGGCTTTTACATCTTGACATTAAAATTTCTGGCTAACTCTGGAATCCATGAGAGAAAATCCTTGCCACTGGATTAATTACAGTTCAAATCTCAGAGTGGTGAGCTGTTATCCCCTTGAGAAGATTGAACCTTGAATAATGGATAGATAAAATGCATGCAAGGAGTTACCTCTCAATGGGAAATGGATAAATAAAAATGGGTGCTCAGTATTAAAAAAAATAATAAGAAAACCAAAACTTTTGTATCAAAAAGGTTTGCACATTTGTAATACAATGTGGGTTTACCAGAAAATTATGTTATTTCTACAACTAATTTTGTACTCTTGAAATGTTTGTCTTATGTTTCTTGCAATACATATTTTTATCTCAAACATTTCAATAAATCCATTTTTCAGGTATAAAAAGAATTACTTCAA
The DNA here is from genome assembly GCF_025265405.1 of Mesoplodon densirostris. NCBI lineage: Eukaryota > Metazoa > Chordata > Mammalia > Artiodactyla > Ziphiidae > Mesoplodon > Mesoplodon densirostris. The sequence goes on along the minus strand of NC_082677.1, from coordinate 13,024,847 downwards.
AGTGGGTAATTCAAAAAACTCAAGGTTTAAGTTAATAAGAGGTTTGGACTTGGGAACAGGACTTTATACCTCTTTTTTTTTAATAACAAATACTCATTAAAGGAAATTGAATGAATTTAGTGTTTTTCAAATTTTTAAAACTATTATGATATATAAATAATCATTACACAATGAAGCAATAATTAAACATCAACTGAGTACATAATATAACCCTGGAACTGTGTTAAGTTATGAGGATTCAAAAGAAGAATTAGACAACTACTGTCCTCAAAGGGTAAAAAGACAAATCAATAATCCACAATGTACCATGGGCTATAATAGAAGAATAAACAGCACCACAGGAGCACAAATACCTCTTTTAATTATTCCTAGGCTTAGGCTAACATTGAAGGAGCCAAAGAGATGCCCTTAACAGAGACTTGAAGTAACATAAGAGTCTACTGCATGAAAAAGGAGGGGAAGAAAAATATTTGTTTGCTGAGAATGATAAAGAGATCAATCAGTTTGATCTACTCAGATCTCAATAAATGTCATCCTTATCTTGGACTAGAGATAAGAGCAGACAGGGAATAGAACCCATACTGCTGAGAGTGACAGTGTGATAAATTATATCATGCATTGAAAGTTGGTCATTAAGAGACTATAAAACTGAGGATGACCAAACTAAAGATACCTCTGGGATCAGAGGCTCAGCACTAGAGTAATACTAAAGGATCTGAAAAGATTTGAGGTAGCTGAAAAGCATTGGTTCTTTGAGGAGCAATTGAGGTAAGGAAGTGAGATATAAAGTTCTAATGGTGCCACTAACTGCGGAAGTCTGGGTAGCCTGGGTTTTCCAGAATGTTTGCTAGTCTGGACAGTGGTGAGATTTATGTCTAGCATTTAGAGCCCTTGCCAAGAAACAAAATGTCCTACCAACTCAGTACTCATGTAGAGAATCTTTGGACTACAATCTAAACTGAACAGAGTGTGGCTGTGATTTAACCAAAATGATTCAAAGGAAGTGGTTACGTAAGGTGGTGCTGGTAAAATATATTACATCATCATTAACACAGATGGCTATTCCAGACAGACAGCATGTTGTTAATAATCCTCTGGAAGATCACAGGTTGATTGCATAGAACAAAGAGTATATGGATTCATTCAGTTAGCTCCCTTCAGGGTTTGCATTTGATAATGAACCAGGTGTTGCAAAGTTCGACTTTGAACATGGCCATCGGAGACAGTAGGGATGAAACCGAGGGGTTTTTTAAAAAACTGTTACCTTTAATTTTAAGGCCCTGATGGAATTTTTTGTACCATAGGAGAAAAAAAATCAGTATTTGAGAGTATACATACAAAAATCTAGCATATATCTCTGGGAAAAGACAGCCAAGTGACATATGCAAATATAAAGATAAGATTTAAAGAGAAATTATTTATAAAATAGAAATAAACAAATAAAAAGAAAGAAGGTTAACACATACGAAAATAAACAATAATTTAAAACTGCAAAATAAGAATTTAAAATAGGTAGGTAGATAGATAGATCAATAGATAGATAGGTAGATAGATATCAATCTTCCTGGGACACTTTCTACAAATCAAAGCTGCAGAGTAGTATGTGTTTTACACACAATATTTATTCCTTTAAAAATTTTCAAGAGTCTTATTATCTCCAGTTTCATAAGAAAAACATGAGGCTTAATGAATTTACATAACTTTTCTTACTTCTTTTGCACTGTACTCTTAAATCAGGCCATCAATCAGCTTACAACATGCCCATTACCCAGCAAGCGTAAACTTGAATAGAGCAAACACATCTGTTTTTGAAATTGTGCTTACTCTGCACTACTTTATTTCAGCTCCTTTTTCTAACCATCCTCTGCATAAGTGGCATTAAATTTAAGGCTGAATTTTAAAATAAGCCCTTCTAGTCAATCCTGATGCACAAGGTCCACCACCCTAACTTTGAGAAATATCGCTTTATAGATTTCTGTTGAGACCGTAGTATCCAAGCAACCAGTGATCTACTTTCTGTCACTATAGACAACAGCATTTTCTAGACCTTTTATAAACTGAATCACATAGTATGCATGGCTTCTTCTTTGTCTGGCTTTCCTTTCTCTTGGATTATATGTAGGAGTGGAATGGCAGGACCAGATGAAAGGTATAGGATTAAAGTTTTAGTAAACTTCCAAATCATACTCCAAAGGCGTTCTATTGTTTTGCATTCCCACCAGAAGTACATGAGAGTTCCTTTTTCTCTTGCCAACACTTGACATGGTCAGTCTTTTTAATGTTAGGTTTTCTAATAGGTGTGTAGTGGTATCTCATTGTGGTTTTAATTTGCATTTCCCTAATGTATGTTTTTCATCTGCTTATTTGACATTTGTATATCTTCTTTAGTGAGGTGTCTATTCAAATCATTTGCCAATTTTGAGTTGTTTTTTAAAAATTATTATTATTGAGTTGAGAGTTCCTTATATATCATGGATACAAGTCCTTTATCAGCTATATAAGGTGAAAATATTTTCTCATAGCATGGGACTTAACTTTTCATTCTCTTAGAATTGTTTTTGAAGATACCAAAGCCTATTTTCCTTTTTTTTTCCTTTTACGGATTGTACTTTTGGTGTCATATCTAAGAAATCTTTTATTAACCAAAGATCACAAAAATTTTCTATGTTTTCTTTGAGAAGTTTTTATTAGATTTAGGTTTTACATTGATGTATATGATCCATTCTGAATTACTTTTTGTTTATAGTACAAGGTATGAACTGAGGTTCTTCTTTTTTTCTATACATAGCCAATTATTCCAGCACCATTTTCTGAAAAGACTATCCTTTGTCTACTGATTTCCTTTTATACCTTTGTCAAAAATCCATATATTTGTGTATATATTTGTGTTTCTTTCTATTCTCTTCCATTAATCTATTTGTCTATCTTAATTGAAATGTCACAATGACTGGTTTGAAATAAATCAATAAATCTGTTAGAATTAGTACTCCAACTTTGCTCATATTTTTCAAAGTTGTTTGGGCTATTTTAAGTTTTTACATTTCCAGATGAATTTTTTAATCAGTTTGGTAATTTCTACCGAAAAAAAAAAGAGATATCTGCTGGACTTTGAAATTGTATTGAATCTATGGATCAATTTGGGGATAATCAAAATCTTCACAATATTGAGTCTCCAAACCATGAACAAAATATATCTCTCTGTTTGTATAGGTATTCCTTAATTACCTTACCAATGTTTCATTATTTTAAGTGTACAAGTCTTGCACATCTTTTGTAGATTTTCTTTAAGTACTTGATTTTTTTGATGGTATTATAAATGGCATTGTTTTTATTTCAATTGCTGACTGTTTATTTTCTGTGTATTGATCTTGTATTTTGCAAACTTGTTAAACTCACTTATTAGTTCTAGTGACTTTTTGTAGATTCCATCATGTTTTCTACATTGACAAACATGTTGTCTTCAAATAAAGACAATTTTATTTTTTCCTCTGCCATCTTAATACCTTTAATATTTTCTTGCCTTATTTCATTGGTTGAAATTGAATAGTAATATAATTTAGAATAGAAATGGCAGGAGTGGGCATTTTTTTGCTTCATGATCTTAGAGGGAAAACATTCATTCATTCTTTTAGTCTTAAGAATGATGTTTAGTTTCATGTTAGCATCACTACTTTTTCATAGTTCTCCATTATCAGGTTGAAGAAAGTGACTTCTATTTCAAGTTTGCTGAGAATTTTTATCAGGAATGAATGTTGAATTTTACCAAATGATTTTTCTGCATCTATTGGGATGATCATGTGGGTTTTTGTTTTTGTTTTTTTTCAGTTTGACAATATGATGAATTGAATGGAATTAATTTTGAATGTTTTGGATGTAAATCCTTCATTCCATTCATCTCTTTCATTCTGGGATGAATTCCACTTGGTCATGATATATTCAATTTATGAAAGCTTTAACAGTTTTCACATGTATGTTCATGAGAGATATTGGTCTATAATTTTCTTTTATTGTAATCTCTTTGTCTGAGTTTGGTATCATGGTAATGTAGACCTCACAAGATGAGTTGGGAAGAATTTTGTTCAGTTTTTAGAAAGTGTTTTGTATAGAATTGATAATATTTTCCTCCTTAAATGTTTGATAGAATTGATAGAATCATCAAGGCTTGTAGTTTTCTTTAAAGAAACAACTAAATATCCAATTTCTTTAATAGTATAAGGCTACTCAGATTATCTATTTTTTCTTGAATGAGATTTGGTAGTTTTGTCTTTCAAGGAACTTGTCCATTTTACACCATTTTGAAATTTACTGGCACAATGTTGGTCAAAATATTCCATTATTATCCTTTGAATATCTTTAGTGATGTCACCTCATTCATGCCCAGTTCTAGAAATTTGTGTCTTCTCTCTTTTTCTCCTAACCAGTCTAGCTAGCCATCAATCAATTTTATTGATTTACTCAAATAAGCTTTTTTTTTTTTTTTTTTTTTTCGGTATGCGGGCCTCTCACTGTTGTGGCCTCCCCCGTTGCGGAGCACAGGCTCCAGACGCGCAGGCTCCGGACGCGCAGGCTCAGCGGCCATGGCTCATGGGCCCAGCCGCTCCACGGCATATGGGATCCTCCCAGACCGGGGCGCGAACCCGTATCCCCTGCATCGGCAGGCGGACTCTCAACCACTGCGCCACCAGGGAGGCCCTCAAATAAGCTTTTGATTTCGTATGTTTGTCTGTATTGTGTTCCTATCTTCTATTTCACTATTTTCCACTCTTATCTTTATTATTGTCTTTCTTCTGCTTTATCTGGTTTTAATTTGATCTTGATTTTCTAATTTCTTAAGGTAGAAGCTGAAGTCATTGACTTAACAACTTTCATTTTTCTAACACCATACTTTAGTGGTATAAATTCTCCCACTAAGTATTGTCTAGTGGTCTCTCACAACATTTCACGTTTTAAAAATTAAATTAAATTAAATTCAAAGTACTTTCTAATTTTCTTTCTAAATATGTTTAAAAGTTCCATTATCTTTTAAAGAAATTGAAATAATAAGAAAAATATCTACTTACACATGTAGTGATGATTTCTCATGTTCTTTGTTCCTTTGTGTAGATCCATATTTCCATCTGGTATCATTTTTCCCTTCCTAATATTTCTTGTAGTGCAGATCTGCTGGCGATAAATTGAATTTTTCTGTCTAAAAAAATCATTATTTTGTCTCTGTTTTTGAAAAATATTTTTGCAGGATATGCAATTCCAGATTGCCTTTTTAAATTTATAATGCTTTAAAGATGTTATTTCACTGTTTTCTTGCTTGTCTCATTCTTATTTGTTCTGTATTTAATATGTGCTTTTTACCCTCTTTGCCATTGGTTTTGTAAAATTTGATTATTATGTGGATTGGGGTGGTTTATCTTATGTTTTTGTTCCTAGGATGTATTGAGTTTCTTAGATCTGTGATTTTAGGATTTTTATCAAATTTTATTTTCTTATCAATGGTTTGTTCTGTCCCCTCCTTTCTGGGACTCTAACTACATATATTAGACTATTTTTAAGTTGTTGTATAGCTCACTGTTGCCCTTTTTAAAAAAGAAGGTTTTTTTCCTCTGTGCATTTTTGAGAGTTTCTAATTTTGTCTTCATGTTCACTAGTCCTTTCTTCTGCAATGTGTAACTTGACCCTGAATCCATTCCCTGAATTTTTCATTTCAGACATTATAGTTTTCATCTCTAGAAATTCAATTTGGCTTTTTTTTATATCTTGCATGTCTCTCCATAACTTTTTGAACATATGGAATATAATTATGGTAACTATTTCAAAGTTCTCTGCTATTCTAACAATGTGCCAACTCTGAGTCAGTTAACTGATTGAATTTTGTCCTCATTATTCCCCATATATAACTTTGCATGCTAATAAATTTTGATTGGTTCCCAGACACTGTAAATTTTTCTTGTTGGATGCTAGATATTTTGCATTCCTACAAATATTCTTGAATATTGTTCTAGGATGTAGTTACGTTTCTTGGTAACAGTTTAGTCCATTCGGGTCTTGCTCCTAAGATTTGTTAGGCAGTGCCCAATCTGTGTATAGTCTGTGGCTAAATATTCCCTGCTATTTAGGCATGGTCCTTCTGAGTACTTTTCCCAATGCCCAATGAATTATGAGGCTTTCCAATCTGACTGGTGGGAACAGGTGTTATTCTAGGCCTTGTGTGAATGTGAGGTACTGCTTCCTCTAATCTTTTCAGATGTTTTTTTTCCTCTTTTCTCTATTAGTTTTCTAATATTAATGTGATTAATAATTAATTATTTCTAATAATTTTCTAATATTTCTAATCATGTGCTGATGATTACCCTGCTGAATACTCATGGAAGCCCTCTGCATATCTTTAACGTTCTCTCTCTGTGCAGCTCTCTTTACTCTGGTCCTCTGTCCTGTGAACTCTAGCCTTCTTAGTCTCCCTTTACACCCAGCTCTATCTCATCACTTCCATGAGTCAGCCAGGGTCCACCTGGATTCTCCCTTCCTGTACTTCAATCTGACAAGTCTTTCAGAACAGAACACTGGGACAATCACAGAGCTCACTTCACCTGTTTCCTGACTCTCAGGCATCACTGTCATTCATTGCTGATGCCCAGGCACCATTCTAGAATACCATTCTTTGGAAATTTTTCTCTGTTTTTTTTTTAATTGTTTTAGTCAGGAGAGTAAATCTGGTTCCTGCTAGTCCATTTTTCCTGCAAGTGCAAGATCTTCTCTAATTTAATTTAGTTATATTAATTCCATTTCATAATCATAAACTGCAACTCTAAATAGGAGCAGCCAACTGGAAAATGTTAATCATAAGAAGAGCCAGATGGAAACATGTTGATGGGATGAACACAGATCTATCATAAGTAACAGAAAAAGAATTCAAGATGAAATATGTTACAGCTACTAACATTGCTATTCAATGTGCACATGCACTCACATATACACCGATAAGAAACTGTCTATGTCTACTTAGAGGGGTGAGATAGGGAGGGTAGGAGGGAGAAGCAAGAGGGAGGAGATATGGGGATATATGTGTGTGTGTGTGTGTGTGTATATATATATACACACACATATATATCCCCATATATGTATATATATATGTATATATATAGCTGATTCACTTTGTTATACAGCAGCAACTAACAACATTGTAAAGCAATCGTACGTCAATAAAGATGTTAAAAAAATGCTATAGAGACAATAAAAAAAAGAAATTGTCTAAAGGAAAATGGTAATTGAATTTTATTTATTGAGATTTCTTTTTATATTCATCTGAACAGTTATTTCTTTTTATCTATGAACTCTGAAAATAACATTTCTTAAAGTTTTAAGCACTTATTTATGTTAATTGAAAATAGCCTCATTGTCTTCACTTCTGAGAGTCTCTGAAAGGTCTTACAAAACATCTTACAAACACTAATGTTTGTAATGTCTTACAAACATTAAATATTCATTGATGAGATTTCTACGCAATATGATGAGAAAAGACTAGTAATTTTCTAGCCAACCTAGGTTCTACAAACAACAATAGGAAAACTTAGACCATATGTGAATAAGGCTGTTGGATGACTTTCATTTTTAGCAATAAAGTCATTAACTAATGAATTTCTTAAACTTTAATGAGGTCTCACAAAAAGGTGTGGAAATACAGAAAAAAATCTGAAACATAAAAGGTAATTATGGAACTTCATGAAAGATAAAGCAAAAAATTCCATAATTACAACCTTCAAGGGGCTGGTAAGAACAATTAGCTTGAAAATATAAGAAATAATCCATGAGAAATAAAAAAAAAAAAACTGGACAGAAACAGGGTCAGTAAACAATGTGTAGATTAAGGATCCAGCTCAGTTGAAGGAATTTTAGTAAGTCCTTCCTGAATGAACTATTCCTGAAAATTAATCCTAACTTAATTTTGTTAAACTTTAGAAACTATTTATTAGGTTAAGGCTCTATTATAAAAATCAATCTGGATTTTTTTCTTAATATGGCAGAACAATATACCATTTAGTTAAAAAAATTGAAATCTTTAATTTTCCTGTTCTAGAAGAGCTCAATTAAATTTTTTCTTAAGTTCATTATATATCACCAATATCTGAGTTTCAAATATTTGTGGCACAATTTCTATTTGCTTCTCTTTTACTACAATAAAATGATCATCTCTCACACACTTTAGATGGATGGGGTCCACAAATGCAGCCATCAGACAAAGACAGCAAAGAACCTGCCGCAACCATACATAACTACTACATTGTTATCTCTGCAGACCCAAAGCTGCTCTCTGGTATTCACTATCTTCTTAGCCCCAATGTAATTACATATTCAGGAAAATGAGCATAAAAAGAAAATAAAATCCCTAGGTCTTGTTTTACTATGACAGTTTTGTCTAAGCAGTTTTATTGCCAAACATAGGAACTGTATTGGAAAAATTAATGCAAAGAGTAGGAAAAGACTGAAGTAAAGATTAACACAGTTTATGCTACAGTAGTCTTTGATGAGAAATACTTTTATGCATGAATTATTTAGGTAATTTCCTCAGTCCTTTATTATCTTCCTGTTTACAGTCATGCCTTTGCTTAGGTCAGAGAAATAGGACACTTAACCCACTGCATTCCCTTAAATACAAAAGTCATATAATCTTGGTGGTAATTATGAGTTCTACCAAACCCAAAATAGCTTAATCTAGTTTGAGTGTAAACCAAAGGATAAGCAAACTATGGACACAACCAGCCCACTACCTGTTTTTGTAAATAAAGTTTTATTGGAACACAGACATGTATATTCATTTATATACTGTCTGTGGCTTCCTTCATACTATTAGGACTGAGTTGAAGAATTGCAACAGAGGCAGATAGACCACAAACCTAAAGTACTTACTACCTGGTCTTTTACAGAAAGAAAAATGCCAACCTTTGGAATAGACTCCAAGTTAGGAAATATTTCTGTAATTTTACACTAAACACAAATCACATACTTAACTCATAATTTTCCACCTGGTTGGAACTAAATAATTTGTAGAAATTAGTCCCTTTAACACAAATGTAATCTCTGCTTTGAAGAGATTTGCTTATTAGTTGATAACTTTGTATCCATTTCTAGTAATTTAGAATTCTCACATACTTTCAGCACTAGGAAAGGAATGCCAATGTATTAATTAAAGTAACACTAATTCTACACAATTTGCATATAATCAGTAAGACATAAGAAATGATCATTCATTTCTTTTTGGAAACTATTATCAAACACTGGATATGCCAGTGATGGGGGCTGAGAGAACAGTCTTCCTCAGGTACCTGCATCTGTAGAACTATAGCCCCATTTGAAACATCATTTCTAAAGGTGCTATTGTTTATAAGAGGTTTTAAAGCCTTCAATTCAGGTGTCTAAGAAATAGAATTTATTTGTCTTATTGATGACTTAGTCTCTATTTCTAGTCACATTCATTATGATTGGCAAAAAACTTAATCTTTGGTCAATTGTAAATATTCTCGAGACATATAGATTTGAATGCATATGTTTTTCTTCCACTTACTTCTTAGATATCCAGCACAGTCTCTAGTTCCAGTTGGCATTTGCAGTACAGTAATCTCAAGGTATGAAGAAAGGTACTGGACTGCCTGTATACACATGGAAATTGGAGACAACTCCTATTTAGATGTAGTTGGATCTGTTTGCTGTTCAGTGCTCATCAGTATACCCAAGGTGTACACATTCCCACCTCATCCTGGCCATTTGGCCCATGCGTCCTCCTTGGGAACAAGGTTCTATATCCATGCTCACAAGTCTCTGTGGCAGCAGGAAACTAACTCAGTGCTTTCTCAGTCCTATTCTGCCAAAAATAAAAACCACAATACAACCATCTCCAAAGAGCCAATATTCAAAACATAATACTAAATTTGGGCAAATCTAAAAATAATACTAAATTGTGATGAAAATGGAAGTACATGGGAGAATTGCTGGCATATTCTTTTTGAAAATTATAGCAACAGCTTGAAATTATATCAACACTGATCTAATAATTCCTAAGACTATACTGGTATTTAAGTACAAAGATTTCTGGGTGTGAATGTCTTCATATTTCTTACAATAACAAAAATATTTCTAATGAACTTATTATTTAAATAATATTAGATTTAGGGAAAAGTTGCAAAAATAATGCAGAGAGTTTCTGGTTACCCTTCACCCATTTCCCCCAACATTAACATCGTATATAACCACAAAAAACATTTTTTAAATAACCTGAATGTTCAGATTAGATTATGACAGCTTTTTAAATGTGTTTAAAGACAGAAAACTTTATACTATACAAAATTTTAAAAGGAAATTATATCATATAAACCTATTTATATAGTATAATATATATACAGTATAATAATTTACAATATATAAAATATTGCTCATCTTCAAGAATTTGCTCAAATGTCTCCTTCTCAATGAGATCTACCCTAACTGCCCTATCTAAAGCTGTAGACTGATCCGATCCTGGCACTTAAAATCTCTTTTACCCTATGTATTTTTTTTATCCCGTAGTATTTATCACCCTCAAGCATACTAAAAAATTTATTGATTTATTGATAATATTTGATGTTTATTATGTATTCCCCTCCCCTCACATAAACTCCGTGAGGGTAGGGATCTTTATCTGTTTTGTTCACAGCTATATCCCTAATGTCTACAACTGGGCTTTTCACATACTAAGCTTCAATACTGAATTTGTGAATAAGTCTATTTAAAATAACTGCAAAAATTTTGGAAGAATATTACTCAAAATATCAACAAGGTAGTTTTACAGGTATTTTATAATCCTTTCATCATTTTCTGTATGGTATACACTTTCTACCATTGATATTTATAATCAGAAAACTTTTTAAAATGGATATTTGCACGTGTACTATTGAAAAGACATGGCTAAGGGGATTTGTATGTAAATGGTAAGGAACATGTAAATCCTTACACATACCAGAGGCTCAACATTTTTTTCAGACTTCTGTGGACCTCCTCACTGCCTCATTTATTCAACATTGATTCCAGTCTGCAATGATTTCAGTTATTCTTGCTTTTCCTCGCCACCTTTTTTTCCATCTGTTAGGTCTAAAATGTCTTCTCTTTGCATATTCCTCTAATAATTTCTTCATTTTAACACAAGGCTTTTCTTTTGCTTCTCTTCACCTCTTCTGCCTACACTACACATACCATACATCCTATTTTCATGCTCTTACTTCTCTTACACATCCCAGAGCTTGCGTTACGTAAAACACTCACATCTCCTTATCATGAAAGTGATCTATGTTTTGGTCACATGTATACTCCCATTGCCTTACACAAGGGCTGGCATAGACAATACAGTTACAAAAAAGCAAAAATTAGGAGTAATAACAAAGTGTCATCACCTTAATTGGACCTGTATTTTCAACTAGGAGCCTGTGCAGACCTTAAAGAAGGTAGACATGCCCTTGCACAAGAGATGAACGTCAAAAGAGGACATTCAACACCTATCTCTAATTCTTGGACTTGGTTTCCCAAAATGCCCTACATCATCTGCACTGCACAAATCCTTTGTTTCATTCTTCTAGCCTCTCTGGTCATATACTTACTGCCTCTTCCACTGCTATGTCATCATCCTGTGCCTTTGTTCTAATAAATGTTTCCATTTTTCTTGTTCGTCACTTGGTTATACTTAGTATATACTTTTTCTTAATGAACTCACTCTGGGAAACAGCTTTCCTATGACTTTCCATTTCACACTTATAAGCAACCACCACCCAGACAATCTGACATTTCTAGTGGAACGCAGAAGTTACACAATAATAAGAATTATTTTTAAAATAAATAACACCTATTTGGCGCCTATTATATGACAGAACCTGTTAAGAACTTTGTATGAATCCTCCTGACAATTCTATAAGGTAGGTATAATTTTTATCTCTATTTTAGAGAAGAGGAAATTGGATCACAGAGAGTTTAAATAATTTGCCCAGATTAGCAAGGAGCAGAAATCGAATTTGAATCTATATAGTATGGCTTTATAGTCTGAGCTCTTAATGATATGATAGACTGAATCTCTTTTCTCAGTTTTCCCTGAATCTGGTCTTGAATCCCATTACTATCCTTTGGAGCCTTATGATTTATTTTCTGGACTATAGCAATAGTTTCTCAACTGGGCATCCTACTGCTAGTGTTTCTTGTCTTATCTCATGTTTAAAAAATTAACTAACTTATTTTTATTCCTAAAACTCAACTCTGATTGTATCACTCCATTGCTTAGCAACTTAGCACTTTCACTTAACTCTGGAAGTCTAAACTTTTATTCAGGCATACACAATGCCCTTCAAATTGACCTAACCTCACACTAAATCTGACAAACACTGGGTATACCAACTGATTGAAGTACTCCTAAATATTTACCACGTTTCATTTCTCCTCATGTTGAAGGCTCAGCTTGAGTCCCATATTGTCCATGGCACCCCTCTTGATGTGCCCAGCAAACCATCCATTCCTGTTCTGATTTCACATATGGCTTCAGTGGAACCCTCTTTTGTCACATGTTATAGCCAACCTCGTACTGTATCTCTCCTGCGTTAATTCATTCAGCAAACATAAAACTATATATTTGTGCTATCTTTCCTATAAAACCTCAGATTTTAGAGACAGTGCTACTTTTTTTCATTTTGACATCCCTGTGGTTCCTAATTAGGTGTGTTTCACATAGGTTATATTTAATGAATGATGATTGAAATAAATATATTTATTTGCTCAAAATTTTATTGAATACTTTTCAACAATTTCTCCTAAATCAAAGTTACAGTGTTTCCAGTTGTGAATTAGTCCAATTTCTCTCTATCTTTAATAGCCATTTCTAGACAATTAGGCTGTAAACAAGGCAATTGGAGGGGAAATTTGGTGTCAGAACCTTCTCAAGCTGTTGCTCATCTGTACACATCTGTTGGTCATTATTAGTCACAAGAAAACATCTAAGAGTTTACAAGTTTTATTTAAGTTCTCCTTCATAGTCTCTTTATATTAGCCAGCCATCATCAGACCCTGTGTATACTAGTCCTTCCCATGTACAAGAACTTGGCTTCCTTCTGAATCTTCCTGCTTATTCTTTATGTTTATAAAATGAAAAAGCTCATGATCAATGTCAGATTGAACACAGTTCTGGGAACTCCAGATGGCCTTTTTCTTTCCTTCAGAAAGAAGAACATTTCACACAGAAATACTACTTTGAAATGACCATTTTGTGGTTTTGACAGATTATTTGACTTTTAATAGAGTGTTGTTAATGAACAACTGAATTTGGCAAAAATGATGGCCCCATTATGAAACATATCTCACTAACACAGGCCCAATCACAAATACAAGCTCCTGACAATTCTTAAACTTGTAGAATTTTAGTCTACACATACTGCAGTTGTTATCTATTCATAAGCATAATAACAAATACTTGTCAAGTCTGTGCACAGAGCACATACAAATGCATGAACATAGAATTCAGAATGCTACTAAGTTTAACGCAATATGCCATTTCTTTGAATATTATGAATCACTACAAATAGGAGCTAGGAAAAAAATTAAATGTTATGCTCTCACATTATCTAATTGAATATTACACGTTACTTTTTAAACTAAATTTTCTAGTTTTTATTTTCATGTGTATATTATTCAAGATTCACGAAGTTGTAAACAATGGAAAGACCACTCATAATAAGTCAAGCCAAACAATAAAATTATTAGTTTATATGCTAGTAAGCATAAACAAATAGCTCCCAAGTTTCAAAAAAAAAGAGCTGCAGACCAGAGCCTTAGGAACTGGAACAAGAAACTCAATGCGAATAAGCTCTAGCCCTTCCTGGGCTTTTGTTTTTGTCTCTGATTATACCCATGGTATGGAACATGGGTACTGATAATATTAGTCTCTAAGCCCCAGAAGAAAGAATGGTTTTATATTTCAGTGCATGGAAAGGATATCAACTGATCTGCCATGATTTATGTGTTCATCCTTTGGACCAGTCACTGTGGGCCGGAGACTGTGGTAGAAGAATGCACTTGACTTTATAAAGAGCCAGACCTCTCCCAGGAAAAAGCTCCCACAATGTCCAACAATGTGTAACATGCTGGGGACTTCTGTACTGAAGTCAGCAGAGAAAGGGCAAGGTAACATAGGAGAGTCCATGCTTCACAGAGAGAGTGAGGTTTGGATAAGTAACATGAGAGCTTAATAGTATGGTGCTCTTTTAACTTATACGGTTATAGGTAAAATTGAGTTCCGGGGTACCAAAGGATTAATGATAGTTCAGAATTCTCTCAAAGCAGGAGATGAAAGGTGCTGGAGTTTTCTGTAGCTCCTGCTCTATCTATTACTGTAGAGGTTGCTCCCATCATATGCACCAACAGCCTCTTTACTTGAGGTCCCTTGTACCTGCCTTCATTGCTTTTTCTAAACAGGTTTCCTTAATCCAGGTAAGGAAATGTCAGCCATGTCTAATTTATGATTCTTACATTTTTAAAGCAAAATTTAATCTTTTAGGACATAAATCACCCCTTAGAATATAAGAAGCATATGAAGACATACATTAATTATGAAAAATCATCAAGGCCTTATTCCGTTCTTTTCATACCTAGGGGTTCTTTATTTACACCTTGGTGATCTAAAAAATCACTATCAACTTCTTTTATCCTTCCAGTTATAAAATATTTTAATAGAGTATATCATATAATTTAAAGAGGAAATGATCTCTCCTAGTTTAGAACATACTTGTTGGAATTTATTTTCAACACTCACCACCAAAAACATGAGATTTAACTTATCGGCCAAAGGCGCATTTCCAAGGAACTACCAAATCTGTATTAAGTCACAAGCTAGACTTACACCAGCTAGTGTCTGCTTAGTAGGATACTATTGTTTCTCATGAGTTTTAGACATTTCCCCCTAATAACTAGCACTGAAATCTGTGACTGTAGTCACGACTCACCTAATAGTTAACTTTCTGTTAACTCGGTATTCATATTACAGAAGTTACAAAATATTTTATAATAGTAACTATATTAACATTCTATGCAAGATGTGGTTTTACTTGGTTGTTTTCCCTCACCCTTATCCTAACAGCTCACCTGGGTGCCCTCATTCTCTGGTGGTAAAAGCATAAATAGGGCCAGCTTTCCTACGGATCAGTTTGAATTAGAAACATGCCAATACTCTGGCCCAGTAATTCAGCTTACAATAATTTATTCAAAGGAAATAATCAGAGAACCATACTACACACTTACTAAAATGTTTACTACAGGTTCATTTATAATACTAATATAAATATATATAGTATAGTAATATAATAGAAATAACGTTTATGTCAGACTTCAAGAGAATGGTTAAATTATGGCTATTAGAATAATATCCAGGCAGAAAATGTTTTGATACATTTTTTTAAAGGACCTGGCAGAATTATCAGAAGAACAATAGAATAATATGTTACACAACAGGTTACTGTAAAGAATATACAGCATGGATCCATTTAAGTAAAATATGTATGCATAGACAAAAATAAAACTTTTGGCAATATCTTAAAAATAATTATCTTTAATTGTAAAATTATACTTCTTATGTTACAAAATTTTTACTATGATGCATCACTACTAAAATAAAGAGTTATAAAAATTAATGTTTAGTTATTTAATTTCATTCTCTAATATATTTACAGGTACTCCATCCAAGTATGAAAGAATGTGTGGTGATGATTATGAAGGCAGAAGTAAAGACAAATAGGGAACATTTCTTCCAACTTACAAAAAGGAAGGTATAAGAGCAGGTATTATTTTTCTGTTTATGAAGACAAAGACTACCATTTGTTTATAAAAGCAGAAAGTAGGTGCAAAGATTCATTAAGGCTTTTTGTGGATGAAGTAGAGGTAGGAACATCTGGCATACTATCTACTATAAAAGAAAAATGAGGACCAGTTAGAAAGCTACTGAGGCAATTTGGATGAGAAATCCTGGTGGCTTGAACAAAGGTAGTGGCAATGAAGATGAAGAGAAGATGATGGTTTTAAAACATATTTTGAAGGTAGAAATGAGAGGTCTTGGCGATGGATTGGGTTTAAGGTGGAAGGAGAGAAAGGAATCAGGATGATCCCCAGGTTCCTGGCTTGAGCAACTGGCTGGGTGATGGTGCCTTTTAATAAAATAGGAAAGCCTGGGAGAAAAAAAAAAGATCAAGAGATCAGTTTTGGAATTGATAACCCTTGGGACCTCTATAAACATACAAGTGGATATAACAAATAGATTCTTGGACAAAGGAATTTAGAATTCAGAGCAGATACTCTAACTAGAGGAGATACAAATTATACATGTGTTGTCACATTGCTGTTGTTTGAAATTAAAAAATGGATTAGATTAGGAGACAAGTCAGAGAAAAGAAAGAAGAATTTCAGTAGCTGGAGATTCAGTAGCTGGAAGAGGGGGAGATAGGAAATGAGATTGAGACAGAGTAGCAACAGAGATGGGAGATACACCAAAATCGTAGTTTCAAGGGAAGAAGGTTGTTTCAGAAACGGAGTGGATGAATGCATTGATCAATGGTAAGACAATGAGAAAGAGGATGGCAGAAGTGTGCGGACTATTCCAACAAGATATCATTGTGGGCCTAGGCAAGGGCAGTATTGGGAGCAGAAGCCAAGAATGGATTGACAAAAAGATGAAAAGTAAGAGAACGAACGCAGCAGAAATATACAACGTTTTTGAAAAATTTGTCTTTGGAGGGAACAGAAAATGAGGCAGTACTTGGAGAGGGCTGAGGCGTCAAGGGAAGTGATTTCTTAAGGAAAAGCTTTTATTTTAATTTTTTTATTGAAATGATTCAGTAATGATTCTATATTATAGGAAGCAAGACAGTATTACAAGCTGTCAATGAAAGTTTTCTGGGAGGTAGACAGCTTAAAAACATATCGAAGAAACCTCATTAAAATGTTCTATACATCCACTTGAAGTAAATATGAATTCAATATTTTGTTTTTTCTAATTACCTCTCTTTGGATATGAATTTTTTCTACTATAGTTTCTCATCCGGATTACTACATTAGCCTCTCACTGCCTCAAGCCTTACTTCTCTGTTATCAGTATCTTTCAAAATCCCAAGTACAACTATATCTTACCATAAAAAGTCATCCCTAAGCTTTCAGAATAAATGCTCAACTCCTTACTTTACCTCTTCACATCAGCCCTACCTCTTGAACATCTCCTCCCACTTCACTTATTCTGCACCGTTTTTCCAAACAACAATGACATATTAAATATATTCTGACTCTCTGCTTCAGACTTGTATATGCTTAGAATACATATTTGCTTAGAATGTTCTCTGCAGTAATCACAATACTCAAATCATATCCATAAATACATACACTCTTACACATAAAAAACCCTTTTATATCTAGATAATATTTTTCAGCTCTCAACTCAAATGTCTCTTCTTTTGGTAAGCTTTCCTTAATCCATTTGTTTTAGATTCTGATTCTATAAAGTACATTTTACTAATCATTGCCCTCATCCCACTGTATCATATCATTGGTTTTCTTGTCAAAATTGGAAGAAAATAGAAGGTCCTGGAAGGTAAGAGTAAAGGTTCATGAACCTTGTAGTCCCAGACATAGCACAATGTCTGACAATTGTTCTTAACATAGAGTATAGCAAAATAGCTAGAAGGAAGCTGGAAAGAGAATTGGGAAGAAAAAAGAAGGATTTACAATTTATAGACATTCCCCAGCTGAACCTTAAGTCCATTATGCCAACCTATTTGAGAACCACTGAACTGGGGGAATATCCATTCCTGGGAAGCAACAGGAAAAAATTACTTCATTGTTTTCCTTATGGGTCTGAAATCATACCTAATTAAAAGAATACTTTGTTTTTCTTAACATAGCATATACTAAGAATTGCAGATGTCAAATTCTGGCACATTTGCAATAAACTTACCAAACAAAAATTTAAAATTCACTACTTGAACCAGATAGAAGATTGGAGGAAAATAAAATGTAACATTAATGATAGCCATATTTTCTTCAAAATAGGCTGCACATTTTTGAAGAACACTGTTATTCCTTATGGTTTGGCTAATCCAAGTGAAAGAATCACTGCATATTTTGATGTGACATACTTTTTGGTCTTACTATTAAAACAAAAAAAATGTTTTAAGGTATTTCACCCCTTAAATAATATGGCAAAATGACAACAAAAATATCCTTTGGCACAGTCCTATATATACATTATCAAAACTGATTAAGCCTTCAAAATATGTATCCTATTCACCTCTGCTTTCCCGCTCAGGCTATCTCTTCATATCTTGTGTTCTTTTCAAATTTACAACAGGTAACTGAATCATCTACTTGCTACAAATACACTGAGAATTTGTTTCTCACCCTCAGATTGCAAGAAAGGGGTAAAGGAAAAGAAAGAATATGTTCTACTTCTTATTCTGTTATCTTCTGATTAGTTTATTGATCCCAAACTTGTGTTTTCAGAATTATTTATCATCATGATATATGTTTGCTGAGTAGTTGGTTTCTAAAAGGACATGCATCTTGCTATGGGAAAACTTAGAATAAAACCACAGTAAAATACTTAGAAATTTTAGTTCCTCTTGAGCAATACAATGTTACATGTTAAGGAAAAAGAATATATATATATATATATATATATATATATATATATATATATATATATATATATATACACACACACATATGAATCACTGGGCTATACACTTGAAACTAACATGATATTGTAAATCAACTATACTTCAGTTTTGAAAAATTGAGTAAAAAAATTAAAAAAATAAAGTGAAGCCAATGAATTTTTATGTCTCCTGGCTTCCCACTTTTGAAACGCCTGGGTGAGTCCATCTCTTATCCTCTCTGCATCCTTGAGGCCTTCTTGTTTATTTGAAATAAAACTAAGAGCTGCATGAGAAGCCAGATTTAAAAAAAAAAAAAAGGAGGCCGCAGTGAGGTAGAAAAATAAGGTTCACAAGAGTGAGTGAGTGAGAGAGCAGGAATAATTAGAAATTTGGCATAAATTTGGAGAGCATGTCCAAAATACAAAATAAAAGATAATTCTTTGGAAATATTCAGTTAAGTTGATGCTAATTGACTATATCCTCTTAGAATCTAGAAAGGAGAAAAATAACACCATGAAGTTGAGTGCATTTGTTAAAAACATAGTTTCTACTATATGGAACCAAATGGTTAAAATTAGAATTATGTTAAAAATTCAAATAAACACTTTTCTGATTATGTTTCACTTTACTGATCTCTTAAATTTTAAATTTTTGTTTAGGTTAGGTAATTTATCTTTTATTGAACCTTCTTTGGGATATAAATAAATAATTCAGAAATAGTAAATAAAATTTCTAATAAAAATGTCTGATTGTATAAAACAGGGACTCTTACATAGCAGAATACCAAGCATCAAAGACAAATACCAAAGTTTTCACCATGGAATAATCCAGAACAAAGCCTATAAGATGTGGAAATACCAACCACTTCTTTGTGTAACATAACAATGTGAAACAATTATAAACTGATTAAGTGATGGATTTATTGACCTTTGTTTACAGGCTCTTACATCAACTGAAACAACTTATTCTGAGTCCAAAGCATGTTCATTAATTGAGTCCACTGCCTTTTCATATACTTGATTCTATCACCCCTATGACATGAGTGATTGGTCACAGATGCTAATTAACATGCATTTGGAAAAGCACTAGGGAAGAAGTCAACAAAAATTTTTTATGAAAAGTTTGTGGTCCTGAGTAGCAATGTGATAAAATGGAGAAAAGACAGCTTCAGTGGGAAGCAAGGTTTAAATATTTGAATCAAGGGTTTATAGGTTGGTTTTGCTCTCAGGGTTCTAAGTTCTATCACACAGAGTATTCTGTGTTCTTTTTTTCAAAATATGTTTTTGTAGAGGTAATGAACATACATGGCATAAAATACAAAGTACAAATGCCCATATTTTTAGAAAGTAAACCTCCTCCCTAAATTTAGCCATTCTTTCCAAATTTCCTGTGTAGTCTTAAAAATATATGCTATGCATATATGAGCATATATGAGTCTATGTCTATCTATCTATATAAATGTCTACTTATCATCTATCTATTCATCTTATACATCATCTTATACATCTTATACATATTAATCTTATTTCCTGTGCCAATCTTTTTTTTTTTGAAATGGTAATATATTGTGAACATCTTCCATATTGGTATATATAGGGCTACTTTATTCTTTTTTCTTTTTTTTTTTTTTTTGCGGTACACGGGCCTCTAACTGTTGTGGCCTCTCCTGTTGCGCAGCACAGGCTCCGGACGCACAGGCTCAGCAGCCATGGCTCACGGGCCCAGCCGCTCCGTGGCATGTGGGATCTTCCCAGACCGGGGCACAAACCCGTGTCCCCTGCATTGGCAGACGGACTCTCAACCACTGTGCCACCAGGGAAGCCCTACTTCATTCTTTTTAAAGCCTTTTAAGTTCTGTAGAAGTTTTCTTCTTTGACAGAAAGCTGGCCCCATAGTTTATTGGTTAATACTAAATTTTTATTAAAGAAAGAAGTAAAAAGATACACTTGTTTATCTGTTGGTGATCAATATATTCAATCTTCCCATAACTGACTTCCTTTCATGTTTACCATATATAATAATTTAACACATTTTCAAAATTGGCATAATTTATTTTAGTTGTACTTTGTTAATTCAAAGTTTGAGAATCATGATTTCGAATAATGTATGGCTGTCTTCCAGTTTTGAAACTACTCTGCTCTTAGAGGAATTGGGGAGATCCAGAGTTATTGGGTTAAAACTGTCCATCCAGAAGGCTAGTTCTGCATGTGAGAGACTGTTAACATGAATTTCATATCCATTAATTCTGATATCCTTTACAAATATCATTTACATGTGTACACAGTCTCACGGGGATTTGGTCTCTGACTTGACTGCTTTGGGAGGCTGACAAGCACAAGACTCTAAGAATAGAGCATCCAAACTAAACTGTAATCCTTCCAGCCTAGTCATCCACTTAGACAAAAATGACCAAATCTTTGGTCACTATGTTGGAACAGGAAAGAGCCATCAAAAAGGAGCCTTCAGTTGTATTCTGTTAGATTCTGGGAACTACATGATCAACCTGAAAATATGCAAAATAAATATTAGTTAACTAAAAAAATATGAAAGAAAATCATAAGCTAAATCAGTTAATAGTCTTTGCTCATGAGGTCAGAGAAGTATAAAATAATAATCACTAGCATTTGCACTATGTATTTTAGGATTACAAAGTACATTTGCAAATACTAATTCAATTTAGTAATTGGAACTTGGTGTACTGCACGTGTATGAGTATAACTACAAAGAGAATTCAGAGATTTGTATGTCAACATAATACCATATGTTCACACAGGCCTCTACCTATGACTGACATTAATACCTTTAAATTATTACAAGGTAGTGAATAGAAGGGGGTGGAGGGGGGTGGGTTTCTTCTGAGGTATTTATAGTGTTCTGTCTCTTGATTTGGGTGCTGGGTTTCATTGGCGTACTCAGTTTGTGAAAAGCCACAATGTATGATTTGCATACATTTGTATATCCCAATTTACTTCAATTAAATGGTAGGAAAACTACAGAGTAATACATGCTCTAAGTGTTAAAACAAAAATTTTTAAACATTAACCATAAATTTATCCAAATGTTCATGGTTCACATGTTTTTGATCTATTATATTTCCACAAAATATATAATCATAATGTGGCACTTTTTATATTCTTTTTTCACTTTATGATGTATTATATACTAACACCTTTCCCTCATAGTAATAATACCTCTAAAGTAGCATTTTAATTATTTTTTCTATTTGGTGAGACCATCATTTATTTTTGATTTGTCATTTTTCTCTTCATGGGACATTAAAATATATCACAAATGAATTGCTACCTTTACTTGTTATGTTAGCACCCTTGTGCCCTCAAAGTCTATTTTGGTTTCCATTTTTATTCTAAGCCATCTAATCAATAGTCATTAAAATAAAAAAAAAATGTCATTTTCAGTAGAAAAGCCAAGCTGTAAACCAAACACGAAGAGAACTGTCATATTTCATAAATTCTAAGATGCACATATTCTTCACAATTTTAACATCTCTGAAATCAGAATGCATAATGTAACTAATGATGGCTTATAGACACTATCACTCAGGCAGCCCTTATGATGAAATTGTCACTGCTTCATGTCTCACATGTGTCAACTTCCTCATAGCTCTTTGAGTCATGTGCTTTGTTTCTACTACATGTTTCATATAATTTCCATTTAAATATTTTCAGAATATTACATTTATCATTATTTTGTCTTATTTGAGTCATGGAAGCATCAGGAACGAAACTGATACTGAGACAAATATCACTGTAAGAGAACTAGTGATAATTCAATATTTTTGTAAAACAAAACAAAATACATTAAGGATTCTAAATGAGGAAACTACCCATTAGTTAGAATCTTCACTTCATTTTGATTGCAAACAAAAGCAGGAGAGGTATACTGATTGCAAAATTAACAAAGCTTAAGCTGTAGGGTCTTTCGTTTGTCTACTACATTTCAAATACACTGTTAATCAGAGTGTGCAAAAACACGATCCTTAGCCCTGTGAGCTAAACTCCAAAGCTATAGAATTCATCCTTTAGCCTAGATGATAAGGAAGGTGGATGGGATACACTTAAATATCACATTCTCTTGGAACTTTTGTCTGGCTCTCAAATTATTCTTGGTTCCCTTGGTAATATTCCCACAGTGAATGCTTTATGATAATTACATATGAACTTGGGTATATTTTGAGGCATTAATCTTTGTTAATTGTTATTATGCATACATACATACACATAGAACAAACAAAAAGAAATTCTTCCATACCTAGGGAAAGAAAAGGGGTCAAGTATGGTCCTAATCCCTAAAACCTGTGAATATGTTACCTTACATGGCAAAAGGGATGTGGCAAGTGTGATTACGTTAGGGGTCTTGAGATGGGGAAGTTATCCTAGATTACTATGGTGGATTCAATGTAATCACAAAGATTCTTATAAGAGAAAGCCAAGAAGATCAGTGTGAGAGGCAATATGTAATGTCAGAAACAGGGGTCACAGGAATGTGAGCCACAAGCCAAAGAATGCAGGCAGTCTCTAGAAGGTGGAAAAGGCAAGGAAAGGATTCACCTAGAGTCTCCAGAAGGAATTCTGATCTCTAGAACTGTTAAGAGGATAAATTTGTATTGCTTTAAGCCACTAAGTTTGTGATACTTTGTAATAATAGCAGTAAGAATCCAATACACAGACGTTGATAAAATAAAAGGGTAAGTTATAAGGGGAGATAGCAGGTGTAAACCACATGGGCGAAAAAGCCCATTTAAGGGAATGAAATAATAAAAACTAGGCCAAACAGTTGGAAAAACAAGATCATGAAGCCTTTTCTTCACAGGAGAGACTTAGGTATGTTCAAAAGGAAGAAGGAAAAGCAGAGAGAGAATTATCAAAGATTATAAAGAGAAACTGCGTGTGAAGGGATGAATTTCTCATGGAAACAGGAAAGAATGCTGTAATAAGCACAGCTACCATGTGTTTGCTCTGTGACAGTCCTTGTCAGTCAGGGTCCTTCCCACTTTACAGAAGCACCTTAACAAGTCCTTAGAGTGCCCCACTTACTGATGAGAAAATTATGGCTGAGGGTGGGTAAATAATTTGTCCAGGCTATACACATTATAAATTGTGGAGTAGGACCTGAATCCAAGTCTGCCTGATAACAAAGGTCATGCTCTTAACCCCCTGAAAAGAGAGGAAAGGTTAGCACTGCTGTCAAGCCCTTACTCCCTGTCCTTTGAGACGGGAGGGGACAAAGTGAAAATGGATGAAGAAATTAATGTGCTTTGGATATAAAAGCAGAAGGATGAAAATGTATTTCATAAGATAAGTTTAACGTTTTTTCATGAGCCAACTTTTAAAGTATGAGGTCAATATCAAAATATTTTCCATTGAATCACAATCAATATGTTATTTTTATGCACAATTTTAACGACTACTATATGGTCAAGAATTTCAGTTTAACTAAATTGTTATGTTTTCCCTTAAAAGAGAAAAAATAAGTTAGGAATAAAATTAACATGCCAGAGTGTTCAGGTTGAATCTAAATCAAAACAAATTATATTTCTAGTGTGTTTCAAAAGTTAGAGCTATTTTCCCACATCTCTGAGTTACAGATTTTACTGAGTGAGAAAGTCCAAACTACTTTGCAGAACACAGTGTGAATTGACTTATCCGAATGGTATTTTGTGTTTCTAATTTGGGAAGGTTCTTGGTTTACCAATTTGTCTGCATCCAAAAAAGGAAGAGAGACCACAATAAGAGCTGGGTAAGTACATGGAATCAGTCGTTAGTATGCAGATGTTCTCACTTAGTATTTTTTTAATGTTTCAAATCTATGCTTTCTTAAAAATCCAGGTATCATTCTAAATTTTAAACAATTAGATAGGATTCATTCAACACTTGATTGGATTTGGGCTAAGTTTTGAAGACAATTTAAAACGCAAATTGATGACAAAAACAATGTAACTTGGGAAAATATTTCAAATGAATGGGCCAGTTTGGACAGTTCATAGAAGTAATAATAAAGATAAATTAATGATTTCAAGGAAACTGTTGTATAGCAGAATCAAATATGTACTGAAGTAGAAAGAACAGATTGTCATTTTGAAATAATACAATTGTGATGTAGACAATAAACATAAAATGGTGCACCAGACTTTACAGGAAAAGGAAAAAAGTTTAAAATCATAAATGAGGAATGGAGAACGGAAGTGCAAACTATGAATGGCAGTGTTCCTGTAGGAAAATAGAACAACTGAACCAGACTCAATAATTAACATACAATGAAGAAAACATCCCCGAGTTTAAAAAATAATACCTAAGCATATAGATTAAGATACTTTATCATATTCGGGGGGGGGGGGGAGGGCAATGAAAAAGACCATTCAAGTGAGTCACATCCTGGAAAACAGCCTTCCAAAAAGATTAAAAGTATACCTCTAAGCATCTATGCAGAAATTGAACATGCAAAAAATATAAGGATCTATTAAAGAACAAAACTCAAGTTCTCCCCCAGACACTCTTCCAAAATTCCAGATAACAAAAGAGAAACCTTTAGTGCAAACATAAAGTTTTGAATGCACCTGATTTTGGTCACCCAGCCAATCTAGATTTATTAAAAATAGCAACAGAAAATTTCAGATATTTAAAGACTCTGAAAATGTCTCCCTTTCCCTTCTTGAATAAAATATTACAAAAGATATACTCCAGCCAAATAAGAGTTACATTACCATCTTGTACATCCTTGCATAGCCCTCCTTGAAAGACCATGTGTTTGGGGATAATTTTTCCTCACTCATCATCCATCCTCATACAAAGAGAGCTATATTCATGGAGTTTACTCACAGATTGTACGATAACCATTGACTCAAGATCACTCTCTGCTCACATGCAGTAGAATGTTTGCTCAGATCTATTGGAAGCCATTATATGCCCAGTGTCAGTTGGAGCCCAGTTTATCTGGAGCGCTCTCATTTATTTTGCTTACAATCGGGCTCTCTCCTACTCTGGTCTTATTCCAGCCAAAGGCTTTCTGCTGGTATTTAGTGGCAGGATTGAGTCTGTGTTGGTGATGATGTGGGTTAAAACTCTTCCACTTCAAGCCCTCTGTATGCCTATAGCACCTGTATTCCTCCATCAGAGGACTTATAATAGTGCAGCTGTCTGTTAAATGTTTCCTAATTCTCCTACCACATTCATATAATCCTTATAAACCAGTTCCCAGCAGAGTCCTTGAAGTACAGTACATATTTTAAAATTTTGAATAAATGGATGGAAAGGAGCTGCTAGCCAGACATTATTTAAAATTTTATTTTTGGTTGACTGAGACTTCAATAGTTTAGGTGTGAAATTATAGAATTTGTGCATCTGTTGCTCCTCATATATTACATATTAAACAATGTCCTAATTTGTGGGGCCACTTGTGGCTACTTTCTTACTACAATTTATTTACACAGAGTTTTTTCCCTTTTATTAAAAATATTATATTCCTAATATAATTGGCCCCAGTGTATGTCTTTTACATGTAGTATTCAAGTTATGTAGTTAAAATGTTGATAACTTAATCAATTCTGAACATGTTAAATCTAAAGGATGGATGCACAATTAATAGTCCATAATCAGTGAAAACAAGAAAGTAGACAAGGTCAGAGGCATGCTGGTGCTGGCTCATAGCAGCTCGTGAGAATCAATTGTTAAATTTTCATGAATTTTAAGAGTTGGTTGTTAAAAATAGGCATTAGTAAAAGTAAATTATATAAACCTACAATTAAATAAGTTGCATTAAAAACAATGACAACAAATAACCCAAACTCATCATTTTCTAATTCTTTACTGCATGGTACTATTATCTGTGCCCTTGAGTTTATTTACATTCACTGAACTGTATGGTAGACATACCATATAATGGTGCACTGCTAAGCATATCTTTTCAGCTCTTCATTGTTGCCCACCCTCATCTCGGTTCACATATTCAGCACTCATATGTTGGATTTCCTCATATTAATTTGAAGTTTTCAATTTTTTAGTCAATGTGATTATTTACAACAAGATCTCAGTTCCCTAGAGAGCAAGGCTGAATCTTCTCTTTACTTAGTATCACTTCCATTGCACAGAACACATAACAAACGCTGTTAGGCTTTCTGCTATACAGGTATCATCGAAGACTAAAACCTTTAGAGTTCCTTCTGAGTAAAGAGGATCAAAATAATAGTTGAAGCTTCTGATTCTTCACCATAGGGACGGCTCAAACCACCATTATTTTCTTGATGTCTGACCCTGCCATGGTTTGAGATTTCCCAGTTAGTCTAAGGATCACAAGAGGAAGACTACAATAAAAAACTGAGAAAAATGAGAAGCAAGGGAACATGGCTGGGAGGGATGAAGCAGTAGTATACTAGGTGATTTGAAACAGGAACAGCAAATTAGTGGCTTTAAAGAAAAAAACATAGGGAACTGGGAAAGAAACATACATTTTAAAATATACACACAGCTCCAGAACAAGTCGTTGGCCTTTCCACAAAAGAGAAGAATGTTGGGTGCATCATTTCTACTTAAGCCACTGCTTTCTTCCTCCCAGGATTAAGCTAGTTACAGGAGGCTGTTCCTTATCTCTTAGCTTTTGTGAAATTAAAACACTTCTTGGGCTCATATCCTTATTTTTATCTAAAATTCTGCATATCTAACATCTCCTGTGGTTACAAAATTTTTTTCTTCAAGTTTCCCAGGCTTCTCCTCAGACTCTTCTAAGGCATCACACAGACCTTTGCGTAATTTAGTAAGAAATCTGAATATCCTTCTCACCCCCTCCTTGCTCATCACCAAATGAATAAAAAATAGAATTTCACTACTTCTTGTAAACTGACTGAGACATTGAAATTAAGACAAATTGGGTTAAATGAAAAGAATGACATACCAGAAATGCATTTATAATTTGTTTATAACTTTAATGTATAATTTGAAAGCAAAAGTTTCTCATAGCAAGAGTGTATGGATTAGTGAGTCATGGGCATCTTTGCATAACATAGATGTGGGGAAGAAGTTTTCTGTATGCATAGACTGAAGCCACTGTACGAAATTCTGCCACTTGTCACCCCTTACAGAAATATTTATGTGAACTAAGTCAGAGCTATTGGACTCTTTTCCATGTCAGTGTTATTGAATTTTTCCCTGTCTCCAACTTTTGCTTGCAACAGCCTGTACGTAGGATATTTGCTTTGCTATGTGAAATGGCATACGCAATATGCTTTAGATCTTGATAAATGGAGGAATCTGCCAAAGTTGCATGTCTTCCATCCTCAATTAAATTTTAATTTACTGAGAAACAACTACACATTCAGCAGTGGTGGTAGGCATTCCAGGATAATATTGATAAGATACAGTCTTTACTCTCAAGATGATTACATCAGGGAAGAGACAATTGTAGTGCCAAACAGAATCTTTTAGGTGAAACTGAAATATTTGGCAGAGAAAGAAAGTCTTTATGGATCTTAAAACTATAAATTAAGTTTTCCATCACAATACATGGCCAGTGGGAGAGTTGAGGGAGACCAAAAAAAAAAAAGACAACATCACTTCCGGGTAAGATGGCGGAAGAGTAAGACGCGGAGATCACCTTCCTCCCTACAGATACACCAGAAATACAGCTACACGTGGAACAACTCCTACAGAACACCTACTGAACGCTGGCAGAAGACCCCAGACCTCCCAAAAGGCAAGACACTCCCCACATACCTGGGTAGGGCAAAGCAGAGAGATTCCCGCACAGAGGAGCGGTGCCGAGCGGCACTCACCAGCCCGAGAGGCTTGTCTGCTCCCCCGCCGGGGCGGGCGGCGCTGGAGCTGAGGCTCGGGCTTCGGTCAGAGCGCAGGGAGAGGACTGGGGCTGGCGGC
The DNA here is from genome assembly GCF_025265405.1 of Mesoplodon densirostris. NCBI lineage: Eukaryota > Metazoa > Chordata > Mammalia > Artiodactyla > Ziphiidae > Mesoplodon > Mesoplodon densirostris. The sequence goes on along the minus strand of NC_082677.1, from coordinate 12,996,283 downwards.
GAGAACTCAGCCTGAAGGGGGCTAATGTGCCACAGCTAGCCGGGAGGGAGTCCGGGAAAACTCTGGAGCTGCCGAAGAGGCAGGAGACTTTTTCTTCCCTCTTGGTTTCCTGGTGCGCGAGGAGAGGGGATTAAGAGCGCCGCGTAAAGGAGCTCCAGAGACGGGCGCGAGTCGCGGCTGAAAGCGCGGAGCCCAGAGACGGGCGTGGGACGCTGGGGCTGCTGCTGCCGCCGCCAAGAAGCCTGTGTGCGAGTGCAGGTCACTGTCCACACCGCCCTTCTGGGAGCCTGTGCAGCCTGCCACTGCCGGGGTCCCGGGATCCAGGGGCGGCTTCCCTGGGAGAACGCATGGCGCGCCTCAGGCTGGTGCAACGTCACGCCGACCTCTGCCGCTGCAGGCTCGCCCCGCACTCCGTGCCCCTCCCTCCCGCCCGGCCTGAGTGAGCCAGAGTCCCCGAAGAGGCTGCTCCTTTAACCCTGTCCTGTCTGAGCGAAGAACAGACGCCCTCCGGCGACCTACACGCAGAGGCGGGGCCAAATCCAAAGCTGAGACCCAGGAGCTGTGAGAACAAAGAAGAGAAAGGGAAACCTCTCCCAGCAGCCTCAGAAGCAGCGGATTAAAGCTCCACAATCAACTTGATGTACCCTGCATCTGTGGAATACATGAATAGACAACAAATCATCCCAAATTGAGGAGCCAGGAGTCAGTGCTGTGCCTCTGAGGTGGGAGAGCGAACTTCAGGACACTGGTCCACAAGAGACCTCCCAGCTCCACATAATATCAAACGGCGAAAATCTTCCAGAGATCTCCATCTCAACACCAGCACCCAGCTTCACTCAACGACCAGCAAGCTACAGTGCTGGACACCCTATGCCAAACAACTAGCAAGACAGGAACACAACGCCACCCATTAGCAGAGAGGCTGCCTCAAATCATAAAAAGTCCGCAAACACCCCAAAACACACCACCAGACGTGGACCTGCCCACCAGAAAGACAAGATCCAGCCTCATCCACCAGAACACAGGCAGTAGTCCCCTCCACCAAGAAGCCTACACAACCCACTAAACCAACCTTAGCCACTGGGGACAGACACCAAAAACAACGGGAACTACAAACCTGCAGCCTGCAAAAAGGAGACCCCAAACACAGTAACATAAGCAAAATGAGAAGACAGAAAAACACACAGCAGGAGAAGGAGCAAGATAAAAACCCACCAGACCTAACAAACGAAGAGGTAATAGGCAGTCTATCTGAAAAAGAATTCAGAATAATGATGGTAAAGATGATCCAAAATCTTGGAAATAGAATAGACAAAATGCAAGAAACAATTAACAAGGACCTAGAAGAACTAAAGACGAATCAAGCATCGATTAAAAACACAATAAATGAAATAAAAAATACTCTAGATGGGATCAATAGCAGAATAACTGAGGCAGAAGAACGGATAAGTGAGGTGGAAGATAAAATAGTGGAAATAACAGCTGCACAGCAAAATAAAGAAAAAAGAATGAAAAGAACAGAGGACAGTCTCAGAGACCTCTGGGACAACATTAAACGCACCAACATTCGAATTATAGGGGTTCCAGAAGAAGAAGAGAAAAAGAAAGGGACTGAGAAAATATTTGAAGAGATTATAGTTGAAAACTTCCCTAATATGGGAAAGGAAATAGTTAATCAAGTCCAGGAGGCACAGAGAGTCCCATACAGAATAAATCCAAGGAGAAATACACCAAGACACATATTAATCAAACTGTCAAAAATTAAACACAAAGAAATCATATTAAAAGCAGCAAGGCAAAAACAACAAATAACACACAAGGGAATCCCCATCAGGATAACAGCTGATCTCTCAGCAGAAACTCTACAAGCCAGAAGGGAGTGGCAGGACATACTTAAAGTGATGAAGGAGAAAAACCTGCAACCAAGATTACTCTACCCAGCAAGGATCTCATTCAGATTTGATGGAGAAATTAAAACCTTTACAGACAAGCAAAAGCTGAGAGAGTTCAGCACCACCAAACCAGCTTTACAACAAATGCTAAAGGAACTTCTCTAGGCAAGAAACACAACAGAAGGAAAAGAACTACAATAACGAACCCAAAACAATTAAGAAAATGGGAATAGGAACATACATATCAATAATTACCTTAAATGTAAATGGACTAAATGCTCCCACCAAAAGACACAGACTGGCTGAATGGATACAAAAACAAGACCCATATATATGCTGTCTACAAGAGACCCACTTCAGACCTAGAGACACATACAGACTGAAAGTAAGGGGATGGAAAAAGATATTCCATGCAAATGGAAACCAAAAGAAAGCTGGAGTAGCAATTCTCATATCAGACAAAATAGACTTTAAAATAAAGACTACTAGAAGAGACAAAGAAGGACACTACATAATGATCAAGGGATCAATCCAAGAAGAAGATATAACAATTGTAAATATTTATGCACCAAACATAGGAGCACCTCAATACATAAGGGAAATATTAACAGCCATAAAAGGAGAAATCGACAGTAACACAATCATAGTAGGGGACTTTAACACCCCACTTTCACCAATGGACAGGTCATCCAAAATGAAAATAAATAAGGAAACACAAGCTTTAAACGATACATTAAACAAGATGGACTTAATTGATATTTATAGGACATTCCATCCAAAAACAACAGAATACACATTTTTCTCAAGTGCTCATGGAACATTCTCCAGGATAGATCATATCTTGGGTCACAAATCAAGCCTTGGTAAATTTAAGAAAATTGAAATTGTATCAAGTATCTTTTCCGACCACAATGCTATGAGACTAGATATCAATTACAGGAAAAGAGCTGTAAAACATACAAACACATGGAGGCTAAACAATACACTACTTAATAACGAAGTGATCACTGAAGAAATCAAAGAGGAAATTAAAAAATACCTAGAAACAAATGACAATGGAGACACGACGACCCAAAACCTATGGGATGCAGCAAAAGCAGTTCTAAGAGGGAAGTTTATGGCAATACAATCCCACCTTAAGAAACAGGAAATATCTCGAATAAACAACCTAACCTTGCACCTAAAGCAATTAGAGAAAGAAGAAAAAAAACATCCCAAAGTTAACAGAAGGAAAGAAATCATAAAAATCAGATCAGAAATAAATGAAAAAGAAATGAAGGAAACGATAGCAAAGATCAATAAAACTAAAAGCTGGTTCTTTGAGAAGATAAACAAAATTGATAAACCATTAGCCAGACTCATCAAGAAAAAAAGGGAGAAGACTCAAATCAATAGAATTAGAAATGAAAAAGGAGAAGTAACAACTGACACTGCAGAAATACAAAAGATCATGAGAGATTACTATAAGCAACTCTATGCCAATAAAATGGACAACCTGGAAGAAATGGACAAATTCTTAGAAATGCACAACCTGCCAAGACTGAATCAGGAAGAAATAGAAAATATGAACAGACCAATCACAAGCACTGAAATTGAAACTGTGATTAAAAATCTTCCAACAAACAAAAGCCCAGGACCAGATGGCTTCACAGGTGAATTCTATCAAGCATTTAGAGAAGAGCTAACACCTATCCTTCTCAAACTCTTCCAAAATATAGCAGAGGGGGGAACACTCCCAAACTCATTCTACGAGACCACCATCACCTTGATACCAAAACCAGACAAGGATGTCACAAAGAAAGAAAACTACAGGCCAATATCACTGATGAACATAGATGCAAAAATCCTCAACAAAATACTAGCAAGCAGAATCCAACAGCACATTAAAAGGATCATACACCATGATCAAGTGGGGTTTATTCCAGGAATGCAAGGATTCTTCAATATACGCAAATCAATCAATGTGATACACCATATTAACAAACTGAAGGAGAAAAACCATATGATCATCTCAATAGATGCAGAGAAAGCTTTTGACAAAATTCAACACCCATTTATGATAAAAACCCTGCAGAAAGTAGGCATAGAGGGAACTTTCCTCAACATAATAAAGGCCATATATGACAAACCCACAGCCAGCATCGTCCTCAATGGTGAAAAACTGAAACCATTTCCACTAAGATCAGGAACAAGACAAGGTTGCCCACTCTCACCACTCTTATTCAACATAGTTTTGGAAGTTTTAGCCACAGCAATCAGAGAAGAAAAGGAAATAAAAGGAATCCAAATGGGAAAAGAAGAAGTAAAGCTGTCACTGTTTGCAGATGACATGATACTATACATAGAGAATCCTAAAGATGCTACCAGAAAACTACTAGAGCTAATCAATGAATTTGGTAAAGTTGCAGGATACAAAATTAATGCACAGAAATCTCTGGCATTCCTATATACTAATGATGAAAAATCTGAAAGTGAAATCAAGGAAACACTCCCATTTACCATTGCAACAAAAAGAATAAAATATCTAGGAATAAACCTACCTAAGGAGACAAAAGACCTGTATGCAGAAAATTATAAGACACTGATGAAAGAAATTAAAGATGATACAAATAGATGGAGAGATGTACCATGTTCTTGGATTGGAAGAATCAACATTGTGAAAATGACTCTACTACCCAAAGCAATCTACAGATTCAATGCAATCCCTATCAAACTACCAATGGCATTTTTCACAGAACTAGAACAAAAAATTTCACAATTTGTATGGAAACACAAAAGACCCCGAATAGCCAAAGCAATCTTGAGAACCAAAAACGGAGCTGGAGGAATCAGGCTCCCTGACTTCAGACTATACTACAAAGCTACAGTAATCAAGACAGTATGGTACTGGCACAAAAACAGAAAGATAGATCAATGGAACAGGATAGAAAGCCCAGAGATAAACCCACGGACATATGGTCACCTTATCTTTGATAAAGGAGGCAGGAATGTACAGTGGAGAAAGGACAGTCTCTTCAATAAGTGGTGCTGGGAAAACTGGACAGGGACATGTAAAAGTATGAGATTAGATCACTCCCTAACACCATACACAAAAATTAGCTCAAAATGGATTAAAGACCTAAATGTAAGGCCAGACACTATCAAACTCCTAGAGGAAAACATAGGCAGAACACTCTATGACATAAATCACAGCAAGATCCTTTTTGACCCACCTCCTAGAGAAATGGAAATAAAGACAAAAATAAACACATGGGACCTAATGAAACTTCAAAGCTTTTGCACAGCAAAGGAAACCATAAACAAGACCAAAAGACAACCCTCAGAATGGGAGAAAATATTTGCAAATGAAGCAACTGACAAAGGATTAATCTCCAAAATTTATAAGCAGCTCATGCAGCTCAATAGCAAAAAAACAAACAACCCAATCCAAAAATGGGCAGAAGACCTAAATAGACATTTCTCCACAGAAGATATACAGACAGCCAACAAACACATGAAAGGATGCTCAACATCTTTACTCATTAGAGAAATGCAAATCAAAACTACAATGAGATATCATCTCACACCAGTCAGAATGGCCATCATCAAAAAATCTAGAAATAATAAATGCTGGAGAGGGTGTGGAAAAAAGGGAACACTCTTGCACTGCTGGTGGGAATGTGAATTGGTACAGCCACTATGGAGAATGGTATGGAGGTTCCTTAAAAAACTACAAATAGAACTACCATATGACCCAGCAATCCCACTACTGGGCATATACCCTGAGAAAACCATAATTCAAAAAGAGATATGTACCAAAATGTTCATAGCAGCCCTATTTACAATAGCCCGGAGATGGAAACAACCTCAGTGTCCATCATCGGATGAATGGATAAAGAAGATGTGGCACATATATACAATGGAATATTACTCAGCCATAAAAAGAAATGAAATTGAGCTATTTGTAATGAGGTGGATGGACCTAGAGTCTGTCATACAGAGTGAAGTAAGTCAGAAAGAGAAAGACAAATACTGTATGCTGACACATATATATGGAATTTAAGAAAAAAATGTCATCAAGAACATAGGGGTAAGACAGGAATAAAGACACAGACCTACTAGAGCATGGACTTGAGGATATGGGGAGGGGGAAGGGTAAGCTGTGACAAAGTGAAAGAGCGGCATGGACATATATACACTACCAAACGTAAGGTAGATAGCTAGTGGGAAGCAGCCGCATAGCACAGGGAGATCAGCTCGGTTCTTTGTGACCGCCTGGAGGGGTGGGATAGGGAGGGTGGGAGGGAGACGCAAAAGGGAGGGGATATGGGAACATATGTATATGTATAACTGATTAAATTTGTAAAATAAAATTAAAAAAAAAAAAAGTATACATCATGTAAAAAAAAAAAAAAAAAAAAAAAAGACATCAGTGATTTGGTCACATAAAGCTATGAGTCCTCTGATCTGCATGTTAAATGATGTATAAAAGCGAAGAATTGGAAGTAATTCTTCCCAAGTATTTCCCAACTGTGTAGAATGTCCAAAACTGAAAGGGGCACATCAGATAGAAAGGTACACGAGAAATAAGAAACGATGCAAAGCTCTATTTACAATAGCCAGGACATGGAAGCAACCTAAGTGTCCATTGACAGATGAATGGATAAAGAAAATGTGGCACATATATACAATGGAATATTACTCAGCCATAAAAAGAAACAAAATTGAGTTATTTGTAGTGAGGTGGATGGACCTAGAGTCTGCCAGTGAAGTAAGTCAGAAAGAGAAAAACAAATACTGTATGCTAACACATATATATGGAATCTAAAAAAAAAGGTTCTGAAGAACCTAGGGGCAGGACAGGAATAAAGACACAGACGGAGAGAATGGACTTGAGGACACAGGGAGGGGGAAAGGTAAGCTGGGACGAAGTGAGAGAGTGACATGGACTTATATATACTACCAAATGTAAAATAGCTAGTGGGAAGCAGCCGCATAGCACAGGGAGATCAGCTTGGTGCTTTGTGTCCACCTAGAGGGCTGGGATAGGGAGGGTGGGAGGGAGATGCAAGAGGGAAGAGATATGGGGATATATGTATATGTATAGCTGATTCACTTCGTTATAAAGCAGAAACTAACACACCATTGTAAAACAATTATACTCCAATAAAGATGTTAAAGAAAAAAAAAAAGAAACAATGCAAAATTTCCATGCTCACCACTCTATCCTAAGAAGAGTTGAGATTAGGTAAATATGTCTGGAAAACAAGGTGTTTAGAGAAGTATTTCTGTGTTATCAAAGAATACTCTACTTTTCATTACAGTGTTAACAAAAACCAAAACACTTAAATACACCTCTTCAGATTTGGCAATCTCACCTTAACATAAGAAAAACTCCAGTGGGCTGGGAATCTAATCCTTTCTTTTTCCTCCTCAGAGTTTATGGTTTGGTTAGGGTTGTCTTTAAAAGAAATTTTGCTCCAATCACTTTCCAAAATAGGCTACATGTATTAATGAAATAACATCTTAAAGGCTCAGAGCAAACCAGAATCTTGAGCCAACAATATGGTTATATGCTCTTATTATAAAGTTTTATAATAAGCTTAAACTATTGTTAGGCACAGGTAACTTTAACATAAAGATTTACAAAAGTAGAGTAAAGGATTTGCGGTCCATTAGTTTTATTGACTACTGCCTTTTTATAATTACTAAGATTTCAGAAATCAATTCTCCCTGAAAAAAATGGTATTTTTTAAGATTTTAGAAATTCTTCAGTTTCCTTCATACCAGCTTCAACTGATTATACCTATGTTAGTCTCTTTAATCACACTAATTACCATGTATTTTGACTGAGCAAGAAGAAACATATTAAGAAATTTACTCACCAACTGTTTTACTATAGTATAAGTCACCAGAAAGGGAAAAAATGAAATTTAGCTAATCATTTAGTTTACATGGAAATAGCAATAATACCAGATACACTTACCAGTTGAGCATTCAATATGAGACAAATACACTGCTTTATTTAATCATATCCATAACTTTTTGATGAAGGTATTGTTAGTGCATTTGACATATAGAAAAATTATAAGTTGCTCAAAGTCATACTTGGTAAATGACAGACAGAACCAACGTTCTGAACCAGGTCTGTCTGATTTGCTGCTCCCTAATCAATCTATTTAAAGTAAAAATGTTTTTGGTCCTTTCTTCTTCTCTTTTCTCATTCTCATGGAATCAAAAAATATATTTTCATTTATATCTTAAGCTTAATTTTTGTTTATTTCTTTAGAGTAAGAAAAATAAGTCATAAAATTATTGCAATACCAATGTTCCATAATCCATACTCTTGGGTTAATTTCTTTTTTTGGTCAGCCTATCTGACAACATTGACAATTTATCAGTGGTTTTCAGGTTTAGCTATATCACCTTTGCATTAATGAACTAACTAAAAAGGTTTCTCCAAGAATTAATTTTGTATTGGGGTTTTTGCAAATTTCATTCTGTCACTTCCAATACAATGTTAGAGAGTTTTGATTTATCAAATTTTAGGGAATCAGAAGAAATTTAAGAAATTTTTAAAGAATGTTTAACATGTCTACATCATTAGAAATATTTTTATTAAAAATGAAGAGGAAAAACTTGACATTATCACTTATCTATTCCTAAAGAAACCAAGAGGAAACATAAGATGTTACTACATATAAAATATTACTTTTTTTTTTTTACTTGGAGCTTCAGTAATGGGCAAGACTTCTGTTGTTTTTTATGTTTCTGAAAGCCAAGCGTTACTGAGCATTATTTCTGTACTAACATACTCCTAACTTTACTTAGAAGACAACGTGAACTTTGAGAGGGATAACAAGAGTCACAATCAATGGAACTTTCTCTGCATGTTCAATGTCTGACTATAACATCCCAAAGGAGTAAGTGAAAAAGTGAATAACCGTTAACAGCATTTTTGTTCTTAAAAGATAAAAATAGTATTCTCTATGGAGTGATTTACTTCAGTAAGTCTGTTTTATGCAATTTTCACATGGTGTTTAGTTAGCAAGAAGAAAGCTTGAAGCAGTGAACATTAAAATTTCTACTTTGATTCAGGATATAGGCCCTAAATTATATATGAAGGTCTTTCGTTAGTCATGTCCCTCTCTTAAAGATGTGGGTGGTATTTTGAAACTTAGCTATCAAAATTTTCTGGAAAATGTATGATTCAGAGAGGAATTTTCTTACGTACTTTAAAATGAAGAAAACAATATCAGTTTAATAACCCTATTTGGTTTTAAGCTAAACGAAGTTAACGGAAGAGACACTAGAGAAAACAAACGTTAAATACAGCTTGCTTTTCCTAAGTGGTAACCAGAGAAAAGGGAATGCTTTGATAAACAATAAGACAGTAACACAGTTTTCAAATACTGTTCAGATGCTTTGAAAATGTGTGTCAGCCCACAATCGAAAATATACATAAAAAAGTCTTATTTTTAAGACTTAAGAAGAATTTTATTTCTTAGGTGTAACAGCTATGTCTACATAGTAGAAAATAGAGGTGTAATTGGGCATAAGACTATGGAAAGCTAAAATTGATAATTCAGATACAAAATTAGATATGCAATAATTAGTTATAAATCTAACAAAATGTGTACAGGACTTGTATACTGAAAACTATTGATGAAAGAAAACAAAGGAGATATAAATGGAGAAACATATTGTGTTCATCTCGACACAGTAATGATGTCAATTCACCTCAAATTGATATACAGTTTGATGCAGTTCTTATCAAAATCCCCACAAGGTTTTTGTATATGTAAGCAAGATTATTCCAAAGTTTATATGGAAAAGCAAAGAAACTAGGATACCTAAATAATTTTGAGAAAGTAGAATAAAGTGAGAGGTATCAGTCTACTCAATTTCAAGACATTATATAACTATGGTAATCAAGAATGTGTTGTATTGGTGAAGAAATTGACACACAGTTCAATGAAGCAAAATAAATAAGCTAGAAATAGATCCACAAAAATATGTACAACTGATTTTTGACAAATGTTCAAAAGGAATTTAGTATAGGAAAGATAGCTTCTTCAACAACAAATGGTGCTGGATTAGTTGGACATCCATAGGCAAAAAAGTGAATCTCAAACTAATTCTCATAATTTATACAAAATTAACTTCAAATTGATGAGGGTATTAAACATGAAGTGTAAAACTTTTTTCCTCTTCTAGGAAAAAAGAGAAAATCTTCTCGATCTAGGACTAGGCAAAAAGTTCTTAAACTTGACAACAAAAGCATGATCCCTAAGAGGAAACCATGATAAACTGGTCTTCATCAAAATTCAAAACTTCTGCTCTGAGAAAGATCCTCTTAAGAGGATAAAAAGAGAAGCTACAGAGAGAAAATTTTTGCAAACCACATATCTGACAAAGAACAAGTATATGAAATATATAGAGAAATCTCAGAATTTAATAGTGAAAAGACAAACAAACTGGGAAATAAGCAAAAGACACAAAGAGACACTTCAACCAGGAGGATGTACAGATGGCAAATAAGCACACAAAGAGCACTGATGGTGACTAGTGTTCTAGATTTCAGGTTGGAGTATACTGTAATATATCCAAACTGGCATTACCCTGAGAAGTTCGTATAAGAGATAGGACTTTGTCCCCTATATCTACATAGTTTCTACCATACATTCTCCATATATCTACTCTCCACACTTTGATGGTTATCCCTACCTTCTTTCTTTTCAGGTCTTCTTATAGCAATGGCTCCTGTTCTTGCAATCCCTGGGGTACTACCACCCTTGTTGGTTTCCCTAATCTGTCCATATCTTTATAAATGGTGTCTTTTTAAACTCTCCTAAAAGACTTGGTTTGAGTGGTTATCTCTTTCTTATCAGGAACCTGAACAATAAAGCAAAGATGGTTTTAGATCTGCAGTCAAATGAGTTTTTTAATACTTCACCCTGAGTTAGAATTACCTACCTGGCCCTGGAACAGCTGGATAAATACAAGCCTCCCCCACAAGGACAAGATGCTTGCTACATGGTGCAGAGCAGATCTGTGAATGTGTCCTGCACTCTTTTTCTCCATGAAAAGAGAGACTCAGAAAGGATGGCACAGAGTACGCTTAGATACTTCTATTCTCACTAGTGCGTTAAATCATTCAGAAGAGAGAATAAGGAGTAGGCAAAGAGTGTCAATTCCAGGGACATTTCATCACATTGAAAAATTAGGCCAGAGAGGTGGAGTCCCTCCCCTAATTTGCAGAGTACACCAAGAAATCCTATAAGCAATGAGAAAAAGACAACACAAAACAGAAACTTTCCAAAGGATATGAAAAGGCAGTTCACAGAAGAGGAAACTCAAATTGTAAATTAGATCATTCCTACCCTAATGGACATTCAATATACTATTTATTTATTTTTATTTTTATTTTTTTTCACTTAGTTTTATTTATTTATTTTTTTATTAGTTTCTTCTTTATAACAAAGTGAATCAGTCATACATATACATCTGTTCCCACATCCCTTCCCTCTTGCGTCTCCCTCCCTCCCACCCTCCCTATCCCACCCCTCCAGGTGGTCACAAAGCACCGAGCTGATCTCCCTGTGCTATGGGGCTGCTTCCCACTAGCTATCTACCTTACGTTTGGTAGTGTATATATGTCCATGCCTCTCTTACGCTTTGTCATAGCTTACCCTTCCCCCTCCCCATATCCTCAAGTCCATTCTCAGTAGGTCTGTGTCTTTATTCCTGTTTTACCCCTAGGTTCTTCATGACATTTTTTTTTCTTAAATTCCATATATATGTGTTAGCATACGGTATTTGTCTTTCTCTTTCTGACTTACTTCACTCTGTATGACAGACTCTAGGTCTATCCACCTCATAAAAATAGCTCAGTTTCGTTTCTTTTTATGGCTAAGTAATATTCCATTGTATATATGTGCCAAATCTTCTTTATCCATTCATCCGATGATGGACACTTAGGTTGTTTCCATCTCCAGGCTATTGTGAATAGAGCTGCAATGAACATTTTGGTACATGTCTCTTTTTGAATTATGGTTTTCTCAGGGTATATGCCTAGTAGTGGGATTGCTGGGTCATATGGTAGTTGTATTTGTAGTTTTTTAAGGAACCTCCATACTGTTCTCCATAGCGGCTGTACCAATTCACATTCCCACCAGCAGTGCAAGAGGGTTCCCTTTTCTCCACACCCTCTCCAGCATTTACTGTTTCTAGATTTCTTGATGATGGCCATTCTGACTGGTGTGAGATGATATCTCATTGTACTTTTGATTTGCATTTCTCTAATGATTAATGATGTTGAGCATTCTTTCATGTGTTTGTTGGCAGTCTGTATATCTTCTTTGGAGAAATGCCTATTTATGTCTTCTGCCCATTTTTGGATTGGGTTGTTTGTTTTTTTGCTATTGAGCTGCATGAGCTGCTTATAAATTTTGGAGATTAATCCTTTGTCAGTTGCTTCATTTGCAAATATTTTCTCCCATTCTGAGGGTTGTCTTTTGGTCTTGTTTATGGTTTCCTTTGCTGTGCAAAAGCTTTGAAGTTTAATTAGGTCCCATTTGTTTATCTTTGTTTTTATTCCCATTTCTCTAGGAGGTGGGTCCAAAAGGATCTTGCTGTGATTTATGTCATAGAGTGTTCTGCCTATGGTTTCCTCTAAGAGTTTGATAGTTTCTGGCCTTACATTTAGGTCTTTAATCCATTTTGAGCTTATTTTTGTGTATGGTGTTAGGGAATGATCTAATCTCATACTTTTACATGTCCCTGTCCAGTTTTCCCAGCACCACTTATTGAAGAGGCTGTCCTTTCTCCACTGTACATTCCTGCCTCCTTTATCAAAGATAAGTTGACCATATGTGCGTGGGTTTGTCTCTGGGCTTTCTATCCTGTTCCATTGATCTATCTTTCTGTTTTTGTGCCAGTACCATACTGTCTTGATTACTGTAGCTTTGTAGTATAGTCTGAAGTCAGGGAGCCTGATTCCTCCAGCTCCGTTTTTTGTTCTCAAGATTGCTTTGGCTATTCGGGGTCTTTTGTGTTTCCAAACAAATTTTGAAATTTTTTGTTCTAGTTCTGTGAAAAATGCCAGTGGTAGTTTGATAGGGATTGCATTGAATCTGTAGATTGCTTTAGGTAGTAGAGTCATTTTCACAATATTGATTCTTCCAATCCAGGAGCATGGTATATCTCTACATCTGTTTGTATCATCTTTAATTTCTTTCATCAGTGTCTTATAATTTTCTGCATACAGGTCTTTTGTCTCCTTAGGTAGGTTTATTCCTAGATATTTTATTCTTTTTGTTGCAGTGGTAAATGGGAGTGTTTTCTTGATTTCACTTTCAGATTTTTCATCATTAGTGTATAGGAATGCCAGAGATTTCTGTGCATTAATTTTGTATCCTGCTACTTATACTATTTATTTTTATGAGATCACATTCATTATTAATTAAAATTAGTTTTCTATTTGGTGTCATAGTAACTATTTTGGCATTGAGCAAAGCAATCAGAGGTAACATATAAGTCAGTTCCAAACCTTAACCTATTCTGTAAAGGCTTAAACTTTTGTCTTCTTAGTTCAGAATTGTTCTTCCCCTATCTTGGACTTTAAGGCTGCTGTTAATAATGAAAATAATAATGTCACTTATAAATAGGGCTTGCGATAAGCCAAGCAATGTTCTAAGTGCTTCACATGTGACAACTAAGTTAACTTTTACAACAATCATGAAAAGTGCATAGTATTATTATTCTTTTTGACAAATGAGCAAACTGTGTGACTAAGTTCAGTTGGCATTTGAACTAGGACAGTAGGCCTCAGGATTTGTGGTCTCAACTACCATATTATGCTGCCTCTAATTTGCAACCCATTCCTGGCTTGAGCAAAATTCAACCTATTTTAATCATGTTTCTCCCCATGATTTGAGTAGCATAAACACTAACTCCTTCAAGTACCAGGAAAAATACAAATTTGCTGACAGAAAATGTAAACTGTGGTCTAATCCAGTGTGAATACCTTGAAGAAAAATGGTAGGCAGTAGATTAATATATTTAATTGCAAAACAACAGATACAATCATGTAGAGCCAACATTCCCCTTCATCTTTGAGTTTCCCAGTGTTTGGGAAAGATTTAGAAAGACTTAAGGGCAATGGGAGGGGGAATTCCAGCCTGGAAATAGAGCTAGGACCTGACAGCCTATTTAAGGAGACAGAAGTTGTTGCCTGCACAGGATTTCCTAGGGAGATAAGTAATGCAGACTAAAGAAGGAGCACCAACGCTCAACACCGGATGCCACTGAACCTGTGAAAGCATTTCAGCAATAAACCAGGACCACAGGAATGCAGCACTTCTGGACAAAAAGATAATTATACTTTAAGCACAAAAAGTCAAAGGTCCTAAATGGTAGTACTTAACTTATAAACCACTTTTCCCTCCCTTTAAAATATTTACAAACTGGATTAAACTTGGCAAAAGAGGAAGAGAAATTAGGGAAAGAGGGAAGAAATACAAAATGTAGATTACAACCACTTTTTAAAGAGATTTGGAAGAATTTTTTTTAGCAAAGATGGAGAAAGCCTCCATTAAAATATATTCTATAAGAGCCTTATTTGTCCTGTTCATTATTCTGTCTTTCTCTCCTCAATGCCTAGAACATTGCCTGGCATAAGGGGATGCTTAATAAATATTTGTTGAATAATTTAATTAATTAAGTGACCAAAAAGTGAATTAATGTTGGCAAACCAGGAACCACAAAATATTTTTATTTCTTTTTATACATAAACCGTACCTGTTTTTGGCTGAAATCATTAGGACTATGTGAATGAAGATGGTGTTTTGACTCTAATGATCAGTCACAGCTCAGCCGATTAAAACATTTACAGAGATACCAGACACCTGTTTTCTTGCCAAGAGTTCCATTTTTTTTTTCTTTCTCACCCATATACCTTATTTTTGCCTCATCACCCTTAGGCCTACTTTAGTTTAAACACGAGAACTGCACCAATAGGATAATCTCTCTCCCTCCCAATCGCACTTGCACTTTCTCTCTCTTTCTCTCTCTCTCTCCCTCCCTTCCTCCCGCCCTCCCCAGCTACTAATTAACTAGGACTGTGCTCTTAATCACTTCAGAGAAAAAAATAATAATCAATCCATTCACAGATGCACGTGTTTATTTGTTGAACTCTCTGGGTTCTCCTGCCAGGGCAAACATTCCACTCTACCAAATGCTTCTTTCAGTTCACCCTGATCAGAGACAGAGAAAGCATTCAAGAGCATCCTAAGGAGTCATCCATCTGCCTGTGAATGAGAAACTGAAAGCTTTCAGAGCAGTCAATGAAAACACCTTAAAATCAGCACATAAGAACATCTGAGACTACTGTCCTCTCTAAACCCTAAAGCTGCCATTAAAAGCGTTTGCCTGAAATCAAAGCCGTATGCTAGACTTTGTCTGTAGTTTTAGAGTAAATACTGTGTTGGACGTTCTCACTATCATCTCAGAAGTTTCCTAAGGCCTTGCCAATCATGTTGTGCTAAGCCAAAGGTAAGCACATGGGGTAAGCACTCATTTCCTTTCTGTTAATGTTGCTTCTAATGAGATAGTAAGGAGCTAATGTGGTCACTCTAACTTGCACGGTCCCTGCTACAGAGCAGCCGTCCAAGAAGAGTGATCCTCTTTCTCTTCCTCTGTTCCCTCCCCCACTTAACACAACTCAATCTCTTTCCCCAAAATCTCCTGCTTGAATATCTTAAATTAATTATATATGAATTGGAGTTGAAAACCAATGTTCTGGTTCCTTTGGATTTTCTTCTTGGCTTTTTGGGGGCAGATTTTATTAATATAAGTAAATTTATATAGGTTGCTTAAATGTTATCTGGATATTAAGACAAATATTTACTTCATCGTACTGGTCAAACGGAGGAGGGAGAAGGAGATTAATTTGTCATCATTTCTTTCCCGTTAACATGCATTAATCTTAAATTGACACTAACACTACAATACCTGCTAGCATAGCATCTTCTTTAGTCAAATTTGCCTATTTTCCTTCAAACTCTCCATGCCTTTGCTTGGGTCTCTGTCTTGAATGGTTTGAAACCTGACAGCTGTCTCTCCCTTTCATGAAAAATGCATGGAACCTGGGATATAACTCTGTTCTCTGCTATATTATTAACAACCCTAGTTATGTTTTGATAGATTCTTAGGTACTCTATTATCTGTACAATTAATTGTGAGTATGTATTCTTTTGAATCTTTTATTAATTAACCAGTAGTTTATAAATCCCAAAAGCCAGAAACATGACTGAATAAGTTTTAACTACTGGTCCACTTCTCTAAACCTGGACTTTAGGTCAAAGGTTATGTAAGACTTCAAGGAGGATAGCTGAAAAGTATGGACACTGGATAGAAGAGGCTTCTTCAGTAAGATATTATGAGACAATTTTTGTAAAACTGAGCTGACATGTCCCTGATGTTTTGATCTCAATGTCTGTATGTCTGCGTGTCTGCTTCCATGTTATCAAGGTGCCCTTTGTTTATGCACACAGTGTGTGTGTGTGCATAAAGAAATGTCTTTCCCTTTCATTTTTTACCTTTTCCTTCTTTTAAAACTCAAGAAGATGATGACTAAAACATGGAGGTTAATAATACTGTTCAAGCCAAGCATATTTTTTGTGTGAAAACATTGAGATAACTAAGGCAACATGTGTATATTTCAATTATCTGCATTCTTTCTCAATTTTTCACTTGATCCTGCAAAAAGAGGGAGACAGAAGACATATAGACACTTGTAGAATCTCTGGGGTCCTGATCTTATTTCCTGGGGAAATGCTAGCTTTGGAAGCGGCTCCCTTTTCAGCATTAATTGCTTATTTATAATGTGCCAATGAGTCTCCTCTTGCACTTAATATGGGAAATGATACAAAATAAGCACTGTGCAAAATATTTAGCAAATAAAGCATAGAAGCAATTTTGTTGTTGTTGTTGTTTTCTATTTTCCCAGACAGGAGCTGAATGAAATCACATTTTTGCACTAACAGTCATTAGTGGAGCTTCAAGGTGAATAAAGATTTAGGAGAGTAATATTCACAAATAAATCTACTAGCTTTTTAAATACTAGCTTGGGTTTATAAATAGCATTCTTCCATATAAGTTTTTAACTTTTTAAAACTTTTAACACACAATAAAAATTTAAAACCACAATTTTTAAACATAGCTGTGAAAATATAAAGTCAAAGGAAATAGAAAATACAATTCCTGATAGACTCAAGACAGATCTCAATGAGTAGAAAAGATAGAGCCTACCTAACTAAATGAAAGTGGACTTGAAATAAATGTAAAATCATTTAAAAAGAAAGAATAATTATTGAAAATTATGGGAGACAATTTATTATCAACAAGTGTGTCAGACTTGAGAGTTTTAACTGGTGATACTTCTATTAAAAACTAAGAGGGTGAGGCTGAGCTGGAGCACTGTTTACAGAACAGGACAAACAGTGTGGAGTGGCAGTGAAAATACGTTAAAAAATATTCAATTTGCAAGCAAAAATAAAATTAAGGAAATGGCATTAAGAGAATTTTATCAGAGACAGGAGGAGCTTCAAGATGGCAGAAGAGTAATACGCAGAGATCACCTTCCTCCCCACAAATACAACAGAAATACATCTACATGTGGAACAACTCCTACAGAACACCTACTGAACGCTGGCAGAAGACCTCAGACTTCCCAAAAGGCAAGAAACTCCCCACGTACCTGGGTAGGGCAAAAGAAAAAAGAAAAAACAGAGACAAAAGAATAGGGAAAGGACCTGCACCAGTGGGAGGGAGCTGTGAAGGAGAAAAGGTTTCCACACACTAGGAAGCCCCTTCGCGGGCGGAGACTGCAGGTGGTGGAGGGGGAAAGCTTCGGAGCCACAGGGGAGAGCACAGCAACAGGGGTGCGGAGGGCAAAGCAGAGAGGTTCCCACACAGAGGATCAGTGCCGACCTGCACTCACGAGCCTGAGGGGCTTGTCTGCTCACCCGCTGGGGCGGGCGGCGTCTGGGAGCTGAGGCTTGGGCTTCGGAGCTTAGACCCCAGAGAGAGGACTGGGGTTGGCGGCGTGAACACAGCCTGAAGGGATTAGTGCATCACGGCTAGCCGGGAGGGAGTCCAGGAAAAGGTCTGGACCTGCCGAAGAGGCAAGAGACTTTTTCTTGCCTCTTTGTTTCCTGGTGCGAGAGGAGAGGGGATTAAGAGCGCGGCTTAAAGGAGCTCCAGAGACGGGCGGGAGCCGTGGCTATGAGCGCGGACCCCAGAGACGGGCATGAGATGCTTAGGCTGCTGCTGCCGCCACCAAGAAGCCTGTGTGCGAGCACAGGTCACTATCCACACCTCCCCTCCCTGGAACCTGTGTAGCCCGCCACTGCCAGGGTCACGTGATCCAGGGACAACTTCCCTGGGAGAACGCATGGTCTGCCTCAGGCTGGTGCAGCGTCACGCGGGCCTCCAATGCCACAGGCTCGCCCCGCATCCGTACCCCTCACTCCACCCAGCCTGAGTGAGCCAGAGCCCCCGAATCAGCGGCTCCTTTAACCCCGTCCTGTCTGAGAGAAGAACAGATGCCCTCAGGCGACCTACACGCAGAGGCAGGTCCAAATCCAAAGCTGAACCCCGGGAGCTGTGCGAAAAAAGAAAAGAAAGGGAAATTTCTCCCGGCAGCCTCAGGAGCAGTGGATTAAATCTCCACAATCAACTTGATGTACCCTGCATCTGTGGAATACCTGAATAGACAACAAATCATCCCAAATTGAGAAGGTGACTTTGGAAGCAAAGATATATATATTTTTTCCATTTTCTCTTTTTGTGAGTGTGTAAGTGTATGCACTGTGTGTGATTTTGTCTGTATAGCTTTGCTTTCACCATTTTCCTAGGGTTCTGTACGTCAATTTTTTGTTTTATTTTTTTCTTAATAATTATTTTTTATTTTAATAACTTTATTTTATTTTATTTTACTTTACTTTATTTTATTTTAGTTTAGTTTATCCTCTTTCTCTCTATTTTTTCTCCTTTTTATTCTGAGCTGTGTGGATGAAAGGCTCTTGGTGATCCAGCCAGGAGTCAGTGCTGTGCCTCTGAGGTGGGAGAGCCAACTTCAGGACACTGGTCCACAAGAGACCTCCTAGCTCTACCTAATATCAAACGGCAAAAATCTACCAGATATCTCCATCTCAGTGCCAAGACCCAGTTTCACTTAATGACCAGCAAGCTACAGTGCTGGACACCCTATGCCAAACAACTAGCAAGACAGGAACACAACGCCACCCATTAGACGAGAGACTGCCTAAAATCATAATGAGGCCACAGACACCCCAAAACACACCACCAGACGTGGACCTGCCCACCAGAAAGACAAGATCCAGCCTCATCCACCACAACACAGGCACTAATCCCCTCCACCAGGAAGCCTACACAACCCACTGAAGCAACCTTAGCCACTGGGGACAGACACTAAAAACAATGGGAACGATGAACCTGCAGCCTGCGAAAAGGAGACCCCAAACACAGTAAGTTAAGCAAAATGAGAAGACAGAAAAACACACAGCAGACGAAGGAGCAAGGTAAAAACCCACCAAACCTAATAAATGAAGAGGAAACAGGCAGGCTACCTGAAAAATAATTCAGAATAATGATAGTAAAGATGATCTAAAATCTTGGAAATAGAATAGAGAAAATAAAAGAAACATTTAACAAGGACCTAGAAGAACTAAAGAAAGAACAAACAATGATGAACAACACAATAAATGAAATTAGAAATTCTCTACAAGGGATCAATAGCAGAATAACTGAGGCAGAACAACGGAAAAGTGACCTGGAAGATAAAATAGTGAAAATGACTACTGCAGAGTAGAATAAAGAAAAAAGAATGAAAAGAACTAAGGACAGTCTCAGAGACCTCTGGGACAACATTAAACGCACCAACATTCGAAGTACAGGGGTCCCAGAAGAAGAAGAGAAAAAGAAAGGGACTGAGAAAATATTTGAAGAGATTATAGTTGAAAAGTTCCCTAATATGGGAAAGGAAATAGTTAATCAGGTCCAGGAAGCACAGAGTCCCATACAGGATAAATCCAAGAAGAAACACGCCAAGACACATGTTAATCAAACTATCAAAAATTAAATACAAAGAAAACATATTAAAAGCAGCAAGGGAAAAACAACAAATAACACACAAGGGAATCCCCATAAGGTTAACAGCTGATCTTTCAGCAGAAACTCTGCAAGCCAGAAGGGAGTGGCTGGACATATTTAAACTGATGAAGCAGAAAAACATACAACCAAGATTACCCAGCAAGGATCTCATTCAGATTTGATGGAGAAATTAAAACCTTAACAGACAAGGAAAAGCTGAGAGAGTTCAGCACCAATAAAACAGCTTTATAACACATGCTAGGCAGGAAACACAAGAGAAGGAAAAGACCAACAATAACAATCCCAAAACAATTAAGAAAATGGTAATAGAAATATACATATCGATAATTACCTTAAATATAAATGGATTAAATGCTCCCACCTAAATACACAGGCTCGCTGAATGGATACAACAAGACCCACATATATGCTGTCTACAAGAGACCCACTTCAGACCTAGGGACACAAACAGACTGAAAGTGAGGGGATGGAAAAAGATATTCCATGCAAATGGAAATCAAAAGAAAGCTGGAGTAGCAATTCTCATATCAGACAAAATAGACTTTAAAATAAGACTATTACAAGAGACAAAGAAGGACACTACATAATAATCAAGGGATTGATCCAAGAAGCAGATATAACAATTGTAAATATTTATGCACCCAACATAGGTGGACCTCAATACATAAGGCAAATACTAACAGCCATAAAAGGGGAAATCAACAGTAACACAATCATAGTAGGGGACTTTTAACACCCCACTTTCACCAATGGACAGATCATCCAAAATGAAAATGAATAAGGAAACACAAGCTTTAAATGATACATTAATCAAGATGGACTTAATTGATATTTATAAGATATTCCATCCAAAAACAAAAGAATACACATTCTTATCAAGTGCTCATGGAACATTCTCCAGGATAGATAATATCTTGGGTCACAAATCAAGCCTTTGGTAAATTTAAGAAACTTGAAATCGTATCAAGTATCTCTTCCAACCACAACACTATGAGACTAGATATCAATTACAGGAAAAGATCTGTAAGAAATACAAACACATGGAGGCTAAACAATACACTACTTAATAACCAAGTGATCAGTGAAGAAATCAAAGAAGAAACCAAAAAATACCTAAAAAGCAAATGACAATGGATACATGATGATTCAAAACCTATGGGAGGCAGCAAAAGCAGTTCTAAGAGGGAACTTTGTAGCAATACAATCCCACCTTAAGAAACAGGAAACATCTCGAGTAAACAACCTAACCTTGCACCTAAAGCAATTAGAGAAAGAAGAACAAAAAAACCCCAAAGTTAGCAGAAGGAAAGAAAGCATATAGATAAGATCAGAAATAAATGAAAAAGAAATGAAGGAAACAATAGCAAAGATCAATAAAACTAAAAGCTGGTTCTTTGAGAAGATAAACAAAATTGATAAAGCATTAGCCAGACTCATCAAGAAAAAAAGGGAGAAGACTCAAATCAATAGGATTAGAAATGAAAAAGGAGAAGTAACAACTGACACTGCAGAAATACAAAGGATCATGAGAGATTACTACAAACAACTCTATGCCAATAAAATGGACAACGTGGAAGAAATGGACAAATTCTTAGAAATGCACAGCCTGCCAAGACTGACTCAGGAAGAAATAGAAAATATGAATAGACCAATCACAAGCACTGAAATTGAAACTGTGATTAAAAATCTTCCATCAAACAAAAGCCCAGGACCAGATGGCTTCACAGGCGAATTCTATCAAACATTTAGAGAAGAGCTAACACCCATCCTTCTCAAACTCTTCCAAACAATTTCAGAGGAAGGAACACTCCCAAACTCATTCTACGAGGCCACCATCACCCTGATACCAAAATCAGACAAAGATGTCACAAAGAAGAAAACTACAGGCCAATATCACTGATGAACAAAGATGCAAAAATCTGCAACAAAATACTAGGAAACAGAATCCAACAGAACATTAAAAGGATCATACACCATGATCAAGTGGGGTTTATTCCAGGAATGCAAGGATTCTTCAATATATGCAAATCAATCAATGTGATACACCATATTAACAAATTGAAGGAGAAAAACCATATGATCATCTTAATCGATGCAGAGAAAGTTTTCGACAAAATTCAACACCCATTTATGATAAAAACCCTGCAGAAAGTAGGCACAGAGGGAAGTTTCCTCAACATAATAAAGGCCATATATGACAAACCCACAACCAACATCGTTCTCAACGGTGAAAACTGAAATCATTTGCACTAATATCAGGAACAAGACAATGTTGCCCACTCTCACCACTCTTATTCAACATACTTTTGGAAGTTTTAGCCACAGCAATCAGAGAAGAAAAAGAAATAAAAGGAATCCAAATTGGAAAAGAAGAAGTAAAGCTGTCACTGTTTGCAGATGACATGATACTATTCATAGAGAATCCTAAAGATGCTACCAGAAAACTACTAGAGCTAATCAATGAATTTGGTAAAGTAGCAGGATACAAAATTAATGCTCAGAAATCTCTGGCATTCCTATACACTAATGATGAAAAATCTGAAAGTGAAATTAAGAAAGCACTCCCATTTACCATTGCAACAAAAAGAATAAAATATCTAGGAATAAACCTACCTAGGAAGACAAAAGACCTGTATGCAGAAAATTATACGACACTGATGAAAGAAATTAAAGATGATACAAATAGATGGCGAGACATACCACGTTCTTGGATTGGAAGAATCAACATTGTGAAAATGACTCTACTACCCAAAGCAATCAACAGATTTAATGCAATCCCTATCAAACTATCACTGGCATTTTTCACTGAACTAGAACAAAAAATTTCACAATTTGTGTGGAAACACAAAAGTCCCCGAATAGCCAAAGCAATCTTGAGAACAAAAAACGGAGCTGAAGGAATCAGGCTCCCAGACTTCGGACTATACTACAAAGCTACAGTAATCAAGACAGTATGGTACTGGCACAAAAACAGAAATATAGATCAATGCAACAGGATAGAAAGCCCAGAGATAAACCCATGCACATATGGTCACTTTATTTTTGATAAAGGAGGCAAGAATATATAGTGGAGAAAAGACAGCTTCTTCAATAAGTGGTGCTGGGAAAACTGAACAGGTACATGTAAAAGTATGAAATTAGAACACTCCCTAACACCATATACAAAAATAACTCAAAATGGATTAAAGACCTAAATATAAGGCCAGACACTATGAAACTCTTAGAGGAAACCATAGGCAGAACACTCTATGACATAAATCACAGCAAGATCCTTTTTGACCCACCTTCTAGGGAAATGTAAATAAAAACAAAAATAAACAAATGGGACCTAATGAAACTTCAAAGCTTTTGCACAGCAAAGGAAACCATAAACAAGATCAAAAGACAACCCTCAGAATGGGAGAAAATATTTGCAAATGAAGCAACTGAGAAAGAATTAATCTCCAAAATTTACAAGCAGCTCATGCAGCTCAATATCAAAAAAAACAAATAAACCCATCCAAAAATGGGCAGAAGACCTAAATACACATTTCTCCAAAGAAGATATACAGATTGCCAACAAACACATGAAAGAATGCTCAACATCATTAATCATTAGAGAAATGCAAATCAAAACTGCGATGAGATATCATCTCACACCGGTCAGAATGGCCATTATCAAAAAATCTACAAACAATAAATGCTGGAGAGGGTGTGGAGAAAAGGGAACCCTCTTGCACTGTTGGCGGGAATGTAAATGGATACAGCCACTATGGAGAACAGTATGGAGGTTCCTTGAAAAACTAAGAATAGAAGTACCATATGACCCAGCAATCCCACTAATGGGCATATACCCTGAGAAAACCATAATTTAAAAAGAGTCATGTACCAAAATGTTCATTGCAGCTCTATTTACAATAGCCGGGACATGGAAGCAACCTAAGTGTCCACTGACAGATGAATGGATAAAGAAGATATATATATATATATATATATATATATATATACAATATTCCATATATACAATGGAATATTAGCCATAAAAAGAAACGATATTGAGTTATTTGTAGTGAGGTGGGTGGACCTAGAGTGTGTCATACAGAGTGAAGTAAGTCAGAAAGAGAAAAACAAATACCGTATGCTAACACATATATATGGAATGTAAGAAAAAAAAAAGGTCATGAAGAACCTAGGAGCAAGACAGGAATAAAGACAGAGACCTACTAGAGAATGGACTTGAGGATATGGGGAGGGGAAGGGTAAGCTGTGACAAAGTGAGAGAGTGGCATGGACATATATTCACTACCAAACGTAAAATAGATAGCTAGTGGGAAGCAGCTGCATAGCACAAGGAGATCAGCTCAGTGCTTTGTGACCACCTAGAAGGGTGGGATAGGGAGGGTGGGAGGGAGACGCAAGATGGAGGAGATATGGGAACATACGTATGTATAACTGATTCACTTTGTTATAAAGCAGAAACTAACACACCATTGTAAAGCAATTATACTCCAATAAAGATGTTAAAAAAATCAATATGGACCATGATATCAAAAAAAAAAAAAGACCACTGAGATCCTCAGGAGCAGTGAAAGAATACAATGTATGAAAAGAAGAAAATTGTCATCCTACTCTATATTGCTCTTACTAGTATGTTTAATTCTCCCTTATGGTAAGACATCTGTCGGCAAATGAGGATACCTTCAAAGAATAGCAACTAAGATGGTATGGGACACTGTATCACATGAAGAAAAGTTGAAGGAACTGAATACAGAGCCTGGAAAAGAGAATACTTAGGCAAATGCCAGGGAAAAGAGAGAGTAACTTTCTCTAAGTGTTAGAAACATTGTTATATGAAAGAAGAGCCACACTTATTCTGTGTCCAAAAAACCATCTGGGCTCCACAGAGAAAAACATGCTAAAATCATAACTGTATCATTATAGGGTAAGTTGCCATATTAGTCAAGTCTCCTTTGTTCGCAAGTTGAAAAATGAAAAAGTAAAGATGGGGGTACTTATTGGCCAACACACTTGAGAAAGCCAAGGGTGGAGTAAGCTTTGGGAACAGGACATTCAGAGGTTCAAACAGTGTCATAGGGCTCTCATTTCTGAGCATTCATCTCTTTGTGTTTGGTTTCTTTCTCAGGGGGCCTCTTGATATATGAGAGCCAAGAGGGCCACTGGAAGTACAGGGTGTACCAGAGCTTGAAACCACAGGGAAAAGAAAGCAGCTCTATCTCTCATCTTCCATTCATGAGTTATTATTGAGAACCATGATTGAGTCTGCTTGGGTCCCAAGGTGTCACTTCTTGGACTGACCACCATAGATGGGGGGGATGGATGCTATGAGAGACTTACCCCAGGGGAGTCATGTGCCTACACTTAAAAGTGCAGGAACCACGATTGACATCAGCAGAATCAATCTGAGTAGAAGAGAGGACAGTAGGGACTGTGCCAGCACCAAACCAAACCAAAACAACAACAAAAAATAAATGAAAATGTACACCACAGCTCCTTGGAAAGGTAACGAATTTCTCGTCACAAAATGTGTTTAAGCAGAAGTTGAATAACAGCTCGTCAGTGATAAAAGGTCACAGGGGTCAACTGTGGGACCCTGAGCAAGTCATTCCTCATTTCCTCATTCAGTCACAGATAATCATTGAGCATATACAATGTGGCAGGCCATGCAGACACAATGGTACATGAGATAGGTGAGGTTCCTGCCCTGGAGGAGCTTACAATCTACAGTCTCTAATCTGTAAAAGAGATTATGTTCGTCACACAATATGAGTGTGATTAAAAGAAAAGTTGTATGTGGAAATTGGTAATTATAAAACAATATATGAATGCATAATATTAAAGAGCATAAGTAGAATAACTAATATTTGTGCTGGGAAAGGTGGAAAGGATTTAAAAGCAAAATTTATCTCTAAAGGAATTTTATCTACACATGCTACATGCATCCTGCCCAACAGGCTTCTGATCTAATCCCAAATGAATTATTTCCTCCAGTAAAGATCAAGAGAAAATAAACTCAGCCTATGATTTAGGGCTAAAGATTTAAGGAACAGATTATCCCATGGGCCATAAACACTGACACTGCTTCTGGGACAGGGGTCTGGGTGAGATCCACAGCAGGCTTGACCTGAGCACTCTGAGAGCCAGCACAAAGCAGGACAACTTCTCAGAGTAGCTGGAGTGCCTCAGCACCCAGCTTTTTTGGACACAATTGGCACTGGCTTGCTAAGCTAAAGCTTAAAGGACATAAACAACCTTGGAAAGGTGGGTGGCCCCATCACCAGAGACTCAGATTAAGGAGGTTGGGAGTAGCACTATCTTATCCAGCAATGTGTCTCTAGTGCCCAGGCACAGTGCCAAGTACATCTTCTGTGTGAATAGTGTCAACAGTGGAACACACTTTAATTCCAACTATACCACTTTGGGGAAGCTCTTTATGTGAGTCATGGTCATTTCATCTTTCTAAGCCTCAACTTCCTAATCTGAAAAACTAAATAAATTTGCAGAATAAATAATAGAATACTGAGAACCTTTTACTAATTCTTAAAGGTGGCCTAATACCATAATTTTATCACCTTAAATGAGTGCCAACTTCCCCACTGCAATCTGTCTATTCAATGAAGACACTCTAAGATATAAAATTTACCCATGGGACTCAAACACTTTTGATTCATTTTGAATGAAAAAGAAGATGGTCAGATAACCTTTTGGGGGTTAGGTGGGGTGGAGTGTGTGAGGTTATCGAGCAATTTGAAAAAAATTAAAAGTTGCTCAGCACTGTCTTAGATTTTACCCTGGTTGTATCACCCATGTTCTTTCCCAGACACACACGTGATGTAGGGTGACAGCCCCTGATGTATGACAGGAAGTAGCAGGATTAAGAGAAATCTCTAAATCAGTCAGTGCTTACCACAGCCTAGTTTCCAAACCACCTGAGCAGGAAGGTCTGTTTGGTCTAGGATTAGATCTGGTCCACATAGGACCCTTTGCATCTTTAAATCAGCCATTGAAAACCAAATATGGAATTTCCTTTTAGGTCCAAAGTATTGATGTCATATCTTCACCACAAGAATAAACCAAAAATAATCTGAAACAATTTTATTCCATCCGAGGGAGGAAAATAGGATGTAGAAACTCTGCCCAGCTGACTCAAAATGAAAAGTTCAGAAGTAACTGCCAAACATCTACCTCAAAGGGGATATTTATATTGAATGAGGAACCCCATTCCTTGGTAAGAACCAATGCTTTGGGATTGAAACACCAATGAAATAGCAAAGCCTTTTGGTCTTCCCTTTTGAAAGGTAAAGTAGGCTTTTAAGTCAAAGAAATTTTTTCAGATCTTAAATGTTCACCGGGTACTACTGACTAATGGAGCAGGAGGTGAGTTTTATTGTTGCTGTTCTTTTTTTTGTCTTTAATTCCCAAGTTTCCATTATCGCATACTTTAGTCATTTGGCAATGGGAGCAATAGAATTATTGTCAAAGGTCTGCTTGTTCCTTTCTTGTTTGTATTAATTTCAACATTTTTTTCTGGTGAGAAGAACAAAGGGGTGTATGTGTGTGTGCATGCGTGTGTGTGTGTCTACCTTTCATTTTGTCCTAAAAACAGTACCCAAAAAACAAAAAACAGTATCTTGATTTTCTGACAGTCTCGACAGCTCAGACATTTCCGTTAAGAGACCCTGCTTCTTTTGAGATAGTCTATTACCTCATGGCCGTGTTTTCCAACATTTTCCCCAACAAGGCACAAAGGGAACAGACAAGGCTGCCTTTGGATGGAGATGATCAGATGCAAAGGAGCTCCTGTCAGGGTGATCAGAGCAGAGACTTCAGCCACTTTGACTTTAGATACTCAACTGTTAAGCAACTCCCTCCAAAGGAGATGAAGTAGGCAATCTTTCTCTGCCATCAGTTCTGCTAATAAGATCACCTAACTTGTCTATATCCCCTTGCAGGCCTGCATTCTCTTTCTCACTTAAAATACCTTAATTATCAATATGTTTGGAATGACGTTCTGTATAATTCAGTATAGCTTTCCACAAATACACGTTGCCTGAATTAAGTGGGTCCCTCCGCACATGCAGGCTCGGGTATCTCTCTCTGGCCACACTGTCTCTGATAGGATTCGGTCCTATATATTTTTGCTGCATTATTCTGCAATCAGGGGGCCTTGGTAAATGAGCAGGCATCTCACAAGTGAAGAACGAATACTTACAGATTCACAGAATTTCTTTCAGAATTCAAGGATCTAGACTTCAAGGGGAAAAGACAGAAGTAGGCAATTTGACCAAAGAAACAGCATTCCAATGTCAAAGACATCTAGGGTTGGGGCACTGTAGTTTAGATATTTGTAACAGAAAAGAACTAGTGCTCGCTGAATACAGCTGGTCTCTGCCTAGCATGTCAGAGGATCCATCCTTACAGAAAAAGCACTTATATGCAGAGGTGACCAGAGGACCTTCTGAAGAGTGGGGAGAAGAGAACGGGCATTTGCTGGGCAGCGCTACAGTTGACTCTCACAGGAGAGCTTTCTATTCTTTCTAAGTTTTGGCTTGCATACAACAGTGATTTCAGAGGGCCCTGTAAAAAGCTAACCTACAATAATGAGGATGTACTTTCCCAAGGCTTGTTCTTGCTTACTCGCTTACTCTCATTCATTCTCAAATTCTAACCACATAAAACTCAAGATTTTGGGCTTCCCTGGTGGCACAGTGGTTAAGAATCCATCTGCCAGTGGATTCGAGCCCTGGTCCGGGAAGATCCAACATGCCACAGAGCAACTAAGCCCATGCGCCACAACTACTGAGCCTGTGCTCTAGAGCCCGTGTGCCACAACTGAGCCCACATGCCACAACTACTGAAGCCCACGTGCCTAGAGCCTGTGCTCTACAATGAGAGAAGCCACCACAATGAGAAGCCCGCGCACTGCAACAAAGAATAGCCCCTGCTCGCCGCAACTAGAGAAAGCCCGTGCACAGCAATGAAGACCCAACACAGCCAAAACTAAATAAATAAATTAAATAAATAAATCCATTAAAAACAAAAGACTCAAGATCACAATTGATTTTACCTATAAATTATATCACACTATCTTTGTTCATTTTTAAGGAGAAACAGACTTAGTTAAATTACGCCTTCAAAGTAGATTCCTATAGTTCAAATGCTTGTGAAAGTTCTCAGTTGAAGGTTTTTCTTTTCATCTTTTTTTGGGTTTTTGCTTTGTTTTGTTTTTTAAGTGACTTTACCGTTAGTTGGTTTCATTGTTTCCCTCAGGAAAATGAAGTCCTTATATTTTAAAGATACTGGTCAGAAACCTGGAATTGCTCTCTCTCGTTTTTTTCCAGCTGACTGCTTCCAGAATAGATTGTAATCCACAGTGAACCCACAAACACCTTTATTTTTTTCAAATTAGACTACTGCTTTAACTAAAAAAAAACACAACCCAATTCACCACTACCATAAAATTCTGACTAAAAAGATATATAAATATTAAAATGCTGATAGTAAGTACTCATACCTTATAGAATTTGAAAAATAAAAATGCTATTACACACATACACATAAAGTTGGAGAAAAATAGAACTGGAATAAGTAGCTTCTGTAATCATTGTTGGGAAAAGAAGAAAATCTTAACTAGAGATTATTTGAAAATCTCATCAGAAAGTATTTGCTTAACAGCTGATTTAAAATATACATAACTGGAGACAAAAGCAGCTCTCACCCTAGTTCTTTGGACTTTGAAAACTTTTGAGGAGAAAACTCTGCTGTTTTTTTTCAAATGGGACAATAGATTCAAATGTTTCCTACAATTCAAACAAGAAACAGCTCACTAGACAATCTGCCAAGCCAACACTTTTATATATATTCAGCACAGTATGTGTGTGATTACTAAACAATTAGTAAATTTCTCCCTTGTGTGGCATCTGCACATATGTATGCAATGTATACTTATGGATGTAAGCAGAATGAAAGCCATCTTTGTGTGAGTATAAGGTTCCTTTTTAGTGAATCCAAGTTTAATAAAATGTCATCTGCAGCAAAATATTTGGAATGAGCCATAAAAAAATCAAAAGGTTTTATTTTCTCAGGTGTTTCCACCGGCGAGAAAAAGAGCTCTTTCTGAATGTTCAGAGATATAAAGCATAGTCAAGAAGAGCTTAAATAATCCCCAATCTCTGATAATATCATCATGAAATGTAGCACTCTCCTAAAAATGCTGCTGAATGTAATTGCCAAAGGCTGACTACACTCAGAATGAACCGTTGTTCAGAACATGGATATTCTTATTTTCTAAGGTTGAAATAAGAGAACATAAACATATTGTGAAATGTATGCAATGGAATATCACTTTTTCAGTGGGCTCTATCAGGTTGAAGTTTCTGGAGAAACAGTAGTTTTGCCAGCTTTGGACTCCTTAGAGAACGCTTGTATTTCCTCATTTTTATTATTACTGTGGTTTTCAGGGTTTTTTTCCCTACCTAATACTGGCTACTTCTCAACATTTTTATATCATCCGTTTTGTCTCCTAATCATTCTCCACTCTAATCAATATCAACTACCATTGAGATTGCAATTAGTTCATGATTACATCATGAAAAGCCTGTTTTCTTGGCCTATTTGAGGGCATTATTTAAAATTTAAAATACGTCATCAGTTCCCTAATTAGAGCATCAGATTCCCCCACCTGATCCCTTCCCCCACAATATTCCTGTGTCTAATGCAGCCTGCAAAAGGAAGCATTCATCAGTCTGAGACACACTGAGCTCTCTCAGCAATGTCTTTCCATTGTGAATACATTTCCTTTAAGAAAATGACTGGCTCACCACAGCTAAACACACCCATATGGCCTTCCCCAAAGGCTGCCTTTAATAAATTGGCCAAATGAAACATCAAGAATGTCTGTATAGCAAGAACACTAATGTGTACTTTTTAGAAAATGACTAGAGTGTGGTTTTATCAAAAATTACAGTGTTAAAGAGAGAGAGAGATACAGAGAGAAACCAGGCCTATTCATGGGTGGCCAGGTTTCCATAGAGACACTCGCTTACCTCATTAATCCATTCCTTTCTTTCATAGTAATAGAATTTTTATCTGGATCACATGACCACTCTGAAGACTAGATTTCTGTTTCTTTGGCAGATAGATGTGGCATGTGACCAAGTTCTGGCTAATAGGATGTCTGAAACTTGAAGTAGAGAGACATGTCATCACATTCTCCCTTCTTCCATGCCAGTACCTGGAGGTGAAGGTGGAAAGGAACCACGGAAAACCGTGAGGATGAGGATACACAGCAGAGATGGTGTAGCCACAGGATGACATCTCCTGGGTCTCTGGAAACCCAGTGGAATTGCTTTCCTCCAACTTTTACATGAGAGAGAAATGAAACGCAATTTTGTGTCAGACACTGTTATTTTGGGTCCGTGGTATAAGTAGCTGAAGCTATGTGCTAATTCTTTCTGTAAATGGCCTGTTTTTACACGCTAGACTTCAGATGTCTTGGGAGTCACAGGATACATAGTTCTGATAACTTTATGTTTTTAATGTTCTAAGGAAGAACTTACACTTTTCGCTAAACCAGCTAACCTTAATTTTGAAATCTTTAAAATCTTCACTCCAGTGCTACCTTCTGGGGTCTTTTATTGGTGTACACAGGAAACAAGGGGATGGAAATGGGCCTGGGGCAGAGTATGGGCACTGGATCAGAGTCAGTTCACAGACACAGTCAAAAGAACCAGGATTTGACATTTTAACAAGTTTTACTAGGGACAAAAGTCAAGGTCTCTTGACTCTTGGCCTGGTACAGGGATCATTCCCTTGCTATTTTGCCTTTTATATGTATAAAAAACTATCAGAAACTAAATCAATCGTACACACCTGAGCAATTTCTTCTAGCTTTTCCTTTTTCTTACTTTCCAGCTACATATTTCCCCTGTCAGCTCTTTGTTTACTAAACCAACAAGTGAACATCTCTTCCACTGAAACACCAGTCCCATGACTCACAAGCAACCCTTGCTGGGTCTGTGCCTTCTCTCACTTCATGTTTTGGGTAATGAGGCAGATAGTGGTGGCCACTTTATTCTTAATTTCTTGAAACTATGCCTATCTCTACCACTGGTTCATGAAGGGGTCAGTGTTTCATTGTCAATAGTGGTCTATTTATTTGTCATACCCCTGGGTGACTTTTAAGTTGATTCTTCATGAGGCATTCAAGTGAGAGAGCGTTTCATAGAATTACAGCATCTTACTGTTTAAACTGTCATCTAGTCTAACCTCACAACTAGAACGAAAGACTTACAGCTAGTTGCTAGCTGTGCATTTGAGCAAATTACTTAACCTCCCTTAACTTCAGTTTCTCACTTATAGGTACAAATAAATATCTACATTATACTGTTAGCATTGCTCCAATAATAGTAGTAATGGCAGCCAATGATACTAGTGCCTGATATAGCTGTTGCTTATCAAGTTCAGTCTTCTCCTGATATCTTACAACAAAACCTCCTTCACGTCCTTCAGGAGGTTAACATAGTTTAGTTGCTCTCAGTGTTAAAATGAAAGCTCATTCTCTGTAATTTTATCCATCTGCCCCCAGACCTTCCCACAGGGCTTGGAGAATGAATCTCCTCTGTCCACATGATACTGCTTCCCAGCAAAACTTTTCATTTCCAGGCTGAACATTTCCAGTGACT
Source organism: Mesoplodon densirostris (assembly GCF_025265405.1). Classification (NCBI taxonomy): domain Eukaryota; kingdom Metazoa; phylum Chordata; class Mammalia; order Artiodactyla; family Ziphiidae; genus Mesoplodon; species Mesoplodon densirostris. Next base: position 12,963,534 of record NC_082677.1, on the reverse strand, counting down.
CTAATATCCTCAGATAGAATGGAGATTCTAGTCTCTTTCGCAACGCTGGCCTTTCTCCTACGAATGATGCCTCTACTTAAAGTAGAGTACACAGATCCACAGCACACAGTTCAAGCACAGTGACCTGACTTGCACTTTTGATGGAGGGTAGTAAGCAAATGCCAGCATGTTCTCAAAAGAAAGCCTAATCCAGAGGCAAATTTTATTCATGATAGGGAGGCCTTTGTCCAAGCTTTCTTCCTCAAATTTTGCTCCCTGCTTCTATTTCATCTGGTTTTAACCACTTTGGTATGATTCAGAGAAGAGGATTATCAAACCGTCCAAGGATCTGTGTTTGTTTCTAGGTTCAGTAATTTACATGTTGGGTGAACTTAGGCAATGCCTCGTTTTCCTCACTTGCAAAATTTCTGCCCTGCCCATCCCACTTGATTAATCCAAGTCAAATGAAAATATAAATGACAAAGCAGCATATAAATCTTTTATGTTACTGATAATAGTAAGAAAATTGTCCTTTCCTCATTATTTTTCATCTTTTCTGAGTTCCTTTGTTTACAAAATGGAAATTAAAATATAGAGCTATTTGAGGATCAATTGATTATCTCCTGAAGTGCCCAGATACTCAACAAACATCTGATAAATGACTGAGGTACTCCTTGGATGAATGAATAAACAAATGAGGATATTTTGAGCTGACGGTCTAGCTTTAATTGATTTAATGTGTGTGCAATAGCATAACACAGTTCCTGGCACACATCGGTTAATAAATGTGAATTCTGTAACATACAGTTGATGAATTCTGGCTCTCAAAATGACACGGCCATTGTACCCATTGCATGAATGCAAGTCATTTTGCAGTCATCCCCTTGTGGTGTTCTTAAGAAGATAAGACACTAAATCTGAAAATAGGTCACCCAGAAACTACTCACCTGCATGACAGATGAGCTAGATTCACCAAATTATTTCCTTGAAATGAATGACCAAAGTAGTCTCCTCCTTCCTCTGTCCGTTAACAACCACTGTTCCTTTAAGCATCACTCATACGCGAATCCAATAAGGGAAATCAATTGAAACATATTGTCCTTAGGTAGAAATAGTGAGACACAGCTTAACAAATAACACCTTGATTCTCCAGAAGAGATAATCCATCTCCCCTGTTCAAAGGACTTGTTCTTCTAACGATGATAACTTAAGCCAGTCCATTGCCTAACCTGACTCAACAGCTCACTGTATCTCCTCACCCCTTTTTAAGTACAGAGAGAGCAGACAGCCATATAAATTCACTGTGTCCAGTTAAGTATCCAATGTCTATTTGATGATTGTGAGTATTTTTTTATGGTATCAATTATATCCTTGGGTCTCTGACTATATTCCCCTATGCTCTCCATTTGCAGTTATTTTAAATCTTTAAAAAGTCTATTTTTCTGGTATGGTAAAAACAGCTTTTTTCATGAAGCCTGCAGGATTCTTCCATCATGCACTGCCTCAAATTCTGAGCTTAACAGAAAAATGCTGTTAGAAAAAGTTTACAAACCAAATTGACCTGCACTTTCAGTTTCCATCTCTTCCCTAACCACATTGGAAAGCAACATTTACTGTTATTCCTTTATTAAATATAATGTGACCACGAGCTACATCTGTTCTTAAAAATGTTCAAGTGTCACCTAAAACTCCATTCTCCATTCCCCTCCTTCTCTGCCAATGGTGACGATCTCGTAACTGCTTTAGAGGGAGAAGCAAGACCATCAGGTCAAAATATCCTCAAGTGCCCATTTCAAACTACTTTTCCTCACTTGTTTATTCATTCACCCAAGGAGTACCTCAGTCATTTATCAGATATTTGTTGAGTATCTGGGCACTTCAGAAGATAACAGAAGTATTTCACAATCTAAACACAAAATAAAGGAACCTTAAATCTATTTTCAAGGAACTGTGGTCTTCCAGAGGGTCCTCAGGTACACAAGCAGCTAATATACAATCCAGAGAGTAATGAGTGTCGTGACGAAAAATACAGTTAAAGCTGCTAAAGAGGAGCAGAGAATTGAAAGCTCATAGACAGCCTAGGCTGGACCTTATGTGATCTGGGCCCCAACTGTAGTGATGATTAGGGCAACAAAACATGGGAAGGGGGAGATTTTCCAGGGGAAAATTAGAACGTGAACAAAGAAATAGAGGTAGAAAATTACACAAAATGTAGAGAGATATTATAATTAGTATAATTAACCTGAGTTGACTAATTCAGAGGAAATCTAAAGAAGAGTGAGAGAAAAAATTAAAAAGACAGATTTGAGTCTTTGTCAGGCTGAGTTGTATACATTTTTAAAAATTTGGAAATAGTGAGCCATTGATGGTGTTTTCAGTAGGGCAGAGATATTCAGGAACATTAATCTGACAAGTGTATCTAGAATGAATTGGAAGGGGAAAAACTGAAGTGAGAGATAGCTTGGATATTCAATGACCTAAACAATAAACAAAAGGACCCCGAAAGAGGCGATAGGAATAGGGTAGAGGAGTGAGATGGAGACAAGTGAAATGTAGAAGATGCAGGACTTGGCAACTAACTGGATACAGCAAATAAGAGAGTGAGAGGGAGAGAGAGAAAGAGTATTCCCATTCTAAACCAAAGTTATCTTTTAAAATTTATTTCATGGATAAAATTGATGTTCATTTGTACTCTATTCTAACTTATATATGGAAAGGGAAGTTGCTGAAATTCTGCGAAGAATTAGTAAAGAGAAATGTGATTCAAAAATAATATAGAAATTAATTAAGCCAACATAATGTGACAAAATCATGATAAAAATATGACGCAGATAGTTTTCTAACAGCGTAGAATAAGAGCTCTGGAAAAAAATGCTTTGTTTACTGTATGAATAATAATTAAAAGAAGAAACATATGAGACAATGAGCCTCAAATAAATATTCAACGTGTATGTGACTGAGTCAAACCAATGATGTAGAATTGATTCTAGGCCTAGTTTTCACCTTTTATACTCAGAAGCCAAATACTAAAATAAGTAAAACATAGATATAAATGAAATTAAACATAATAAAAATTAAAACATCATATTATTTGTTTAAAACAATACAAAATTAAAGCATTCTGTTCTTTACAAACACTACACTTTCATGATTTCAATTCTCTTGATCTTTTATTTTCATTGACATATACACACTACTATATGTAAATTAGACAACTAATAAGAACCTACTGTATAGCCCAGGGAACTCTACTCAATACTCTGTAATGGCCTATAGGGGAAAAGAATCTAAAAAAAGAGTGGATACATGTATATGTATAGCTGATTCACTTTGCTGTACACCTGAAACTAACACAACATTGTAAATCAACTATACCCCAATAAAAATTTAAAAATAAAAATAAAAAGGGTTTAGCAGATAAAAACAAGGTCCTACTGTATAGCACAGGGAACTATATTCAATATCCTGTGATAAACCATAATGGAAAAGAATATGAAAAGGTATGTATATATATGTATAACTGAATCACTTTGCTGTACAGCAGAAATTAACACAATGTTGTAAATCAACTATACTTGAATAAAATAAATTAAAAAAATAATGTAGGAATTTTCTGTTCATTTAACTGTGAACAATGAAAAGTCCATATTCAGCCTCATTTGTGTGTGAAATTTGTACTTAAATCTTTCCTCAATCATACTTCAAGAGATAAAGAACAGCAACCTCCCAGGTATTCACTGAAGGCTTAACAAAGTGAACTTCATTGGCGAATGCCTTCCAGAAGGAGGACAGTAAGATAGAACTTGCTGACTACAGTGATCTTTAATGCCAGGAATGACAAGCAAAGCTTGTTCTGTATTTGGAGAGATTCAGAAATGGAAGATTCAGACTAGAGAAACTGGGGACGAAACAGAAGTAGAGTGAGAAAAAATAATATGTAAAAAAATGGGGCTCAGATTCTGAATTTATACACCTTATCAAATGAACATACAAGTTTTTTTTAATGCTTTGAACATAAATTAAATCATTATAGTTACATACTTGGAGAATTATAAAAATTCAACATCAGAAGTGACCTTATAGGCACTCCATCATAACTCTTTATGGACAAGAAAGTTGTTGCTGAGGAAGGGGAAAATTTCAGTCTTTTTTCCCACTCTGGTTTTCTTGTTAATAATATCAGCGTCATTAAAATCTACTTTATTTCTAAATTGCAACAGTCTGTATTTTAATAGAAAGAGCAAACACGATTTGAATATGAACTAATCCTCTGAGATGTGGAGATCAAGCCCATTTTATTATTATATTCATTGTGGGTGTCCCTAATGATTCAACAGCTAGCCTCTCTCTTGGCTTCTGTGCATTTTCCATGGCTCTGAGTCTCTCTTTTCCTCCCTCCACCTGTGCATTGCTCACATGACATGTGATCTGGGCCTGGAGAGCTGGCAGATTTTGAGCAAGGGCCTTTGCCACAGCTTATGAGTATGTAAGTTGTTAATTTACTAGATCAAAGAATGGAAAAAGCTACAGGCCATACCCCTAATGTTCCTCATTAAAAGCAAGTACATAAGAATGGAGTATGATGATTAAAAAACAGCACTAACTGCACTCATTTCATTAAAGCATTATGAACTGAAAAAGAGATTAAGTGGAGAATTCTTTCCAAAGATAAAAAGGATCCAGGGGAGTACAAACACCTAAGATAGAAAGAAATATAAATATTCATTTAGAACTAGTATAGGCACTTCTTTAAAAAAAATATGGTAAGTTCTAGATGCATTTGTCTAAAATTAGGTGAAAATGACTTTTGGTTATTTATCACTTATCATTAGTTAAATGTCAAATAGCTGTGTTCTTAATCACTAAAACTCTGTGATAATAAAATATTTTTAGAAATGACATGCTTTTCTATTATTTACAATTCAGGACATCATTAAGAATAGCATATTTGGACAAAGACAACTGTGTCTGGTTATGATATTTCTGTCAAACTAGGTGACACCATAATATAAATTAGACTTGACATGTGATTATTCTGAAGTTCTTTTCTTTTCCCGCACCTTATTTCTGTTTAAAAAATTGTGGAAGGGTAAAATAAAAACGTGTAAACAATTTATTCTAGAACACTTGGAGGAAATCTTTCTTAATGTTGGCTGCATTTTTCTGTTCATTTGTCCCATGAAATGCAATAGTAATGTTGGATAAAGAACCACATGTGTTAGTACTATTTTAGCCATAATGCCTGTAGATGTAAATAGATTTTCTTGTTTGAAATCCATGTTATAATGTGTGTTCATGGCATGGCACTCTTGTGAGCAATCATCACTGAATGTCTGCAATAGGCTTATAATGAGACACATGTTTATGTTAGCACAATAATTTTTTTTTCCAATTGAAGTCACAGTCTCCTTTTTCAGATCTCTAGGTTGAAAAAACTTCATGCTTTCTCCAAACATCCTGGTTAATCCTATAACACATCCCCATATGTTAATAGCAGATTTTTTGAATAAAGGCAGATCTTATAAGTATTCATAAATAATCAGTGTATACCATGAATAAGTGTGAATGGGAGACTGCCTAGATTGTTTTAAAAAAGTAATAAAAGGTGAAATATATCCAGAATATATCCAGAAATTTCCATCATAATTAGATGAGTAAACAAAACTGGTGCTTTTTGAAGTTCAAAAGATTTAAGATATAAATAGCAAAAAACAAACAATTTAATTAAAAAACAGAGGATATCAATAGACATTTTTCTAAAGAAGACATAGAGATGGCCAACAGACACAAAAAGAGATGCTCAACATCACTAATCATCAGGGAAATGTAAACTAGAACACAATCAACTGAGAAAATATATGCAAAGCAGACATCTGATAAAGGACTATTATCCAAAATATACAAAGACCTCTTAAAACTCAACAAAATGAAAAAAAAATCTGATTTTAAAATGTGAAAAGACTTTAACAGACATTTCACTAGAAAAGATATACAAATGGGAAATAAGCATATGAAAAGATTCTCCACGTTATATATCATCAGGGATATGTAAATCAAAACAAAAATAAGATACCACTATACCCCAATTAGAATGGTTGAAATCTAGAACAATGACCACACCAAATGCTGGTGAGGATGTGGAACAACAGCAACTCTCATACATTGCTATTGGGAATGGAAAATGGTACAGCCATGTTGGAAGACAGTTTAGCAGTTTCTTACGAAACTAAACATAAACTATACATAAAATATGGCAGTCACATCCTTTGGCATTTACCCAAAGGAACTGAAAACTTATGTCCACATAAAAACCTGCCCTACGATCTTTATAGCAGCTTTATTCATAATTGCCAAAACTTGGAAGCAACCAAGATGTCCGATAATATATGAATGGATAATAAACGGTGGTACAACCAGACAATGGGAATATTATTCAGCACTACAAAGAAATGAGCTATCAAGCCCTGAAAAGACATGGAGGAACATTAAATGCATATTAGAAAATGAAAGAAATCTACCTGAAAAGGCTACATAGTGTATGATTCCAACTATATGATATTCAAGAAAAGGTAAACTATGGCGAGAGTAAACAGATCAGTGGTTGCCAAGGTTTGGGGAAGGAAAAGGAGTGAATAGGGAGAGCACAGAGGATTTTGAGGACAGTGAAAATACTTCAGTTGATACTATAATGGTAGAATCACGTCATTATAGATTTGTCCAAACCCACAGAATGTACATCAAGACTGAACTGTAATGTAAACTATGGACGTAGAATGATTAGGTTTCATCAATGTAGTTTCATCAGTTGTACTAAATGTCCCACTTTGTTGGGTGATGTTGATAATGGTGGAGGCTATGTGTGTCTAGGGTCAAGAGTTATTTGGTAAATCTTGTAATGTCTTCTCAATTTTGCTGTGAACCTAAAAGTTCTCTAAAAAAAATAAAGCTTAAGAAAAAAAAAGAGAGAGAGGGCAGACAGCAGAAGCAAGAAGAACGACAATCTTGCTGCCGGTAGAACAAAAACGACATTCAGAGAAAGAGAGACAGGATGAAAAGGCAAAGGGCTAGGTACCAGATGAAGGAACAAGATAAAACCCCAGAAAAACAACTAAATAAAGTGGAGATAGGCAACCTTCCAGAAAAAGAATTCAGAACATTGATAGTGAAGTTGATCCAGGACCTCGGAAAAAGAATGGAGGCAAAGATCGAGAAGATGCAAGAAATATTTAACAAAAACCTAGAAGAATTAAAGAACAAACAGACACAGGTGAACAATATAAAAACTGAAATGAAAATTACACTAGAAGAAATCAATAGCAGAATAACTGAGGCAGAAGAACGGATAAGTGACCTGGAAGACAGAATGGTGGAATTCACTGCTGCAGAACAGAATAAAGAAAAAAGAATGAAAAGAAATGAAGACAGCCTAAGAGACCTCTGGGACAACATTAAACACAACAACATTTGCATTATAGGAGTCCCAGAAGGAGAAGAGAGAGAGAAAGGACCCGAGAAAATATTTGAACAGATTATAGTCGAAAACTTCCCTAACATGGGAAAGGAAATAGGCACCCAAGTCCAGGAAGCACAGAGAGTCCCATACAGGATAAACCCAAAAAGAAACACGCCGAGACACATAGTAATCAAATTGGCAAAAATCAAAGACAAAGGAAAATTATTGAAAGCAGCAATGGAAAAATGACAAATAACATACAAGGGAACTCCCATAAGGTTAACAGATGATTTCTCAGCCGAAACTCTATAAGCCAGAAGGGAGTGGAATGATATACTTAAAGTGATGAAAGGGAAGAACCTACAACCAAGATTACTCTACCCGGCAAGGGCAAGGATCCCATTCAGATTCCATGGAGAAATCAAAAGCTTTACAGACAAGCAAAAGCTAAGAGTATTCAGCACGACCAAACCAGTTCTACAACAAATGTTAAAGGAACTTCTCTAAGTGGGAAACACAACAGAAGAAAAGGACCTACAAAAACAAACCCCAAACAATTAAGAAAATGGTCATAGGAACATACATATCAATAATAACCTTAAACGTGAATGGAATAATGCTCCAACCAAAAGACACAGGCTTGCAGAATGGATACAAAAATAAGACCCATCTATATGCTGTCTACAAGAGACCCACTTCAAACCTAGGGACACATTCAGACTGAAAGTGAGGGGATGGAAAAAGATATTCCATGCGAATGGAAATCAAAAGAAAGCTGAAGTAGCAATACTCATATCAGATAAAATAGACTTTAAAATAAAGAATGTTACAAGACACAAGGAAGGACACTACATAATGATCAAGGGATCAATCCAAGAAGAAGGTATAACAATTATATATGCACCCAACATAGGAGCACCTCAATACATAAGGCAACTGCTAACAGCTATAAAAGAGGAAATCGACAGTAACACAATAATACTGCAGGACTTTAACACCTCACTTACACCAATGGACAGATCATCCAAAATGAAAATAACTAAGGAAACAGAAGCTTTAAATGACACAATAGACCAGATAGATTTAACTGATATTTATAGGACATCCCATGCAAAAACAGCAGATTACACTTTCTTCTCAAGTGCACACGGAACATTCTCCAGGACAGATCACAACTTGGGTCACAAATCAAGCCTCAGTAAATTTAAGAAAAATGAAATCATATCAAGCATCTTTTCTGACCACAATGCTATGAGATTAGAAATGAACTACAGAGAAAAAAACATAAAAAACACAAACACATGGAGGCTTGACAATACGTTACTAAATAACCAACAGATCACTGAAGAAATCAAAGAGGAAATAAAAAAACACCTAGAGACAAATGACAATGAAAACATGACGATCCAAAATCTATGGGATGAAGCAAAAGCAGTTCTAAGAGGGAAGTTTATAGCTATACAAGCCTACCTCAAGAAACAAAAAAAATCTCAATTAAACAATCTAACCTTACATCTAAAGGAACTAGAGAAAGAAGAACAAACAAAACCCAAAGCTAGTAGAAGGAAAGAAATCATAAAGATCAAAGCAGCAATAAATGAAATAGAAACAAAGAAAACAATAGCAAAGATCAATAAAACTAAAAGCTAGTTCTTTGAGAAGATAAACAAAATTGATAAACCATTAGCCAGACTCATCAAGAAAAAGAGGGAGAGGACTCAAATGAATAAAATTAGAAATGAAAAAGGAGAAGTTACAACATACACCGCAGAAACACAAAGCATCCTAAGAGACTACTACAAGCAACTCTATGCCAATAAAATGGACAACCCAGAAGAAATGGACAAATTCTTAGAAAGGTATAACCTTCCAAGACTGAACCAGGAAGAAATAGAAAATATAAACAGACAAATTACAAGTAATGAAATTGAACCCGTGATTAAAATCTTCCAACAAGTAAAAGTCCAGGAACAGATGGCTTCACAGGTGAATTCTACCAAACATTTACAGAGGAGCTAACATCCATCCTTCTCAAACTCATCCAAAAATTTTCAGGGGAAGGAACACTCCCAAACTCATTCTATGAGGCCACCATCACCCTGATACCAAAACCAGCCAAAGATACTACAAAAAAAGAAAATTACAGACCTGTATCACTGATGAATACAGATGCAAGAATCCTCAACAAAATACTAGCAAACAGAATCCAACAACACATTAAAAGGATCATACACCATGATCAAGTGGGATTTATCCCGGTGATGCAAGGATTCTTCAATATACGCAAATCAATCAACATGATACCCCATATTAACAAACTGAAGAATAAAAGCCATATGATCATCTCAATAGATGCAGAAAAAGCTTTTGAAAAAATTCAATACCCATTTATGATAAAAACTCTCCAGAAAGTGGGCATAGAGGGAACCTACCTCAACATAATAAAGGCCATATACGACACACCCACAGCAAACATCATTCTCAATGGTGAAAAACTGAAAGCATTTCCTCTAAGATCAGGAACAAGACAAGGATGTCTACTCTCGCCACTATTATTCAACACAGTTTTGGAAGTCCTAGCCACAGCAATCAGAAAATGAGAAGAAATAAAAGGAATACAAATTGGAAAAGAAGACGTAAAACTGTCACTGTTTGCAGATGACATGATACTATACATACAGAATCCTAAAGATGTCACCAGAAAACTACTAGAGCTAATCAATGAATTTGGTAAAATTGCAGGATACAAAAATAATGTACAGAAATCCCTTGCATTCCTATACACTAACAATGAAAGCTCAGAGAGAGAAGTTAAGGAAACAATCCCATTCACCATTACAACAAAAAGAATAAAATACCAGGAATAAACCTACCTAAGGAGGTAAAAACCTGTACTCAGAAAACTATAAGACAGTGATGAAAGAAATTAAAGATGACACAAACAGATGGAGAGATATATCATTTTCTTGGATTAGAAGAATCAATATTGTGAAAATGACTATACTACCCAAAGCCATCTACAGATTCAATGCAATCCCTATCAACTTACCAATGGCGTTTTTTATAGAACTAGAACAAAAAATCTTAAAATTTGTATGGAGACACAAAAGACCCCGAATAGCCAAAGCAGTCTTGCAGGAAAAAAATGGAGCTGGAAGAATCAGACTCCCTGATTTCAGACTATACTATAAAGCTACAGTAATCAAGATAATATGGTACTGGCACAAAAACAGAAACATAGATCAATGGAACAAGATAGAAAGCCCAGAGATAAACCCACACACATATAGTCAACTAATCTATGACAAAGGAGGCAAGGATATACAATGGAGAAAAGACAGTCTCTTCAATAAGTGGTGCTGGGAAAACTGGACAGCTACATGTAAAAGAATGAAATTAGAGCACTCCCTAACACCATACACAAAAATAAACTCAAAATGGATTAGAGACCTAAATGTAAGACCAGACACTATAAAACTCTCAGAGGAAAACATAGTAAGAACACGCTTTGACATAAATCACAGCAAGATATTTTTTGATCCACCCCATAGAGTAATGGAAATAAAAACAAAAATAAACAAATGGGACCTAATGAAACTTAAAAGGTTTTGCACAGCAAAGGAAACCATAAACAAGATGAAAAGACAACCCTCAGAATGGGAGAAAATATCTGCAAATGAATCAACAGACAAAGGATTAATCTCCAAAATATATAAACAGCTCATGCAGCTCAATAGTAAAAAAACAAACTACCCAATCCAAAAATGGGCAGAAGACCTAAATAGACATTTCTCCAAAGAAAACATACAGATGGTCAGAAGCACATGAAAAGCTGCTCAACATCACTAACTACTAGAGAAATGCAAATCAAAACTACAATGAGTTATCACCTCACACCAGCTAGAATGGGCATCATCAGAAAATCTACCATCAACAAATGCTAGAGAGGGTGTGGAGAAAAGGGAACCCTCTTGCACTGTTGGTGGGAATGTAAATGGATACAGCTACTATGGAGAACAGTATGGAGGTTCCTTAAAAAACTAAAAATAGGATTACCATATGACCCAGAAATTCCACTACTGGGCATATACCCAGAGAAAACCATAATTCAAAAAGACACATGCACCCCAATGTTCATTGCAGCACTATTTACAATAACCAGGTCATGGAAGCAACCTAAATGTCCATCTACAGACGAATGGATAAAGAAGATGTGGTACATATATACAATGGAATATTACTCAGCCATAAAAAGGAACGAAATTGGGTCATTTGTTGAGACGTGGATGGATCTAGAGACTGTCATACAGAGTGAAGTAAGTCAGAAAGAGAAAAACAAATATCGTAGATTAACACATATATGTGGAACCCTGAAAAATGGTACAGATGAACCGGTTTGCAGGGCAGAAATTGAGACACAGATATAGATAACAAATGTATGGACACCAATCAGGGAAAGCAGCAGGGTGCTGGGGGTGGTGGTGTGATGAATTGGTCGATTGGGATTGACATGTATACACTGATGTGTATAAAACTGATGACTAATAAGAACCTTCTGTATAAAAAAATAAATAAAAATCAAAAATTAAAATATATATACATATATATGGCTCCTGTCTCCTAGTCTTTGTGGGAGAGAAGTAGTGTAATTTCAGTAAGCACCAGTTAACAAACACAGATGGTCTGATCACATAGACCAACTACCCCCACCCCCCCGAAAATCCTCTAGTACTTTTTTAGTAGCTTGCACCAGTGCTTAAAAACTCTCCTGCCATTTAGAAATAGAGACACAGACATAGAGAACAAATGTATGGGCATGAAGCAGGGAAAGTGGGGTGGGGGGTGGTGGGGGGATGAATTGGGAGTTTGGGATAGACATCTATACACTAATATGTATAAAATAGATAACTAATAAGAATGTGCTGTATAAAAAAATTAAATTAAAAAAAAAACCTCTCCTGCCTTTTAAATATCATAGATTACTGATGCTGACTCTTTCAAATATAACTAGAATGATTTTGGAAATACCAGAAAATTTTACAGCATATTAGATAAAACATGTAGACGAAGTTATGTTTAATTTCTTTCAAAATTTATGTGTGTAAATTCTGCGTAAGCTATAAGGTAGCTAAGAAATATTTTATTAATCAAATTTGTATTAATACAAATTTAGTCAATTCTCATTTTAAGTTATCCCGTAAGATATTTAACATTTTCTAATTTTTATGAACAAGACTTAAAATTTAAGCTACCTGCCCCATTGTTTAGTTTTTAGCTACATATACCTTTCTCTTCATTAAGTAAAAAAGCAATATTTGTTCTTGATTAAAAAAAAAAACTCTCCTGCTTTTTGTTTCAGTGGAGTTGAGTTCAATCTCTCTCTCCTTTTGCAGTAGTCTTGAATAACATCCTCCTTGCCTGTTTAACTTGTCCAGTGCAATTTTACATTGACATCTCTCATAGAATTATCCCTCCATGGTTAAGGGCAACACTTGCTAAGTACTGGTCCAGGATCTGACATCAATCCAATCTTGAATATGATATAAGGAAATTAAGAAATCCTAGTTCAATAACTCACATTAGTTATTGGCTTACTTCGACCACACAATTTTTTTTTTTTTTTTTTTTTTTTTGCTGTACGCGGGCCTCTCACTGCTGTGGCCTCTCCCGTTGCGGAGCACAGGCTCCGGACACACAGGCTCCGCGGCCATGGCTCGCGGGCCCAGCCGCTCCGCGGCATGTGGGATCCTCCGGGATCGGGGCACGAACCCGTGTCCCCTGCATCGGCAGGCGGACTCTCAACCACTGCGCCACCAGGGAGGCCCCGACCACACAATTTTTGTAAACGGGGCTTCTACCTTGCATTTGCAATAACACCCCACTTCGTTTCCATCCCACGGACTATAACTCCTGGCCTCTCTAATTAAGATTTCTTACCCTACAACCTTCCCATTACTCCATTCCTCCAAGATCTTGCCATCTTCTAATCCCACCAGGAACTAGATACCAGATCATATACCCTACATGTGCTATATGACCATATCTATAGGGACCTTTACTTGTGTGCCTGACACCAAGAGCCTCAGCACCATTTTCTGCTGTTCTGCCTACTTAGAAATATCAGACATCCTGCTTCCTGGGTTGTTCCATAATGTACATTGTCATATGCTCTGTAGTTGTTATTTGTCCTGCTAAACGGCACTATTGTTCATTCCTTAGATTTTTTTAGGTAGGCGCCTAAGTCCCTGCCTTACCTCATGAGTGTGCCTAGATTTCCAGGATGTACCATCTGCTGGTCAAGCCTATCCCAAGGCACCTCTCAGGTGACAACTCAAGGCCATATTCTATGCTGAGACAAAATGTTTTCCTAACTGCTAACACTGGGAATGGACAGTTAGTCTCAGGTGGTATCTGTGTTTTGTTCCAGGCAACAGAGTGTGCAAATTGTGCTTTAATATGTTTTGTTTTGTTTAAAAAATCAACTTAGGCATATCATGTCAGAATGAGTTGTGTTTTATGGTTTTATATTCAATTTAGGCATTTTATTTTTTATTCTTTTTTGGCACATCAATTTAGAATGATATTATGTCTTGGAATGCCTACAAATGCATAGGATTCTTTGGGGGATAAAATGAAATTCCATAAAAAGCTTCCCAAATATTAAAAAAAATTTAATTTCCAAAGAAAATAGCAAATATAGGAGAGATTAGAGAGGGCTCTTGGGCTCCCACAAATCAAGTCACGATATTGGACACAAATCTCTTCCAGCTGGTAGGTACACTAGGGCATAGAGATAGGAACACATCGAAAATAATAAAGGAAATAAAATCTTGCTATTTTCTTCAAATTTCCCCTTCAATTAGGTCTGCCCTTAATGGAAGAAACAATTTCTTTTCAGTAACTCTCGGGCTGCATAAATTTCCCAAGGAAAGTTTGCATTTCCTCAGAGAATCATCTACGGATGTGCTCCTGAGTATCAACTTATAACACTACCAAAACAATCCCTTCTGTTCTGCACAGAGTGAGCACTGAATTTATTGAATTATTTTAATAAACAACTTGGTCAAAGCACAACAGTGCTTCTGGAGGACTCTTTTCTACAAAAGTGTAGATAGGCTTTTCTAAATAATCACCTCCCATCTCTACTCAACTCAGTAAGAATATATATGCAAAATAAAGGTGGAAGTGGCCTTTCATTATTTGCAGAATTCATTACAGGGAGATCATACCTTAAACTCAAATAGTATTCAGACATGTTAGGTATGTCTAGCAAATCTAGGCTAAATCACTGGTTCTTACCCAGCAATTTTACTCCCCAGGGGACATTTTTCAACGTCTGGAGACTTTTCACTGTTACAAAGGTGGGGGAGGAGGTTGTTACTGGCATCTAGTGGGTAGAAGCTAGGGATGTGGCTAAATATCATCCAACGCTCAGGAGAGCACACTCAAAGAATAATTATCTAGTCCAGAATTTCAATAGTGATGAGGTTGTGAAACCTTGCGCCAGGCAAATAGAAGTCTTATTGCTCTCATGCAATTCTTGGAAAGAATTTACTCCAAGAAAGAACGAGAGGGGACAGGGGTAAAACTGAGTACAGTATAACATGCTATACTTCTTTCCAACATAGCCTCCTCCCTCCTTGAAAGCATCCCTGGGTCCTGGAGAAAGCAGAGACTGGAAGTAACAACGCCAGAGTCTCTCACAAAAATATCAATAGGTCAGGATGATTTGGAAATATCTTCCCCAACATGAACCACAGAAAAGGGAATGAGATAACCTTCCAATTTCCTCAACAGTAGAAGTTGGGAAACTTCCATTTCTGTCAAGAAGAAGTCTGACAGCCTAGGGACCTCAGAATTTGAAGAAAAACAAGAGGTGAGAGGGTTCCCTAAGTTTCCTTGCTGTCTCCCAGTCAAAGTGCTATAGAAGCCTCCAACACAGAACAGGTAACACACAGATAAAATAAGCTCCAAGAAAAGCCTGTTTCCCCTAGCCAAGAAACTGAGGAAAGGTCAACCTAACAATTTCAGCAATACTTGCTTTACTCCGGCAGTTTCAGCGGGCGAGGTGGGGAGTTCATCCACACGCCAAATACATGGAAGCTGTGTCCATTCCCCCACCTAAAGAGGGAGGTAATCTTCCATCACCTGCTTGGCAGAAGCAGCTGGTGCTCCAATTTCCCTGTTGGGATAGTGTCAGAGGGGCTGAGTGGGAAGCTGATTTTCTTATTGCTCTCTCCTTTTTTCCCTGTTGCCCTTTCTTCTAGGTTTTCAGTGCAATTTGTATCTTATTTTTCAATTTATTTATATTCTTATAACTCTATCTGAGGTAAAAAAATAATCTCCTAAATTCTGCTTGCTACATTCCATAAATATCTCATTTTTTAAAACATCTTTATTGGAGTATAGTTGCTTTACATTGGTGTGTTGGTTTCTGCTTTATAACAAAGTGAATCAGCTATACATATACATATATCTCCATATCTCTTCCCTCTTGCATCTCCCTCCCACCCTCGCTATCCCAGCCCTCTAGGTGGACACAAAGCACTGAGCTGATCTCCCTGTGCTCTGTGGCTTCTTCCCACTAGCTATCTATTTTACATTTGGTAGTGTATAAGTTCCTATTCTACTGAAATATTATTTAATAGTTTATTTGATTTCCAAACGTGAGGTTTTTTTGTTTTATTGTTTGGTTCGTTTGGTTTTTTAACTATTCTTTTGTTACTGACTTCAATTTTTATCTCACTGAGGTCAGAAAACATGGTCTGTTTGGTACTGATTCCTTAGAATATATTGAAGATTTTTTAAAGGCATAACACAAAAATGTACAATGTTTGTAAATATTCTATGCATGCTCAAAAAGAATATGGATTCTATTTTTGGATGTAATATTATATATAAAACACAGGCCTGTAATCTCTTATTTGCAATTCTATAACCTGAAAGGGTCTAAAATTAATATTTTTAAAACTCATTTGGTGGGGAAGTCTGAGCTGACCTGAATGGATTCAGTGACAAAAACCTATCCTGAACTGGTAAGCAGTTACGTATGTCTTTATTTATTTTTTATTTATTTAGCTGCAGAAATATTAATTTTTGATTATGGAATCCTGTGCTAGATCCCACCAGGGATGTCATATAATATATAGCATATGTGTTATATAATTTTACCTTATTACCAAAAATATCTAAATTCTGAAATTCATCTGGTCTTGTGGATTTTAGATAAAAGACTGTGACCTAAATATATATACTAGTTTATTGATTATATTTAAAACTGCTATAACTTTGGTTATCTTTTAAAATTTTTTGTTCATTTTATGAAAAAAATGTCAAAACTTTTCACATCAAGTTTTGATTTATCTATTCTCCTCGTATTTCTGTCAGGTATTACATTATATATTTAGGGCCCAAAATGTTTGCTGCATATATGTTCAACTTATATATGTTCAATTCTTGTGTTAGTTACCTACGCTGCATTACAAATTATCACATACTTATTGGCTTAAAATGACACATTTATTATGTGGGTCAGGAGTCTAATTATAACTTAACTGGATTCTCTGCTCAGGGTCTCACAGGACTGAAACCAATGTGTTGGTCAGGATGCATTCTAATATGAAGGCTCTAGTAGAGAAAAATCTGCTTCCAAAGATGGCTTAGGATGTTAGCAAAATTCATTTTCTTGTAGCTGTAGAATTCATGGCAACTTGCTTCTTCAAAGCCAGCAAAAGAAAAAAGAGAAACTGTTCTACAAATATTGTGGCCAGACTGAAGGTGAGTCCTTGAGCCAGAATCAGAGGAGCTCCCTGTCTCCCAGGAACAGATCTACCTTAGTATCCCTGCTATGTCATTATTGGTTGGGAGTAGTCCCAGGAAAAAAATTGAGAGAGAACCTAAAGAGTACAATGTCATGAAAACCAAGTAAGGAGATATTTTCAAGAAGGAGAGATCATCAAATATATCAACATATCAGGTACTGCAATGTATGTTTGTGGGCATATGTGTATTAAACATGGACACAAAATCCACTATAAACCTGATTGTTCAGGGACCAAAAAAAGAATATCATCCCATAAAATCTTGTTTTCATATTAAATAAAAAATTCTAAAACGCTAAGAATATATCAGTCAATTAATTATAAGTAAAGCATTTGTTCAGCACCTACTACATATAAGGCATTGCTATGGAAGATAAATAATTCCTTATAAATATCCAGTATTTTACAATTTATAAACCATTGCTCCTGCCTTCTAGGGGTTAATGATCTTATCAGAGATTAGAAACACAATTGGCATCAGAAATATTGTTGTTAATCACAACATAATATATGAGTTTATCCTGATGTTAAAATTATATTATTAATTATTTTTTTAAATCATTACTATTATTTGTTTACTGTTGTCTTATTTTCTTCACAATCCTGGCAGAAAAGAAAGTGTCTATTTGCAATGAACATTTAAATTCTACATAGATTTTGCCTTTAATGGTTTACTGAGAAGGAATAACTCAATTATGTCTTTCTCTCCCTCCTTTACACACACACACATACTCACACTCACAGTTTGAGCCTAGGATTAAAGGATTTGAAATGTCATCTGTTTTTATCATTTCTTCACTACAAGCAGGGATTTTACTTAGAGTAACATATTCATTTTGTCATATTTAAGAACATTAATCATCTTTGTATGCTGTCCAAATATAACACAACTCAAATATGATAAAACATGGTGGTTTCTTTATAAAGGTTTCCAGACTGTTTTTCATTTCAAAGAGTTCTATCTGGGGACTTCCCTGGGGATCCAGTGGTTAAGACCCCACATTTCCAATGCAGGGGGCACAGGTTTAATCCCTGGTGGGGAAACTAAGATCCCACATGCCACATGTCATGGCGAAAAAATTTAAAAAATAAAAAATAAAAAAATAAACAAAGTTCTACCTGTATTCTCCTGTTATATTCCTTATAAAGAGAGAGCTGATACAACACGGACCTTACTCCTTCCTACATGTTAGGGTTTGTAGGTATTATGATATTAAAAAATAGAACAAAAAATCCAAATTTTTTACTAAGTCTTTCAAGGCTCCATACAATATGGCCCCTGGTTATTCCTCCAGAACTTCCAAATCAGGGATAAACACTTGGAATAGAACGAGAATAGGATTTGTGCTGGGAGCAGGCTACAAGTGGAGCATGAGGTGACTAAAGGGCAAATTAGATACACAAGAGACTAGAAAAGAAACCTGGGAAGCAAGATCCCACACATGGACTATGAAGCATTGTCCTTCATAGATGAAGTCATTTTAGGACTCTTTACAGAGACAGCAGAGTTCAAACAACAAGCACAGAAGTCACATGGAAATAAACACCAGTGGTTATGGGTGTTGTTGATGGCAAGAACTTTGGAGAGAAACTGGCAATCTGTGAATATAATGGCTTAGGTCCAGATAAAGTCAGTCACCATAGGATAAGAAGAGGCAGACTGAGATAAGGTTGAGAAAGCACAAGATAAAATATCCACCAAAACTGTTTACAAAATAGCACAGTTTTCTGAGGTTCCAGATGGTATGTTATTATTTACCTGATCATACACCCCTGGAACATATTCTTTATTAAGCATCACCTTGGTGTTGGTCTTTTGCTTATTTTTCAACATTTACATTAATATTTTTCTCTTATGATATTATGTTTCATTCGTGTAGTCTGCTTCTCAAGAAAAATTAGAGAGAATTTTTTAAAAGCATGATCCTAATGTAATGGAAACTACTATATGTCACCCAGTCTCCCCCCATGATGCTGCTCCAAAATACACAGGCAAACATACTTAACTGTAAAAGTGTTGATATTTGAGATGGTATTTTGAAAAGCTCAGCAATACTGTCAAAACTTTAGCTAGACTAACTAAGGAAGAAAAAAAGGCTCAACTAACAAATTTCAGATATGAAAGAGGAGACATTACAATTGATGCCACAGAAATAAAATGGATCATAAGAGACTACTATAATTATACCCTAACAAATTGGATAACCTAGAAGAAACAGTTAAATTCCTAGAAACATACAACCTGTCAAAACTGAATCATGAAGAGTAAAATAAAAAATCTGTACAGATATAAAAGTAATAAAGAGATTGAATCAGTAATCAAAAACCTCCCAACAAAGAAAAACCCAGTACCAGATGGCTTCACTTGTGAATTCTACCAAATATTTAGAGAAGAATTAAAGGCAATCCTTCTCAAACTTTTCCAAAATATTGCAGAGGAGGAAACACTCCCAAACTTGTTATATGAAGACAGCATTACCCTGATACCAAAACCTAATACTCCAAGAAGAGAAAATACTATCAAACTGAATTCAACAGCTCATTAAAGGGACCATACACCATGACCAAGTGGGATTTATTCCTGGAATACAAAGGAATCCACATATGCAAATCAATGTAATACACTGCATTAAGAATGAGGTACAAAAATCACATGATCATCTCAACTCATGCAGAAAAAGCATTTGACAAAACTCAACAGCCTTTCATGATGAAAGCATTCAACAGACTAGGAATGGGAGGAAATTACCTCAACATAATAAAGGCCATATATGAAAAGTTCACGGCTGACATAATACTCAACAATGAAAAACTGAAAGCTTTTCCTCTAAAAACAGGAACAAGGCAAGGATGCCCACTCTTACCACTTCTTTTTAACGTAGTACTGAAAATCGTAGCCAGAGAAATTAGGCAAGAAAAATAAATTAAAAGGCATTCAATTTGGAAAACAAGAAGGAAAATTTTCTCTGTTCACATATGACATGATCTTACATGTAGAAAACTCTAAAAATAACAACAACAACAAAAGTTGTGAAAACTAGTAAGTGAATTAAACAAAGATGCAAGATAAAATATCAATATAAAAAATCCATGGTATTTCTATACACAAACAATGAATAATCCAAGAGGAAGTTATGGGATTGAAAACAATCCCATTTACAATAGCATCAAATGAATTACATTCCTAGGAGTAAGCTTAACCAAGGAAACAAAAGACTTATACACTGAAACCTATGAAACATTGATTTTTTTAAAAAAAGATACAAATAAATGGAAAGACGGCCCATGTTCATAGACTGGAAGACTTAATATGTTAAAATGTCCCTATTACTCCAATCAGTATACAGATTCAATGCAATTGCTATCAAAATCCCAATGGCATTTTTTGCAGAAATAGAAAAAAAATCCTAAAATTCATATGGAATCTCAAAGGATCCCAAATAGCCAAAACAGCCTTGAGAAAAAATAACAAAGCTAGAGGTCTCACTCTTCCTTATTTCAAAGCATATTACAAAACAACAGTAATCAAAACAGCATGGGGGACTTCCTTGGTGGCACAGAGGTTAAGAATCCATCTGCCAGGGCTTCCCTGGTGGCGCAGTGGTTGACAATCCGCCTGCCGATGCAGGGGACACAGTTTCATGCCCTGGTCTGGGAAGATCCCACATGCTGCAGAGCGGCTAGGCCCGTGAGCCATGGCCACTGAGCCTGTGCGTCCGGAGCCTGTGCTCCACAACGGGAGAGGCCACAACAGTGAGAGGCCCGTGTACCGCAAAAAAAAAAAAAAAAAAAAAAAGAATCCATCTGCCAATGCAGGGGACACAGGTTCAAGCCCTGGTCTGGGAAGACCCCACATGCTGCGGAGCAACTAAGCCCACATGCCACAACTACTGAGCCCGCACACCACAACTACTGAAGGCTGCGCACCTAGAGCGTGTGCTCCACAAGAGAAGCCACTGCAATGAGAAGCCCGCGCACCACAATGAAGAGTAGCCTCCACTCGCTGCAACTAGAGAAAGCCTGCATGCAGCAACAAAGACCCAATGCAGCCAAAAATAAATAAATAAATATCTTAAAAAAAAAAAAACAGCATGGTACTGGCATAAAGACAGACATATAGGCCAATGGAACAGAATAAATAGCTCAGGAATAAAACCTTTAGTATATGGCCAAATAATCTTCAACAAGGGTGCGAAGACTACACAGTGGGGAAGGACAGTCTCTTCAACAAATGGTGCTAAGAAAACTGTATATCTATATGCAAAGAAAGGAAGTTGGACCCTTACTTTATACAATATAACTCAAAAATTAACTCAAAATGGATTAAAAGCCTAATTTTAAGACCTGAAACTATTAAAAGCCCAGAAGAAAACATAGATGAAAAGCTTCATAACATTGGATCTGGCAATGATTTCTTGGAACCAAAAGCACAGGCAGCAAATGCAAAAATAGACAAATGGGACTACACCAAACTTAAAAATTTCTCTGTAGCAAGGGAAACAATCAACAGAGTGAAACAGCAACCAATGGAATGGGGAAAAAAATTTGTAAAGCACTTATCTAATAAGGGGTTAATATTTAGAATCTAAAAAGAACTAAAGAGAACCTACTGTATAGCACAGGGAACTCTACTCAGTGCTCTGTGGTGACCTAAATGAGAATGAAATCCAAAAAAGAGGGGATATATGTATAGGGATAGCTGATGCACTTTGCTGTACAGTATAAACTAACATAATATTGTAAAGCAACTATACTCCAATAAAAATAAAAAATAAAATAAAATAAAGAACTAAAACATCCACTTCTTGGTATGTATCCAAAAGAATTGAAAAGAGGATATCAAAGAAATATTTGCACACACATGTACACTGCACCATTATTCACAATAGCCAAGAGGTGGAAGTGACCTAGATGTCCACTAAAGGATGAATGGATAAAGGAATTGTGGTGTACACATACAGTGGAATGTTTTTCAGTGGAAAGAAAGAAAGGAAGGAAGAAAGAAAAAAGGAAGAAAATCCTGTCATATGCTGCAACACGGGTAAGCCTTGAGGACATTATGCTGAGTAAAATAAACTAGCCAGAAAAACACAAATAGTACACGATTCCACTTAAAAGAGGTATCTAAGTAGTCAAACTCTTAAAAATAGAAATTTGAATGGTGGTTGCCAGGGGCTGGGACTAGGGGAAAAATAAGAGTTGTTGTTCAAAGGGTGTAGTTTCAGTTTTGCCAGATGAAAAAGTTCTAGCAATCAGTTGCACAACAATATGGATATAGTTAACACTACTACACTTTACACCTAAAAAGTTTAAGATGGTAAATTTTATGTTATGTGTTTTTTACCACGACAGAAAAAGTATTGAATTTGAAGGCTCTAACTGGAAATATTTTGCATAATTCGAGCATCAAGACTAATAAAGGTTATAGATAATAACCTAGGAACGCCATAAGTAAATAGAGATAGGTGAAAGGAGAGAGAGAGAGAGATATCTAATCTATGTAGAAAGACTGAAATAACTTTTTAAAGATGGATTTTATAGCCTCCAATATAATAATCAACTCATCAAGGATATAAGACTATTGGGTGAAAATTTGTTGAAGACAGAATTTTTACATGGACTCAAGGTACTGCCCAATAAATTGCTTACAACTAGAAAGGGGAGATCTAGCATTCAATAACTTACCCAAGTGATAGTTGGACATCAGGTGATACAATAAAAATTACATAACATCATTTAGAATTCTTGCCAAGAAGGTTTAACCTTAATCTAATCATAAAGAAAATGATCAGATAAGCCCAGAATGTGAGACATTACACATGACAAGTGCCCTGAATGTCCCAAAAAGTTAATGTCAGAAAAAAAAAAAGTTGCTGTGGGCAGGGGGATATTCTAGGTGAAAATATACTGTAGAGGTATAACAATTTACATGCAAGATATGAATCTTGATTGGATCTTGGCTTTTAAAAACAACTAGCTATAAAAGCAACTTGGGGGGACCATTGAAGAAATTTGGTTATGAGATGTATATCATTTGATATTTTTGAATTATAGTTAATTTTCTTATGTGTAATAATGGTTACATAGGAGAATCATTATTCTTAGAAGTTAAGTATGGTTAAGTATTTGGAGTTGAGGTGAAATGATTTCTTCAATGTACATTCAAATGATTCACCAAACAAAATGTGTGTATGGAGAGGGCCACATGTGGCAAAATCATAGAAACCAGTGGATCTATATAAAGGGTACACAGTGTTCAATTGTTTTAATTTTCAAAATGAAAAACCAGGGAAAATAAAGAAGCACAGATTTCTACCAAAATTGTTTTGAGGAAACAGAGGAGGGAAATATTGGATTGGCCAAAAAATTCCTTTGGGTTTTTCTATAACATCTTAGGGAAAACCAGAACGAACTTTTTGGCCAATCCAATATATTGTGCATGAGCGATCTTCTCAAATATCTCCTTTATACACCCTTGCTCTTTCACCCAATGTCCACTCCCTACTGCAGCTACCACTTTCTCCTCATTCTCTCTCCTGCTCTCTTCCTCCCTCCTTCATTCACTCCATCAAGTACTCACAGACACACACAGAGACACACCTACACGCACATACATAAACACACATCCCTTGTAAAATTCATCCAGATTGCTCACTGCCCTCTACAAAACAAAAGCTAAGTAAACTGCCCAGCATTATAACAAGGTACTGCACATTTCTTTGAAAGAAATTAGGTTGGCAATGTGAAGAAGATGCTGAACTCATTTCTATCAACAAAAACAGTGACATGAATCCATGGGCAACATGAGGTTCCTGCTTTCTCAGCCCATCACATGCAGACCCAAAGCCTCTGGCCATTCAATGGGAGAATGTGAAAACCATTTGGGTCAGTTGGAGGTTGAGAAGGTTGACCTTCAAATGCTGCCAAGTCCCTGGCCAACTGAGTTAGAAACAGTTACAGTCTAAAATTTTGCCCCAGTAGCAAAGCAAACAAAGAACTGCTTAAAGAACATAAGAGACTCAGAAAACTCAAAACACACAAAATGAAACCCCCAAGTACTACAGACATGGCTAAAGTCACCTCTGTGTTAAAAGAGCAAAATGATAAATGCTCAGGTATACCTCTTACACACTACAGCCCTTGAATAATGTCTAGATTGGGAAGGGGAAAAGCAACCTCATTGTGGGCAGAACATAATGATTAGGAAGGAATATTTAGTCTAAAGATGTTTGGTTAAGAAAATACTAGACCTTAGAGTTAGAACCTTTAGTGATAAAATTTACCACAAGCCTAGTTTGCTCTGCTCTTTCTTCCTTGACAATAGTCCATAGTACTAATGCATAAAAGGCCAAGAGTTTTATATATTTGTTTTTATTGGCTTTGAAACATCCATATTTACAGACATGAGACCCACAGGGTCATGCAGAGAGTTGGCAATTATTTTCTGTCCTTGCTGGCTTTCTTTCACTATGTGTGAGGCAATGCCAGACTTCTTTTAAAGCTACCTTACTCAGCTAGAAAAGAATGGGGTGACAGATAGTAATTTTCCTTCAGTAAACCCAACTCTGCTGGCTTCATGAGCCAAAGCCTTCATATGAAGTACAAAGTATTCAAAGCTATGGGCGTCTCCTAATATTTCCAGTACAAAAATTTCTCACACAGTACTATTACAACACAATGGAAAAGGTTATGTCCTAAAGGAGTAAACCTGATTGATTTAAGGACTGATTATTATTGGCTCAGTGTCTATGTGGTCATGTTTACCTGTTTATTCTGTCCTAAAGTTGTATGTTCGTGGCTAAAGAAACATTGGTAGAGCAGTCCATTCAGTTGCCATACCATCAGTATAGGGCAATGGAGCAAATGAGCAATACATTCAAGCAGATAGAATATAACAGATAGCTCATATACACATAAAACAACCAAACCAAAAACATGGAAAATAAGACTGAAAAATGTAACTGTGTAAAATGAGTGCAAAATAAAATGACCACCAATTAAGTCTAAGCAGAACTGAATGACTTCTAAGACGCTGATTAGGGAAAATGTCCTCTTGTTGAAAATAAAAGGAAATGTTCCCAAGAAAATAACTTGATCTTTATCAGAATTATGATGGGCAAAAACTAGCAAGAGATTGGTGCTACCCTGAAGAAAGGAAAACTTGACATTTGCGTTCTTCCCAATAATATGCTTATTTTAAAGCAGTGTTTATAAAAGAAAATTCGGTGGAGAACTGCAATTATTAGGCTAATGTGTTCACCCCAAATTATTTCAATTATTTAATTTATTTACAGAGATAAATTGAGACAAGCCACTCTTTAAGTATAAGTCATTGTGTTTTTGGAGATCCAAAAATGTCATTCTGTGCTTTAGAACACAGCCTGCCACATTGGAAATCATGTTTGTCAAGATGTCTCTAAAGCAGCAGTTAGTAAAATGTGCTTGGGGAAATGCAAAAGCATCACAGGTTATTACAAAGAGTGTTAATTTTTTCCAAATTCTTAAAACAATGTTAATTTAAAACATATTTATGACATCACCTGGTTTGTAATAGGAGGTTTTTTAATCAAATGACAATAAATTTGAAAGGCTGCAATTCATTTCACTAGAGCTGCCTATCTCCAGAACAAAAGTCTCAAGACATGTTATAATGAAAAATGTTCTTTAGTCAATTATGGGAGGAATTCTGGCCTTGTGGCTGCAGGATTACTGAGAGACAACTTTTTACAATGTGTTGCAGAGCTCCAGATATGTAGCCATAATGCACTTCTCCATGGAGCCTCTCCAGGGACCAGTGTTCAGAGGCACACACTGTGGAAATCTCCTCCCTGGAAAACGGTAGGCTTATAATGGCAGTTGAAATCCTCCATGTGGATAAGATGTGCATTAGTTTGCTAGGGCTGCTGTAACAAAGTAACGAAGTCCTGCAAACTGAGTGCCTATAATCACAGAAATTGAATGTCTCAGTCCTGGAGGCTAGAAGTCTGAGATCAAGGTGTCAGCAGGGACAGCTCCCTCTGAAGGCTCTAAGGCTCTGTTCCAGGCTTCTGGTAATTCTTTGGCTTGTGGCTGCATACCTCCAATCTTCACATGGAGTTCTCCCCATAAGCCTGTCTCTGTCCAAGTTTCTCCTTCACATTTTACTCATCACAAGCAGTTTTATTGTTAATTCACACTTCAATTTAGCCTTTTCAAATTTTGTAGTGGAAAAGAAACCACTGTCACACAAAAGTAGTGCCAGCAGTATTTCTTTGTGGTGGTCTTAATATATTCTAGTGAACTGGAAGCTAGAGATCCTGATGCATATTTTGTTACATGTCCAAGTAAAACAAGCCTCTCCCTTTTTCTGACCAGCAACAGAATTCTCTGGGCCATATATTTTATCATTTAAAACAATTCAATTTAGCTATATATATACATATATATTGCCTTGTGCTATTTCAACAAGATTATAAGTCCCTGGAGAGCAACAGTATATTTCATATCAATTCTGTATCCTCAGTATTGCTTATCTCAGAGCTCAATGCAAAGTATATGCTCAATAGAAACTTATTCAAGAAATTAAATTATTGCCTACTCTCCAAAGAGAAATATCACATAATCATAACTAGCAAAGTCATCCAGAATTCTACACTGAAGAAAATAAGGTTGAATCTTCTCCCCAAGCCTTCTCTAACTATAAAGCCTGTATAAAAGTTATGACTTTTCAGCATTGACATTTTTGTCACCCTTTGGCTCCTGCCTCGGTATCTGCCTGCTTTGTTCCCATACTTTCTGATGACTGTTTGTTGGCTTCCTCAACCAATTCATATTACTGCCCCCTTACATGCTGGCATTCCCCGATGTCCTATGCTTGGCCTGATTCACATTTCTAAGTTATCTCCCTGGACATTATTCACATAGTTCAGCTGTCAACTCTGGAGTAAATTATGCTTAAGTATACCTCTCCAGCTCTGATCTCTTTTCCCAAGCCCAGAGACAAATGTTCAATTTTCACTGACCCCCCACTTAAACTCATTTTTGTCCCCGATCCTTTCTTCTGTAACCTGTATTTTGGGGAAATGAAAGAGTATACACCAGTCATCTTTGTTCTGTTCCTCTCTTTCCCCTCCTACATGCAAACCATTGTTAAGTCTTGGTAGGTTTATCTCCATATACCATCTATCCTGCCCTTCCCATCTCTTCCATCGTTACCAATGCTGCTCTGTGTCAGACTCAGGATCTTTGCCTGGACTACTACAATCATTTCTTTCATTTCCTTGACTGCCCTCCTCATTCTCTTGCCATCCCAAACTACTTTTCAAATTGCAGCTTTGCTGATTCTCTCCCGTCTGTCACTTCAAATCTACTCTTCACCCTTCTCCACACTGATCTGTCCCCCTGGAAGCTGAAGTATGTGGAATACATCAACGAGAGTTCTTGTCCTTTAGCTTTCTGTTCATTTTGACCAATGGGAAATGCTGGTAGGAGTTCAAAAGAATAGGCGGAGAGTGAACCCAGATTTTTTATTGGCCTGATGTCTTTGATTCCATCAGGTGGCCCTCTCTATATACCTCTCTCTCCAGATTGTATCATTTAGAGCTGTGGAGGGTAAAACTCTGACCTTAACCCCAGTTTCAAGTCCTAGAGTCTGTATTTCTTTTGATTTTCATAAATTCTGCCAACATCTTTTACAGAATCACTGTATTAAACTTTTCTTCAATTACCTGATTTGAATGTGTCACCTGTTTTCAGCAAAGTTATTTACCAAAAACAAAAAAAAATTGTCACTCTCTGTTAACAAAATCTTAAAGATTTTTTCCATTGTCTACGTTTCAAACTCTGTAGCATGGCATTCAAAATCTTCCACAGAGATTTTGCTCTGGCCTTCCTCTCCCATTATAACCATACCACTCTCTATCACTGATGTATGCTCAGGCTCTCTGTAGTTTCTCCAATCCCCTAAAATGTCATATATCTTTATGCACTATGTCCAGAAGTTTTTTATACTTCTTCTCTTTCTGGTAAAATGCTATTTTTTTTCAATGCCCCGTTAAAAATCCTATCTTTCAATGAAGACTTCTCAATTGAAATCATCTCTTGTTTCTTTGTTCTTCTAAAATACATTGCTTTATGAATGATGTTTTGGCTTAAACTATTTTATTAGTACTATTTTAAGTGATGGGCTATGTAGTAATATTGGGGTGTGTTCAGAAGAAAATGTTCCCTTTTTTTTGGTATGTGTATTAATTGCATCAAGAGAATAGCTCTCTGTGCTGGCCAAAGTTTCTAGGAGGAAATGCAGCTGGAGCTGGATGCTACACAGAACTGTAGTTCTGCCACTCATGCAAAAACCACTGCATCCTCAATCAAACAGTAACTTGTACGCAATTGGGCATTATCAGAAACTGACGATATTGAGAGGAAAACACAGATGGCACAACTAAAATAGAGGGCTTATGCATAGTTCTTGGTGAGAGAAAAATAATCTGCAACAAACATAATTCTTAGAATGACACCTTAATTTCAGTGAGAAAGCTGGGAACATAGGCAAGGGCCACAGATGGAGCCAAGTTAGAATATTCTTTTATGCTTTGACTCATAACTCTGTGAACTGGGAAAGAAAGTTTTGAAATTCCCCCAAGAGAACGAAGGGATTTCTTCCCTGATTATGCTGTGCTGAGAATGTTGAATGAATGCTACCCTCAAATTTTCCCATTACTAACATCCAAATGTATCTGACTCTCTTGGTCCACAATCAAATTTGAGGCATAGATATCAACAACTACAAAAGGTACTAGCCCTTGAGGACCTGGTTTCTATCTTAGGCTAGAGTTAAATGCAAGTCAAGTTCAGCAAATGGAATGGGTCTAAAATTTTTAATTTTTTTTACAAGCAATATTTACAAGTGCTTACATTACTTGGATGGGAATGGTGAAGTTGGAGAGTATCTATTCTACACTAAATGATGAAAGTAAAGACTTAAGAGGCAATAGTGAGTTTAAAATTACATATATTGAATTACTCCAAAACATACGAAAGGACAGGGCGCAAATACAGCCCACCAGGCAGGTATTTGGTCTATAAATGAACTACAGTTAGATATGTGAAAACAATAAAAGTATTGACAAAACTTCTCACTTTTTGTCAAAGTGTTAAATGTCTTTATACACCAATTTGAAAAAGCACTACCTAAAACCAGCCCTGAACAAAGTAGCATTCTCAGCCACACACATTTGGTGTCTTGTTGGACATCTCGCTTCTCAACCACACCGACATGCAGAGGAAATACTCAACATGAAGGGAAGGACAGTAGGACAAAAAGTATCAGCCATGTACTCAGAACATCAAAGCTCATCTAGAATTTCCCTTGAATCAGGACTTTTCTTAAAGTGAGGGCCAGGCATCCAACGTTGTGTGGGAATGATGAGAGTGCAAAGCTCAGACCAAGGCATGGTGGAAGAAAACACACATGCCAGGAGAGATCTCCCATTTTACCAACTCATGTCATTGCCATCTCTAATTTTGTGGAACTCTTTCTTGCCTTTCTGTGCATTTATCTTCCCACAATCTCCATAGTCCCCACAACCCACAGCCCTTCCTCACTTCCCACCCAACCCACTGCTGGCAGAACACATGATTAGCTTGAAAGCAAACTCAGATGCTGAAGTTAGAGGCGGCCTGTCACAGAAGTGACCCCATTTGTTTCCATTCTTTGAGAACTTTTTAAACTAGAGGGGAATACTTCTTTTGGAGATAACAACCAACAAAAGATGCCCAGAAATCTAGGTCATTTCTTTGCACTTAGTGGGAGCTCAGTCAATTGTTAATTGGTAGTCATACTCATTTCTGTAAATTTGATTTAAAAATCACATTATTCAGAAACCTGGATTGTATTTCCTCCTTGTAAATACATAATTATAGCTTCAACTTGGAGGCGAAGCCTTTGTTTTATAGAAAGAAATAAAAGTGTGCTTTAGTTTGAAAGTATATTAAAAACTCAGTTTTATAAACATCTGCTGTATTTATAAAATATTTTTCTTAAAAGCTATTTTTATACCACATTTTATATACACACGTGATTGATCAAAACAGTCCCCTTCTTCTTGGTTTCTTTAGAGTTTGATTCACTGTACAACTAACCTCAACATGGTGTTTGTTTGTACCTTCATTGGAGCAGGAAGTCACTGAATGTTTAAATTAAAAGAATAGCCAGAGACACAGATGGTTCTGTTACTTCTTTTCCCACTAATCCAAAAAAGTGGCTTTGTTTTATCAGAAAGGAATTCTGTATTCAATTCTGTGGTCAATTATCTTTGTCTTTGTTTCCCTTGAAGTATCATTACTTGGATATTGTGGTTATAAACAAACTAAAAGACATATCCTTTTTTTCCTCAGGATTACCATTAAAATATAAAAAGCATTATAGCATCTTTAGAAGAAAATGTATTTTCTATGAGCAGTAACTTTGTGTTAATTGCCAAACTAAAACTGAATGATTGTCTCATCATATTTAAAGTATATATGAATTTTCTACTTTATTCAGTATATTACTATATTAGAGAATTAGAATGGCCAGTTTGAATTTCTTCTGTCACTTAACCTTGATTCCTTTGTCTATAAAGGAGAAACTCATTCAAAGTATTTCTGATTTCAGTCTACATCAACCATTATATTATTTAAGTCCTTCTCATACTGCTTGAACATAAAAAGGAAGAAGCTTATCACCATCTAAGCTGATCAACACAGCCAGACTATATAACCACTGCATTAAATGTCAATTTTAGGCTTGGCTTGATGGAACTACCAAACATAGCACAACTTTGTTAAATTGGACAGAATGTACTGATTTAAAAGTTGCAAAACAAAGAGAGCACCAGTGGGGTACAGGGCAGAGAGACCAGTCACACTGTCCAAGATAGAGAAGAGAGTAAGCTTCTGAACCCCCAAATCCACACCAGGATTATACTGATGGAAATGAAGTGTTTGAAATAATAAGGTCTTTACCTGGAAGTCCAGCTTCTAGTATATAAGTCCCAGCTTCATAAACACATATCCGTTTTTACACAGGGTGAAATTATTCAACACAAAGACAAATGTAAATATGTACAAGAGACCACTTTTTTTTGGCCTTGGTCTTAGTGCACCCCATAATATCAGAACTTTTCAATAAAACTTCTGACTGCAGTGTGGTACAATATCCTTCAGCATCAACACAGTTCTCTTTGATGACACTCACCTTCCCCAGACTAACCCAGACTGGCCCAAGTGTACACTGGAAATCACTGGTATGGTACAAGAACAGAAGTTAGTTCTTTCTAAGACTCCTGCTAGCAGGAGAGGAAAATAAACTAGGAAGACAACAATGCCAAGTTCTTACATTGAGAAGAAGATAAGACAAAGAAAGAAAGACAACTATCTCCACATTATTTACTCTGGCCTCATATACTAGGTACATGTCCCTCATTCATTCACCTTAGTAAATAATGAGTACTTGCTTTATGCCTGATCCTATTCCAGGAGCTGAAGAATGAATGGTGTACAGAAGAAAGTTCCTACTCAAATGGAGTTCTACTACATTCTACTAGGCTTATATTCTGTGTGACACTAAATAATATTGCTTGGAGAAAGACCCTACCTGTGAGCTATTCCAGGCACAGTCTCTGTTTACTCAAAGTTAATAAGAAGTGGCAGAAAGGGACAGACTGCTTGAAAAAGTGTCAAAGTTATGAGGAGTGAACATATGGGTGATGAGAAAGTGTTCTGGTACAAAATTTGGGCCTTTCCCATAGATCCATTTGTTAACTTGTGCTAAATTTCAAAATAATGATACATAAAACATCATGGAAAGGCAAGAGGTTATTAGCAACTCACTTAAGGTAACAGAAAGTATCATGTTTATTTATATAGGATGATACCCATTCTTAAAATAATTATTAGTTAATTATGATCTTTAAGAGTCCCTAGAGTCCCTCTTTAGTGGAGTCATAGGTCATAAGTAATACGTGTGAATGAAGCAAAAGACAGCAATGAGTGAATCGTGGCAGCATGCTTCCTCTAAAGCCATTCAAACTTATTTTTAAGAACACTATGCAGGCTAAATTTGGCCCAAAGCCTGCCAAATTACAACCTCTGCCATAGTAGTATGAAAAACTAAACTCTTTAAATGATAAAAGTAATCATCATCATTATTGTCATAGGAGTATTATTGTTGCACCCCTCGTATTTTTGACACCTAGAATCTAGTCACTCTTCCCTTCATAATCAAAACCCATTCTTCCTTCAGGGCAACCAATCTGTCCTCTATTTTCTGACTAGGCGTTTTGAATGAGTTCCCGCCTACCAGGAAGAGATGCAACACCTGACCTGGCATAAGCCAGTCAAAGCATTACAATCCCCCAGAAAGTGATTGGTTTTGTAATAAGCACATGAACCAATCAGGCCTGATGCAATGCAATAAAATCCTCCTGTTATTTGTGGAAAACAGATTTTTGTTTCTCATGTTAGATATGAAAATGAGACATCATAAGGTCTGGAGCATGGTTCTGTCATCGTGGTATCAAGAGGGTAGAGCCTGTCTGACAGCAAAACCAAATAAGTGTACCTGGAACATAGTGAGTGGACGCTTAATATTTATTGAGCAAATGAATGAATAGTATCAGAATTTGCAGATCTGGGTTGCCATGGCAACTTAACATCTCTGTGGCACAGTTTCCTAAACTCTAAAGTAAAAGGGATAGTCTAGATTGGTGACTCTTACACTATCAACAGAGAAGAATAAATACAGTAGGCCCTCTCTATCTGCGGGTTCCATATCCGTGGAGTCAGTCAACCCCAGATCAAAAATATTTGGGCCAAAAAATTCCAGAAAGTTCCATAAAGCAAAACTTGAATTTGCTGTGTGCCTGCAGCTATTTAAATAGCGTTTATGTTGTATTTACAACTATTCACACAGAATTTACATTGTATTAAATATTATAAGAAATCTAGAGATGATTTAAAGTATACAGGAAGGTGTGTGTAAGTTATATGCAAACGCTACACCATTTTATATAAGGGACTTGAGAACCAATGGATTTTGGTGTTCATGGGGGTCCTGGAAGCAATGCCCCACAGATACCCAGGTATGAATGGACTGTAATCACCCTCAGGTGAGGGAGTGTAACCAGAAAGGCCTCTCATTAGTGGAAATTTTATTCAATTTTTTGTTTTACTTTAAATATAGACACTTCTATTTTCATAACGTCTATTTTAATAAACAAGTAAAAACTGATGTTCTGGGGAAATGGGCATGTTTATTGTCTATCTTCAAAAAATCCTAGGAACATCACCCCTGACCTAGAGGTGCTGAGAAACATGGGACCATACTATTCATACAGAAAAGTCTATCATTAAAATCTGTTACTTTGCATTTCTGAGCACTTGACCTTCAAGACATTCTCTTAACAATTTACAAGTAAGAACAATATTATTGAGCTTTCCTATAATCCAGGTTAAGAAAACATTACCAAATAAGTAGTACTTGAGAATTCAGCTAGGCTCCCTTCTTCCCTCCTTCTACTTCTCCTCGTTACCACCATTCACAAACTACCACTTGCCTTCCCCTGTTTTGACCATTGAAATTATAATATGAATTTAAAGATTGCTACTCAACCAGTGAAAATAAGCAGCCCTCTCTTTCCTCACTCAAGATGTAAATACATGTGTCAAGCACTTTATAAAAACAAAAATTTTAAATAAAGATCAACATCTTAGGTTTTACAAGTCAATAGACTGATTTTCCCACCTCGTTTCAACCAAAAAAGAGGAGAGAATGTCAAACAAGTTCTTAGAACTTGATTTCAATGTGCCCAGTTCTACGGATGCAGTGTGAATCCTGTGAGGAAAAGTGCCACCCCAAATCCTGAGGACATTCTGCGAACTTGACGTGTACTTATGGAAACAGCATGTTATGGAGACACTAAAAGTGAATCCTGGATTTTCCAGTGTAATGTACGTTTGCTGGAACACTCAACTCTTCCCCAGGCAGAAGTCAAAATGTTTATAGCTTTCAGCCTCACTGTTTGTAAATGGAAAGCTGGGCTCAGCATTCATAATCACTGATTAAGCTGCTGTTTTTTACCCAAAACTGGGGGGAAAAAGCAGTGGGTTCTCTCATACTGAACCATAAACACATGTTATGTTATATGTAATAAATTCCCTAACATTGCACTTCTTCTGTAGGGAAGAATGAGGGATGTAATAGAATATTTTGAGCTGAAAACTAAAAGAGTCTGTCTGGTTAGCATATCAAGTTAAAAATGAAAAGAAATCCCTTTAAATACTGTACCATATGTATTTCATAATTTTATTTTTGTGTTAGCATTAACATATGGAATGCTGAAGCTAGCAGGACCTCACAGCTCACCTAATCCAATCCCTTCTTTATAAAAGAGAAAACTGAAAGCCACTGAAGCAAAGTGACTTACTCAGAGTCATATAGTGTCGACGTAGAGAATAGACTGCATTCCCCCCGATTTCTAATGTAGCATTACTTTCCTGAATAAAGGATTGTATAGAACATACACCAATTCTGTACGTTAACTACTAACCAGTGCCACAGATCATACAGACTGTGACACATCATTTTGAATACATCTGAATTCTACTTCTCACTGTCTTCATCACTGTAGACATAAGTGTTTAGCCATTATGCTGGTCTGGGACCTTGCTCACTGGAACTACTTTCCCCACTTCCTCCTGCCCATTAATATGTGCCTTTCACTAAGCCAGAAAGCTCAAAAAGTATTAGTTAGTAAGTCTGACTTTGCTGAGTCAAGAAGGTTAAGAATTGGTCTTGCAATGCAGGGGATGCCAGTTTGATCCCTGGCCGGGGAACTAACATCCCACATTCCGCCGGGCAACTAAGCCCGTGCACGGCAACTAGAGAGCCCACATGCCACAATTACAGAGCCCACGCGCTCTGGAGCCCTAGTGCCACAACTACAGAGCCCTTTCGCCCTGGAGCCCACTTGCCACAACTAATGAGCCCATGCACCACAACTAGAGAGAAGCCCGTGCACCACAACAAACAGCCTTAGTGCCACAACGAAAGATCCCATATGCCGCAACTAAGACCCAATGCAGCCTAAAGATAAATAAATAAATAAATAGTTTAAAAAATTAAAATAAAAAATAAAGGGTGGGGCTTCCCTGGTGGTGCAGTGGTTGAGAGTCTGCCTGCCAATGCAGGGGACAAGGGTTCGTGCCCCGGTCTGGGAGGATCCCACACGCCGTGGAGCGGCTGGACCTGTGAGCCATGGCCGCTGAGCCTGCGCATCCGGGCCCTGTGCTCCGCAACGGGAGAGGCCACAACAGTGAGAGGCCTGCGTACCGCAAAAATAAATAAATAAATAAATAAATAAAGGGGGAAGGGTAAAAAGATCTATTATGAGCTAGGAGGAAAAGCAGTGGGTCAGAGTGTAATAACCACACTTTCTAGTTTCTGTATTTGATGCTTTGACATCTTGGGGTTTTGCAGACCTTGTAGGAACTGTCCCTCCCTTTAGCCAACTCTTAAAATAGTAAAGGAATGGCCTGAAAGTCCACCTTTCCTGTGCAAACCAATGTATCCAGAACTCACACCCCAACCACCTCCTTTATAGGGCTCTCACACCCTGGGCCATTATTCCTCTGTGCTACTTACCCTAGGGCCAGGTACCAGACAACTAGAGATAGCCCCGACACCCCAGAGCCCACTGAAATTACTCAAACTAGCCAAACCTAAATCTGCTTGTCCTGTCTTGCCTGTGGAAACCACAGTAAAGGCTCTTTTTTGGGGGCTACACCATGCAGCATGTGGGATCATAGTTCCCCGACCAGGGATGGAACCCATGCCCCCTTGCATTAGGCGCATGGAGTCTTAACCACTGAACTGCCAGGGAAGTCCCTCACAGTAAAGGCTCTTGCTCACATTTTCCCCTCACTCTCTC
Organism: Mesoplodon densirostris; assembly: GCF_025265405.1. Taxonomy (NCBI): domain Eukaryota; kingdom Metazoa; phylum Chordata; class Mammalia; order Artiodactyla; family Ziphiidae; genus Mesoplodon; species Mesoplodon densirostris. The sequence continues at coordinate 12,927,331 of NC_082677.1, read as the reverse complement.
TGCCTCCTAACTCTGGTGCTTCCTGCATGGTGTGATGTGCTCCCTTCACTTGGATACCATGAGTAACAAAATCTTTTCAATGGCAATCCTTTCCTTATCTGTTGACCTCACCATATCTGAATAATAGTAATACCTACACTTTACAACACACAGGTCAAAGGCCAGGAAAACGAAAGGTGCCAAAGTCAGAGACAGATTTGAAGCAAACCAGAGAAAACAAGAGGTAAGTCACAAGCAGGGAAAATATGGCAAAGGTATGGCTCAGGTAGAGCTCTTGCAAACCCAGAATTCTGATTGTGGTATAACTTTGGTGCCCTCCTGCGAATATGGGAGGGTTGCCTTAAAATGGCACAATAACGACTTCCTATTGAACACATTGCTTAATAAATGATACGTGAGGACTTCAACATTCCTAGACACAGACTCACTATGTATTCCCACGACCAGTGACCTAGATCTTGTCCACAGCGGAATATTAAAATAGCCTCTTAGTCATCTCCCTGCTTTTTTTTCATCTTTCTTCCTTCTTTAATTCATCTATTCCACTCTTTCTAAGCCACAGCTTGTATATTCATAAAAATACTCCATAGTCCCTCATTTCTTTCTCAATTAAGTATTGAATCATCACTGTTACAGTGAGAGCTCTCCAAATAGTGTCTCCAGCCTACCCTCCAGTCTTGATTTCCACGAGTCCCCTATATTCACTATGATCTGGTTAAATTAAACCATCCACTGTTCGCAGCACATTTTCCCGTGTACTGAACCACTCCATTGTTAGGAGCACCGTAGAATGTATTTTACAATATTGGCTTTAGAGATAAGCATACCTGGGTTTGAATTCTTAGGTCCTCCAACAAATTGTTGTGTGATCTTGGAAGTTTAAGGCTCCTTTTTCTCATTCTAAAATGGAATTAATAATGCCATGTTACAGGATTCTTATACATGTTAAGTGAGATAATATGTGTATAAATCTCAGCACAAATTTGGCGTGAATTAATACTAGTTAATACCAGCTATTATATTACTATTAAGCTTAAAACAGAGTTTTCAAAGTATATCATGTACTTTGTCATGCTCAAGAAACTGACACGTTATAAATGTTGCCATTTTTTCAAATGAATAAATTCAGACTTAAGAGAAGTAACTTGCTCAAGCTCATACAATCAGATAAGAATTACAAAAGTTTCTTGCCTCTTACTTTCACTCTTTTCTCCTCCATAGTACATCTGACCTGCCATATAAGTCATTTAGTGGAGAGAATGTGACTCATGTAACTTTTATTGTCACAGTACTTAAGAATTTTTTTAAAAAAATTTAAACTAATGTTACTGAGTACTTGCTATGTATCCAACACTATTTTAAGAGATTTATATAAATTATATCATTTAAATGTGACAGTACTGTGAGTTATATATATTATACCCATTTTCAGGTGAGGAAATGGAGAATTCCAGAGATTAACTTGCTCATATCACACAGGGGTAACTGACAACACTATAGCCATCTAAGGCATAAGCTAATGCGCTTACACACTAGGTTAACTTGCGATTCAAAAGAGGTATGCAATTGTTATTGAATCAAATTTTAATTGGCTTCTGGAAAATACATCTTCTTCCGTATGCTAAAGAGTTCAAAATAATGAGATTTTATGAAAACTCATGTGTGTGTGTGTGTGTGTGTGTGTGTGTGTGTGTGTGTGTGTGTGTGTGTGTGTGTAGTGCCTGACTGTGCTATGTATATTTTAATAAGCTTTCTAACTTACTGCCAACAATAATAGAAATCCTCAGTTAAAGCTGAGCACATGGCTACTTGGGGAGCAGAAGGGCAGGGAGAAGGGTGGGAAGTTGATAACATTTCCAGCCTTCTTTGCAGCTAGCTGTGACCCTGTGGAAAGTTCTGATCAATAGGATGTTAGGGAAATGATGTAAGTAAGTTCCAACACATACCTTAAAGGCAAGTGCAGGCTACTTCTGCCTTTCCTCCACTCTGCTTAAAACATGGATGTGGTGGCTGGAGGTACCACTGAGACCACAAGAGTGAAGATTATTCCCTAGGAATGACGTTGTGGAAATCTCAAAGTAGCCTGAGTCCCAGACAGCAACTGATCCACCTCGTCAGTCCTGAACTCTAAATCCTAACTTCCACGTGAAAAAAAATTTATTACTATCTACTTAAAGCACTATTATTTTGGTTCTCTATTACATACAGCAAAACTTCATGTTATTTATTTCTTAAATATTTACTGATGAGTAGAGGAAAGCTAATGAAGAAAGAGGAAACAACTGAAATATATTTTGAGGGATTTGTGGGTTAAGTATCAATCCATAGAATTATGGAACCTCGGGGCTGGGAGGGATCTAACAGTTATCTAATCTATCTACAGAGGCCACACTCAATACACCCTCCAAACTTAGCAAAGTCAAGTCAGAGGAAAACTATGAAAAAATATGCTGAATTAGATGTACCTAAAACAAAGTGTGAAGCTTTGATACTTGTCAGAGCCACATCTATGAATTAAGAACGCATTACTTGGGTGGTGTATGTGCAAGGCACTGATATAAACCTAAAATATGCTGGCTCTTTATGAGATGATGCAGGAGGAATAGAACTGCCGGAGTCACGGCCGAGGCCCAAAGGGGGATATTAATCAAAAGAAGATTTTCAGGGGCTCACACAGATTTACCACTTGGTGCTACATCCAAAGACTTTATTTAGTTCATGGAATTCAGAATACTTTGTCTCAATTCTTAGGACTTGGAGAAGCATTTTCTCCCACACATCCCTCACTGCATATCTCCAGTGACTTGCTTCATGGGAAGCAGGTCCAGATCACATGAGACTCATTATGGTTTTTCAAATATGTATATTATAAGAGTTGCATTTGCATGGTTATGCAGACAAGTCGAGAGTAAGGTCATTGTTGCTGCACAAAGTGACATTGTGGCTTATTCTCATGTTTATGCCAACTGTTCAGAAGGAAAACAGAAAATCAAAGATGCTGACTCCTTGATAATGCCTTAGGCAGCAGAAAGTTCAATACCATGCTCCTAATGGGTGCTACACAGCATCTGCCCAGAGGCCTGAGAAATGGTGATACCCAGGCATTAGGCAGAGAGATTCCAGGAATTATGGAAAACATGTTACTACTCCCTTCTGTTCCTCAAAGGGCAAGGATGTGTCAGAGGAGAACAAGCTGCCCTGGGAGCAAACAGGATCTTCAGGCTTGACTCCTGGATTAGCCCAGCTCCCAGAGTATCAAGACTTGCACCAGCCCCACCGCACCAAAGCAAGGCTTCCCCTCCATCTTCCTGAAAAATATTCTCAAAAACTGATTGTAAAAGGCCAACTTAAAAGATGCTCTAAAATCTGCAGAGGATTCAATTCTCTCCACCTAACACAATTGCCTTTCCAAGCATTTGACTTTTTTTTTTCTCTTTCTTTTAAGACGTGATTTGGATGTTCCATTGAAGTGGAAATAAACTGTTACAAATGTATTTTTGGAAAAAGCAGAACTACTTGGAAGGTCTTGTTTGATTTTCACTCTCCACTGTTCACGTGCCCAGAGCAATGCTGTTATGACCGATCAAATGTATTTTACTCCTTCAGAAGGGCCAAACTTAACTTATAGTGGATATGTCACAACTTACCAAAAACACAGGGATTAAACCGCACAGCTCCACATCAACTGTATTTGCCACTTGCCATTATTTTTGTGTTGTAAGGAAAGTAATATTGGCCTTTTAGCAAAATAAAATTTACTCATTTAATAAACACTCTAAATCTAATTATTTTGTTGGAGTTAAAGGCCAGGTATTTTATGATTTTCTTCCTGATAATAATATTTGCTTATTGTAAAAAATGTATAAAGAAAAAATATTGTAACTATGCATGATGATGATTATTAATTAGTCTTATGGTGATAATTTCTCAATATATGTCAATTATATCTCAGTTTTTTTAAAGTTTAAAAAATGCATAACATACAAGTAAGTGTAAAGAAGAAATAAAACTCGCTGTAATGCCATCATAGAAATGTATAGAAATATTCTGGTAATTTTATATTGTCATATAGCCCATATTTATATTTAAAATTATATCACAGCAGTTATCCATGTTTTAGGACCTCATCTGTTTTCCTTGATATTTTCTTTGCAGTCTCTTTTGCTACATGGACTATATTTTATTGAGTTTTAATTCTTTACATTTTTTGGAAAAAATCTTCTAGCAGTAATGGTTAACGTTTCTTCTACAATTATTTCATTATAGTGCTGCTCTGTCAAAATAAAGAATAAATGATATCATTGAAGTCACCCTCTTTTATCAAACACACACACAAAAGAAACTTTAGGCTTCCTCTGTCCCTTCTTATCATGGTAGCTCCATAAAGTGCTATTGAGCATTATCTGTGAGTATTAGAGGAACAGCGGTTAAAACACCGGGCACACGGGGAGCGGCTGGGCCCGTGAGCCATGGCCGCTAAGCCTGCGCGTCCGGAGCCTGTTCCGCAACGGGAGAGGCTACAACAGTGAGAGGCCCACGTACCGCAAAACAAAAAACAAAAAACAAAAAACAAAACAAAACACCTGGCACAAATCATTGGAAACAGTTCATAGTTGATCTCTGTATAATTTGTAAGCTGAGTATAATCTGTCTGAATCTTTGTGTGTTATTTGTAAACAAATTATGTGAAATAATTTCAAAGAACAAGATGTATTTTGTCCACTACTAGAAGTATTTTTATCCAAATTCCTGCTCTAGTTTAAAAACATAATTACTATTGACAGTTTACTAAATGAATTTGCCTGCTTGTCATCTCATATTTCTTTTCTTACTAGTCCCCTCCAATTCATTCTATATAGATAAAGCTAATTCTCTTATCTCTTTACTATTTTAAGGTTAACTGAGTTTTTTTCTTGTTTTCTTCCATTTTTTCCTTCTAGCAGATTTACAATTTGTTCTTTTTCTTCTTTTTTTTTTTAAAGTGGTAACGCTTGACTTTTACCATGCATTTTTATTACTTAATGATTTCTGAAGTTAAAATTTTAATCTCACTCGTGAACAACAGAAGCACCTTAGGTCCATGTTAACTTATCAGAGGAGGGACTGATCAGGCTTAAACATAGACGAAACCATGTTCATATGCCTTCATGACTTTTTATTTCCTGGAGATAACAAGCTTGATCAAAAACTTTACTCAGCATGACCACTGATAACAGAGAAAGTCTTAATAAGCTTCAAATCACAATTCATATGTTTTCTATGTATATGTCTCCACTTTTTTTTTTTTTTTTCTTTTTGCGGTATGCGGGCCTCTCACTGTTGTGGCCTCTCCCGTTGCGGAGCACAGGCTCCGGATGCGCAGGCCCAGCGGCCATGGCTCACGGGCCCAGCCGCTCCGCGGCATATGGGATCCTCCCAGACCGGGGCACGAACCCGTATCCCCTGCATCGGCAGGCGGACTCTTAACCACTGCGCCACCAGGGAGGCCCTATGTCTCCACTTTTGATATTAATTAGTATCCTGGTCTCTGCCCATAATTAACTCATCCAAGCAGTCAAAGTACAATGACTTTAGTTTGAGAGAAGCAGGATTAAGCCTTTTAAGAATTACTCTTATCAAATTAAATCTGTGTCATAAAGAGATCTATGCATCTAGGAAGCAAAGGAGGGGAAGATGACCTAAGTCTGGCTGAGCTAAAGGAGCCATGGTAAGTCTTATGTTTATTCATATTATATTTTGAAAGGAAAATGAGAACTATTACATGCTGTCTTAAAACATCAACTGCCTTATTGCCTTGTAATTTTATTTAACGTTTGTATTGGTATGCTGCTTTCATGTTCAAAGTCTTTTCAAGCTCCCCCAGAGTAGAAATCATGGGCTACGGAGGTCTGCACTCTCCCAGGCAGCCAGCATAGCACACAGTGGTCACTCGGTAAATTTGTGATCATTGTGTCCAGGAGCAAATGAATACATGAGTTAGTAAATGAAGGAAGATACAGGAGGATAACTAATTGCAATGACCTGTTATTTTTTACCTAGACTTTTTTGCAATTTTCTCAGTATTATTTCATTTTAAAAATATTATTTAAATTTATTTTAAATTATTTGAATAGATTATTCTGTTTAAAAAAGAACATGTGTCTTTTGTTTGCTTAACTCTTTTTGTGTGCTTGTTTGTAGCCAAAACTAAAACTGGTCCATAAGACGTCTATGAGAGCATAAGTTAATAAATATTCTCTTTTAGCTATTAGAAATGGAATGGATTACACAATCATATTTTGAAAAAAATACAGCAGCCATGGAGAAAAGAGGTAACTTGAAAAAAAGAAACCCACAAGTTAAAGAAGACCTCTGAAGCTCATCTGATCTGTGCACCCAGATCCAGGAAAAATCACACATCTGTTATTTCAGACTATGGAGTACATTTTGCTTCTAAATAAACCCAGTAAAAGAGGCTCCACAATCATCCTTCCTAACAAATTCCAGTTTTAAAAAGTCATCAAAAATGACTTCCCAATATTAAATCAAAATTTCTCATTATGATAAAAGCGAAAAGTGACTGATACTGTGATAAATGCCTCAGGTGGATTGTCTCATTTAATGCTCATGATCCTCTGACTTAGGAAGAAATGAGGAAACTAAGGTTTATAGGGGTGAAGAAATGGCCAGAATAAGGATTTGACCCTCGGAAATCTGACTTCAGGATCCACTCACGTATTATACTCTCTACTTCCCTGTGCTGTAATATAAATAATTTTCTTCATGGCCAATTGATAGTACAATTAAACAACAACAACAACAGATCTCTAATCTTAGGTATTCATATATTTTAAGACTATTTTTTAGAATTAATTCCTATTTTAAAAAGGAGTAAAACCGGGATGAATTGTAGTTCCTGCTTCTTCTTCCTCTCTCGGACATCAACCTAAAACACTCCCCCAAACTCCCACCCCTACACACATACACGCACACGCACACGCACACACACACACACACACACACACACACACACGCAAACCACTTTTTAATCTGTACCTAATCTATTTAGTATCATTCTTAGGCCAGTTCTTCATATGTTCTTCAACCGAAGCAAACAGGAAGATAAAAGTGCCCCTAGTATCTGAAATTTCATGTTTCTGGCACCATCCAAGAAGTAGGTGACGCAGGAGGTAAGAAAGGCTCCAGAGTCAGAGTGTCTGGGCTCTAGTTACTATTTCTGAGACATCAGGGAGGTTTTTATTAACCTCATCATTAAAATGGAGAAAAAAATAATTTCTAGTCATTATAAAGATCTAATTACATAGTCTCTATAAAACTTTTCACATTATGCATGGCACATAGTAAGTTGTCAAGTAATGTTAGATACCAATATTAATTCTTGCCTGAAAAAACATCTAGTTACAAATTATGACATAAATATGTTGGTAGTGGTGATGGTTTTTAGCAGATCCACTATGGCAGCTACATAGAAAACATCTATTTTTCAAATGTTAACAGATTAATTATTTGGAGGACTCCTTTGCAGTTCTGCTCAGTGGCACACAGTCATAGCTGGAAATCAACGTGTTACAAGAGTTATATTAAGTTTCTGCTATGGTAGATGTAGTCATTTGAGATTATTTGGATGTAAAACTCTGTGCCCCTTTTTCAAACCATTTATTCGGCTCTGCAGAAAGCAGAAAGCACTGTGAGGTTGCAAGCCTTCCTCTGGCCCACCTTCATGAAGAGATGGGATTTGTCTCTAGAAAGCTAAGGACACAGGTCTGGAATTTCCACATCAAAATATCATCTCTGGGGCTTCCCTGGTGGCACAATGGTTGAGAGTCCGCCTGCCAATGCAGGCGACAAGGGTTCGTGCCCTGGTCCTGGAGGATCCCACATGCCGCGGAGCGGCTGGGCCCGTGACCCATGGCCACTGGGCCTGCGCGTCCGGAGCCTGTGCTCCACAACGGGAGAGGCCACAGCAGTGAGAGGCCCGCGTACTGCAAAAAAAAAAAAAAAAAAAAAAAAAGAAAGAAAGAAAAAAAAATCATCTCTGTCATCAAACAACCAACTTGGATCTCTAGTTTACCTGCTCTAGCTTCTCACCAGCAACTTTCATCTCAAACGACCTCATTCTGCTTCTGGTAAATGCCCGAGCCAAATATCTGATCATTGTAGCAGCTATGTATTCCTCTAACGTCTCCAAGCTTGATTCCTGCATTAGACCAGATATCCATAAAACCACAAAATTGGAACATGCTATGCTTGACCTCATATATAAACTGTCTCTGATTGTTGTAAAAATATTATCAAGTACATCGCTCATTCTGTCCTTTATGAAACATCCACATGAAAAATTTCTCTCTAATCTCAGGGGCAGATTAAAAATATAAATATACTTGACAAATCTCTGAACTTCCCATTTTTGGATAGTGAGAGCTTTATCGCATGCTGGCTTCTAGGGTGAAGCTCTCAGTTAAATCTCAGTTCAAATATAGAGCTTGCCACCACCATATTTTTCTTTGATTATTTTAAATAGCTTCATATTTGTCAGAAGATTTTTTATTGATTTTTATTGATTTTCATACTAATCCAGTTCCATAATGGTCCCTGAAGTGTCCCTGTCTGCTGAGGTACTAAGTTGACCACTATCTGCTTGTGATCTTGGGTCTCACACAACCATTTAGCATCGGCAGATCATTGTACCTGTACCCATCTCAGCTTTGCTCAACATCTTGTATAACTACTCTGTAGCAAGCCCTGCTGAATAGCTAAAGTAAAAGACTTATTCCACTATCTAGTTTCCAACCCTGAACACTGGTCTTTTTCTGACTAATCACTTTTACCTTTGTGGGTTATTGCCCCGTTTCCTTTTCCCTTTTTTGTATCAAAAATCCTTGAGAATTTGTCTGTATTCAGTGTCTCCAACTCCTCCACCACCTATTTTCTCTGAAACCCACCCTACCCACCACTCTCCTATGACTATTTTCAATGTTGCTGATGACTTCCCAGTTATTAACTATAATAGCTAATTCTCAAGTTTCATCCTTCTGCAATAGCACTCAGCTCAGGTGCTCATCCCCTCTTTCTGCATGAGCCTCTCAGCGACACCTCTCCTACCTCACCCATTGCTCCTACTGTCTCCTTGGTTGGCTCCTCTTCTCTCACTGCTAATGGCTGAGTCTCCCAGGGCTTAGTCTTGGACCCCTTCTCCATCTTCCCTCCCTCCTTTGATGATCTCATCCAGACTCAAGACTTTAAATGCCACCTGTATTCTAATGACTGCCTACTTGACAGAGCCATTGGACATAAACTACTCCACCCAGCTCAACTGAGGGCAATTTTATACTTAAATTTCCTCAGGCCTGAAACTCTTAAAGTCATTCTTATCTCCTCTTTCTCTGACAGCTTATATCCAATCTCTCTGAAAATGCTATTGGCTCTAACATCAGAATGCATCCAGATCCACCACCTCCCACACCTCCACAGATCCCACCTTGATATAGGCCACCATCCTAGCTCACTTGGATTACTGCAATAGTTCCTAACTGATCTCCTACTTCTATCCTTTTCCTACTGCAGTCTATTCTCAACAAAACAATCAGATGATTTTAAATATAAGTAAGGCGACACATCTTAAGTCTCCAGAGACTACCAATTTCTCTAGAGAAATAGCCAAATCTCTTATGATGGTGTACCATTACTTCTCTGAACTCACTGCCTTGCTCACTTTATACTGACCTCTTGCTGTTTCTCCAACACATTAGGCATATGCCCAACTCAGGGCCTTTGCACTTGCTCTTTCCTTTGCTTGGAATGATTTAATCTCTTTTTTCTTTCATGTATTTGCTCGATCCCTCCTTTGCAATGAAAGTTACTCTGATGATATATTTTAAAATTATAATCTGTTCTCCACACTTATACCTCCTCTGCATTTCCCTCTCTCCTTTCTCTACTTTACTTTTAAATTTTTTTCCGTATAGTTTAACACTTTCTAACGTACTACCTAATTTACTTATTACATTTATTGTCAGTTGCTGTCTTACTTGGAACATACTAGGGACTCCATAAATATTTGCTCAGTAAACATGGCAAGAGTATAATAATAGGCATTCTTAGAAACAACAGAATCCACTTTAGCTAATTTGAGGGAAATTATTAGATAGTTCCCTTTATCTTTGGTACGACTGAAGTAAAAGTATAGAGAATCACTTTTCAGTAAGTCCCAGAATCACATGGTAACACTTTCTAGGTAAAGAAGCAGCCACTGCCATTACCCTGACCTATGATGAGAAAGCAAACAAATAAGGAAACTGTTGCCACTATTTGAACCCAAGAAGAATCAAATTCTGTTGTCACCGTTCTTGCCAGAATATCCCATCTCTTCACTCATGACTGCCACCATGGAAATGCCCACCTGGCTAAAACCTAGGTCACAGGTACAACCATAGCTGAAGGGCAATCTGATAAACATAGCTTTTCTCTTTCCAGTCTTTTGCCTTTGATTTCTCCAGGAAGACATGCTGCAAGGGAGTGTGAGTGGGTGTGTAGTAAGCCAATTGCAATATGTATCACAACCCACCCTTGCAGTTACTCTACATCATAGAGGCACTAATCTGACACTTAAACTTCCAAATAACAATAGCAATATTTTTGCTAACCATAATGCAACTTCCCTCACATAAATGAAAAGGTATAGACCTTCTCCTCAAAAGAGGAGATTCAAAATGCCATCAAACATTACAACCATTTCTGGATGATCAGCTCTCCTCAAAGGTCCCTAAAGGATACATATACATATATATTATAAAATTTAAAATGTTTACATATAATAGTCAACTCTATTATCAGACTGGTTGTAAATATGTTTTCAGTTTTTTCTTTTCCCTCTTTTGACTTCTTACTTCTAAGATTTAAATTATTTATGTAATCATATGTGACAGTTCCCCTTTGGTTCCTTTTATACATCTTTTATACAACATTTTTATATCCAGCATCTTTATATTTACTTTATATTTATATCCAGCATATATACATATATATCTTCACATTGATCTATACATGTGTGTGTGTTTGTGTGTGTGCGGGCACATGCATATCTTTAGTCCCATGAGTGAAATAGACAGGTCTGTTATGTAGTTGAAAAAGAATATTATTCTGAATGGGGAGCCAGCCTAACTCAGTTGACAATTGCAAACAAATGAAAATAAATAAGTTTTTAAACTTCTAATTCCAGGAAAAGAAATGATCAAAATTGTCTTAATGAATGATTATAAATTTCACTTTTAAAAGCATTCTAGTTAATCCTAAAAAATACTTTTGAATAAATTATTTTTCTATATAACTATTTGTCAGATCTAACAGTAGATTTTATTGCACTTTTATTTTCAACACTTCTTTTAAATTTCCAAAATAGGAATTCAAATGGTAACCATATTTTCTGAATTAGATTCAGTAGTTTATTTTCATAAATAGTTGGTAGGAAAATAGAGGAATTGAACTTTGCCTTGTTTTAATATTCATTTTAATATGGAAAATCTCAGGAATGTATACTAAGGAAACTATGGAGATTTCACATATGAAAATAAATTGCTTTTACTGTACTAAACCTCTAGAATTTATGGTATATTAACAGAATATATGGCATTTATATCATTAGAACTTTTCTGTTTTGGTAGTGATGTTAAATTTTATGATGTTCATTTGCCCAATTTGCTAATTCTAGGAATGTATGCACTTTAAACACTTAAGATAGGGATGCCATCTCCAATTCTGATTACAAAGTCAACCTCCATAAGAGAATTAGGCTCAGGAATCAATAACCTGAAAAACCTGAGTACCAAAAACAAGCATGTGAGAAAATGTACATAGAAAATTAAAGACCACTCATAGAATTCTCAAGGAAACATAGAGCCCTTACTTAAGTGCTCAGATGGATGCTTGGAAGGATTAGTTTTCCCTGCCCCTAATTTTGCCCTTTGATTCCCTGGCATGGAATTCAAAAACACAGACCTTAAGTCCTGGGTCTATTCCTAGCTCTTCTGCTAACTTGCTTTTGCACTTGTTTTATGCTTTTTTTTTTTTTAGGTGAAAGAATATTTATTATATATTAATACAAAGTGGCAATAAAATAGCTTACATTACTCTTTTCTGCTATAGAAATAGAGAGGCAAATTTTATAACTTCCAAAGGTGAATCTCTTTTTATAGCTCTTTGTAATAAGGTAGTCTTTTGTTTGATGTTTCAAAAGTAAGTTATCTGTTTTAAGTAGCAGTAAGTCATTACCACCATCTACATATAAAGCTCTATATTAGAATAACTTCTTTAGTAAGAAAAATAGCACTGTGGACATTAGGCTAAGCACCCAACTGCTAAATAAAAGATTGATTTAATATTGCAAAGGTTTGAATCTGTAAAGCAGGTGATCTTCAGTAAACCTCAATGGCAATTGAACCATTAGGCAACTAATGCGAGATGTAAACTAATAACAAAGACAAGTTAGAAGCAGCTATGAGGAGCACTTGTATAGCCACTAGGTGCCAGTGTTTTGTGGAAAACTCATTAAATGATATAACTGATTTCTAATTTATTCCTTTCTTTTTTTTAAGTCACATATTGAATTGGGCTATTGGCATATCATATTTCTAAAATGAGTATATTTCTTTGTCTTGGATTAGTCAAACTCACACCAAAATAAAATAATGCAATATTTGAAAGAAGTGATAAAGCAAAAAAAATTACCATTATCAATATAAATCTTTGGCTGTTAGAACTGAATCATCATTGATCAATAATCAAAGGTTTTATGAACTGAAAACTTAAGTAATTTGAATATATGTGATAAGATAGCTGCATAAGCATTTTTAAACTGAGACATATTGCTTGGTTCCAAAATACTTTCTTTTCCTACATGATAGCTTACAGAAAATTAGAAATGGGATCACATATAAGTTAATGTAGGAAAATTATTTTTAAGGAAACTCTCCTTAATCTATCAATTGGCATTGACCCAAAGTTGGATATAAATAGGCCCACATCAAAACTAAAAAAGGTAGAGATTATCTTCAGAAGTAACCAACTCATTGATAGCCAAATACAGAAGACCTTTTTCTTATAAATATGCTAAGTTATAAGGGCTGATTCTATTTGTTCCTCAAAATAAACCTAAATAAAATCACTACTGTAATCCCTTAGTGTCAGGTAGAGTTGGTGCCCCTTTGCTTTGGCATAGAACATGGTATTTGAATATATATGGAAGTTTGGTGGAAAGTTGTAAATAGATGAGTTTTTTATACTTTCTGAATAACTCTAAAGTCCAGTCTAAGATGTAGATCAAGTGTGTCTTAAAGTTACTAAAAGGTTTTCCAAAACTGATGTTGACTATTAAGCTATCATCTGATTATTAGACAACTAATTTAATTTTTGAATATTCAAGGTAATATTGTCCTAGGGCAAGGATAATGATTTCATGGAGTCTATAAAGAGAAACAGTGAGTTGATTCTGTCATTGTATGTTCATACTATCCAGGCAGTTTCCTTTACTAACAGAAGTAAATAGGTGACTTAGGATATAATAGCTTAATGACATTGTTTCTGAAATTACTCAACTCTCTCTACCATGACTCTATATTACATACAAATAATAATCTTGGCAAAGTGATGGTCTATTTCAAGCCTATCTAAATATATGCCTTTTATCTGAATAATACTAAAATTCCTACTGAAAGCTCTTAAAATGAGTGTTTATCAGCTTTATTTCTTAGTAAACTAGAATGTGAGGGAGATCTGGCTGTGTTATCTTTTGTTTTGTGATTAATTCCATTGATTGGAATGTTTTTCACCCTTTGGGGGGTGCCTTCCCAAGCTGTAACCTGGATGAAAGCAGGTAATATTTCCAGAATGTGCCAATTAAAACTTCTATTTTGGGCCTCCCTGGTGGCGCAAGTGGTTGAGAGTCCGCCTGCCGATGCAGGGGATACGGGTTCGTGCCCCGGTCTGGGAGGATCCCATATGCTGCGGAGCGGCTGGGCCCGTGAGCCATGGCCGCTGAGCCTGCGCGTCCGGAGCCTGCGCGTCCGGAGCCTGTGCTCCGCAACGGGGGAGGCCACAACAGTGAGAGGCCCGCATACCGCAAAAAAAAAAAAAAAAAAAAAAAAAAAAAACTTCTATTTTATTCCTCTCTGGTTATTCATATGAAATAATCTCCCCAAATCCTAATAATCTCTGAGTAACCTGATAAAATTGTGACTTTGGCATATAATAGATACACAATAGCTCTGTGGAATGACTGACTAAACATGCAAACCTGAGGACCAATTTAACCTTACATACCCAGCTTCCATATCTTTTTTTTTTTTTTGCTTTATAACAAATTTAATCAGTTATACATATACATATGTTCCCATATCCCCTCCCTTTTGCGTCTCCCTCCCACCCTCCCTATCCCACCCCTCCAGGCGGTCACAAAGCACCGAGCTGATCTCCCTGTGCTATGCGTATGTTTTTTGTTTTTCAATTATTTTTTATTGGAGTATAGTTTCTTTACAGTGTTGTCTTAGCTCCTTCTGTACAGCAGAATGAATCAGCCTTACATATACAGAAATCCCCTCCCTTTTGGGCTTCCTTCCCATTCAGGTCACCACAGTGCATTAAATAGAGTTATCTGTGCTATACAGTGTGATCTCATTAGTTATCTATTTTATACATAGTAAGTAAATATATACAATGGAATATTACTCAGCCATAAAAAGAAAGAAAATTGGGTCATTTGTAGAGACGTGGATGGACCTAGAGACTGTCATACTGAGTGAAGTAAGTCAGAAAGAGAAAAACAAATATCATATATTAATGCATATATGTGGAATCTAGAAAAAATGGTACAGATGAACCTATTTGCAAAGTAGATATAGAGACACAGATGTAGAGAACAAATGTACGGATACCAAGCCGGTGAGGGGGAACTGGGAGATTAGGATTGACACATATACACTATTGATAACTTGTTTTTGTACCTTCTAAGTCCTTGACCTGTCCATGCTTTAGATTTCCCCCATATATTAGTCAGGAGATGGCTGAATGCAAATAACTTAAATACACCTAAAGGAAACATTTATTGGAAGACTAAATAGGTACCTCATAGAACCCCAAGGAGTGAAATGCAGCAAAATCTGAGGAACTAGAACCAGGAAATAAAACTGTTGGGAATCAAGGCATTTACTTTCCACTTTTCTCTCTCTGTAGCCAAATGACTCATTTGGACTTCTTTTCTGTCTGCTTTTTCTTCTTTTTCCCTCCATCTTGGCTCCACAGGT
Source organism: Mesoplodon densirostris (assembly GCF_025265405.1). Lineage (NCBI taxonomy): Eukaryota > Metazoa > Chordata > Mammalia > Artiodactyla > Ziphiidae > Mesoplodon > Mesoplodon densirostris. The sequence continues at coordinate 12,912,038 of NC_082677.1, read as the reverse complement.
TTATTTACCAGCACATGGCCCAAATATGACCATCCTCACTCATACATCTTTACAAATCGCATACCCACAACTAAATGAGCAAGTCTTTCCAAACTGCAATTCAAGTTCCTGGAGGAAAAAATATAATTGCCTAACTTACGTCATGTTTCTCCTTTGGTCCCGCCAGTTGTAAGCAAAGAACAGGAAGAGATGGAGTCATGAGGAATAGAGTATATTCAGCCAGCACTGGGGAGAAGGGTCTCTGAGATAGTTTCTGCTAAGAAAGTAATATGGGCTGGAAAGGAATTGATTTGTGGGAGAAAAGGTTTGCACCTCTAAAACTCTTCTCTGAAACTCTTAAAGATGATGTAGGTGTAAATGGAGATCACAGATGCAACAGTGATTTGAAAATATATTTAAGTACTTTAAAATGCTGAATGTCAGTATCAATATGATTTCTTCTGTGGCTGTTTGGATTGCTCTTGTACTAAATTTAACATTTTGGATTAGTTAACATAAACTTCCTAATATAGAGAGACTACACTTTAACAACTGCTTAATTTACATTTTTTTGCCAAAACAGTACTGGTAATGATAGACTACTTTTTGGTCAGTGACTTCTTGTTTTTCAGTACCACGACCTTACCCCAAAGTACATTAAATAAATAGACATAAGAAGTGATATTTCAACACTGGGTAAAGATTAACCAGTCTGCTCAACAAAAGTATCAAGTTAGTAAAGATCTTATGGGGGAAAAAAAAAAACTGACTCACATATCATGTTTGGATAAGCCCTAAGTATTTGCCTTGCATACATCCACCAAGTGAGAGGGGACACAAAGTTGTATCTTTGACTCTTCAGTCTGTTGTGGCATTACATATATTTCAGAGAATGTTCATGTTAGTCTTTATTATTATCCTAAATGTGTTTTTCTATCCAAGAATTTTATTTTTAAGAGAGATTTGAGTGCAAGATAACCAAGAGTGTAGTAAACTGAATAACGGCTCCCCAAAGATGTCCATGTCCTAATCCCTGGAACCTGTGAGTTTATTACCTTACAAGATAACAGAGGTTTTGAAGATACAATTAAGTAAATAGTGTGGATTGGGAAGAAGACACAGTCAGTTCTGATTTGGAGAGTCTCAATTATTTGTCTCTTTTATAAATGAGTGCTATTATTGTCCCAATTTACTAATGATCTCATTCAGGCTCTGAGAAGGTAAGTAATTTATTCAAGTTTATGCACTGGAATGAGAATTTTTTTATTTTGCCAGGCTAGGATGTACAAAACAAACAAATTAAAACAAGAAGGAAGAAGAAAGAAAAAAAGAAGAGAAGGAGGAGGAGAAAGAAACTAGACACAAAACATCCCAGCATCCGCTGACTCTCATTTCATAAAAGAAACCATACATTTTACCAACAACTAAAAAGATCATAATCCCAGTATAAATGACGGTTCTTAACATTAATTAATTTCTCCACAGAGGATACTCGTTTTTTTCAACTGGGACCTTAAACACTTTGTGAGGAACCTCTTTTGGCACCAAATGGAAGCGGCGCTCTGACTCCCTGACTCCCGTTTACATCCTCCCCCCCCAAACAAGGAGTTTGCCTGGAAGCCGGGTCTCCCCACTGCTGGCACCCAAGAAGGAAGCATTTCACCACATCTTACACAGAGGTTCCTCTTCCTTGCTAAGGTAAGAAAGAAACACTTACTACTTTCCCTCACTACTTTTTTAAGTTCAATTCAATCTTTAGTTACATATTCTGTTTCAAGTTGAAATTGTTTTTTTGATCAAAATCAAATACCTTATCCGCTATATTACTGGAATGCACCAGAGGAAAGAATTTGTCTCGCACACTTATGATAAATATAACTTAGGCATTGACTTGAGAAAATTAAAAGATTCACTTTATGACCCGAACCTCATCCATGCTGAACTGGTGAGTGTGTTCCTTGGGCCCTTAAAAACACAATTTGTGGATTTGTTCTTTTTCATGTTTCAGAATTTACATAAACTCCTATATTGTTACATGACAATAGAAAAGTCTTTTGTTACTAATCATAGGGCTTAGAGGAAGAGAAATGTGTGTTACGAATCACCACACATGTTGAGAATAGATTCATAAAGTTTTATTTTGAAGACAGACGGCACTGATTGACTTAACAGAAAGTTATCAACGGCATGCTTTGCTATAAGTACTAGTTTGTAAAACATAAAGCATATTAGCCAAGATTATTACCCTCTCTGAAAACAGATCTTGAGGAACAAACATCTAGCAATAGCTTAAGCTTATTGAATATTGATAGCAGATAATTCCTGCAGAATTCTCTCACTTCTAGAAACTTGAACACATTTACAAACTACTGTTTGTTTATCTTTAACAACAACAATAACAAAATGGTTATAACCACTCTACTGTATCAGTGATACTGGCCCCTAAGGTTCTGAGTGGAAGAATTCTCTGTAGTCAAGTCCTGACACCTATCAGGTAAGAAGTAACACCTGAGGTTATTTCTGGACCAAGTAAACACATTTATGTAAATACAACTATATGTGATATGGAAGACAAACTGTCATAGGTTAAAGAGTATTAGAAGAGTTTTAAATGGGATTCTAATATATTGCCTCATTTAGTTCCAAAAAATACCTATCGACAAGTTTTAAATGGTAATAATGAATTCATTTTTTAATTTCCACATGCCAAGTGGTATACAGAAACTCATTAAAAACTACTTCTAGAAAAAAGTATTACCAAAAACATAATTAAAGGAAATATTAAGTGTTGACTGTTCTTCAGATTTAGAATGAAGGTCATAAATTGCATCTGTTACACTGGAATTTAAACTTTAGTTTTATTCCTTGCTATTTACAAGTGTCATTGTACAGGGTAACAAAAGCAATTAAGATCGAAAGATTTTCCTTAAAATAACTGTTAGATTTTTCCTTTACTTTTGGCAGATGTTGACATATATTTCGAAAAGACACTCAAAGTGCTCACAGTTTAGAGAAACAGACAAATATACAAATAGATGTAAACAAAACAATGTGGTGAGTGTATTAAAATGCACAAGAAGGGGGCAACCAATACTGCCTAGGTGAGACAGGGCAGATACTACAGAGAAAGCAGAATGGTTGCATTGTTTTAAAGAATAAATAAAGATTTGCAAGGTAAAGAATGGGGAATGGGGGTGGGGAGTAGAGAGGAAGAATATTTCAGGCAGACTCTGGAAATATTTATCACAGTAACATTGCATCCCTATTAATCCCCTCTTAGATGGTTTGATTTTTCTAGTTTATATGATTCCACTCTTCTCCCTCAAGAAAAATCAGAACTAAGAAGTGGTTTGTAACTGACATGGCGATACAACCTAGATCACTTTTTCAAGTGCAAGGAAATATTTACTGGAGCCAAAACTCTGGGTTAAGGGAAACAGTTGGAAACATAATGATAAAGTATTATTTTGAAATGGTGTCTATATATTGCTCTTTGGGAAGAAAAGACAAGCAATAGTATCATTTGACATAATATGACTATAGGCAAATATTTTAATACAGTAAGAGTATTAAGAAGAAAAACCACACTTCCGGGTAAGATGGCGGAAGAGTAAGACGCGGAGATCACCTTCCTCCCCACAGATACACCAGAAATACAGCTACACGTGGAACAACTCCTACAGAACACCTACTGAACGCTGGCAGAAGACCCCAGACCTCCCAAAAGGCAAGAAACTCCCCACATACCTGGGTAGGGCAAAGCGGAGAGATTCCCGCACAGAGGAGCGGTGCCGAGCGGCACTCACCAGCCCGAGAGGCTTGTCTGCTCCCCCGCCGTGGAGGGCAGCGCTGGAGCTGAGGCTCGGGCTTCGGTCAGAGCGCAGCGAGAGGTCTGGGGCTGGCGGCGAGAACTCAGCCTGAAGGGGGCTAATGTGCCACAGCTAGCCGGGAGGGAGTCCGGGAAAACTCTGGAGCTGCCGAAGAGGCAGGAGACTTTTTCTTCCCTCTTGGTTTCCTGGTGCGCGAGGAGAGGGGATTAAGAGCGCCGCGTAAAGGAGCTCCAGAGACGGGCGCGAGTCGCGGCTGAAAGCGCGGAGCCCAGTGACGGGCGTGGGACGCTGGGGCTGCTGCTGCCGCCGCCAAGAAACCTGTGTGCGAGCGCAGGTCACTGTCCACACCGCCCTTCCGGGAGCCTGTGCAGCCTGCCACTGCCGGGGTCCCGGGATCCAGGGGCAGCTTACCTGAGAGAACGCACGGCGCGCCTCGGGCTGGTGCAACATCACGCCGACCTCGGCCGCTGCAGGCTCGCCCCGCACAACGTGCCCCTCCCTCCCGCCCGGCCTGAGTGAGCCAGAGCCCCCGAAGAGGCTGCTCCTTTAACCCTGTCCTGTCTGAGCGAAGAACAGACGCCCTCCGGCGACCTACACGCAGACGCGGGGCCAAATCCAAAGCTGAGACCCAGGAGCTGTGAGAACAAAGAAGAGAAAGGGAAACCTCTCCCAGCAGCCTCAGAAGCAGCGGATTAAAGCTCCACAATCAACTTCATGTACCCTGCATCTGTGGAATACATGAATAGACAACAAATCATCCCAAATTGAGGAGCCAGGAGTCAGTGCTGTGCCTCTGAGGTGGGAGAGCCAACTTCAGGACACTGGTCCACAAGAGACCTCCCAGCTCCACATAATATCAAACGGCGAAAATCTTCCAGAGATCTCCATCTCAACACCAGCACCCAGCTTCACTCAACGACCAGCAAGCTACAGTGCTGGACACCCTAAGCCAAACAACTAGCAAGACAGGAACACAACGCCACCCATTAGCAGAGAGGTGGCCTAAAATCATAAAAAGTCCACAGACACCCCAAAACACACCACCAGACGTGGACCTGCCCACCAGAAAGACAAGATCCAGCCTCATCCACCAGAACACAGGCAGTAGTCCCCTCCACCAAGAAGCCTACACAACCCACTAAACCAACCTTAGCCACTGGGGACAGACACCAAAAACAACGGGAACTACGAACCTGCAGCCTGCAAAAAGGAGACCCCAAACACAGTAACATAAGCAAAATGAGAAGACAGAAAAACACACAGCAGGAGAAGGAGCAAGATAAAAACCCACCAGACCTAACAAATGAAGAGGTAATAGGCAGTCTACCTGAAAAAGAATTCAGAATAATGATGGTAAAGATGATCCAAAATCTTGGAAATAGAATAGACAAAATGCAAGAAACAGTTAACAAGGACCTAGAAGAACTAAAGATGAATCAAGCATCGATTAAAAACACAATACATGAAATAAAAAATACTCTAGATGGGATCAATAGCAGAATAACTGAGGCAGAAGAACGGATAAGTGAGGTGGAAGATAAAATAGTGGAAATAACTGCTGCACAGCAAAATAAAGAAAAAAGAATGAAAAGAACAGAGGACAGTCTCAGAGACCTCTGGGACAACATTAAACGCACCAACATTCGAATTATAGGGGTTCCAGAAGAAGAAGAGAAAAAGAAAGGGACTGAGAAAATATTTGAAGAGATTATAGTTGAAAACTTCCCTAATATGGGAAAGGAAATAGTTAATCAAGTCCAGGAGGCACAGAGAGTCCCATACAGAATAAATCCAAGGAGAAATACACCAAGACACATATTAATCACACTGTCAAAAATTAAACACAAAGAAATCATATTAAAAGCAGCAAGGCAAAAACAACAAATAACACACAAGGGAATCCCCATCAGGATAACAGCTGATCTCTCAGCAGAAACTCTACAAGCCAGAAGGGAGTGGCAGGACATAATTAAAGTGATGAAGGAGAAAAACCTGCAACCAAGATTACTCTACCCAGCAAGGATCTCATTCAGATTTGATGGAGAAATTAAAACCTTTACAGACAAGCAAAAGCTGAGAGAGTTCAGCACCACCAAACCAGCTTTACAACAAATGCTAAAGGAACTTCTCTAGGCAAGAAACACAACAGAAGGAAAAGAACTACAATAACGAACCCAAAACAATTAAGAAGATGGGAATAGGAACATACATATCAATAATTACCTTAAATGTAAATGGACTAAATGCTCCCACCAAAAGACACAGACTGGCTGAATGGATACAAAAACAAGACCCATATATATGCTGTCTACAATAGACCCACTTCAGACCTAGAGACACATACAGACTGAAAGTAAGGGGATGGAAAAAGATATTCCATGCAAATGGAAACCAAAAGAAAGCTGGAGTAGCAATTCTCATATCAGACAAAATAGACTTTAAAATAAAGACTACTAGAAGAGACAAAGAAGGACACTACATAATGATCAAGGGATCAATCCAAGAAGAAGATATAACAATTGTAAATATTTATGCACCAAACATAGGAGCACCCCAATACATAAGGGAAATATTAACAGCCATAAAAGGAGAAATCGACAGTAACACAATCATAGTAGGGGACTTTAACACCCCACTTTCACCAATGGACAGGTCATCCAAAATGAAAATAAATAAGGAAACACAAGCTTTAAATGATACATTAAACAAGATGGACTTAATTGATATTTATAGGACATTCCATCCAAAAACAACAGAATACACATTTTTCTCAAGTGCTCATGGAACATTCTCCAGGATAGATCATATCTTGGGTCACAAATCAAGCCTTGGTAAATTTAAGAAAATTGAAATTGTATCAAGTATCTTTTCCGACCACAATGCTATGAGACTAGATATCAATTACAGGAAAAGAGCTGTAAAACATACAAACACATGGAGGCTAAACAATACACTACTTAATAACGAAGTGATCACTGAAGAAATCAAAGAGGAAATTTAAAAATACCTAGAAACAAATGACAATGGAGACACGACGACCCAAAACCTATGGGATGCAGCAAAAGCAGTTCTAAGAGGGAAGTTTATGGCAATACAATCCCACCTTAAGAAACAGGAAACATCTCGAATAAACAACCTAACCTTGCACCTAAAGCAATTAGAGAAAGAAGAACAAAAACATCCCAAAGTTAGCAGAAGGAAAGAAATCATACAAATCAGATCAGAAATAAATGAAAAAGAAATGAAGGAAACGATAGCAAAGATCAATAAAACTAAAAGCTGGTTCTTTGAGAAGATAAACAAAATTGATAAACCATTAGCCAGACTCATCAAGAAAAAAAGGGAGAAGACTCAAATCAATAGAATTAGAAATGAAAAAGGAGAAGTAACAACTGACACTGCAGAAATACAAAAGATCATGAGAGATTACTATAAGCAACTCTATGCCAATAAAATGGACAACCTGGAAGAAATGGACAAATTCTTAGAAATGCACAACCTGCCAAGACTGAATCAGGAAGAAATAGAAAATATGAACAGACCAATCACAAGCACTGAAATTGAAACTGTGATAAAAAATCTTCCAACAAACAAAAGCCCAGGACCAGATGGCTTCACAGGCGAATTCTATCAAGCATTTAGAGAAGAGCTAACACCTATCCTTCTCAAACTCTTCCAAAATATAGCAGAGGGAGGAACACTCCCAAACTCATTCTATGAGGCCACCATCACCTTGATACCAAAACCAGACAAGGATGTCACAAAGAAAGAAAACTACAGGCCAATATCACTGATGAACATAGATGCAAAAATCCTCAACAAAATACTAGCAAACAGAATCCAACAGCACATTAAAAGGATCATACACCATGATCAAGTGGGGTTTATTCCAGGAATGCAAGGATTCTTCAATATACGCAAATCAATCAACGTGATACACCATATTAACAAACTGAAGGAGAAAAACCATATGATCATCTCAATAGATGCAGAGAAAGCTTTTGACAAAATTCAACACCCATTTATGATAAAAACCCTGCAGAAAGTAGGCATAGAGGGAACTTTCCTCAACATAATAAAGGCCATATATGACAAACCCACAGCCAGCATCATCCTCAATGGTGAAAAACTGAAACCATTTCCACTAAGATCAGGAACAAGACAAGGTTGCCCACTCTCACCACTCTTATTCAACATAGTTTTGGAAGTTTTAGCCACAGCAATCAGAGACAAAAAGGAAATAAAAGGAATCCAAATGGGAAAAGAAGAAGTAAAGCTGTCACTGTTTGCAGATGACATGATACTATACATAGAGAATCCTAAAGATGCTACCAGAAAACTACTAGAGCTAATCAATGAATTTGGTAAAGTTGCAGGATACAAAATTAATGCACAGAAATCTCTGGCATTCCTATATACTAATGATGAAAAATCTGAAAGTGAAATCAAGGAAACACTCCCATTTACCATTGCAACAAAAAGAATAAAATATCTAGGAATAAACCTACCTAAGGAGACAAAAGACCTGTATGCAGAAAATTATAAGACACTGATGAAAGAAATTAAAGATGATACAAATAGATGGAGAGATGTACCATGTTCTTGGATTGGAAGAATCAACATTGTGAAAATGACTCTACTACCCAAAGCAATCTACAGATTCAATGCAATCCCTATCAAACTACCAATGGCATTTTTCACTGAACTAGAACAAAAAATTTCACAATTTGTATGGAAACACAAAAGACCCCGAATAGCCAAAGCAATCTTGAGAACGAAAAATGGAGCTGGAGGAATCAGGCTCCCTGACTTCAGACTATACTACAAAGCTACAGTAATCAAGACAGTATGGTACTGGCACAAAAACAGAAAGATAGATCAATGGAACAGGATAGAAAGCCCAGAGATAAACCCACGGACATATGGTCACCTTATCTTTGATAAAGGAGGCAGGAATGTACAGTGGAGAAAGGACAGTCTCTTCAATAAGTGGTGCTGGGAAAACTGGACAGGGACATGTAAAAGTATGAGATTAGATCACTCCCTAACACCATACACAAAAATTAGCTCAAAATGGATTAAAGACCTAAATGTAAGGCCAGACACTATCAAACTCCTAGAGGAAAACATAGGCAGAACACTCTATGACATAAATCACAGCAAGATCTTTTTTGACCCACCTCCTAGAGAAATGGAAATAAAGACAAAAATAAACACATGGGACCTAATGAAACTTCAAAGCTTTTGCACAGCAAAGGAAACCATAAACAAGACCAAAAGACAACCCTCAGAATGGGAGAAAATATTTGCAAATGAAGCAACTGACAAAGGATTAATCTCCAAAATTTATAAGCAGCTCATGCAGCTCAATAGCAGAAAAACAAACAACCCAATCCAAAAATGGGCAGATGACCTAAATAGACATTTCTCCACAGAAGATATACAGACTGCCAACAAACACATGAAAGGATGCTCAACATCTTTACTCATTAGAGAAATGCAAATCAAAACTACAATGAGATATCATCTCACACCAGTCAGAATGGCCATCATCAAAAAATCTAGAAACAATAAATGCTGGAGAGGGTGTGGAAAAAAGGGAACACTCTTGCACTGCTGGTGGGAATGTGAATTGGTACAGCCACTATGGAGAACGGTATGGAGGTTCCTTAAAAAACTACAAATAGAACTACCATATGACCCAGCAATCCCACTACTGGGCATATACCCTGAGAAAACCATAATTCAAAAAGAGACATGTACCAAAATGTTCATAGCAGCCCTATTTACAATAGCCCGGAGATGGAAACAACCTAAGTGTCCATCATCGGATGAATGGGTAAAGAAGATGTGGCACATATATACAATGGAATATTACTCAGCCATAAAAAGAAATGAAATTGAGCTATTTGTAATGAGGTGGATGGACCTAGAGTCTGTCATACAGAGTGAAGTAAGTCAGAAAGAGAAAGACAAATACTGTATGCTGACACATATATATGGAATTTAAGAAAAAAAATGTCATGAAGAACATAGGGGTAAGACAGGAATAAAGACACAGACCTACTAGAGCATGGACTTCAGGATATGGGGAGGGGGAAGGATAAGCTGTGAGAAAGTGAAAGAGCGGCATGGACATATATACACTACCAAACGTAAGGTAGATAGCTAGTGGGAAGCAGCCGCATAGCACAGGGAGATCAGCTCGGTGCTTTGTGACCGCCTGGAGGGGTGGGATAGGGAGGGTGGGAGGGAGACGCAAAAGGGAGGGGATATGGGAACATATGTATATGTATAACTGATTAAATTTGTAAAATAAAATTTAAAAATGCTAAAAAAAAAAATAAAAAAATAATAAAAAAAAGAAGAAAAACCATTACTGCAATTTTTATTGCTTAAACATAAAGTTTGAAAATCAGTAAAAAAAATAAAATATCTACAGCAACAATTAAATGTGTACTAATGTAAAACATTATGAACTCTTATGGAAAATTCTTTCTTCTTTCAAACACATTTTATGGCAATAATCATAATTAGGCACATATGTTAATGTGAATGAAAGTAGCACATGTTTCCCATATTGTCTCATATCACTAGGGGGTTTTAAATTTTCTAGGTCAAATGCAAATTTCAGATGAATCAATACATGAGTGCTATTTTCTCAGATGCAGTAAATTATACATTTCTATTAACTTATCACCATGTGATATTTACTTCACATGGTTGATGTAACCATTTCAATTACATAACATATTAACAATTATTCACATCTCTCATCATTATTCATGAATGTTAATCATGTAATGTCTATTTCTTGGTGAAGTAATCAGAGTTGCAAATTCTCTCTCTCTCAAACAAGTCCAGACATCCTCAAGGCGGCCAGAATTCCATGGACAATTTCCAGTCTGTCTGTGATCTGAACTCTGTGGCATTTTTGCCTTTAATTGATCATTGCTCCTTTTTGAAATATTCCACTATTGGCTTCTGCAACAGCACTCGATTCTGAGCTTCTCCTTACCTCTCTCAACCTTCCTTCCCAGCCTCATTTGTGGACTCTTAATCTTCTTCTGCATGTGTCTTAAATCCTAGCATTTCTTAAGTGTCTGCCTTCAGTGCCCTTAACATCTCACACTGCCCCCTCTTCTGAGAAGATTCATCCTCTCCATGATTCAACTCCTCTCTTCCTATGAAAACTGCCTGACCCTAAGCTGAACTGATCATCCTTCTCACATCTGCTCTTTCTCTTACTGGATTTTCCAGGGTTAATGACAGCACCAGTTTTTAGATCCCCGAGCCAGAAATCTTAGAGTCACTTTGATTCTTCATTCTCTTTTACCTACCCACCCCCATACTCTGGTGGGCCAACGAATCTTACATACTGTTTCTTCTTAGTTCTGGTCTTTAACATTGTTTTTCTTGATTATGACATCAGTATCTCTGCCTCTATTCCTGCCCCCTTATACCCATCCTCCTCACTACAGCCAGAGAGAACTTCCTAAAATATGAAAGGGCAGGTGTCCTCTCTTGCTTGTAATCTTTATAGAATATACCTCAACATCTCCAGCTAACTTCTGTTTCTTCTCCTACCTTATCTTTAGAGGTAAGGGTGTTAGAAGGATTTGGGAGCTGATCAAGAAAAAAAGATATGGCCATGAGAGGCAGTAACCCACAGCAAGCTTTACTGAGCAATGCTTGAACAGGTTTGCATGTGGGGAAAATCCCTCACAGTAAAGTCTGTCCAGAGGCTATGGTGCAGGGGTCCCCTTGCAGAAGGAGAGGAAGACAAAGGAACTCCTGAGGGAGAAAGAGATCAGAGAGGGACCTTAGGTCTAGGTGATACATGCTCACAAGGTGGGAGTCTCTGGATTAGAGAGTTCCAGAGGGCAGCAGCAGCTCTGGTCTTTACGTCCTGGGGTTTATCTACTGCTAGCAACTGTGTGTGGCAAGATTTTCCAGGGTGGGCAAAACAGGCAGACTCTAAATGGCTAAAAATCTGCTTGTAGGGCAACTGTTTAAATAATTGGATGTGGAAAAGTTTGAGTTTGGCACCAGTGGGCTTTTGAGTTAACAGGTCTCAGCCCTCAGGGAAGAAATAAACAACCGAGGGGCCAATACACAGAGGCCACCTTTGCCTCGTTTATGTAACACTTCTCAACACCTTCTAACAGAAAACCTCCTTGATCCTGCCTGCTGAAACTTAGCTTTCTCCAAATTAGGAATTTATTTTTATATTTCTGTGCTGGTGCCCAAGATGCTCTTATGGGACCTACCATTTAGCAGGGGGGAAAAGGTTGAATAAGAGTTGGGGGCCAGTACTGGAAGAAATAAACCCATTTCATGCTTTTACACCCAAAGAGTGTGATGAAAAGCTTCAGTAAGCCAGTAACGTTAAATGTATCAATTACAGTATTAATTCACGTGCACATAAACGGCTCTACTTCTTCCTCTGCAAACTGAGAGCTCTATTCTTCCAAAATTGTGTCTAATTATTCCAGTCTAACTTTGTTAATTATATTATATATTCCTATTTCTATGTCATCTAAATATTTTATAAGCATGCCTTCATTTAAGTCATTGGTAAAAATACTGAACAGGTTAGGTCCAAATCTGAGTGCCCAGAACACCACTAGAGACCACCCTCTAGGTCAGCAGGAAGACAAATACTTATTAGACATCTTGTACATAAGCACTAAAAGTGATGAGCTCGTGCTACATGTTATCTTATTTCATTCTCATATTAGTCATGGTAGTAGCTAGCTATTATAAACCTCCTTTAGACAGAAGAAGAAATTGGAGTCCAATGTAGCAAAGTAACCTTGCTAAAATTATAAATGGCAGTGTTGAAATCCAAACCCAGATCTGTCCAACAACAAAGTTTTGTTCTTTCTACCAAAACACACTGACCTTCAAAGAGTACTTCTTTCAACCTATTTTATTCCCTTTCATCAATGAGATTTCCCTGCCAAGTTCCTAGAAATTCCAGATATGCTATGCTAATGATAATTTTATAGTGCCATAGCTCAGACACAGGTGTTCTGAAATCTTAGAAGCATGAAGCAGAGAATAAAGGGAGGGAGCAGAGAATAAGCTGTCCAAGAATAGATGTTTGGGACAAGCTGAACTCAGATGTGGTTTGTATATTATTAATATGAATGGGATCTAATCCAGTCGAGGGGGTCCTAGAGGTTCCATATGCAAGTCTCAACACGGGGAACAGGGAGGGCCTTAGTTCCAAGCAGTCAGTAAGGTTGTGAAGGACACGAGTCCAATAACAGTGGTAATGGTATAAGGCAAGGCTCATTGGAAAGTTAGGCAGGGTATCAATCCCCTGAGGAACCAACGAGGCACCTAGTCATCCACTGGACAAAAACAAAAGGAGGAAAGAGAAAATGCAATGGAACAACAGAGGTGACCAGGCTCATTTCTGGAACTCTGAATGCTGGATCCAGGCTCTACCACATGGATGGACTGACTTGGGGATTCAGCTGAGACTGAGCTTGCAGGTGAAGGGCACTCTGACTCCATGTGGGAGACACTGAAGTGAAGAAAGGCAGGAAATATAAAGCTAAACTTCAGTAACTGGAACCTGGCCTGGTTTTTTTTCTTTCTCCAAATGAGACAAATGAAAATTTATTGTTAGCATGAACATAGGAACAAATAATTCTTAAAGCATTGCAGCATAAAATTTCCCAGTTAAATCTATGCTTATGAGCATTAGGGAGATACATAATTTCCCCAGAATTTAGAGACATGTACTTTGACTTAAAGAATACAACTGATTTTAGAACTTTCAAGGCTTAGGGACAAGACTTACCATCACGTGGTTACAACACAGCAGTCATTCAATGTCAATGTTTGGAAGCGCCAAGGGAAAAATCATATCTTGGGAAATTTGCATACATACAGGTAGAAGGATTAATTCCTTCATTTATCTAGAATGTTAGGATACTGGTTAAGTACTACAGAATATGAAACAATTTGTTCCAGGAAAGTACTTTCCATGTACATTTTCTTGGAAAGAATATCCAAAAACATTAATCTTTTAAGAGAGACCTTTTTTTTTTAATGTTGGCAATTTGTTAGAAACTAATTAGATTTTTTAAATATTTTTTTTGTCTTAACTCCAACCATGAAGTAAGGATAATGTATTCCCTTACGAGGAGGCTGTTTCTGTCTGGCTCAATTTGTTAGAGAATTATGAGGCCAGCTGCAATCCCCTTGTAGACCAGTTAGCTTTGTTCATGTTCTTCTGAGACAATCCACTACAGCCTTAACCAGAGCCAAACATCATGAAGATGAACATGTGAACAGGTGAGACGGAAAAAATTCTAACAAGAGCACTAGTTGCTATTGTGCTTTTGCCCACCTATGAGTTTTATTGCATTGTACTCTAATACCATCATCCCACAGAGATTTAAAAGAAAGAAAGATCACTATGGAGAATAGTATGGAGGTTCCTTAAGAAACTAAAAATAGAGCTACCATATGATTCTGCAATCTCACTCATGGACGTATATCTGGAAGAAACTATAATGCAAAAAGATACATGCACCCCGATATTCATTGCAGCACAATTTACAATAGCCAAGACATGGAAGCAACCTAAATGTCCACTGACAGATGAATGGATAAAGAAGATGTGGTATATATATATATACAATGGACTATTATTCAGCCATAAAAAAGAATGAAATAATTTGCTGCCATTTGCTGCAACATGGATGGACCTAGAGATTATCATACTAAGTAAGACAGAGAAAGACAAATATATGATATTGTTTATATGTGGAATCTAAAGAAAAAAAGACAGAAATGAACTATCTTTCAAAAGACAGAGACAAAACAGAAAGACTTGCAGACATAGAAAACAAATTTATGGTTACCAAAGGGAAAAGGGCAGGGTTAAGGATAAATTAGGTGGTTGGGATTAACATATACACACTACTATATATAAAATAGATAAACAACAAGGACCTACTGTATAGCACAGGGAACTACACTCAATATTTTCTAATAACCTATAAGGGAAAAGAATCTGAAAAAGAATATATAAATCACTGTGCTGTACCTGAAACTAACACAGTATTGTAAATCAACTATACTTCAATTAAAAAAAAATGTTTAAAAAAAAAAAGAAAGAAAGGCACTGGAGTCTCCCAGAACAGAAGGCATTTCTCATGTGATTCAATGAAGAAGAAGCAGATCCATAGATAAACCATCAGAACTTCAGAGGCAGACTTTAAATAAGTGGGAGAGGGGCATCCCATCTCTTCTAGGGCCTCCCCAAACTTGACTTTGGACTTTATGAAATCTAGACTCATGTTGAAATACCCCTGGACAATGGATGTTAAATGTAACATTTTATGTTTTCTCAGAGTTTCAGATGAGGGCTCAATAAGAAAGAAATAAAAAAAACAAAAAAACAAACAAAAAAAACAACAACCTTTATATCATAAAGCAAAGGATTGGGTCACCTATGCAGGGAGATCTATGAATTTTTAAAGCACATTCCTCTAGCCTCAGCCATCACCCACCTCCAGGCTAAATGAATAAAGAAGATGAATTTATTTGAGAAGTTTTAAGGAGTTTGAGTATGGTGGTAGTGAGGATTCCTTTGCAGAGATTGTCAGGGTGTAGTGCTTTTTTTTTTCATCTTCCAGGGGAGAGGAAATGGAATGCCTCAGTCTCCTCTCAAGCCATGGAACAGAACAACTTTGGATAATTTGTGTTTTGTTCCCTGAAGTTTGACAGATGAGGGGGCTAAAATTAGTCTCATTCCTGAAAAGAAAGGCATTAGGTTAACCAATTGTCCTGGGATATTAGAGCAAGGAAAGATGGCAGAGATGGGAATGGCCTGTATGTTCAAGGCTGTATGAGCTATCCTAGGGCCAGATGTGGACTCCACAGAAAGAAGCTGGGCTGAGTTTTCCTGAGTGGGACTGCTAAAGAGGAAGGCCCAGATGCATGGGAGGAACCAGCAGAATCCAGAGGTCTTGGAGGAAGATGGCAAGCAATTAACAACAGGAAGTATCTACTATGTCAAAGGAGCTGAGAGGGGGACCTTCAAAGAATCAGAAAAGACTCCATAATGACAGCAACATCAGCGACAACAAAAATCATCATTTTGAATTAGCAACATCCAGAGGGCATCAACACCAGATTCATTTCAGGTAAGACTTTCCACTTTTACTTCTCTTCCCTCTCCTGCTCTGAACCCAGAAGAGCCCCGTGCTCATCATACAGAATGATGGTGAATGAGTAGACAAGAGGAAAAAACAGAGAAGACACTGACCTTAGTAACTCCCTTCAACTGCAGTCTCCTAAGCCTGAAACGTGCCTGAGCTGGGGCAGTATTAAAACTTGAACCCAAATTAGAGAGTGGGATAAAATGATTACACTGAAATGGGCCTTTTATTGTTTAACAATAACCAGAAACATCACGGCACTTGGCCAAGTCCCAGGCACAGTGAAAGAGCTATTTGACAAAGCAGGTTGAGTAGAGAGTGGTGAAAACAAACAATGTTGTTGTCTTTTTTGCACCTAGAATTCAACTTGTTCAATAAACTGGTGGCATTAAGGCACCCTCTGCCCTACAGGGTCAGGCGACTGACTGAGAGAGGGTCATCACTGTAGGAATTACAAGTGAGGATGAACAGAATCTGTCTGGTAAAACATATTCTCTAGGTGTATGCTGCTCTCTTGTTATTTCCCTTTTGTTTGCACTAAGCAGTTAATAATGTCTTATTTTAATGTTCCAGCCTGCTCTCACCTGCTAGTATCTAGTTAGTCCAGAGCTTTACAACTCATGTCCCTTACAGTCATAATGGCATTAATTAGGATGAAATCCCCAAAGAAGGTCCCTCACATCAGAGTAAGAATAGGAACTATAAGGTCCTACTGTCCAACCATAGATAGATAGATTCTCCACTGCCAAACTAGGAAGATGATATTGATGATTGTCTTAAGGAGAGAAATTTTCTTCAAAAATACTATAAAAACATGTGAACGCACACATCTTATAGCTAGCTAGTCAGTTATATTAGAGTAATTCAAGGGTATTCCTTACTCATGAGCAAAAGTACTTGATGTATTGACTTCAGACAGTACACACCCAGTGTTCTGAAAACAGGGATGTCACAGCATATTCTATGCTGAGGCTTGAGTATTCTAGGAACTGGCAATTGCTGGGGGGATAACAGTCCCACCCACCCCAGCTTGAGCAGCAGAACTTTAGATTTATTTTGGTCCCATGTTGTGGACAGTTTTTGGAAAAGTGTTACTTCCAGTGTAACTGCTAAACAATGAAAGAAATGCATATACTACAACAAAGCAAATGTAAAGGAACAGAGCCAGAATTAGGCCATAGCTCAGTGAGGCACTGGTGCATCCAGAATTCATACTCCTCTCCCTCCAAAGCCTGTGTGTTTTCTAGATTCCCCCTTTTACTCCTAAAACCAGTCTTCTGCTCCTGAAACCGCACTCTTAAGAGACCAGTGTCAATGACCTAACTGCCAAAGCCAAGGGCCCTCTTAATGTTTTCACTGTGTGTCCTTGTTTTCACTTTGCAATTAATCATTTGCGTGACTGTTTAATGCTTGCCTTGCTACAGTAGATTATAAGGTCCCATGAGGACCTGTCTCTCCAGTTCACTGCTCTATATCCAGCTCTAAGCACGATGCCTAGTGTATAGCAGTGACTTTAAAAACACTGTTAAATAAATAAAAGGCCCTTAGGGGCCACCTTGCAAGGTGGTTTTGAATGCCAGGCTATAAAGTATAAATTCATTGCATGAGCAATAGGGAGGCACTAAAGATTTCTTAGCTTGTGCCTCTTAGGTTTGACAACATGCTGGAAACATCTGGATGGGAGAAGGGCTGGAGACCTATTTCCCACCACAGGGCCCAAAAGGCTGGAGACATATTTCCCACCACAGGGACAGACGTGCAACCTCTTGCAGCAGACAAGTGAACTTAAACAAATGTCCAAGCAAATAAATCAAATAAACCAAAATCAAATAAATCAAATCTTAACCAGTTTTGTTTGTTTTGTGTATTTGTGTGTGTGCTGTGTTTCTTTCCCCTCACTGACATTACTGGTTAGGTGTCTGAACTGATTAAAAATCACCAATAATGGGGCTTCCCTGGTGGTGCAGTGGTTGAGAGTCTGCCTGTCGATGCAGGGGACACGGGTTCGCGCTCCGGTCCGGGAAGATCCCACATGCCACGGAGCGGCTGGGCCCGTGAGCCATGGCCGCTGAGCCTGTGCGTCCAGAGCCTGTGCTCCACAACGGGAGAGGCCACAACAGTGTGAGCGGCCCGCGTACCGCAAAAAAAAAAAAAAAAAAAAAAAATCACCAATAATTAGGGATACAAGGCCTATAGCCAAAATCAGATGGAAGTGGTTTCTGATCTATTTAGTAGGACCTCTTGCTGGAGAAGCCTTAACTGGACTTCAGTTTTGTAAATATCTGAAAATGGCCAGAGCATCTGTCCAATTTCTCTTTCCAGTAATTTTATATCCTTTCACATGAAGAGTCACTAATGTTTCACTTTCTGGATGGGAGTGGATAGCAGCC
This sequence comes from Mesoplodon densirostris, assembly GCF_025265405.1. NCBI lineage: Eukaryota > Metazoa > Chordata > Mammalia > Artiodactyla > Ziphiidae > Mesoplodon > Mesoplodon densirostris. Next base: position 12,893,654 of record NC_082677.1, on the reverse strand, counting down.
TCTCTTGAGCCAGGAAAAAAAAGTCTGGCTGGAGAGACTCTGGCCTAAGCTTGGGTATCCCTTGGGAAACAACCTCAGTTATAGGAGAAAAAGATCAGGCTATGGGTCAATGCCAATCAGACTATGGCAGGTTTTTCTACCGTAAGTAAGCATTGTCGTTCACATTTTCTTCACGTTAACCTCCTGCTCTATCTTCAACTCCATCTCTTCTAGAAACTCATGTTTACTCAGCCCAGTGGATTTACTAAAGAGTACCTTGTCTCATGAGTCATGAAACCATATTTTATAAACTATATGAAAAATGTGCAGTTAACTTATTTTCAGACACTCCTGGCCTATACTACAATGAATTCATTTTCCCCAGAATTTTATTTCAGTAAAAACAGCCAGAAATTCCAAACTCAGCATTCTGTATCTGGGAGACCAAAAGAAGTATATGCTATTTTCTAAGATTTGAAAGTATCAAGGTTATTTTTTAAAAAAACTAAACTCCCCTCAGAGCTTTAAAATATGAATTTTCAAAATCTTATTTCCACTCAGATTATTAGGACTACATCCATTATATAACCAAAGAAAGCATTTATAACTATATATCCAATAATTCTAACAATATGGTATTTATCATTATTCTTTAGGGACAAATATGAAAATAAGAAGAAATAGGTATTAAAGGTAAAAATATCTATTAAAAGGTAGTCATTGGTATCATAATGGTCTTGGTACACTGGAGTACACTAGAGATGGGTTTTATAGTATAGAATTGTCCAAGCAAGTATGTCACTGTTTTTCCTCACTGCGTCCCTGGTACCTGGTATAGTGCCTGACTGAGCACTACATATATATTTGTTAAATAAATGTTAGTGGATGAATAGATAAATGAACAAGGATGAATGAATCCTTGATTTGATATAAATAACTTAATGGTAGTATGAGATTGTGTTCTCCCCACACTTTTTCACTCATAATCTATTGCATCTGAAGGTCATGCAAATTCACTCTGGGTCTCTGAGCGGCCTAATGTAGTCCCATGGCCTTAGACACAACCTATATGCTAACAACTCCCACTCGACCTGGACCTCTTCCCTGAATTTCAGACTTATCTACCCAACTATCTATCCAAACACTTCTACTTCAGGGTGTGTAAGTGCATGTGCACACGAGTGTGAGCAAACTTAATGTATCCAAAACTGAACTCTGGATTTCTAATCATCCCCCCACAGCCGGCCTCTTTTTAGTCTTCTTCATATCAGCAAATGATAACTCCACACCTCAGACTAAAGCCTTGGGGTCGTCCTTGATTCCTCTCTTTCTCTGCATCCTATACCCAACTCATCAGCAAATCATTCTGCTCTATCCTCAGAATACACTCTGAGTCCAACCACTTCTTCCCACTCTAGCACTAATCCTTCTAGTCAAGGTAAAGTAAGTTCTCTAAAGGGGCAGTTAAAGTAATAGGACCAGATGAGATGCCACAGAACTAAGTTGGAGAGCCCATCTTGGCCTTGCTTGTACCTGTAGATAGCTTAGAATCAAGGCCTATTCTAAATCTTAGCTCTGAAAGAACAACACCCTCCCTTGCCAGGATATGTCAGATGGCCTGGATGTATGTCTTGGACAAAGTTATGCTCTCAGTTTGTCTTCAGTCTGACCACAGTTATGATAAGTTAATGATTTCTCCAGAGCAGTCTGAGTTTTCAGAGTCTAGTTTGCTAGCATCCTCCTGACCATGGCTGAAGAGTGATTATTCACGGGAAAAATATCCTGTCTTGACAAAAAACAGGGGAAAGTTTTAGTTACTTTACACTACCTACTAGTTTCCTTCATCTGAAGGTCATGCTGCATTCATCTCACGGAGATCACCTCAAAGCACATAAAATTGGTCATTTATAACATTCATTTGAAATAAGAATTGTATTTTTCAAAAATGTAAGACGCTGTCAAATCTTCAAGGTACACATGCCTGTCTAAGACCAATCCCTTCCTTCTCTTTTCATGCTCAGTTACATTCCCTGGCCAACAATTCCTAAAGCCTTAGCAAGACTTTCATTTTGAAAAAGTTTACACAAGAGAAGCATCAACAACAGGAGTAATAATAATGGAAATTATTCTCCCCCCTTGAAAAAATTTTAGGTTCTCCTGCTATCTAAAAATTAAATGTTAATGGAAAAATAAGTATCTGTGAAAATATCTGTATAATGACTCTCTTTGAAATTTATTTTGCTTTGTTGTAATTAATGATCCACAGAGTAACATTTTCTTCCTATAAATTAGAGTAGGATTACCTCTCAGGAGAATTTTTGAGTTTTAATTTTTCCTGTGGTGATCTAGGCTACATCCCAAAGCACATTTGCTGGAAGAGGCATCTTATTTTCTCCAAAACTTCACTTGCGCAATGAGCCATGACTGGAATTAAATAGTCATTTTTATAACAAATCAATTATTATCTTTAGACACTTTGTGAGAGTTAACCATTACCACTAAAACATGTCAAAACTATTGTTTAAAGAGTCAGTGGAGCTCCAAATGTTATCTTCAGCCTTAATTTTACATACACTTTTCCAAAAGCCTTTTGATGTGTGCATAGCCCACCAGGAGGAACCCCCAACCTGACCCAGGCCTGAGCAATCACAGTATCCTATGACCCTAAATGAAGTGAGGGGTCCAGAAATAGGCATGTAACCCAAGCAGGTCAATTAGAGCCCTTTCCTTGAAGTGATTTTTTTCAGACATTAAAAGAGAAACACTCTCTCCAGGAGTGCTCAGCTGAAAGGGGCCACTTGACCAGGCTGCGCAAGCTGGAAAAGGTATAAGCAGCTGACCATCCAGGTGTTGATAGGGTGCCACCTTCGCAACTTGAAACAATCCTAGAAATTCTCATTTCCACTTATCAAAGCACAATGCCAAAGCCAACTGGAAATAAGCAGTAAATTTCAACTGAAGCACATTTAAGTGACTTGTCTTCATCCTTTCAACATTTCCCCAGCACAGATGTGCGGGGCAAGCTCTTTGACAGTAGTGTTTTTTATTTGCGATTTTGTTTTCCCTTTCAGGTTCGGAGCTTAGCTTTTATATTCCAAACAGGGAAACTCAGGCAGGCAACTGCAGTTCAGCTCTCTCTGCTGTCATTAGTGCCTGGAGCTATGGATAAATCAGGAACTAGTAGGCAACTTATATAGAAGCAAGATGAGATGAGACGAGAAAGAAGGGTGTGTATGGTCCCTGGGTGGGCATCTAAGAATGAGAGCAGCCCTTCAACTACAGATGAGGCTCCTGAGAGAACAAAGGGCTCTCAAGCAAGGTCTCACGTTGCTAATGGCAACTCAGCCTCCAGCCCCCTTATCAACTGCCTTTCATGGAGGAGGCCCAGCAAAGAACTAGGCTGACTCACGGAGGAGAATGCAGCTGAGAAAAAGGCTGGAGAGGGAGGAGGGCGAGCGGGAATGAGAGTGAGAGAAAACACTCAGGACTCTGAATGAATCTGTGCTTATTTTCAGTTCTATCCCTGCCCTCCCCAGGCACAGGTGCTCCCAAACTCTCTTTTTTTGGTTAAAGTTAATTTGGATTAGGTTTGTACTGCCCCATATATGCTGATTTTAGGCAACTTTAACTCTCTGAGCCTCTTCTGTGCCTCTGTAAAGTGAATACAATAATATACCTTCTCAATGTCCTATGAATAAAGTTTATTAAGAGCTAGTGTAATTGATGGAGGGTACTTATATTTAATAAATGTTACTTGCCTCTTTCATTTACTGAGCCTCATGGTAGGTGTGGAAATTAAAAACGGTACTTCTAACAGCACTGTTCTTTCTAGAAAAGAACAGATGGGGATGGTTTTCCGTGTTGTACCCTACTGCTAAAGACTAACAAAAGCCCAGCCAGGATATCCTTCAAAATGTGCCCATAACTCTAGAACCCAGAAAATAAAATGGCCTCCAAACACAAAATGCACCCACAAAAATGCTGATTTTCTGCCTGGAAATAGTTTTTGTTATTATTATACAGATGAGTACCAAAAAAAGTTCACCCCAACATATGAGTCAGGGATTGCAAGTAGATACAGACACTGCTTGAGGTGGCAAAGGGGTTTTGAAGCCATCTGGAAAGACAAGAGTACCCTTTTCACATTTCTCACAGTATCTGAGTGAAGCCAGCAATGCCTTGAGAGTCTGAGCTCTGGCCGACGTGCCATCCCATTGTGGGCAGACTCCCCTCCAGCCAGGAGTGAAAAAATCTCTCTGCTCTTCCTTAACAAAGCTTTCAAGCCATGAGGGAAAGAACGCGCCAGGTGTGTGTCCTCGGCAAAGTTTGCTAAACATAGCTATTCATTATTTTACCAAGTGCTTTTTTTAGTCAACATTTGTTTTAGTTGGGATTGGGTAATGCAAGCAAGCAATCTGGAGAATATATATATTCATACTCAAAAGAGGTCTTCATGAAAATCACTGATCTGGGGTTTTATCTTGTTTCTTCATCTGGTACATAGCCCTCTGCCTTTTCATCTTGTCTATGTTTCTGTAAAGGTGGTTTTTAGTCCACAGGCTGTAGGATTGTAGTTCTTCTTGCTTCTGCTGTCTGCTCTCTGGTGGATGAGGCTATCTAAGAGGCTTGTGCAAGTTTCCTGATGGGAGGGACTGGTGGTGGGTAGAGCTGGGTGTGGCTCTGGTGGGCAGAGCTCAGTAAAACTTTAGTCCACTTATCTGCTGACAGGTGGGGCTGGGTTCCCTCCCTGTTGGTTGTTTGGCCTGAGGCGACCCAACACTGGAGCCTACCCAGCTCTTTGGTGGGGCTAATGGTGGACCCTAGGAGGGCTCACACCAAGGAGCACTTCCCAGAACTTCTGCTGCCAGTGTCCTTGTCCTCACAGTGAGCCACAGCCACCCCCCTGCCTCTGCAGGAGACCCTCCAACACTAGCAGGTAGGTCTAGTTCAGTCTCCTATGGGGTCACTGTTCCTTCTCTTGGTTCCCAATGCACACACTACTTTGTTTGTGCCCTCCAAGAGTGGAGTCTCTTTTTTCCCCCAGTCCTGTTGAAGTCCTGCAATCAAATCCCACTAGCCTTCAAAGTCTGATTCTCTAGGTCTTCCCAGGGTGGGAAGCCTGATGTGGGGTCAGGATCTTCACTCCAGTGGGTGGAGTGGTATAAGTGTTTGTGAGTCTCCCACCCAGCAGTTATGGGAATTGATTTTATTATGATTGTGCCACTCCTACTGTCTCATTGTGGCTTCTCCTTTGTCTTTGGATGTGGGATATCTTTTTTGGTGAGTTCCAGTGTCCTCCTGTCAATGATTTTTCAGCAGTTAGTTGTGATTCCAGTGCTCCTGAAAGAGGGAGTGAGCACATGTCCTTCTACTCTGCCATCTTGAACCAATCCTATTTATGTCTTAATTGCAATAAAAGTTTGTATAGATAAGCACTATCTACCAAAATACAATCATTTTGCAATCATTTCTTTATTAGATATATAGTCAATTTCCTGAGAAACACTGGAGGGATTTGCTTGTCACATAAATCAGACAAATGATAAGTGTGTATCCTAATCTCTGTTTGTCCCAAATTATCTTAACCTCTTTTACCAAACCAGTGCTTTAATTAATTTTCTTAGAAAATCTAGACCTCACTTTACAATTGATTCAACCAACACTAGATGGCTGGCACTTAATGGGAGGTAGCAGTCCCAGGTGTATGGACAGACTTCCACCTTCCAAGGGTTTCTGACTCAAATCATAAACAGGAACTTAGTTGTTTAATGGAGGATCTTCAACACAAGGAAAGTAACGTGAAAATAACAAGTACTTTCCTGACTTGCAGAGGCAAATGGCACCATTTGTTTCTTAAATGCTACTGAAGTAGCTAAGACAATTTGGGAACTTGAACAAGCCAAGTTGATTTTATTTTCAAGGGTAGTTATTTCACTCTTCCCCTTCCCTTTACCTCTTTAAATTAAACCTGTTAACTAAGTAAGTGTAATTCTGTAAAGGATAATCATTCATTTAACTCTACCTATGATTTCTTTACATTTTTAACTTTCTAAAACGTTTAACTTCCCTTATACTAACAAAGGGAATGATGTATGCTACTTAATGAACACTGGATTCTTAGAGGAATGAATATTAAAAATGTATAAATAATAGCTCGGATTTGACTCTTTATTATAAAGATTAAAGTATGAAAAAATGGATTTTGGTATGTTTTACCATGTATCACCTTTCTCATTTGTGAATCATTCACTATTACCATTCTAAGTCAATTCTATATCTTGGGAGACCAGAAAATGTAATGACATGGCTCTCACAAATTTGAAAACAGTCTACAATGCTAATATATTAATTTAGATCATTGTCATCACCACTATCATCATTTATAGAACTAATATGTTCTAGTTACTACATGCTTAATATGCAAAATCTTATTTATTTCTCATGAAAATGCTGGGAGGTACAAAATATTATCATCTCCATTTTGCAGATGAGCTAACTGAGTCTTGCCAATATCAACTTGCTCACTGTGATACAGCTTATCAAAGGCAGAGCTGGAATTCAGTCTTAGGCTGACTCCAAAGGCCTTGAGCCATAGATATGCTGTCTCTGTGATATCATTTATAAAATTCCTTTAATCAGAAAACATAACCAAGATAAGATAGAGCACTTGACTCTAATTGGGGGGAGGACAGGATTCTGATTTCTCCTAAGAGCTATGTATAAGGGTAAAATTTTGGAGAATTCCAGATTGAACTACCTAGAAATCATCTAACTCAGTGAGCAGACCTATAGTAGGAAGATTCCATAAACAAACCTTTCAGCAAAACACAAAGCTTTGCATCCACAAATAAATGCTGACCTTTCAGAATAATGGCTTAGTATTTATCAGAAATGTAGCCCTAGCAAAACCACCAGCGAGCCTCATGGACTCAGAATCCACACTGAAAAATGGGAAGGATTGTAGCTTATTTCTCTGATTCCATGTTCTTATAAGATTTAAATAGCTAGACAACTACACATCCAAACTATTTTTTAAGACTATAGCTCATAAAGAAGGAACTGCTACATAGTTGCTATTTGTTGGTGTTGATTTAGGCAACTGGAAGGGTAATTTAGACTTCTGGTTTCCTTAAACTGTAGATAAGTGCTATCATCTCATTGCTTCTTTCCTGATCAGAATCATTACACCTCAAACAGGGTTGACTTGTGCACCAGCAGATGGCTCAGGGGCTGGCTTGGACAACACCAGGAAGGGGAAACTGGTTTTCATCTTCCTGGTTCCTGGTTTTCCACCATTACCAATAGCTTTAAAAAAAAGAAAAAATTGCCCTTCCCATTCTGTCCTGTTTTAATGTGCAAATATTTTTGAAAGCACAAAAATATTACTATAACACTTCCTTGAGGATGATTGGATTTCTCTTTGTCTTAACAAGAGAAATTTAGGCTTGACGAGGAGCGATGTGCTTCTGAGAAAGGACCCCGAGATGGAAGCCAGTGGTAGAGTGAGGTAAAATGCGTGCTGGATTCAATAATTTTGCAAACTCTGTCTATAATTTTTACAAAAGCCCTGAAAGATGCGTTTTATTTGCATTTTACAGAAGAGGTTCCAAACCAAAATCTGTCTTCCTTCAAAACTCATTTTCTTTCTCCTGCCATGGTAAGCTACTATTAGGTGATCAGTATGCAGAGTGATGGGAATGATGACCTAAATAACTAATGATGTCTTTCTCTATAAAACAACATGCATTTTTTATTTGTCTAAGGTCACATAGGCAACATATCATGAGTATTAACTTGAATACTTGATTACTATTAAAATTCTTGAAAGCTCCAGGAGATAGAAATAGGAAAAAATACACTAGAAAAAAAAAAAAATCTCAGACTCTCATTGTGTAACTTTAGCATATTAATCTCTTTGAGCCTCAGTTTCCTTGAGAATAATCTCATAAAAGAATTTTTTAATCTAACTTTAATTTTACTATATTTGAAAACCTGAAAGTCCACTCAAAATTTATAATACCAAAATCCTTGTCACACCAAAGATTTGACAGGCACTGTCAAACAATTTGAAGAAATATCTAAATGAATGACCTTTTAAAAAATGTTTCTGGCAGGAGAGTTAGGTGACTTGTGCAAGGTTGTATAATTATTTGACTACATAATACATATCAACTATTCATATATTTTCCACTGTGATATATAAAAAATATGAATATACAAAGTTTTCATATATACATTTATAGTCAAGACTAGATTTCAAATGCTACTGGACAGAAACCATGGCATAAAAAAATCCAGTATAGTATTACTATATTGTAATTTGTCATTACATTCCATTGTAATTTGGAATGTCCTTTTGTACTTACCTTTGTGTGTGTGTTTGACATTTTTGTAATTTGCACTATTTTGAAAACAGTAATGAAATCACACTATGAAAATGACTAAAATAGACTAAGAAAAGTTACATAGCTTCCCATTCTCATTCAAAGAGATAATCTTATACTGATGTAAAATGCAGCCTAAAATAAATTACAATAATCTAGCATTTATTTTAGCTATCTTTCCTGGATTTAAAAAAGTAATCAGAAGTTTAGTCTATAGACTTACCTAAAGGATTCAAACCTTCCTGTAAAGATAAACTAAGATGGAGACAATAAGGCTAACAGTAATATTGTGGGTAAGCAGTTAATCCCCATAGACTTGTTATGTCATGTTCTACTGGGGAACTCAAAGCAGGGGCAGTAATGGACCTATCCTCTTTGGGCCTTAGAACCAGACACAGCGGGTGGAGGAGAAAGGACTGGAATTCAAGATGTACAATACTCACAACATTCCATGTTTAGTAGTGAATTTGTCAATTAAATAGTAAAAGATTGAGAATTTAATAATGAATGTTCCAATTTATTAAATACATCTTACTTAGAAACACATTGAACTGAATTTTAATTGAGACTATATATTATTGGTTCATGCTGTAATCACCTGCAGATTATCTACATAAGTTGTGTCCCTGAATGTCAGATGTGTTCACCCACAGCTCACTGGGCCAGGTCGCAGACCACCTGCCCAGAGGCAGGTCACAGCCCTTCCTGCAGCGGCCCCCATGCCCTCTTCTAGTCTCTGGACAACTCCACCAATGAGAACAAAGCCCACTATGTCTGAAAGTAACACAATTTTCATCAAAATGAAGTTCATCAGTTTTAAAACATTTGCTCTCTCTTTCAACACTGGAAACACCGTTATTATTTTATTTTATTGGTTCTCTCATTTCCCAGATACATTTATCCAGATGTCTGGACTGTTTTCTCTTTCACCACCCTTGCTCACTAACCAGACTTCACTTTGTCCAACTTTTATCAGTTCACCAGGTCCTCTCTAGAGACAGTTGAATCAAGAGTTGCTCAGAACTAGAAATAAACTTTTTCTTCCCAGTAAGGAAATTGTTTTCTTGATAATCATTTATATTTAATGACTAGAGTTATTTTTCCAAGGAATTTTATTTCATTTTTTTTGGTACGCGGGCCTCTCACTGTTGTGGCCTCTCCCGTTGTGGAGCACAGGCTCCGGACGCGCAGGCTCAGCGGTCATGGCTCACGGGCCCAGCTGCTCTGCGCCATGTGGGATCTTCCCGGACCGGGGCACGAACCCGTGTCCCCTGCATCGGCAGACGGACTCTCAACCAGTGCACCACCAGGGAAGCCCTTCCAAGGAATTTTAAATGAATAACATTTAAATCCACATTTAGTATGAAATTTCTCATCCTATCATCTTCTGATCTGAGTCATGACAGAAAAAAATATAGTTCCTCCATCAATATGTGTAGACAACTCCTTCAGAATGAGCATGACCTAGATTTTAGTTGGTAAAGTAACTAATTTATTGGAGAAGAATATCAAATATGCAATTGTTAAACTACTCTGTTTTCGTCAAACCGTCTTTGTAACATAACCAAGTTTGAATGAGATGTCTCAAAACATTTGAATAGTTAAGATAATAATCAATCAGAAACCCACCAGATATCAAATACAGATACCAAGTTATTCCTTTTTAAAAGGCACAATAACCAAATATGGAATGCCAAAGTCATTTCATGCTAATGTTCAGAATCCCTAAACATCAGATGGTGATATAATCCCATATTTGTGTAATATAGTAACAACTGAAAATAATGATAGAATCATTTAAAATAAAGGTCTAACAGGAAAGTTTACACAGGTGCAAAAAGCATTTGTATTACATATAGCATATTTTAATTATACTTAATCTCAAATAAATATTCTACGAAGTGCTGGAAAGGCTTTGTTAGCCCAGACACTGAAACTGTTTTAAGTCCTCTGAGAGCGTGAGACGTCTCTTACTTCTATGTGCTCCACCAGACTAGCACAGTGCCTGCCTCAAAGAGCGAGGCAAACCACCTGCCCTGGTGTCAGGCAGTGTGTTCAAGCTCTTCACAGGCCTCACTCCTCATGATCCAAAACAGAAACTTTCAGGTGGATTATGGAAACCCACACATTTATGTTCCCTAGGTGCATCTCATGCACAGTGAAGTCTGATAACTACTAACATAAAAAGTTACTCAGTAAATGTCTGGTGACTTTGGAACACCAATGAGTGAAATGCAGAAGAACTACATTCAAATTTGCCATTGGAAAAATGTTATCTGGACACGCAGCCCAGTATTCTCCCTCAAAGAGACTGATGACACTAAATTGCCATACTTTTCATTATTTTCATTGGTTAATATCAAAAACTCCAATCACACCTGCTCCACCTTTCAAACCCTGTCACTGGCAGGAATTACCTTTGTAAAATCAGAAAATTCCTCTGAGTACTCGCTCTCTTTTCCTAGCTTCTCCCTCGCCATCTTGGCCTTAACTTGTCTGAAGGTACCCATTTCTCTGTGACCCTCTCAAGTGATGGCTCACACTGAGTACCTCAGGGTGCAGAGGGCATGTTGATACAATGGACTGAATGTTTACACCCCCCAAAATTCACATGTTGAAGCCCAATGCCATGGTATTTGGAGGCAGAGCTTTTAGGGGGTAATTAGGTCATGAGGATGAAGCCCTCGTGAATGGAATTAGTGGCCTTATAAATAGAGATATGAGAGAGCTTTTGTCTGCCATGTGAAGGTAAAGCAAGAAGGTGGCCATCTGCAAGCCAGGAAGAGGGTTCTCACCAGGAACCAAACTGGCCAGTACCTTGATCTTGACTTCCCAGCCTTCAGAACTGGGAGGAAAAATTTTTGCTATTTAAGACACCAGTCTGACTAAGACAGTTGGTATCTGACTGGTTCTCCACTGTCACTTCCAGAACAATTAGGAGGCTGATGCTGTAAGCCAGGTTGGAGATGATGGCAAATTTAGACTAAAATTTGTAGTACTGGGAATAGTGAGAAATGCTTAGTCTTGAGATATCAGTGCTCTTCAGTGCTAAGTTATCAGTGCAAAGTTCTCTTTGTACCTTCTCCTTAGGCAAGCTCATCTGTGTCCGTAACTTCAATTACCATCCACACATGGGTGACTCGCATATACATGTATATTTCTTTGAAATTCAGACCCTTATAACCAATTGATTACTTGGCATCTCCACTCAATATTCTCAAAATCATCTCAAAACCAACAAAGTTTTTTCTTCCCCAAAGTTTAACACAGCCCTAACCTGCACACCAACCTGGTCCTCCTCCAGAGTTTCCCAACTCAGAAATGGCACCACCGCCCATCCTTATACAGTGGTCATGGATTTCTCCATTCCTTTATCGTCTCATATATATTTATCAGTGAGTCTGTTTATTTTACCTCCTAAATATTAGATCAATAGACACTTCTGCATCTCTATCTTCATTCCCCTGGTCCAAGCCACCATTTTCTCTTACTAGCTAGTTTCCTTGCAAATCACTTTTATTTCTCCTCTAAGTCTCCTTTCCTCAGTGCAACAAGAGCAATCCTAACAAATGTCAATGGTTTCTCATTGTTTTTATGATGAAAACCAACATTTTGGATGCGATTATGATAAGGTCTTACATAATTCTCCAGTCATATTTTCTATCAGTACTATCCTTAGAGCCAGGAGAGGGACCTCTGTTGGGCCCCTCACTTTGGACGTTTTCCCATACTACACACACACACACACACATATGTGTACACATACAAAACACATTAAGAAACACATGGGAGCTTCTGTCACTAGAATAGGCATTTCACCCTAACACAGTACACCTCATTTCCCTAAACATGTACTCCTTGATAGACACTCAAAGGCCATAAGGGAACATTTCTCCATGTCTTTTCCAATATGTCCTCAAAACAGAAGGTGCTGGCCTCCAAATGCCATGAAGGTTTATAGATGTTTATATCTCTGCTAACAGCAGGAGGACAGTGCTGCTTCAGAATGCAGAGAGGGTTTAAGCAACATAAATTCTGAGATTAGAGTTTAGTAAATCGATTAATTTGTCAAATCCTTCTTCTCTGATAGCATGAATGTAATAGATTCTTGTATAATTCTACAATATGTGTATGTTCCACACATATTTCCTCCCGATAGACTGTAACCTATACGAGGGCCAGGACTGTGAGGGTTTCTTGTCCACCCTGGTGTTTAGCATAGCCACATAATGAATAATGAATATTTGTTGATTAAATAAATAAATGTAGAATCAGACAGAAGTGGTGGAGTCACTCAGGCAATTCATTTAACCTCTCTGAAATTTACTTTGTCACCTAAAATGAGGATAAATACACCTACCTCACAGGGTTGCTTATGACTGTAACAGCATAATGCCATGAAGAGCACACAGACCCTGTAATTACAATTTATAATAATTCAGTAAATTATAGAAGATGATGTCAATCTTTACCATCATCAGGATTTCCCAGATCCTACCATACTGATTAATGCTATGCTTATTTTTCCAAGTTTTCAGAACAAATTGCCTGGAAACTAAATCATAGTGAGCAATTATACTGGAAAACTAAATCCAATGCTTTTTTCTTTTGTTGCCAGTTGTTTTCACAAGATGAGAGCTATAACGAACAAGTACAGCTGAATTTTAACTACAGAGGAGACATTTTATTAAGTGACTCTATTGTGCTGACATAAAAATTGATCCTGCACCATACTGACTCCCTTGAGCCTCCATTTGTAACTTAACACTCTTTAATTCTCTTCTAGTTATCTGCAGATGGCATTTGAAGAGCATATCAGAAAATCACATCTGAAATTATATTCTGTATCAGAGAGCATTTACTGTTAACTGCCATTACTTTATCATACAGATCTTGTAACATGAGTCTAATTATATTTGTGTGAATACATTTGTCCTTCCAACACTCTGGCTCTCGGTATCTTGACTTTCTTCTCCCCCAGTGATGTCATCCTTCATGCTACCTCAACCACTCACCCTCATGGTTGTAGCATTGAACTTGATATTACTGATGTTTGCAGACCCACCAAATCTCAATTTCCAGCCATTCCACACCTTTCTCCTCAAACTTCCAACATCTTGTTGCCTCTCTTCCCACCCACTGATGACCTTGCTTCCTTCCCCACCCCCAAAATAGAAGCACTCCTCTATTCTCTTTTTCAATACGGCAGCCAGATTGATCCTGACAGAGTGTAAATCAAATCATGCCATTCCTCTGAAGAGACACCACCCTTCCATGAGTTATTATCATGCTCAACATAGAAGCCAAGCCCTACCATGGCCTCAAAGCAGAGTAAAAAAGAGGCACTGTTGATAACTATATCAGGACAAGAGGCATAAACTGGGAATCTTCTATGCAAACTGGTAAGTATATTTCCCCTACATAGGTCTGGCTTCCATGAGCTCTCTGACCTTATCCCCTACTGGTTTCCCCTTGCTCACTCTGCTATAGAGTGTGAGGAACTTTCTGTCCCTCAAACACACTAGGCACATTTCAGTCTAGGGCTTTTTCTCTACTAGTGTCTTTGCCTTAAACATTCTCCAAGATATCCTCTGCATTCACGCCCTCTCCTCCTTCAAGTCTTCACCTTCCTCAGTGAGGAAAGACCTTGCCTTGACCCATGATCTAAAACTATCACATACCCGCTCAATCCTCTTTCTCCTGCTTTAGTTTTCTCTTTAGCCATTATCCCCATCTACTATACTATATAGTTTACTTATTTGTTTTGTTGTTGTCTGTGTTCTGATACACAAATACACAAGTATGTAAGATCTCTTTGGGCAGGAATTCAGGAGAGGGCCTTTTTTTGTTGCTGTTCCAAAACTGGAAGAATACAAAAGACCCTCAATAAACATTTACCTTTAAGTCTGACTTAGAGTGACTCAAGTTCTTATTCAGTTCAGGTAGCCTCATCCATCTAACATGGTCCATTCTCACAAGAAATGAGACTTTCAGCATCTTAAATGTAGACTGGATGGGTAAAAAGAAAAATCATGTAAAACATTAAGTGAATAAGAATTATGCTCATGCCAGAGCAAAGGAAGGTAAGAAAAGATGAGGGTTTTGTGGGCTGGAGTAGAAGAAAGGAAGTGACCCATAAGCTTGGCCTTGAAGAAAATGGAACTTGAAGGTAAGAAGAAGAAAGGGAGCTTTCTGAGCAGGAAGAAAAAGATTGGCAAAGCAGGAAGACAGAAATGAGAATGATGTCTTAGTTCAGATTTTTCCACAAGCAGACCCTGAGCGGGAGGTAGTTTGAGTGTGATGCTTGGAAGCACATGTGAGGAAGGAGAGAAAGTGACACAGAGAATGGACAGAAGCCAATGAAGTGTAGCCAACTGTAGCTTAATTCTCCTAGAGAATTCTGAGACACCATACTAGCTTCCTATCGCTGCCATAACAAATTTACCACAAACTTGGTGGCTTAAAACAAATTTATCATCTTACAATTCTGGAGGTCAGAGGCACAAAAATGGGTCCGATAAGGTTAAAGCCAAGGCGGCAACAGAGTTGTATCCCTTCCAGAGGCTGTATGAGAAATCCTTGACTTTACCAGGTTTTAGAGGCTGCTCATATTCACTGGCCTAGGGCCCCCTTCAGGCAATGGCATCATTCTACTTCCATTACCACATCTCTTTCTCTGACTCTCCTGCCTCCCTCTTTTTTCCTGATAAGAACACTTATAACTACATTGAGACCACCTAGATAATTCAGGATAATCTCCCCATCCTAAAATTCTTAATTTAATCACATCAGCAAAGTCTCTTTTACCATGTAAAGTAGTATATTCATAGGTTCTAGAGGGTAGGATGTGATATCTTTGGCGAGGAGGTGGTGTTGGGGTGGAGGGGGTCGAGTTGCATTGTTCTGCCTATACAGATATCATGTGGAAAAACTTCAGAATCGGGCCTCCCTGGTGGCGCAAGTGGTTGAGAGTCCGCCTGCCGATGCAGGGGATACGGGTTCGTGCCCCGGTCTGGGAGGATCCCATATGCCGCGGAGCGGCTGGGTCCGTGAGCCATGGCCGCTGAGCCTGCGCGTCCGGAGCCTGCGCGTCCGGAGCCTGTGCTCCGCAACGGGGGAGGCCACAACAGTGAGAGGCCCGCATACCGCAAAAAAAAAAAAAAAAAAAAAAAAAAACTTCAGAATCATTCACTCCAACACCAAGGATGGGGAACCTGGGACATATTGCACTGATTTCTAGCCCTGACCATTGTTTGAAAGTTGCATTGGATTGTACCTGCCTGCAGCTGAGCAAATTCTCAGATGCAGGAGGAAGCCATCAAGCAGAGATAAAGGTGCTGGAGATGGGATGCTGTCAGTGGGCAGAAATTGTTCTGAGGGCAGGGCATCGTTGTATGTGGTAGCCAAGGAGGACAATTAGGAGTGTGTGTGGGGGGGGGGGGAACCACAGGATATAGTACTTGAACAGATAAGACTGGCACAGATTATGCAGTAGTCCAAAGGCTAAATCGTTGACTTTAGGAAAACATGAATTTTTAAGAGAAGAGATGAAAGCAATATTTTAGGGATATTTATCTCACAGAAAAGTACTGGGAGCCCAGTCCTCTAATAATCCAGAGGTAAGGTGACGGAATGCCACTACTAAAGTTTAGACCTGAGAACTGAGAGGAAGCAGTAAGGGCAGAAGGAAAATTAAGGCCTAAGTACTAAAAATAGGAATCAAGGGAAAGAAAGAAAAATCAAAGATATCATAAGATTTCTATCTTAAAAGGCTGAAATGATAGTGATTGTAAGGAGTTGAGAATGAAAATTCATTTGAAAGAATGGATAGGTTCAAGTTCAGTCTCATTAAATTTTAGATAAGATGATGGTGGTATATATCTAAATGAGCTGTCAAGTCATAAAAATTCCTCTAAATTATCCCTTATCTACACATTTCCAGTTAAGTTGGAAATCTTATTCAAAACAATTAAGATAATTACCATTTCATTTTGTGTGTAGTAGAGCAAATATTTTGACATTTTTCATCAGTTCAGTTCCATTAGTGTATTTCCAAGCTCATCTAATATCAGTTTTATAGAATACTTAATATGAAAGTAGACTTTCTTGGAACCAGAGTTTTATACTAGAAGTTATGTAATAAGTTACAGTATTATGAATATACTTTCCAACTACAGACAAACCAGAAAAGCAGATTGTATATTGAAAACCACATTGGTCTCAGAGTCCATGCATGTGGATCAGAGTTCTACCTAGCCCTTATGCTACCTAACTGTGCAAACTTGGGAGAGTCACTTAAATGCTTTGAGTCTGTATCATTATTGATCCTAAGGGAGGTGGAGTAGGTTCTCTCCTAGCTACAGAAGCCTCAGCTCTCAGCAGACAAACTGCTAAGTTTATAAGCAGTGTAGTCAAATTCTAATCACTCCACTATAGTACACAGTTTATCTGAGTATATTATTGAATTGACTGCTTTTTAAAGCCAAAGTGAAAAAATATGAGTGGTAAGCAGTATGTTATTAATGCATAAATCAATTCACATGTTGTGAACTGGAACTACCATGACACAACCTACATTAGAATTATTAATGATATCTTATACTTGGTAGCATTTTACAGAGTTCTTTTAAACATTCTTCACTTAATCTTAAAAACTACTCCATACATGTCTTAATATTTATTTCATTTTATAATTGAGGAAATAGATTCAGCTGGGCAACTGCCCAAGGTTAAACAAACAGTTAATCACAGAGTCCAGATTCAAACTCACCTCTAGCACCAAGTCCAACAGTTTTTTATAACACTAAGATATTTCTCATTATGCCAGGCATGGAATGTCTAAATGTAACTTGAGGTATTAGAATAAATTTGGATTTATTTAAATAGAATTTGACAATTACATAAGCATTATCTTTTGTAATGATTACTTTTTCTGTTGTAGAATATATAATAAGTGTTTAGATTGCTTACTTATCTATCTGGGGAAGGAGATTCTCAAGGGTGAAGAATATGTCTGTTATCTTTATCTGCCATGTGACCTGGCACAAAGTAAGTTCTAAAATAGTTTGATGTCTGAATGAATATAGTGACTTGAACTGGCATATCCATAGAGTATTTCATCATTGTTTAATACTTGTAATTACTGACTACTATCTTTATTGAGTGAAAGATGTTAAAAGCTGCCATACATTTTCACAGGGTAGTTATCTCAACTGTCATACAAAAAGAAAAAAAAAGCTGTAAGCCAGGGAATAGACAAATTCATAATAATAGTTGAAGTCTTTAAAAATACTCTCAGTAATTTATTGAACAATGAGATATTTAAAAAGGCAAAGATAAAAAAGACCTGTATCTGTCATTTTATATAATGACATATTTATACCTTCAACAACTATAGAATACACATTCTTTTCAAGTGTACATGGAATATTCACCAGGACAGAATGTGTTGGGCTACAAAGTAATTCTTAATAAATTTAAAAGATCGAAATTTTACAGAGCACATTTTCTGATCACAACAGAATTTAACAAGAAATTTTTGGAAATAGCAATAAATGTAATTATATTCCTATATACCAAACCATAGAATGCTTTTATATGTACATGATTTTTTTGCCCACCACATAATAGGTGTTCAGTATGTATTTATAAAGGATGGATGAATAAAGCCACTTTCTTATGATTATAAAAGCTCTTTGTAAGTTAGGGGAAAAAAAACTGTGAAACAGTGAAGGTTTTATTAAAAATTAGAAATCCAGTCTTTATAATTCAGACCACATTTTTCAGTCCTCAGATAATCATATCATAATATACACCAGGCAAATATTTTTACCTGGTTGGATGAAATTGAGCACAAAGATAAACGAGTCAAGTTATCCCCCAAATCATTTTACCTCTTCCCCGAGGAGATTTAATGTTAGGTCAAAAGGCTAAAACAGGCAGTCGCTTTCCACTTCAACCTGAGAGCAACAAATTAGCTCTTAACTCTTTGACTCTCACAGGTTGTGCAGCTTTTCTTTTGTGTTAAATATTTAACGTCCCAAAAAGGTTTAAGGATGCCTTTTAGAATAATCTAACATTACATATTCTCTGTTTCCTGTATGATGATCCCTTCATTTTACTCCTTGATGCAGCATGTAACTAAATTCCTAAGAAACCCAGTTCACAATCACACCACCCAAACCTTTGGGCCAGTGTACATGTTTGTCTTCATGAGTGTTTGGAAATAATTAATGAATATCTCAAAATTTGAATAACAAAAATATCATTTTTATTACCATTTTTAGGACTATTTCACAAACTCTAGGACAAGTTCATTAAAATCAGCTTACTTACATTTTGAAAGAATTACAGAAAAACAAACATATTATTTCTTGAGAAAGCATTGTTCCAATATCCTAAGGCTACCAAGAATTTTATAAATAATCTCCTTGCCTATTGCTATCATAATCAAGGCAGTTCTTATTGTAAAGAACATTTGAGAATTTAACAAGCATTAAAACAATGAAAACTCTGGATAAGGAAGGGGTGAAGGTATCCAACAGGAGCTAATTATGCCTAAGCTGAGCTGTGAAGACTCAGTAAGATCTACCTAGGTAAGAGGAAGTTGAGGGGGAAGTATTTCTGGAAAAGGCAACAGCAAAAGTGAAGGCAAAGAAGCAGAGAAAGACGTGCGTGTTTGGGAAACTGCAAAGAGTTTGATAAGCTTGAGGCAAAAGTTGACCAGGAGAGTGTGATGAAAAATGAAACTGAACAGTTTGTCAGGGACCTGATTATAAGCTGCCTAGGACACTGTGGCAAGATAGCAAGGATTTTGGATTATATCCAAGCAACTATGGAAAACCACCTGGGAAATTTTAACTGAGTGGTGACATGATCATATTTATAAAAGAACACTTATTCTGGTGGTTAATATTAAGTGCATTCAGAATAGTCATAAATATCAATGTAGATACTTTGAAGGCCTGACCTAAGTTGATGACTGAGGATAATAATATGGGAGTACACTATTTTTCCTTCTCTCCACATTTCTCACCAATAACTCATAAAATTAAAACACCACAACAAAAAAAGAAAATATTGGGCTGTGACTTCCAGTTGGTGACACTGAAAAAAAAGAAGTGAGCTTTGGGGACAAACCCACACATCAGAGAGATCACTGGCCTCCTCCCAACTGAGTCCATACAGTAATCAAACCATATCAGAGCCCTGGATCTGCCTTTTTTAAATTATTTTATTTAATTATTGATATATTTTATAAGTTTAAGGTATATACTGTGTTCATTTGATACACTTATTCATTGCAATATGATTACCATCTAAGTAGCTTTAGCTAAAATTTCTATCACATTAAATAGCTATCATTTCTTTTTTTGTGGTGAGAACATTTAAGATTTAGTCTCTAGGCAACTCTGAAGTATTGGGTTGGCCAAAAAAGTTCATTCGGGTTTTTCCATTACATCTTATGGAAAAACCCAAATAAACTTTTTGGCTAACCCAATATATAATACTGTATTGTTAACGATACTCATATGTTGTGCATTAGCTCTCCAGAACTTATTCATCTTCTAGTTGCAATTTTGTACTCTTTAACATCTCCCCAATTCTACCAGCCCCTGGTAACCAACATTCTACTCTCTGTTTCTGTAAGTTTGGCTTTTTTAGATTCCACATATAAGTGAGATCATACAGAATTTGTCTTTCTCGGTCTGGCTTATCTCACTTGGCACAATGCCTTCAAAGTCCATCATGTTAGGGGCTTCCCTGGTGGCGCAGTGGTTGAGGGTCCGCCTGCCAATGCAGGGGACACGGGTTCATGCCCCGGTCCGGGAAGAACCCACATGCCACGGAGCAGCTGGGCCCGTGAGCCATGGCCGCTGAGCCTGCGCATCCGGAGTCTGTGCTCCACAATGGGAGAGGCCACAACAGTGAGAGGCCCGCATACCGCCAAAAAAAAAAAAAAAAGAAAGTCCATCATGTTGTTGCAAATGGCAGGACCTCCTTCTTTTTGAGGTAGGCTATCAGGCCCATCTCTTTATATACCACTTTTCCCAGGTTTTATTTCAGGGGTTTGAGCAGGCTGTATGCCATGCAGTGGTTTCCCCAGGTAAGCCCTGAGATCTAGACCTGGGGTAAAGTATCAGGAAGTCTCATTCTGATCACAGATTCAAGCTTCACTTTCCAATCCAGCTTTAGTAATAATAAAGCTAATATTTTAATCTTTATCTGAAGGCCATGTCTGTTGCCGATTGATTCTCAGAGAGAAAAATCGATTTCATAGGACTGGATGACTAAAGGTGGAGAAAAAGAGGGGAAGGGGAGACACAGGCAATCCCTGCATACAAGCCTTTCTCAACAGCTTCTCCACCACAGTCACCAAGAACTGCAATTCAGTGAAAAGGTCAATGATTAATGCAGCTTGGAAAAGAAATTTCTCTCTAACATGGAATCTTTGGTCTCAGTGGATTCAGGCAGAAATGCTCTGGCAGAACATTCAAGGAAAGAAGCAGTGCCAGAATATACATCCTCAGCCCACTGTACGACCAGAATGCAAGCAGCCCTCCATCTGCTCACTACCCATCACTTTTCCACAGTCAGTCAAAGGCACAGCCAAGGGAAACAGCTTTATTAACACCACATGGCTATTGACTTCCCTGCAGGTAGGCTGAGGACTGGAACCCCCTCAAATTAGGGACCCACCCAGAGATGATTCACATTTCTGAGAAAAGCACTGGTAAGACATTAAATGGCATGCAAAAGGCATTTGTCATTTAAAGTAAAATTAAGTGTCACCGACATCTCACATGAAGACTATATATAAACTGTGTCCCATTTTTCCTTTTTTCACTATTAGGACCTGAAATCCACACAGGGCCAAAATCCAATACTCCATCATCTATTGGCCCTCATCTTTTCTAGCTCCCTCTGGGCCTATGGTCTCATGTTGTGAAATTCAAAACTATTCAAAGAAATTGTGTGTTGTGGATTGCAAACTTCTCAGTTAACCTGCTGAATTCATTAGTTTTTTGTTCATAATGATATTGAGAATTAGGACAAATGTCATAATATATGAACTGAAATCAATAAAGCATTTCAGTAGTGTATAGGACTTCATGTCATCTTAATATATCCTGAAGCATAAAGCCTTTCAAAAATATATTAGTGCTTAAAGAAATGGGTAAAAACAATAAATGCATGTCCTTGATATATTTCATATCAATAAACAATACCACACACAAAACTTTGATTGCAATCTTGACTGAAGGACATTGATGTATTATACATTCTACTGTTTTTATATCTGGGATGTCATTAATTGAAGAAGAGTTCATATGAACTACTTCTTGCTGCTCCTAATATAAAATGAAGAAAGTTTTCACATAGTCAATTTCTTCACTATTTTTCACATAAGTGAACCCTCTGTGTTTTCTCCTCCCCAGGAGAGTAGGCATTGAAAGTGATTTCTTTCAACTTGGCTGTTTTTCTTCGAAGAAATCATTAAATTTCAAAGAAAGCATTGGGTCACCTAGCACACAGCCATCAATCAATTTACTGAATGAATTGATGAATGATCACATATGATCCTGACTCATCAATGCAGAGAGGAGGAAAGGTAATTTGGGTAAAAGAGATAAAAGAATAACTTCCTTCTAATGAGCAAGAATCCTATTTTTAAAAAGAGAAAGGAAACAGTAGAAAACCAGAAGATAATCACCCAAGAGCTATTTTTTTATTCAGCTACATATACAAATGCACACACAAACTAATCCCACCTCTATCACACCTCAAGTAAAGCTAAAGTTGTATTACAAGGAAATCTATTAGTAGAAAAAGGATTTTTACCAGTGCTTTTTTTTTTGTATCCCAGAATATTACTGCTAGTTACTGCTCTTTATTTCAAAGAAAAACAATGGTCAGCTAAGAGCCTCTGGTATTCAGGAAAGAGGTATTTGGAGAACACATTAATGCAGTATCGACATCTATATAGTAACCACATGTTTCTTAGAGTGAAACATAAGTTGGGAGTCTAGGAAACACAAATATTCTAAGTTCTTAATAATATATTTATATTGAAACTTATTTTCATGTTAAAAATACTATTACCCAATTGACTCACCTAAGGAGTAGAGACTACTTTATCAGGTTTATAACTTGGATAAATAATAAGCTATTCGTATTATATTCACATGAACTAGATATCACGATGCTTCAGAAAATCTCCCGCATTTAGAATGATAGATTAAAAGGCTATGCTTGCTCTTAAGCTTAGCTGTTTTACAACTCATAATGAAATCACATATGAAAAGAAATATACTAAATTTTGTTAGTTATTTTCTTTTCACTTATCTGTATTTTTGAAAACAATTTGATAATACAAAAAATCCTTGAAATTATATTCATGTTCAAGATTTATAGTAATCACTTTGCTACTTGAAAATACAAAATTAAAGTCACTTTCATTTCAGTTTCAAGAAGACAGGCTCATGATTGCGTGCTCCTTTATCTATTACAAGAAGTCTGAGTTCTGGAAAGCCTTACATTCCCTCATTTGCTACCAATTTAGCAGCTGCTTCTTTTGTTCATTTGGACAGCTCTTTATTCCCTGAAGGCGAGAGATGAAGCTCAGCTATGTGAATCATCACTACTTACCACATGTTATTAATTTGACCTAACTTGGTATTTCTCAGCTGTGGGTCTCATTCAACTTTTAATTTTCTGTGATTGGCAGACATAGCACCTCACTGAGGATGTGTAGCTCCAGCCTTTCTCCTAGTGACTTGCCTCCCCTTTTGGAAAATCCCGGGCTTCTCAGGAAAACAGCAACTTGACAATTTGATTAAATGTGCTTGTGCATCTAACCTAGAAGAGACTTCAGGCCTAAACTCTATATTATAGTTATGTGGTGGTAATCGTAGCAGTTTTTGTGCTTATAGCAGGAGGACACAATTTTTTTAACTAGTAATTTAAAACAATGTTTGTGCATTGGGTTCAGTGGCTGCCTCAAACTCTACACCAGAATGTTGAAGAGAGAAGATCAGTTTCCTCTTGCTCCTTTCTTCTCCTCCTCTGTGTAACACAATAACTACCCAAAGTATTTAGACCTGTGCTACTCCAGGAAGTGTCTTCCAAGTTGATATAACCATACTTTTCACAACTGGATACAGCTTGCCATTTAGGTAACAAATTTTTATTTTCCAGTGTCTTTTTATTCCCATATAGACAACAACATTTTTCTACGGATGTGAGTCTGTGATGGGATTTCCAGATCACCTCTGTGAAGTGAAAAAAGGATGAGAGAAACTGAGGCCCAGGAAAATGAAGCAACTTGGCAAGTTGTCTCGGGTTTATTCTCTTCAGCCCTGGCCATCCCCATGGGGGCTGACAGCTGAGGGCTCTCTCTCTGTGGCGCTGCCAGCAG
Organism: Mesoplodon densirostris; assembly: GCF_025265405.1. Lineage (NCBI taxonomy): Eukaryota > Metazoa > Chordata > Mammalia > Artiodactyla > Ziphiidae > Mesoplodon > Mesoplodon densirostris. The sequence goes on along the minus strand of NC_082677.1, from coordinate 12,869,873 downwards.
TGGGTAGCGTAAATCCTGCAATTCTGAGTGTCCACAACACAAGGACATAAAAAAGATGGCAGAGCCAGAATTAACTTGGCTACTAACTTCACACCACTTCCTTGCATTTTATTGGCAGAGCGCTAATAATTGACTACCACATAAACTCAGGGGCACGATGGCCAAAGACAAATCAAAACAAAAACTCAGAGGTTAACCATACCCTCTTATTATTTTTAATGTATTTGCATTTTTATCAAGATAATTCATGTATCTAGTTTTAAAGGTAATGCTACAACATTACAAAGGTAATACTGAAATGAAAAAAAGGGGTCTCTAGCATACCCATTCAGACCTCCCCAGGCTGTCTCCAAAGGAAACTAATTTCAGTCCTCTTTAGCTGTTTTTGGGGTTTTTTTTTTTTTTTTTGGTATTTGTCTCCATATTTTTAAATGACAGGCTTACATATCTTTTACTTGATGTGATGGTTTCAGATATTATCTATCAGCTCCCTGTTATGAAAGATGAGGATTTAGCTGCTTTATATTCCTATAATCGCAATCTTTCTCTCTCTTGTTCTGTTACTACCTCTCCCAATATCACCCCTTCTAATACCACAAATATTATATCAATTGTCATAGCTCATATTCATGTGACTTAAATATTATCCACAGCTGATCCACATCATGAACTAAAATTTTGTTTCTCCTGGAATTAAGTGCTATTCTTTTAATCTGCCTTGTTTTTTATATACCTATCACTAATTATTCCCCAAATTCTCTGACTGAACTATAGAACTCCTCCCAATATAATCAAACACACTTCCTAATCCCTCAGTTCCATTTTATTTTTGTTGAGCGCTTTGCTCCAGGAGCACTCCCTCCTCTTCTCCAGCCTAGGCCCTTGTCACACTATGCCTGCTGCTCAGCTGTTGCCACGGCATTTCCCTTTACCATCATTCTGAGATTTCCAAAGCCTGTGCACTCACTATTTTCTGGATCCCAACTCTTCCTCTTTCATCTTCCTCTCTGTCCTTTCACTGTAGAGATCATCCGTTCCCTTCGTGAGGAAGAATACTTGGAAGATATAGTTTTTAGAACTTCCATATCTCAAATGGTCATATTCTGGCTTTATGTGTAATGTACAGTTTAACTGGATATTGAATTCTAGGTTGAAAAGTTATTGTCCAAGACAGACTTGATACTTCGTCCACTAGTTACCATTGTTGTTTAAAAATCTGAGTCATTCTGATTCCTGCTCCTTTGAATATGTATTCTGTTTTATTTCTCTGTGGAAGTTTTTAGGATCTTCAATGTCTCCTTAGTATTTTGGACTTTCATAATGAAGAGGCTCAGCATGAGTCTTTCTCATTGACTGTGCTGAATACTTACTAGGACTTTTCAATCTAGAAAAGCATGACTTTGGTTATGTGAAATTTCCTTGTATGTTGTCTCTATTTTGCTTCTCTCCATAATCTCTAGCCTCCTTAGGAAAGGGCAATTGGTTGTATACTAGATCTCTTAGCTTGACCATCTACTTCTTCTATCCTTTATTCTTTTCTTAAAAGTTTTTATTGGAGTATAGTTGATTTACAATGTTGTGTTAGTTTCAGCAAAGTGAATCAGCTATACATATACATATATCCACTCTTTTTTTAGATTCTTTTCCCATATAGGCCATTACAGAGTATTGAGTAGAGTTCCCTGTGCTGTTCAGTAGGTCCTTATTAGTCATCTAGTTCATATATAGTAGTGTGTATATATCAACCTCAATCTCCCAATTTATCTCTCCTCCCCCTATCCCCTGGTAACCATAAGTTTGCTTTCTACATCTCTGACTCTACTTCTGTTTTGTAATTAACTTCATTTGTACCCTTTTTTCAGATTCTACATATAAGCGATATCATATGATATTTGTCTTTCTGTGTCTGACTTACTTCACTCAGTATGACAATCTCTATGTCCATCCATGTTGCTGCAAATGGCATTATTTTGCTCTTTTTTATGGTTGAGTAATATTCCATTGTATATATGTACCACATCTTCTTTATCCATTCCTCTGCTGATGGACATTTAGATTGCTTCCATGTCCTGGCTATTGTAAATAGTCCTTCAATGAACATTAGGGTGCATATATCTTTTCGAAAATGGATTAAAGACCTAAATGTAAGGCCAAACACTATAAAACTCTTAGAGGAAAACATAGGCAGAACACTCTTTGACATAAATCGCAGCAAGATCTTTTTTGATCCACCTCCTAGAGCGATGAAAATAAAAACAAAAATAAACAAATGGGATCTAATTAAACTTAAAAGCTTTTGCACAGCAAAGGAAACCATAAACAAAATAAAAAGACAACCCTTAGAATGAGAAAATATATTTGCAAACGAAGCAACTGACAAGAGATTAATCTCCAAAATACATAACCAGCTCAATATTGAAAAAACAAATAACCCAATCCAAAAATGGCCAGAAGATCTAAATAAACATTTCTCCAAAGAAGACATACAGATGGCCAAAAAGCACATGAAAAGATGCTCAACATCACTAATTATTAGAGAAATGCAGATCAGACCTACAGTGAGGTATCACCTCACACCAGTCAGAATGGCCATTATCAAAAAATCTATAAACAGTAAATGCTGGTGAGGATGTGGAGAAAAGGGAACCCTTCTACACTGTTCGTGGGAATGTAAATTGATACAGCCACTATGGAGGTTCCTTAAAAAACTAAAAATAGGGCTACTATATGACCCAGCAATCCACTCCTAGGCATATACCTAGATATCCTTTATTCTTTCTCTAATACTCTATCTTTTATACTTTTTGTTTTACTTATTAGAAAATTTCATTAACATCTTCCAATTTTTACTAAATTTTTCATTCCTGCTCTAAATTTTTAATTTCCAGAAGCTCCTTCTTCTTTTCTATACTACTTTACTTCTACTTTTAAAGTATTCTAGGTTATTTCCTGAGAATATCAATTTTGTTTTGAGTTTTTAAAAACTTTTTTTCTACTAACTGCATTTTTTCCCTTTTACTCAAAATTTTCAAAGGCTTTAAAACCTACGGTTAAATAGGCTCTCAGAAAAATGTATAAGTGATCATATAGCCAAGAGATGGGTTATTAAATATTTTGCACTGGAGATTATTCTGATAATTTAGTATCAAAATAACCTTTCATTTATGCCCTTATCAAAGACAAATATGAATAAGTGGTAGCACAGAAAATCAAAAGGCCTTGACCTAATCATTTGATTTATGGTTATTTGCTCCAGGTCAGACATAAATGAGTGAGAGCATCAGACTGGCCACTCCTCATTCAGAGGAAAAAAGAGTCTCTAACACTGTAAAGGTGATCCCTTTCTTTACAGTTAGCCTTCTCATAAACAAGCAAACACTGGCTCTATTTACATAACCTTGAGTAACCTCAAGAAAACCCAAAATGTGGGTGATAAAGTAGGATTTTTTTCCTTATACATCAAAAGGTTAGAGAGTGTGGAACAGCTTTTTTCCAAAGAAGAGGAAACAAATCATGTTAATAAATTCTCAGGAATTCAGGGACTATGTAGGGTATCTTCCAATAAATATCTTGAACATATCTCCACTTATAAAATATCTCTATCTGGCAGTTTCCCTGCCAGCTAAAGGGGATGTAATAGTTCATTTTTCTGTTTCCAAGAACATTTTTTTTGCACATCATTTTGGCATAGAGTGGAGGATGAATTCTCTTCAGTAACAACTCTACTTTTATCTCTCTTCACTAAGAATAGTTATATTTCAAGAAAAAAAATTCACACAACAAACAACAAACTAAATAAAAGATAAAACGTAAGGCACAAAATAGAGCATTTTTTCTTTCTTTTTCTTCAGTTTGTTTACTAGATCATTTCTATTTAAGCATGTGAATATAATCAGCAACATTTCATTTCTACAAACATGATCCTATACTTAGCTTACCTTGTGTCTTAGAGTGCCTCTGTTTTATTATTATGTAGTCTAAGGAAAATTTTTGAGAACATTCATCTGAGTCAAAATGCTTAACACCAAATGAAAAAAATTTTCTTAAAACATAAAAAAGCAAAAGAATTGGAAAAGTAAACAACTAATTGTTCAATCCTATGGTGTCTACTTATAGGAAACAGTGTAACAGAATTGTTGGCCAAAATTGTAATTAAAAATGTCATATCAGGGTATTTCTCTATTCTGTAGTCAATGATTTAAGAACCAACAGTAAATTCTAAATTTGTACCTATAATGTTTTCATGAAAATGTGGGGTTTTTTAAAATAGTATATAGCATAAAAATTCTAGTTGTAGATTATTTGTCACAGTAATCTTTGCTATTTCAAATTATCAATTTTGTTTACATTTTTACTGTTTGGATTTCCCCATGAGACTATAAACTCCATGAGATCAGGAACTTTGTCACCTTTTTCACTGCAGTATCCCCAGCACAAAGTGACTCAATGAATATCTGTTGAATAAAGTAATTAACAAAACTTTTACACTAACATGACCCTATGCTTTTACTTAATCCTTACAAATATTCTGTGCTGTGGTATTTTTATCTCATTTACTGCTAAAGAATGAAAACTTTAGATTTGAATAGAACTTACTGACTTCTCCAATACTTCTATTCATAAAGAAATCAAATATAATCTAATATTTATAAACAGTTCATTAATCCAATCCTGTTGCTTCTGTGGGATTACTGAATTTAACTTGATTTCAATTCAAAAATGAATTTGTGGGACAGATACTTATGATAGGCAGGAATAACAAGTAAATTTCAAAGAAAGAGCAACTCCATTTTTAGTTTTTATGATTACTTGTGCATTTTAAAGTATATAATTTGAAATGTTTTAGGAATTCTACTGATTCACTTTACCAGAAGTACACAAGTTTTCTTTTAATTCTTGTGAATTTTTTGTCATCGATTTATTCAACAATTATGTCAACAAATATATTTATGTATTCAACATATACACTTATATATCTGTTGATTAATATTAGTACATTTATATTCATTCATAAAGAGAATTCTGACTATTTTAAAGGCACCATGCTGAGTCCTAGACCCATGCAGCCATAAAAAATAGAAGTCAAATGAATCTCATTAAGCAAATTCATATTGATATTTTTCAAACCTCCATCTTTATTTTAGAACATGAAAGTCATCCACTCTACACTTTATAAAATGATGTGCTCATCATATTTCTGAAAAATTCAGACAATAAGGCCCAGTAAATATGTACCATCCTTGTTTTCTCTAATCATCTTTCCTAAAACTCATCTGCCCAATGAAATTGTCTAATTAGACTCTCAAAACAGTAAATTTTTTTTATCTATAATTAATTGCGTAAGTTACTTGTAAATACAACAGAATTTAAGGAAGTTCTGCTTTATGTCATTCATTGACCTTGATAAGGAAATAACAGTTACATGTTTCCAAAAAATATTAAACACCCACCCCTCACTACACAACTATCTTTTTAAAAAATAATTACATGGTGAAAAATTGCTATAAATCAGTTATTGGACATGTTTCAAGTCTAATCAAGTCCCCTGACATATGGCTACATAAAGTTAAAACTTTTTTAATGTCTTGTTTATATAATAGGCGGGGGAGAAAATGCTTGTATCCAGCAATATAACTTAGACTTGTTTTATATGGTAAAAGTCAGACAGTGGCAGTGGAAGAGTTAGACTTTTTTCTCAACTGTAACTGGGTGCTACCATTCTGGAAACTGTCACCAGCTAGGAATCAAAGAACAAGATATTTTGCTGTTTGCTCCTGCTCAGTGTAGTCATTTCATTTCTATTAAATTCTGTATTCTCAGCTAAGATAAACTGGGAATTTACAGCAGCTGTGTATGACAGTCTTCTCCCATTAATCCATATCTTAACTCCAACAATACAAACACCTAGCTATTATACAGAAATTGGATTGGAGTGGGCAAGACTGTAAGTGAAGAGACCAGTTAAAGTAATTTTATTAGTCTATAGGTCTGAGAGGCAGCTTGGACTGGAGCAGAGCAATTGAGAGGAATAGAGGTGTCAATTAAAAGTTTACTAGTGGGCTTCCCTGGTGGCGCAGTGGTTGAGAGTCCGCCTGCCGATGCAGGGGACACGGGTTCATGCCCCGGTCCGGGAAGATCCCACATGCCGCGGAGCAGCTGGGCCCGTAAGCCATGGCCGTTGAGCCTGCGTGTCCGGAGCCTGTGCTCCGCAACGGGAGAGGCCACAACAGTGAGAGGCCCACATACCTCAAAAAAAAAAAGTTTACTAGTGACCTTATTAAGAGCCATATCTTTGGACGGTGACAGCAAAATCTGGGTATCTAGGAAATGAGAAATGGGTAATAGAGAAAAAAAAAAGTGAGTATAGAACATTTTTTCAATAAGCTTGGTGTTTAAAGGAAGGGAAGAACCAGTCAGCATGTAAGGAACATGGAAGCCATCACTCCCAGTCTCACAACAATAAAAATGCCCAACAAACTGCAAACCAACAGCTCTGCTTGAATATGAAGCAAAGAAGTGAGGTCACAGGGCAAACCACTGCCCCCCAAATCGGAGAGGCAAACAGGAAGATACAGGGAATCAAAACTTATCAAAATAGAAACCCAGAAGCAGAAATCACTGCAGGAACCATTACTAAGGTGGGAAAATTTAAACTGCAATTAATGAATTGCTCTAAGTTCAATGTGGACAAGTCTGAGAGTTAAAAATTCCAGGAGTGCCTAGATGGGAAGGGGTGGAGCCTCACAATTTAATGAATTTTACCTTCAAGAAGCCAACTAGATACTCTCAGTGAATATCAGAGAAAAATTCCCTCATGCTTCGAGCAGGAGAACAAAAAATAACCATTTTGAAATAAGCCCAGACTATTCTATTCTTCTTAGGCAAAGCTATTTTACCAGGGCCAAACAGACTGGGATTTAAACAGGGCTTAACAGACCTAGAGGAAGGGAAATACTCAACACCAATCCTCCTTAAACTTCCTGCCCCACTTAAGGGTGGACAAAACACTAAGAAGCATTTGTGAAAGCCACAGCCTAGGGGCACAGGCTCACTAAAATTTTGAGACCTAATCATAGGTCTAAAGAATGCCTACTCTCCCCTCACACTTCACTACCACTTCTTAGAGCTCCTGTTTATAATAACAGGGGATTACAACTGAAAGAACAGCACCTTATTGAAGAAAGGGAACCCAAAGGTAATAGTGACGACAACAACAAAGTCATTAGAGGAAGTTTTAGCTCCTGACACCTACAGCTACAGATAAACGTAACACTTTACGCCAAAGTCCTATTTACCTAAGTTACTTTTACCCAGTACCTTGTGTCCAGCTTTCACAAAAATTACAAGGCATTCTAAAGTACAATAAGTTTGAAGAGACAGAGAAAGCATCAGAATCAGACTCAGATATGATAGTGATGTTGTAATTATTTGATCAAAAATGTAAAACAACTATGATTAATGTGCTAAGGACTCCAACATAAAAAGTAGACAACATACAAGAACAGATGGATAATGTAGGCAGAAAGATGAAAACTCTAAGAATTTAAAGGACATGCTAGAAATCAAAAACACTACAGTACAATGAAGAATGACTTTGATGGGTTCATCAATAAACTACATACAACCAAGGAAAGAATCAGTGAACATGAAGAAATGTTAATAGCAACTTCTAAAACTGAAAAGTGAAGAGAAAAAAGAATTTTAAAAATTGGAACAGAATATCCAAGAACTGTGGCACAACTACAAAAGACATAACATATACATAATTGGAATACCAGAAAGAGAAAAAAGAGAGAACAGAAGAAAGTATTTGAAGTAATAATGGCTGAGAATTTTCAACAATTAATGACAGACACCAAAGCAGATCCAGGAAGCTCAGAGAAAACCAAGCAGGATAAATACAAAAAAAAAAAAAAACAAAAAACCCTATCATATTCAAATGGTATAAAGTTAAAGACACAGAGAAAATCTTGAAATAAGCCAGTGGGGAGAAAACCACCTTACTTATATAGAGAAGCAAGGATGCAAATTATATCACACTTCTCTTCAAGCAAACAAGAAGAGAATGACGTAAAATATTTAAAGTATTGGAAGTAAAAAAAAAAAAAACTGCCAACAAAAAAATTTTCTATCCAGTGAAATTATCCTTCAAAAGTAAAGGAGAAATACTTTCTCAGGAAAACAAAAATTTTTCACGAGTAAATGTGCCTTGCAAGAGATGTTAAAAGAAGCTCCTCAGAGAAAAGGAAAATGATACAGGTCAGAAACTTGGATCTACATTTAAAAAGGAAGAATGTTAGAGTAGGAATAAATAAAGGCAAAGTAAGATATTTTCTTATTCTGGAATGATCTGCTAACATTTTTTCAAAATAATAATATATTCAGTGATTTTAAGTTTTGGATAAGTGAAATCAATGACAACTATATTATAAGGGATGGAAAGGAGAAACTGATAATATTCTAAGTACCTGTGAAGCAGTATAGTATTATTTAAAAGTGAAATTGGATTAGTAGTAATTTATACTGAAAATTTGAGGGCAACTAAAATAAACTTGATATCCTAAGAGAGAAAAAAAATCATAAAATGTTCAATTAAAAACATAGAAGGTAGAAAAAGAGTAGAAGTTAAAAAAGAAAAAAGAACGAGGCAATGAATAGAAAAGAGTAAAAATATGACAGAAATTAATCCAACTGTGTCAATAATCACTTTAAATGTCACTGATATAGACAGACCAATTAAAAGACAGAGATGTTCAGAGTGAATTTTTTAAAAAAGACCCAATTATATGTTGTCTACAGGAAACCAATTTTAAATAGGAAGCAACAGATACATTAAAAGTAAAGGGATAGGAAAAGACATACGACACTAACACTAATCAGAAGAAAGCTAGAGCAGCTGTATAAATTGCAAACAAAGAAGAGTTCAGATCAAGAAAAATGATCAGAGATAAAGAGGATAATTACATAATGATAAAGTAGTCAATTCTCTAAGAAAATTTTACAATTCTTAATGTGTATGCATCTAACAACAAAGCATCAACAAAAACTGATCAAACTTCAAGGAGAAAGGTTAGACTACACTAAAGTTAGAGATTTCAACATCCTCTTTTAGAAACTGATGGAGCCAGTAGGCAAAAAAAAATTTTTAAACATAGTTGAACTGAACAGCATGATCAATAACTGGATCTAACTGACATCTATAAAATGCTTCACCCAACAATAGCAGAATAAACATTCTCACAAGCTCTCAGGGAACCAAGATAAGCCACATTCTGGGTCATACACACACCATAACAAATTTAAAATAATATGAATTATTCAAAGTATGCTTTCAGACCACAATGGAATTAAACCAGAAATTAATAATTTTAAAAATAGCTGAAAAATTCAAAAATATTTGGAGATTAAAAAATACATTTCTAAATAAAAATTGGGTCAGAGAAGAAGACTCAAGAGATAGTAAACAATATTTTGAACCAAATGAAAATGAAAAGATAATTTATCAAAATTTGTAGGATGCAGCAAAGGCAGAGTTTAGAGAGAAATTTATAGCATTGAATGCATATATTAGAAAGAAGAAAGATCAAAAATCTAAACCTTTACCTTATGAAAAGAGAAAAAGAAGAGCAAATTAAATTTAAAGTAACCAGAAGAAAATAAATAATAAAAATTCAAACAGAAATCAATGAAGTTGAATTTAGGAAATGAATAGAGAAAGTCAACAAACCAAACGCAACTTCTTTGGAAAGATTAATAAAATTGATAAACCTCTAGCCAGATTAACAAAAAAAGAAGACACAAATTACTAATATCAGAAAGAGGAAAAATAACTAAAGATCTCATGGACATTAAAAGAATAATAAAGGAACATAATGGACAACTTTATACCCACAAGTCTAATAACCTAAATGAAATGGACTAATTCCTTGAAAGATGCAATCTATCAAAACTTACACAGGATGAATTAGACAATCTGAATAGGCCCATGTCTATTAAAGAAACTGAATCAATAATTAATAACCTTCCAAAACAGAAAGCACCACATCATGATGGGTTTACAGGTGAATTCTATAAAACATTCAAGGAAGAAATTATACCAATTGTCTGCAATCTCTTCCAGAAAATAGAAGCAGAGGTAAAACTTCCTAACTTATTCTATGTGACCAGCACTACCCTAATACCAAGAGTGAAGACATTACAAGAAAGGTAAAATATAAACCAACGTTTCTCATTAACATAAATGTAAGAAGCCTCAACAAAATAATAGCAAATCAAATCCAACAACATATAAAAAGAATTACTGATATATACCATGACCAAGAGGGATTTATTTCAAGCATTTGAAAATCAATTGGTGTAAACTATCACATCAACAGGCTAAAGAAGAAAAATGATATGATTATTTCAATACATGCAGAAAAATCACCTAACAAAATCCAACACTCATTCATGATAAAAAACTCTCAGCAGACCAGAAATAGAGGGAATTTCCTCAACTTCATAAAGAACATATACAAATACCCTACAGCTGACATATTTAATGGTGAGAAATTAGTGCTTTCCTGCCTATGATCAGGAACAAGGCAAGGATGTCTGCCCTCACCACTCTTATTCAACATTATACTGGAAATCCTAGCTAATGCAACAACGCAAGAAAAGTAAATAAAATGTATAATGGATTAGAAGAAGGAAATAAAAGAAAGCAAGATATAGCTAGATTGAAGGTAAAGACGGGCAGGAAGAACAAAGTAGGATTTGGACATATGGAGTTTGGAGTTTTGGAAGGCAGCACTTTGAGTATTCCTATGATCTGGGAGGAAGAAGTTATAGAAACAAAAATGTTTAATGAAGACAATAATCCATAAAGCAATGTCCTTCAGAAATAGAAGGGCACAGGATTCAGAGTATAGGTAAAGGAAGACACAACAATTTATGCTAAAGTTAAATATCACCAGAATTGTCTTCACTCAGTCATTGATGGGGCAAAGGAAAAATAACAACTGAGTTAATGACTCTCCAGGATTCTGGGGTCTTCTCCCTTTAGAAAAAAAGCTACCCTAGGCTACCTATTTTCACATTCTAAAGAAGTTATTTTTATTTTTTTGTTAAGCCTCTGTAGAAGTAGCCATTCCAGTGAAAATTTCCAATCTTCCTCCCCATTCTACCTCTCTTTCCACCCCCAACCCACAGAACTGTTGCAATGTTTCAACAATATGCAGTTTTACAAGATTTTATATCCAATTATTAATTGCTCTGGACTTTACCAAAATGAACTTTCTAATAGAAATTTTCACTTATCCAAAGTCAACTGGAAGAAAATCTCATTAAGGAAAATAAATAATGGCAGGGAATAAGGATAATGGTAACTTCTACTTACTGAGCACTATTCTGTGTCAAGAAAAATGTATCTGCTCTGATGCATCATTTCACCCTAGCTGAAAATTGAGTGCCAGTGCATGTTTGACCACTAGGCAATTTTTAAAATGCAAAGCTTATTTCTAAACTACTCTTAAAGTAGCTTATAATATGAGGTAAATTTATTAGGTCTGGTTAAATGGAGGAGTGGTGGGCTTCCCTCGTCGCGCAGTGGTTGAGAATCCGCCTGCCAATGCAGGGGAAACGGGTTCGAGCCCTGGTCTGGGAGGATCCCACATGCCGTGGAGCAACTAGGCCCGTGAGCCACAACTGCTGAGCCTGTGCGTCTGGAGCCTGTGCTCCACAACAAGAGAGGCCGCGACAGTGAGAGGCCTGCTCACCGCGATGAGGAGTGGCCCCCGATCGCTGCAAGTAGAGAAAGCCCTTGCACGGAAACGAAGACCCAACACAGCCAAAAAATAAAAATAAACTTTAAAAAAATGGAGGAGTGGTAATTTAAATATATTTTATGCTTTTTAAATGTTACCAATAAAATATTACATAGGCTAAAGAAAAATTGGCTCACTGATCATAGTAACTCATTAGAAGTTAGACAGTGGAACTGTTTCCTGGCAAGGTTTCCTTCTGAAAACTAGAAGGAACAATTTTAGTTGAAGCCAAGGTAAAAAATAACTCCAGCATGCCATATTTGAGAGTGTCAAGTAAGCATAACTCTATTTGGACTAAACCTGTTTTCGTTAGTATAAGTACCAGACTAATTTATCATCATCATCATCATCATCATTAATACTGAAATTAAACCTTGATTTGGTATACAGTCTGTTAATAAAGTTTTTCTCACACAGTTAGGTGTGATTTCAGTATCTTTCTAATGATTAAGTAATCCTTTTTCATAATTTTCATTATTTAATTGCTAAAACGATGTAGCGAGTAATTCTGATAATATTTTATTATTCAAATCTCAAGGAAAAGGATGATTGGTTTTGTGGAACCATTTTTAAATAGCGATTATTTACTAGTTACATTTATAAAAACTGTAAATTGCTAACTAACCATATATAAGTAACAATTAAGAAACCATATTTCTGTTCATTTAGATTTCTTAATACTTTTTTTCTTTTGGAAAATTTCTGCATCTTGGGGACTTAGGTTGCGACAATGGCTAGGTACAAAGCTTGAATATAAGAAAGAAAAGAAAAGTAAAATGCAAACCTAAACCTTGCATCCAGGTCCAAAATGCAGTTCAACAGATGAGCTAGCACAAGTATTCAGAAACCCAAGAAAGAATAAGCTAGGAAGCCAGAGGCACACGGAAAGAAGACAGAATCATTCAGAAAAAATCTTCAGGTAATAGAGGAGAGATAGCAAATTTAGAATATTTGCAGATTCTAAGTTGCAGAATAAGACTTCCCTGGCAGTCTAGTGGTTAAGACTCCATGCTTCCACTGTAGCAGGCATGGGTTCAATCCCTGGTCAGGGAACTAAGATCCCACATGCCACGTGGCAGAGTCAAAGGAAAAAAAAAAATGCTGAATATTTACTTCAATAGAATTGCTCAATGGTCCAAAGTGTCCCACTGTCCCTGAGTCAGGACATTCTGGAGTCATTAAAAGGGGTTGATGTGGTCTAGAAAAAAAATAATGGTAGCTATTAGCGCTTTAATTCTATAGAAATATTCCTTTTTCCCCATCAACAAGTTTTTACTTACCGTCATTGGAGATAGTTAAACTACAAAGTCAAAAAAATACACATTGTTGGGCTTCCCTGGAGGCGCAGTGGTTGAGAGTCTGCCTGCCAATGCAGGGGACACGGGTTTGTGCCCCGGTCTGGGAAGATCCCACATGCCATGGAGCGGCTGGGCCTGTGAGCCATGGCCGCTGAGCCTGCGCGTCCAGAGCCTGTGCTCCGCAACGGGAGAGGCCATAACAGTGAGAGGTCCCCCCCCAAAAAAATAGACATGGTTCAGATAATATTTCTTAACTTCTCTGAGATTCTTGGATAAAAGGTATAGCAAATGAAATATAGCAATTTGCTCTCTAGAGGTTATTTTTCAGATACTAATAGTACTATGGAACACAGATAACAGACAGAAATAAAATTAAAAGGGCCTCTGGGAATTCAAAACAGATTTATTCATTCATTTACTCCTTTGTTATTCATCAGATACTTAGCAATTATTCCATGAACAAGACACAGTGCTTGGCACTACAAATGAACTGGGGAAAAAGCAACCTCTGCTGCATGGGATTTATAATCATGCAGAAAAGATATTGATATACCATGAGTACATACAATGTATCCAGAGATACATAGCAGGGACTACAATTCCCATCACTTCCTGAATAAGATTGCAGGGTAGGGATGGAGGAGGAAAGCTAGCCAGATGATAAAACCAAACTAATATTTAGGTGATTATGTTTTTAGGCAAAGGTGGGAAAGGTTGTGAGAGAAAAGCAGAGAAAGATGTTTTAGGCAAAGAGGAATAAATGAGATGAGCCCAGTGCATGTGAGGAATCAAAAAGAAATGCATACATTCATTTTTTCAACAAGTATTTACTGAACACTTAGATGACTGGGTATAGGGGCATGGGCCAGACACACAAGGCCTCTGCTCTCCCACTGCTTACATTTGGTGGGTTAAAGTACATTTGAAGCAGAGGAAACAGTAAAAAATGACAAAGCCTTGATGTGTTTGAGGAGCCAAGAATGAGCCAGAGGAATGTATTGACCAAAAAGAAGAGAGACCTGACATGTAGTCGGGAATCAAATTCTATCAGGCTACATTAGCCAGAGTAAAGAGTTTTTATTCTATTTCCCACCATACGATTTTAAGCAAAAGGGATATATAGTGATTTATGTTTTTCAAAATTTACTCTGGCTATTATGTAGGGAGTGATTATAGGGAGGTAACAGTGAAAACAGGAAATCAGAAGCTATTACAATCAGTCAAGACAGAGGTAAGGTTGGCTTGAATGGAAGCAGTGGAGAAGACAAAAAGTGAGTGAACTTTGGATATAGTTTTGGAGATAGAGTTGATAGCACTAGTCAATGAACTCAGTACGTATGAAGAGTAAGAAAGGAAAATATCAAAGTTAATATGGAGTTCTGTACGGCTGGAATTTAAAGGAAATAATAAGGCTTGTGAAAGATGAGGTTGAAAAAAAAAGAACCAGTTTATGAGGAATATGTATGCCTTGTTAGAGTCTAAATAATAACACCAAAGATAATCCACAGAAGGATTTAGGCAGCTATCTTGCTTTGAGCAGATATACATTTTTGAAGGATCGGTCTGGTGGAAAAATTAGTCTTCAAAATAGCCTCAAAAACAAAGATACTCAGTAAAGATACTAAAAATATTATAAAAACATATAGAAAAAATATCAAGCATTACTAGAGGAGATAAAACACCTATTTAAATGGAGAGATATACCACATTCATGGATTAGAAGACTAGTGTTGGGAGATCTTCAAGATGGGGGAGGAGTAAGAAGTGGAGATCACCTTCCTCCCCACAAATACATCAGAAATACAACTACATGTGGAACAACTCCTACAGAACACCTACTGAACACTGGCAGAAGACCTCAGACTTCCCAAAAGAGCCATGTGACTGACAGGGTGTTGGTCCTCCAGCTGGGTGTCAGGTCTGTACCTCTGAGGTGGGAGAGCTGAGTTCAGGACATTGGTCCACCAGAGACCTCCCAGCTCCATATAATATCAAACGGCAAAAGCTCTCCCAGAAATCCCCATCCCAATGCTAAGACCCACCTCCACTCAACGACCAGCAAGCTACAGTGCTGGACACCCTATGCCAAAAAAATAGCAAGACGGGAACACAACCCCACTCATTAGCAGAGACGCTGCCTAAAATCATAATAAGGTCACAAGCACCCCAAAACACACCACCGGACATGGTCCTGCCCACCAGAAAGACAAAATCCAGCCTCACCCACCAGAACACAGGCACTAATTCCCTCTACCAGGAAGCCTACACAACCCACTGAACCAACCTTAGCCACTGGGAGCAGACACCAAAAACAATGGGAACTATGAACCTGCAGCCTGCAAAAATGAGACCCCAAACACAGTAACATAAGCAAAATGAGAAGACAGAGAAACTCACAGCAGATGAAGGAGCAAGGTAAAAACCCACCAGACCAAACAAATGAAGAGGAAATAGGCAGTCTACCTAAAAAAGAATTCAGACTAATGATAGTAAAGATGATCCAAAATCTTGGAAATAGAATGGAGAAAATAAAAGAAATGCTTAACAAGGACCTAGAAGAACTAAAGAGCAAAAAAAAAAAAAAAAAAAAAATGATGAGCAACACAATAAATGAAATTAAAACTTTTCTAGAAGGAATCAAAAGCAGAATAACTGAGGCAGAAGAATGGATATGTGACCTGGAAGATAAAGTAGTGGAAGTAATTATTGCAGAGCAGGTTAAAGAAAAAAGAATGAAAAGAATTGAGGATAGACTTAGAGACCTCTGGGACAACATTAAACGCACCAACATTCAAATTATAGGGGTCCCAGAGGAAGAAGAGAAAAAGAAAGGGACTGAGAAAATATTTGAAGAGATTATAGTTGAACCTTCTCTAATATGGGAAAGGAAATAGTTAAGTCCAGGAAGTGCAGACAGCCCCATACAGGATAAATCCAAGGAGAAACAAGCCAAGACACATATTAATCAAACTATCAAAAATTAAACACAAAGAAAAAATATTAAAAGCAGCAAGGGAAAAATAACACACAACGGAATCCCCATAAGGTTAACAGCTGATCTTTCAGCAGAAATTCTGCAAGCCAGAAGGGAGTGGAAGGACATATTTAAAGTGATGAAAGGGAAAAGCCTACAATCAAGATTACTCAACCAAGCAAGAATCTCATTCAGATTCAAGGGAGAAATTAAAGCCTTTACAGACAAGCAAAAGCTAACAGCATCACCAAACCAGCTTTACAGAAAATCCTTAAGGAACTTCTCTAGGCAAGAAACACAACAGAAGGAAAAGACCTACAATAACGAACCCAAAACAATTAAGTAAATGGGAATAGGAACATACATATCAATAATTACCTTAACTGTAAATGGATTAAATGCTCCAACCAAAAGACATAGACTGGCTGAATGGATACAAAAACAAGACCCATCTATATGCTGTCTATAAGAGACCCACTTCAGACCTAGGGACACATACAGGCTGAAAGTGAGGGGATGAAAAAAAGATATTCCATGAAAATGGAAATCAAAAGAAAGCTGGAGATGCAATTCTCATATCAGACAAAATAGACTTTAAAATAAAAACTATTAGAAGAGACAAAGAAGGACACTACATAATGATACAGGTATCAATCCAAGAAGAAGATATAACAATTGTAAATATTTAGGCACCCAACATAAGAGTACCTCAATACATAAGGCAAATGTTAACAGCCATAAAAGGGGAAATCGACATTAACACAATCATAGTAGGGGACTTTAACACTCCACTTTCACCAATGGACAGATCATCAAAAATGAAAATAAATAAGGAAACACAAGCTTTAAATGATACATTAAACAACATGAACTTAATTGATATTTATAGGACATTCCATCCAAAAACAATAGAATACATATTTTTCTCAAGTGCTCATGGAACATTCTCCAGGATAGATCATATCTTGGGTCACAAATCAAGCCTTGGTAAACTTAACAAAATTGAAATCATATCAAGTATCTTTTCCAACCACAACGCTATGAGACTAGATATCAATTACAGGAAAATACGTGTAAAAAATACAAACACATGGAGGCTAAACAATACACTACTTAATAATCAAGAGATCACTGAAGAAATCAAAGAGGAAATCAGAAAATACCTAGAAACAAATGACAATGAAAACAGGAGGACCCAAAAACTATGGGATGCAGCAAAAGCAGTTCTAAGAGGGAAGTTTATAGCAAAACAATCCTACCTCAAGAAACAAGAAACATCTCACATAAACAACCTAACCTTACACCTAAAACAATTAGAGAAAGAAGAACAAAAAACCCTCAAAGTTAGCAGAAGGAAGGAAATCATAAAATCAGACCAGAAATAAATGAAAAAGAAATGAAGAAAACGATAGCAAAGATCAACAAAACTAAAAGCTGGTTCTTTGAGAAGATAAACAAAATTGATAAACCATTAGCCAGATTCATCAAGAAAAAAAGGGAGAAGATTCAGATCAGTAGAATTAGAAATGAAAAAGTAGAAGTAACAACTGACACTGCAGAAATACAGAGGATCACGAGAGATTACTACAAGCAACTATATGCCAATACAATGGACAACCTGGAAGATATGGACAAATTCGTAGAAAAGCACAACCTTCTGAGAATAAACCAGGAAGAAATAGCAAATATAAACAGACCAATCACAAGCACTGAAATTGAGACTGTGATTAAAAATCTTCCAACAAACAAAAGCCCAGGACCAGATGGCTTCACAGGCGAATTCTATCAAATATTTAGAGAAGAGCTAACACCTATCCTTCTCAAACTCTTCCAAAATATAGCAGAGGGAGGAACACTCCCAAATTCTTTTTAAAATGCCACCATCACCCAGATACTAAAACCAGAAAAAGATGTCACAAAGAAAGAAAACTACAGGCCAATATCACTGATGAACATAGATGTAAAAATTCTCAAAAATACTAGCAAACAGAATCCAACAGCACATTAAAAGGATCATACACCATGATCAAGTGGGGATTATCCCAGGAATGCAAGGATTATTTGATATATGCAAATCAATCAATGTGATAAACCATATTAAGAAACTGAACGAGAAAAACCATATGATCATCTCAATCGATGCAGAGAAAGCTTTCGACAAAATTCAACACCATTTATGATAAAAACACTCCAGAAAGTAGGCATAGAGGGAACTTACCTCACCATAATGAAGGCCATATATGACAAACCCACAGCCAACGTCATTCTCAATGGTGAAAAACTGAAAGCATTTCCACTAAGATCAGGAACAAGACAAGGTTGTCCACTCTCACCAATATTATTCAACATAGTTTTGGAAGTTTTAGCCACAGCAATCAGAGAAGAAAAAGAAATAAAAGGAATCCAAATCAGAAAGTAAGAAGTAAAGCTGTCACTGTTTGCAGATGACATGATACTATACATAGAGAATCCTAATCATGCTACCAGAAAACTACTGGAGCTAATCAATGAATTTGGTAAAGTAGCAGGATACAAAATTAATGCACAGAAATCTCTTGCATCCCTATACACTAATGATAAAAATCTGAAATAGAAATTAAGGAAACACTCCTATTTACCATTGTAACAAAAAGAATAAAATACCAAGGAATAAACCTACCTAAGGAGACAAAAGAGCTGCATGTAGAAAAGTATAAGACACTGATGAAAGAAATTAAAGACGATACAAACAGATGGAGAGATATACCATGTTCTTAGACTGGAAGAATCAACATTGTGAAAATGACTATACAACCCAAAGCAATCTACAAATTCAATGCAATCCCTATCAAATTACCAATGGCATTTTTCACTGAACTAGAAGGAAACATTTCACAATTTGTATGGAAATACAAAAGGTCTGGAATAGCCAAAGCAATCTTGAGAAAGAAAAACGCAGCTGGAGGAATCAGGCTCCCTGACTTCAGACTATACTACAAAGCTACAGTAATCAAGACAGTATGGGACTGACACAAAAACAGAAATATAGATCAATGGAACAGGATAGAAAGCCCAGAGATAAACCCATGCACATATGGTCACCTTATCTTTGATACAGGAGGCAAGAATATACAATAGAGAAAAGACAGCCTCTTCAATATGTGGTGCTGGGAAAACTGGACAGCTACATGTAAAAGAATGAAATTAGAACACTCCGTAACACCATACACAAAAGTAAACTCAAAATGGATTCAAGATGTAAATGTAAGGCCAGACACTATAAAGCTGTTAGAGGAAAACATAGGAAGAACACTCTATGACATAAATCACAGCAAGATCCTTTTTGACCCACCTCCTAGAGAAATGGAAATAATAACAAAAATAAACAAATGGGACCTAATGAAACTTCAAAGCTTTTTCACAGCAAAGGAAACCATAAACAAGACCAAAAGACAACCCTCAGAATGGGAGAAAATATTTGCAAATGAAGCAACTGACAAAGGATTAAACTCCAAAATTTCAAGCAGCTCATGCAACTCAATATCAAAAAAACAAACAATCCAATCCAAACATGGGCAGAAAATCTAAATAAACATTTCTCCAAAGAAGATATACAGGTTGCCAACAAACACATGAAAGAATTCTCAAGATTACTAATCATTAGAGAAATGCAAATCAAAACTACAATGAGGTATCTATCACCTCACACCAGTCAGAATGGCCATCAACAAAAAATCTACAAATGATAAATGCTGGAGAGGGTGTGGAGAAAAGGGAATCCTCTTGCACTGTAAGTGGAAATGTAAATTGATACAGCCACTATGGAGAACAGTATGGAGGTTCCTTAAAAAACTACAAATAGAACTACCATATGACCCAGCAATCCCTCTACTGGGCATACACCCTGAGAAAACCATAGTTCAAAAAGAGTCATGTACCACAATGTTCATTGCAGCTCTATTTACCACAGCCAGGATATGGAAGCAACCTAAGTGTCCACTGACAGATGAATGGATAAAGAAGATGTGGCACATATATACAATGGAATATTACTCAGCCATAAAAAGAAACAAAATTGACTTATTTGTAGTGAGAGGTAGATGGACTTAGAGTCTGTCATACAGAGTGAAGTAAGTCAGAAAGAGAAAAACAAATACCGTATGCTAACACATATATATGGAATCTTAAAAAAGAAAAAAAAAAGGTTCTGAAGAACCTAGGGGCAGGACAGGAATAAAGAGGCAGAAATGGACTTGAGGACGTGGGGAGGGGGAAGGGTAAGCTGAGACGAAGTGAGAGAGTTGCATGGACACATATACACTACCAAATGTAAAATAGATAGCTAGTGGGAAGCAGCCGCATAGCACAGGGAGATCAGCTCTGTGCTTTGTGACCACTTAAAGGGGTGGAATAGGGAGGGTGGGAGTGAGGCGCAAGAGGGAGGGGATATGGGTATATATGTATATGTATAGCTGATTCACTTTGTTATAAAGCAGAAACTAATACACCATTGTGAAGCAATTACACTTCAATAAAGATGTTAAAAAGAAAAAAAAACCTGGGGGACATTGGTAATGTCACTTGCCATTTAACTTTTTAGAACTTCATTTGTTAAATGTGGGGGTGGGAGGAGAGTAGTGGCTAGATATGAAATTTTCCTTTAGTGCTATTATTCTATAGCATTTCCGAAGAATTCTTTATTTAGAAACAATTCATAATTGGAAGCTCCATCTGGTGTTATGAAAGGGAATCTCAGGGAAAGTTTTAGTTAATTGTCTTTGACACAACAACGTGTCATCAGTTTAAGGGGAAAAAAAGAATGTATCAGAATGTGTCATGTATTATCTTAACAAATGCTCCTTCGGTGATATTCGGGACACCACCATGCAAGTATGTCTAACATGTTACTTATTACTATTTTCCACATCACAAGTGTAGCCTTTTGATTATTTTACCTAATTTTCTATGCTTTGTTTTAATATTATTATTCTAATATCAGTTTGGGAGCTGACCTGACCTGACCTTTTAGTTTGGAGAAGTACTCAAATAAAATATCATTAAATCAATGGGTTAAAATTTTTTTAAAAATTAGTGTTATAAAGATTTCAACTCTCTCCCTAGTTAATATATAAACTATATATTATTGAGTTTATATTCAGTGCTATTCCAATCAAAATCCCTAAAAGTTATCTTCATGTTACCTGACAACATTGTTCTAACCCTGATAATGATAAGACCATTTTGCAAAAAGGAACAGTGTGGGAGCTCCTACCCTTCCAGATATCAAGACTTACAAAGAAAAAAGAAAGGTGTAGTAATTAAACTATGTGATAATTAATAGGGTGAGAGAAAAATAGACTAATTAACCAGATAAACAACTCATAAACAGACCTGGCATAAAAGGAAAAATTATTGAAATGATATTCTTTAAAAGTATGAGGAAATTGACTTAATACATGGTACTGGTATCTTATAATTATTTATTCATATTTAATGAATACATTATTTATTTTAAAGTAAATAATAATTTACTTATGTGGGAAATTAAAATAAAAATCAATCCTAATCTTACAACGCAAACACTAACCAAAGGGGTAAAGGGAACAAAGGGTGAAAATGCTGATATATTTTAGGGTTGGTGGTAGAAAGTTAAGGATGCCCTCACCTGACATCTTTTCTTCTGTGGATTACAACCACCCATTGAAAGTGAGGGCAAAAGTAAGAGAAGAACATGTTTGGAAAGGGGGAGGATTTTGAAAGCCTTGAAGAATAGGATAAAAATTGTCTAGGAAAATATAGAAGAAATTCTGCATAGTATTAAAATAACAAATGAGTTTGGAGACTTTGAATTTAAGGCAGTACCCATTGGAAAGAGCTATCCAACTTTCCAAAAACTTTCTGGTGGAGACTTAAAGGAGACAGCTGGATTAACTGAGAGTTGCTTATCACGACAAAGAAAGGAAAATGGGTTTAGGGAGTTGGGAACAATTGTCAAGAGAGTGGTCAAAGGGATGGGGCGTGAACTATAGGAACTGGGAATCCAGGGTTTGAATCCATCATCAGTGTGGATGATAAAGTAACCCAGGATGAACACTAGAGTGAAGCAGGAAATGGGGACCTAAGTGCCAAAATCTTCCAAAATCCATGGAATCAAATTTATCCACTTTGTTCATAGCACTTATTGGCTTTATTTTGGAGATAATTAATTAGAACCCATTTCCCAGTCCAAATCGGGCACATTCACAGTCCTAGAAAGTTACTGCTGTTGGGTTGACAGCAGAGAAAAATGTAATAAAAACCATAAATAACAAAGAAAACAATCATAAAAGCATAACAGTCTAGGATCATTTACCATGGGAAAAGAAATAGCCTTCAACACATCAGAGACCCTGGAAGACATACCATAGTAAAATCCCAAGAGTCAGCAAAGTTTAAGTTCTAGTTCCTTTTCTCCCTTGGGAAATTCTCTGAAATTCAGTTTCCACAGTTGTTTAATAAAGAGATTAGACTAGATCATCTCTAAATCTTTTCTAGCTCGAAGTATCTATGTCCGTAATGGTTACCTTGACTTACCAGGGGAAGATTTTTATTTAGGAAGAGATTATGTTACATGTTTTATAAAAACTATCAAAATAATTTAAATTAAAATATCAAGAAGGTAAATTTCAATTATTTGAAAATTTTACCTATATTGTATATCAACAGTGGAGATAAATCAATAAAAGGAAGTCTCAGTAGAGACCTAATTGAATTCCCATATTCCAGAATTCCTTTGGTCCACAATTTAACACTATCTTGTAGAGTTCAAGTTTTGCTTAAGCTGTGTTAATATTGCTCCCCAAGTAGATTGTGAGATCCTTCAAGACACCTTTAGTCAGTATTTCACTTTTCTTCACCAAGACTGTGCTCACAGGTCAGGGTATAAACTAGACACTTAGTATTTCCAGTGTCTAAAATGAATAAAGGCCTGATCTGGAAAGTATTGTCTAAAAGTTTCGGAAGAAAAAGGGCACGCTTATACCCGCACAGAGAATAATCCAATAACTAGAGTCCAGAGCCTGTTGTCTTATCTATTTCAACAGAAAAACATTTAGTGAGACCCCCAATATCCTACATCAAAGAGTTGTGTGTTTTTTTTATGTAATGTTAAAATGGATTTTTGCACATCAAACAAACCTATCCCTAGCCTTACCCATTTCTGGCTCATATATCATGTACTGCAAATGTTTGGGTTTTTTGCGGTAGTGGCCCTCTCACTGTTGTGGCCTCTCCCCCGTTGCGGAGCACAGGCTCCAGATGCGCAGGCTCAGCAGCCATGGCTCACGGGCCCAGCCACTCCGCGGCATGTGGGATCTTCCCAAACCGGGGCACGAACCCGTGTCCCCTGCATTGGCAGGCAGACTCTCAACCACTGCACCACCAGGGAAGCCCTGCAAATGTTTTTGACACATTATTTGCTCCTGATCTGCTTTCCAATTAAGTAAAAAAAAAAAAAAAAAAATTAAAAAAGCACATATCAAACAGAAAACACCTATAGATTTACAACTGTGCCCAAAGACCTGGAAATCAGATTACTATTATTTTCCCCAGTGTTTTCCAACACAGATCATAGTCATAAAAATGATTGTAAAAGCGGTTAAGAAAAGAACAGTTTATATTTTAAAGAATACAAAATGAGGTACTAGTAAAATGACAGTAATTCTTTACTGTGGACTTAACGTTTCAGTGAACAGATGAACTCCGGGCCCCACTTCCCAGCAACTAAATAAAGTTTCAAGAGTCTTTTGCAAAGAATGACAAGCAGCACTAGCAGCCTGAAGCACGTATGCCACATTCCTCTTACTAACTTTGCTTGTCCTGGCTTGTCTCTCCATAGAACACCAAAGATCTTTCCAAGAAACTTCAAAAGACCCCTGAACAGCAAAAATGAAACACATATCAAGAGAGTCGAGCTGTTGGTGGGACAAAATTTACAACATTCTCTACCACAGCAGTTGAACATCTACTCTATGAGGGTTCTCTGGCATTAAAAGAAGAAGTAAAATTCCTTATTCATCTTTTTGTACTTAAAAACCTGAAGCAGTTTTAACAGATTATCCACGTGTGGACATGAGCCAAATTCGGATATGTGTTTCTGTTTCACTCAATCAATATGATTCATAATCATAAGACACTAAAGATAGAGAGGCATAAGAAATAAATCATATAAACAGAGGACTGGAGTTTGTCAATGGGCAGAGCAGGGGCTAAAACCCAGGATTCCTAATTGGGAGTCTAATGTTCTTTCCACTACATCAAGATGCTGATTGTGTCAAATTTCGTGTTAACATGCCCCCAATTAATGAAAACATCTCTTTTAGGCAAAGGCATTTTCCTTTTACAGAATTAGTCTGGCCCATTCTTTGTAAAGTATAATAGTAGTGAGAGATTCATATTTTTGTGTCATACTCTGACGTGTTATTTTAAATCACTAAGAATACTACAATTAATCATAGATTAACTAACACTGATTAAGTTAATGATAATTGATATCACGTGTTTATACAACTAGAGAGCTATAGTAGATGGAACCAAAAGCTATTGATGTTGAAGAGCACGCATAACAGACTTTCAATCCTTCTTTTCTCCTCTATAATTCTCGAATACAAAGTAGTAAGCTAAAATGTTACTGAATTCAATCCTTAAGAGAATGGTAGAAGTCACCTCCCAAAATGCACATGCTGCCATTGGTCATAGACAGGGACTTAATATTTTTAGAGATCACCAGAAATATATATTCCTAGAATCCTCCTTATTGAGATTAAAAGGGTACCACATGTTTAATCTAAATATAGTGTCAAACATAAATAATTTCAGTGGAACTCGAGATGTATAAACAGATTTACCCAGATAGAAAAAAATATCTGTAGTAAATTCATAATATATTATAAATTATATACCAATTTATTAGTAGATTACAAATTATGTGCCAGTGGGTATAAAAAGGCACCCTAAGAGGTTTGACATCTCCTGCATCTGGTCAGGAGAATTCAACATCCATTGCATTATTAAAAACTGATGTCTGTCATCATCCATACAGGGCCCATCTCACAGACAAGAGAAATGACAGTTGGTATCACAAACATGATCTGAATTGGCCCCAGGAGATACCTCATTATTTGAGATTATACAGAGCTGGAACTATGAGCTAGAACTATGGCTGAATTTTTCATATACTCCTACACTTACCCTAGAGCTAGAAACAAGGCTAAAAGTTAACTACTTCATTTCCAAAGTCAACTCGCAAAGGTAGGTTCAATCATCTGTTATATTTTTCAAGATCAAGAGGATTTTGTATATATGTATTTTTTAAATCTATACTATAGAGATTGGTTTAAGATGGTGGAGTAGAAGGATGTGCTCTCACTCCCTCTTGCGAGAACACCAGAATCAAAACTAACTGTTAAACAATCATCAAAAGGAAGACACTGGAATTCACCAAAAAAAAGATACCCCTCATCCAAAGACAAAGGAGAAGCCACAATGAGATGGTAAGAAGGGTGCAATCACAATAAACTCAAATCCCATAAATGCTGGGTGGGTGACTCACAAACTGGAGAACACTTACACCACAGAAGTCTACCCACTGGAGTGAAGGTCCTGAGTCCCACGTCAGGCTTCCCAACCTGGGAGTCTGGCAGTAGGAGGAGGAATTCCTAGAGAATCAGACTTTGAAGGCTAGTGTGATTTGATTACAGGACTTCGACAGGACTGGGGGAAAAAGAGACTCCACTCTTGTAGGGCACACAGAAAATAGTGTGTGCATCAGGACTCATGGGAAGGAGCAGTGACCACATAGGAGACTGAACCAGACCTACCTGCTAGTGTTGGAGGGTCCGTGCAGTGGCAGGGAGTGGCTGTGGCTCATTGTGAGGACAAGGAAAATGGCAGCAGAAATTCTGGGAAGTGTTCCTTGGCATGAGCCTTCCCAGATTCCACCATTAGCCCAACCAAAGAGCCTGGGTAGGATCCAGTGTTGGGTTGCCTCAGGCCAAACAACCAACAGGGAGGGAACCCAACCCCACCCATCAGCAGACAAGCGGATTAAAGTTTTACTGAGCTCTGCCCACCAGAGCAACACCCAGCTCTACCCACCACCAGTCCTTCCCATCAGGAAGCTTGCACAAGCCTCTTAGATAGCCTCATCCACCAGAGAACAGACAGCAGAAGGAAGAAGAACTACAATCCTGCAGCCTGTGGAACAAAAACCACATTCACAGAAAGATAGATAAGATGAAAAGGCAGAGGGCTATGTACCAGATGAAGGAACAAGATAAAACCCCAGGAAATCAACTAAATGAAGTGGAGATAGGCAACCTTCCAGAAAAATAATTCAGAATAATGTTAGTGAAGATGATCCAGGAGCTCGGAAAAAGAATGGAGGCAAAGATCAAGAAGATGCAAGAAATGTTTAACAAAGACCTGTAAGAATTAAAGAACAAACAAACAGAAATGAACAATACAATAACTGAAATGAAAACTACACTAGAAGGAATCAATAGCAGAATAACTGAGGCAGAAGAACGGATAACTGACCTGGAAGACAGAATGGTGGAATTCACTGCTGCGAAAGAGAATAAAGAAAAAAGAATGAAAAGAAATGAAGACAGCCTAAGAGACTTCTGGGACAACATTAAATGCAACATTTTCATTATAGGGGTCCCAGAGGAGAAGAGAGAGAGAAAGGACCTGAGAAAATATACAAAGAGATTATAGTTGAAAACTTCCCTAACATGGGAAAGGAAATAGCTACCCAACTACAGGAATCACAGAGTCCAGGCAGGATAAACCCAAGGAGAAACATGCTGAGATACATAGTAATCAAATTGACAAAAATTAAAGACAAAGAAAAATTATTGAAAGCAACAAGGGAAAAACGACAAATAACATACAAGGGAACTCCCATAAGGTTAACAGCTGCTTTCTCATCAGGAACTCTACAAGCCAGGAGGGAGTGGTGTGATATATTTAAGGGATGAAAGGGAACAACCTACAACCAAGATTATTCTACCCGGCAAGGATCTCATTCAGATTCGACAGAGAAATCAAAAGCTCTACAGACAAGCAAAAGCTAAGAGAATTCAGCACCACCAAACCAGCTCTACAACAGATGCTAAAGGAACTTCTCTAGGCAGGAAACACAAGAGAAGGAAAAGGACCTACAAAAACAAATGCAAAACAATTAAGAAAATGGTAATAGGAACATACATATTGATAACTACCTTAAACGTGAATGTATTAAATGCTCCAACCAAAAGACACGGGCTCACTGAATGGATACAAAAACAAGACCCATCTATATGCTGTCTAGAAGAGACCCACTTCAGACATAGGGACACATAAAGACTGAAAGTGCGGGGATGGAAAAAGATATTCCATGCAAATGAAAATCAAAAGAAAGCTGGAATAGCAATACTCATATCAGATAAAATAGACTTTAAAATAAAGAATGTTACAAGAGACAAGAAAGAACGCTACATAATGATACAGGGATCAATCCAAGAAGAAGATATAATAATTATAAATATATATGCACCCAACACAGGAGCACCTCAATACATAAGGCAAACGCTAACAGCAATAAAAGAGCAAACCGACAGGAACACAATAATAATGGGGGACTTTAACACCTCACTTACAACAATGGACAGATCATCCAGACAGAAAATTAATAAGGAAACACAAGCTTTAAATAGGCCAAATAGATTTGACACAATATTGACACAATTAAATTTAATTTGACACAATTAAATCTATTTGGCCTATTTGACACAATAGGCCAAATAGATTTAATTGATATTTATAGGACATTCCACTGAAAAGAGCAGATCACACTTTCTTCTCAAGTGCACACAGAACATTCTCCAGGATAGATCACACCTTGGGTCACAAATTAAGCCCTGGTAAATTTAAGAAAATTGAAATCGTATCAAGCAACTATTCTGACCACAATGCCCTGAGATTAGAAATCAATTACAGGAAAAAAACGTAAAAAACACAAACACATGGACACTGAACAATATGTTACAAAATAACCAAGAGATCACTGAAGAAAAAGAGGAAATCAAAAAATACCCAGAGGACTTCCCTGGGGGCGCAGTGGTTGAGAGTCCGCCTGCCGATGCAGGGGACACAGGTTCGTGCCCCAGTCCCGGAAGATCCCAGATGCCGCGGAGCGGCTGGGCCTGTGAGCCATGGCCGCTGAGCCTGCGCGTTCGGAGCCTGTGCTCTGTAGATTCACTCTGATTGTACCAACTTCGGTCATATACTCACTCGAAGCCAATGATCACAGCCTGGGAAATGTGATATACTGATTGTGAAGGCCAATATCTATGGCAACCATCTCATGGAAACAACTACTGTATTATGTCAGATTCAGTCAATGCACCACAACTATTTTTGTTAGACCTAGGCATAGAAATCAGTGTGTCCATGCTGTTATTGAGCACTGTGAAAAGGTATGAATACCTTCCTGAACCTTTCTTCTTTCCTAAGTAACACTGATGCACCTTAACAGAAATTTATTGACAACGACTGCATTTCCCCCTCTTCCTCACCTTTGAACTTCAAACCACAATAAAGCATTCTACTGTCAAAATGCTGTAATCTAAGAATTGGGTTCTTCACCAAAGCAGATAGTATTTAATATAAAGTATTGTCTATTTAATTATCTTAAGCTTGTTATTATTTTGTGGTATTACATATTTTTAGAACGTTATGCCTGCCATGTACCCTGTAACTGGGCAAGTATTAAGGCTACCATGTAACCCAAAGACATGACATTTATTTTTTAATATCTGAGAGGAAGGAAATGGTGATGTCAAAGAAGACTGAAAGGGAAGCTCCTTTGGGCCAGGAGAAAACTGGCAGTGCCCTGAGTCTCAAATCATTTAAGGATCCCCAACGTACATGATCAGTTCCAGATCAAATATGTATTGAATGTCAAAGGATATCTATAGAATAGAACTTGCAATTCCCTATGGGTCACAGATTTTTCCAAAACTTTCTGTTACATTTGGAAAGAGAGAAGACAGAGATAAGGAGAAAGGGAAAGAATTCATAAAAATAAGAAGGGAAGGGCTTCCCTGGTGGTGCAGTGGTTGAGAGTCCGCCTGTCGATGCAGGGGACACGGGTTCGTGCCCCGGTCCGGGAGGATCCCACATGCTGCGGAGCAGCTGGGCCCGTGAGCCATGGCCACTGAGCCTGTGCATCCGGAGCCTGCGCTCCGCAAGGGGAGAGGCCACAACAGTGAGAGGCCCGCGTAACGCCAAAAAAAATAAATAAATAAAATAAGAAGGAAAAATTTCAATTAGAAGCATCTTATGTCAAACACCTTCTGTCAAACACTTGGTAGCAGTCAACAAACTTTAGTGAGCATTGAACCACCTGGGAAGTTATTTAAAATGCAGATTCTTGAGCATTACTTCCAGACATTCTGATTCCGGAAGTTTTGGGTCGTCCCTAAGATCCTACCGTTTCAATCTGCACCTTGGGTGATTCTGATGCTAGAGGCCCAAAATCTACACTAAGAGGAAATTACTTTGTGGCTAAGTCAAAAACTGCTGTATCTAATAAAACCAAAATGTTTTAAACTACCATGCATTGAAAGAATAGAGAGAGTGGACATATCAGTCCCATCTCTCATTCACGAGTAAATCCCATCAACTGCATCAGTTCTGTTTCATAAATGCAAGCCTACATAAAACAGACAACATGGATAAAGACCAGGCCTTAGAGGCTTACAGACAGTAGATTTTAAGATAGTGATGCCCCTGAGAAAAAACACTAACATCTTGGAGATAACAGTACATTTTTGAAGTGAGGACAGTGAGCAGCACTGTAAGACAAAGGGCTTCAATCCACAGGGTTACTTGGAGGTCAGGAGTAGAAGTCTGGAACAGGCCTCGGATCAGCACTCTATGCTCTATTTGTAAGCATTTTAGCAAACTTCCCTAACAAATCTTAAGTTCTGGTTGATTTCCAGAATGATTCCAGGGAATATCTCATCTGTAGAAGCAGTGACTAGCAGGGAATTGTGGTCACCCACATCTCCCCGTACAGATCCAATTTCTGATTCATCCAGTTACATCATGTAATGTGACCAGAGAAGAGAGTAAAGTATAATAAGCAGTCAAACTACTGTTCATGCCAATACCTGTTCATTTTCGAATCCACTAGTAATCCAAGGAGTCTGCAGTGGCTTTATATTCTCCACTAATTTTTCCACCCAGTCTATCCCCATAAAGCTGATTTCTGCTGGACTTGCAGAAATTTTCTGTACTGTATATTTTCACAAAGCCCAAAAATCCATGGGTAATAACTGAAGTTCTAAAAGTTTTCATCTCTGAAACTTATAAATCTTGCCTAATAAACATATCCAAAAGCCAGCTTTAACAATAATTCAAATGCCCATAAAAATAATATTTTATACTGCCATGACACATAATGTGTTTGTACTTGTATGTGTGTGTGGTGTGTGTATGTAGGCAGTAGGGTAATGTTTCAAGTAAAAATATATATTTATCTTTAATGGAAAACTCTATTTCTCCTTTTTTAACCAATGTTTATTTTAGGAGAAGAGGACAGAAGATTAAAATCAATACAGCATAGTGATTAAAAACACAGATTTTGAGTTGAATTTGAATCCGAACTCAGCTACCTCTTTTGAGATTTGGGGTAGGTTTCTTAAATCTCTGGACATAAGTATGCACATCTCTAACAAGGACACAAAAATACCTTCCCTACAGGATTGTTGAAAGTAGTAAAAGTTATAAAGTGCATAAAGTGCTTAACACAGTAACTGTAACATAGCAGGTAATTATAATTATGACAGTGGTCAAATATACACCTTAAAGAAAACTATTAGGAAGAAAATAAAAAGCATATTCCTTCATTAGTTTCTCATGGAATCTTAGGAGAATCAACTCCAGTGGTTTCAGAGAATATCTGAAAATTTGTTAAGTGACCTGAAAGCATCCTGGACATCCTGCATATCACAAAATTGGGAAACCAGAGTGGCAGAGAACAGCTTTTTACTTACCCTTAACTATAACTCATGGTGAAGATGTCGATTCCAAAAGAGCTACTATCTTAGGCTGTGTTGAAAATCAAGGCATGTAAATGTCCACTGTATTCAGCCTAGATTACTGTGTTCATTAGTTGGACTATAGGCAATTAAAACCTAAATTCACCTATAAAAGGGCAACCAGAATACTTACGAGTCTAGAAATCCTACATGTTTGAGAATGCTAATTGTTTTCCAAAAATCATTCTGGTGTTTTCCCACAGTAATAGAGCACATTTTAACTGGGCATTTGACTACCTGAAATAAATATTCCTGTACATGACCTGATTCTTCAGGTCAATAATATATAATGCAGTTCCTTGAGGCACTTTCTAAAAACTTTCCTTAAAACGCAGCTGGTGCATGGTCTTCTCTCATTTCTTCTCCATCTTTCTCTCTTACCTGCTAGCTAGAACATAAACATGATGGCTAAAGGGGGAAAAGCCATTTGGGACCATGAGGCAAACTTGGGAATGAAGGCTATCACAGAAAAACAATGACATGACTTAACCAACTTTTACACGGGAGGGAAATCACTTCCTAACTTATTAAGTTACTCTTATTTTGATACTCACTGTTGAACCTTACCATAAGTGTATTAAATGAAAAAAAATTTAGGAGAATGAGATTAACCTAAATTCACATGAGCTGAATTCAAAACTTAAAATGGTTCCCCATGACAGTTATTCTAGAGAATGTCATAAAAGAAGTTGTATAATGGATAAAGTAATATGGAGACATATCTCATTTCAATTTATGGAATATAGTTCAAAATACAAGAGCTCTCAGAAAATTGAAAAATGTGAAAGTTTTCAAAGAGAATGAGATGGCCATCTGTCAAGTTATAAAACCCTACCTTAGTTTGAGAGACTTAACTACGGTACTTCTAAGTTACCTCAAACTTAAAGAATCTGGGATTTTATGTCATACCACTCCAGTCATCACTAATACACCAACACTATCCATTGGGCTAAATTAATTAAGTGATTATATGAGTAAAGGATGAAGTCATTGAAGGTTGATACTTGTTAACCAAAGAAGGCAGAAGAAAGAGAAGAAAAGAAGCTCTATATCCAAGTATAGAAAAGCAATACTAAATGCCTGCACTTCCTGTCCACTTTCTTTAGCCTGCAGCAATTAATACAAATGCACAGCCTTGACATCCCAAATTTTATGATGAATAATTATGGTACTACACACCCCATACATAAGCTAAGCTCCCATTGATAACTCAGAAATGCCCTTTATGATGAACTGAAGGGATGAGAACAAGGTAGAGATTATGAACTCTGGAAGAAAACCAAAATACTAGGTAGAGGGTTTAAGAGAAGTGCTGTGACATGAGAGGACCAAACTACAGGATGAAAGGCCGGAAGAGAGGCCTGGAATGGGTCTCTTGCTAAAGAGAGAAACAAGTTAGTATGTGTGCTCTATGCCAAGGAGAGAAAAGAGGAAAAAGGTAAAAGGGCGAAACAGTGTAATTTTTATCTCATTAACACCTCTCTTGATCTCTAAATAATATCTTCCTACATATTCCTTATTAAACCAGAAATAAAATCACGATGCTAACAGAGGGAGAGCAAGAGGGAGTGGAGTAAGCTTGTAACGGTGAAGAGCACATATAATTTTCAGAGAATTTTAGACTGTAAGGAATTTTTTCCTCTTCCTATTGGTAGGCATTCCAAGAGTTATGTGTCCCTGACGAATGATTACTCACATTTCTGAGCCCTTACATTAAAATCTAGTGTGAACATGAAGAGTAGAAATTTCAAATGTTTCAGTCTGTGCTGTTAAATATCTTAAATATATAGTTTATAAATGAAAATAAGCAGATCACCAAATCATAAGAATTATTAAGCATATAGGAAAAATTGTCCTATTAATAAAGTATTCCAAATAAAGTAGAAGAGCTAAAGTCAATATTAGAGTGTATTCTAAACACAGCAGAAAGTTAACAAATTTAATTCACTTTATATTAATTCCAAATTTGACCATGAAAAATACATATCGCCTGGCAAATCCCGTTACACTTAAAAGATTTAAAGCGATGACTAGAAAACAAGAATGTCAATTCTACCAGTGGAAGTAAATGACTAGTAAAATGAAATAACTTAAAACTGCCTTTGTTCTAAGTAATTATGATGACTGAGTTTTTTAAATTGCTTGCTCCCTTCCTCCCTCTCCACTATTCTGTAACGCTTGAACTTGTCTCATGCAGCGCTCTGGGAAAAAATTACAAAAGCTATGTTGAATAAAAAATGGGAGTGGCATGGACATATATACACTACCAAACGTAAAATAGCTAGCTAGTGGGAAGCAGCTGCGTAGCACAGGGAGATCAGCTCGGTGCTTTGTGACCACATAGAGGGGTGGGATAGGGAGGGTGGGAGTGAGATGCAATAGGGAGGGGATGTGGGGATATATGTATATGTATAGCTGATTCACTTTGTTATACAGCTGAAACTAACACACCATTGGAAAGCAATTATACTCCAATAAAGATGTTAAAATAATAATAATAATAATTGCTTTACAAAAAAAAAAATGTGTGTCTGTCGGTAAATTTCATTAAAGTGAAATTCCAAAGCTTCCTTTTGACATATAATCACTTGCAAAATTTACACTAATGTTCAGATACAGAATAAAGGAAACTTAAAAGACTTCACAACTCCTCAGTGTGGTTTTCTGTTCCTCTTCACTGCCCTAATCTGCTATTGACGATCACTTGATTTAATGAAATGCCAGTGTTATACCAACTTAAGCAAACCAACGCTGACTCTCCTCTTACAACCCATGCTCCTGAAATGCCTAGACTTTATAACCAGTAATATCATGAAGACAAGCATTACCCTGTTTGGAGCACACAAAAAAACCTTTATCCAGTTGCAACACCCAAATTATGTGTCCAGTAACTTTATCTATTAAGTTCCCAGTTATTCTCAGGATATTATTAATCTCTGTAATTCTGAAACAGAGATGTCCCTCACTCTCTCTCTCTCCTCTCTTCTCATAATTAATCCAATAAAAACAAAACACATCACAATCTTCATTTTTCCAATTTTGAATTTCTGTGAAAATGAACTTCTCTGTCACCTCCATCTGGCTAACTGGTTCTTAACTCTTCCCTATGAAACCCATGATTTTCCTCCCTATAAATAGTTCAGATATTACAAACATTATTCTTTCATATATTCTGTTCTTTTTTTGTCCAAAAAATAACCTCCATGATTTTCTAGACTTTGAGGACATCCACTTAGCATTTATTCTTCCCAACTAAAGAAGCCTAATGTTTTAGTCTGTCCTTACAGACTTTATGCCATTTAATACTTTTAGGGTTCTTCTTTGGTACTTTCAACATTGTGTATATATTTCTTGAGTGTGGTAAAATTTTCCTGTGAAAAATGAAGAAACAAGAGAACACAGAATATGAAAGAAACACACTGTTGAACCAAATTCTCATGCTTATTTTAAAACATCTTTTCCTACAGATAATTATATATACCGAGGGTGAAAGAAAACTTTCAAATAAGAATTCATTCCCTTCCTTTCAGTGTTGCTGTGATGAGGGCAATGAGACAGTAAACTGAATCATACACCTCTCCCTGCTTCTCTTTCATTATCAGGACCAGGAACTGGAGGATTCAAAGTGGAGAGTAAAACAATGTAACATATTTTGTTAAGGCCACATGCTATCACAATCACTCTCCGAGTTCTTCCACTTGCTAGCTCTATAACCTTGGGAAAGTAACTTAACGTTTTTCTGCCTCAGTTTCCTCTAAAAAATGGGATAACAGTAGTGTCTTTGAATTGGGTTATTATGGAGATTAAATGAGGCAATCTATTAAAATAATAATCACGGTATCTGTCATATCAAGCACGCAATAAACAGATCTCCTTACTTCTTAATCACAATGATTCTGTCCTCCTCTCATGAGGCCATGGTGGCAAATATGAATGACACTGATGGAGTATTGGTACACTTGCTCATAAACATAGGGCTCTGAATGCAGCCTACTGAAAACCACTACACATCAAAATCTACTGCACGTCAAAAATCTACACATCCAAAAATTTTTTTAAATTTAAAAAATATGCATTGCAATACACGTTATTTGAATCCTTCAAGCTTAGAACATAGTATTTTAATTTTAATTACTTTAAAGAAGGAATTATCAATGCCACCAAGGTGCTTAGCGTTGCTTGGGATACCTTGAAGAATGTAGCAGAAATACAACGGGGCCTGTCTTCTAGAGCTTACCTTATGCTAAGATGACAAATACATCGCCCAGCTTATAACATCAAACATACTATTAAGACAATATAACACTAAGGGATAAATTGTGGAATGGGTTCCAAATGTTTTACAGAGGAGGAAAAAGAGAAAAGAGAATTCAAGTTATAAAGAAAGATTCTATATATTAAATATGTTGGAATTAATCTAAGCATTAAAGAATTTTTGGCTAAGTCTTAGCTATCTCATTAGATGAAAAATGTCCCCTGAATATGGGCCTGATTTATGCTTCTCCTGCACATTTTCATTCACTGAAAAAATGTCTAAGCACCTTCATGTATCAGGTATTGAGGAAGGTATTGGGAATACAACAATAAACCTAGTACATTCCTCTCACTGAAAAAACCTCTGGAATTTCCTGCTCCGGACGTTGGTGGAGAGGCTTGTTGAAGAGCAGTATTTTCACAGGGTTAGTCTGAAACAATTATAAAAGTTGCAGAGAATAAGAAATGGATGTGTTTAAAGATAGAATAATTTAAGTATTCAAGATATTGGGGAGAAGTGGAAGTACACTGTGGTGCTTTTCCCTTCAAGATATTTGTTAGGCTATAAAAAGGGCAGGATTAAGAGGTTGAGAAAGAAAGCAGAAAACAGTGGCCAAAACGCTGAGAATCTGAGTTGAGTTTTGAACAATCTAATGAGACTGGGGAGACAAAAATTGGTGTTCAGAGGCCCTCAAAGAAGATGGCACGTATAAACACCCCAGACCTCCAGAAAAGACTTTGAAATGACCGGACTTTAGGATTGAAGGGCAGAGCTCACATAAAAATCCAGCATTGACCCAGCTCAGTTCAGGACCTGGTAAAGGTGATCTGTTCCTGCTCTAAGGACAGAGTACATTAATATTAAATCCTCTCTGGACAAAGATAACATCAAGCAGAACTTCACAAATTATCTCTGTAATTTTTCATACCAATATCTGGTATTTAATTTTTTTAATTCTTAGGCATGCCAAGAGAGAGGAATGTTTTTAATGATGTCTAGATTAATTTAACTGTGACCAGAGAACACACTTTGTATGATATCAATCCTTTGAAATGTACTGACAATTAATAAGTGGCTCAGTGTACAGTCAATTTTTATAAATATTTCTAAGCACTTGAAATAAATAATAGAAAAAAACAAGAAGAATCCACATAAAAACTTGTTATTAGCATAAACAAGTAAATTTAGCAGGGTTGCTAAGTACAAAGAATATATTTAACAATCAATTGTATTTCTATATACAATCAACAATTCAAAAATGAAAAACATTTTAATGGTACTATTTATTAAAAACAGTGTGGTAAACAGGATGCAAGCCATTAAGACCCCTCATAATGGAAATCTTATTAAACCAGCCACCAGCAGTACTGTCAGAAGATGAGAGCTTCCTATCCCAGCCTCTTGAGAATTTTCCTTGTTGACAAGGAGCCATCTTGCTCAAGAGCATGCCTTTCCTGAGGCAATCCATATCCAATAATTGATCACCACCCAGGGGCAGCTCTGATGAGACGTATTTACTCACAGGTCCCTTTGGGTTTGGCCAAGGCTTTGTAAAGCTATGTTAAAGTTTGACTTCTCCCTCTACCCAATCGTGCTTCCTCTCCCTCTCTTCCACAGATGTTCACCACTAATAAATAACCTATATGCATCTGCTAATCCCAAATAGCAGACGCAAGCTATTATATATAGGATGGATAAACAAGGTCTTACTGTATAGCATAGGGAACAATATTCAATATCCTGTGATAAACCACAATGGAAAAGAATATGAAAAAGAACATATTTGTATAACTGAGTCATTTTGCAGTACAGCAGAAATTAACACAACATTGTAAATAAACTATACTTCAAAAAAAAAGGAAAAAAACCTATATGCCAAACTCCATCTCGGCATCCACTCATACAAACCTGCAACAATTGGTACCAGGAAAGTCCTAGAAAGTAGGCAAGAAGATGAGGTGTTAGTGCTGAATCACGTGCTGCTCCACAGGTATTGAGGACCCCATGACTGGAAGTAGCAAAGGCTGCCATTGACATAGGTGCTGGTCCAACTGTTAAAACTATAACAGGTGATCACTGGGGTAGTGTGCCAGTGGAGAAGAATGCACTACCTAACGTAAACATCAGGGTTTTGAGAAGTAACAAATAAAACAGTACCTATAAGGGCAATGGGATTAGATGGCTATTGCTGCATGTCATTGACACCCTAAAAAATAATAATAATGAAAACATCCAAGGGATGAACAGGCAACTGAAAGATAAGTGTGAAAAACACCAGACCTCCTTGGTAGCTCAAAAAGAATGTCTCATCTTCTGCAGGCAAAGGGCAAAGAAAGATCAGGACCAGGACCAGGATTTAAGAGTTTGAGCAGCCAAATTCCAGAGAAAATTAAATACCCAAACATGCTAGGTCTGTTATGCCAAGATCAGTGCTCTTATTATGGGCAGGGGGAGGAGCGAATGAGACCAGGACACTTGGGATAAGGATCTGGGCCTTGCAGAGCAGTAAACTTTTTGAATTCAGAGATTAGAGGCATGTCAGGAAGTCCCCTCCAAAGTAAAAGACAAGTTATTGCATCTTGTGTCTCTCAACAGAAAGAAGAAAGCACCATGCCTGATAACCTTTCCTGGTTGCCAAAGGAGCATATTTCACACCTGGTGACACTATTTTGACTATACAAGGTGAGATGTAATGTTTCAAGATTTGAGAGGGACCCAGAGCACCAAAGGCTCTGCAGCAGGTCTAGGCTGGGGTACAAACAGTTCTGCCCCTTGAACCATATGATTCAGTAGATGCTATTGTATTAGAAATACCAATATTGGGAAAAGATGCCATATGAAACATGGAGCTTATAGCAAGCCCCAGAATGTAGTCCTCTGATTTTCTGGAGCAACTCCATACCATCTTCAGTAGAATTATACACCATTGTGGGGCGGGGGGAATCCTAGAATTTTATTGATCTCTGGTAGAGACTAAATGCCTGACCATGGAATACTAAGTGACCATGGATCTGGAAATGCATATCATGAGCTGGGCTCTGTCAGACCTGGTAAGTCATAAGGACAAGCAGACTCAGAAATAGTCCATCATAAGATGGAAATGGTATATCCTGGATCCAGCACTAGCAGAACCAGATTGCATAAGGAAGTTACAGAAAGAGATAGCCCAGAATGTACTTGAAGAAGTGGATTTGAGCAACGTAAAAAATAGTCTGTGATGGACACACCACAGGAAGCAGACTGAGATGGACATAGAGATGTACCACCCAGATCCTGCTCCAAAGAAGGGTTTATTATTCCAGATTCTTGAAGTTCTGTGGGCTCCTTCAAGGGTGCCTCAGCTGCAAAGAGCCACCTCACACAAGAGTACACCTTTCTGGGGTAGTCCAAACCCAATGACTGATTGCTGCCAGGGTATAAAGGTCTGACAATTTCTGCCCCTCCAGAGATATCTGTGATGGGCTGTATTTGCTCCCCACACCTTGTGGGGTTAACCAAGGCTTTTCCAGGCTTGCATTGCAGTTTGACTTCTTTCTCTGCCCAGTTTTGCTTCCTTTTCCTCCCTTCCACAGGGATTGATCCCTTATAAATAGTCTGTACACAAAACTTTTTCTCATCTGCTTCTGAAAGACCCAATCTATGACAATCATCAAAAAACAACAAATACCCAGGAGTAAATCTAACAAAATATGTGTGACTTTGTAGAAAAATGAAAAAAATGTTTTTAAGAGAAAGTAAAGAAGATCAATAAGTGAAGGAATAATTCATGTTCATGGATTGAAAGTCAATTTTATACAGATGTCCATTCTTTCCAAATTGATCTAAATGTAATGAAATCCAAAAAAATATCTCAGCAAGTTTTGTGAAAACTGGCAAGCTGATTCTAACATACATACTGAAAATTCAAAAGGACAAAAACAGCTCATGCAAAATGAGGTAGAACAAATTTAGAGAACTACAGTTCAGGAAATCATAAATTATAAAACTACAGTAATTACAAGAATAAAGTAATGGCAAAAAAAGATGGACTAATAGATGAATGGAATAGAATCAAGAATTCAAAAATGCATATATAGACATTTGATTTATGACAAGGTGATGCTGAAGAGCAGTGTAGGAAAGGATGTCATCTCAACATATGGTTTTGAATCAATTGGTTTCCATATGGAAAAGAATTATCTTAACACCTATCTCACTTCATGTTCAAAAATCAATTCTAGATGGACTGTAGATATAAATATAAAAGACAGAAGAGTAAAGCTTCTAGAATATAATATAGAAGAAGATATTCATAACCTTGGAATAGACAAGGATTTCCTATACAGGATGCGCGCACACACACTCACACACACACACACACACACAGTCATTTCTTCATCAAAAGACACAATTATGATAGTAGGAATGCACAGAGTGGGAGAAAATATAATCAACAAAGGAAATGATTCCAAATAACCAAAGAACACCTACAAATAAATAGGAAAAAGATTAAGCCTATAGAAAACTTGAAAAATCATTAAAAAGAGGATGGGGAACATACAAATGACCATTAAACATATGAAAAATTATACAACCATATTAGTCATTAGAGGAATACAACAGTATACCACTTCACAACTATGAATAGCTAAAATTAGAAAGATTGACAATAGTAGAGAAACTGGAATTCTCATGCATTGATGATTAGCACAAAGTGACACCACCGCTTTGGAAAACTTGCAGTAATATCTTCTATAACTGAAAAACACATATCATATGGCTCAACAATTCTACTTTTACTTTGATAGCTAACAGAAATGCACACCTATGTTCATTAAAAAACTATACAGACATGATCACAGCGGCACTATAATAGCTCAAAACTGGAAACAACCTAAAATCTATTTAGAGTTGAGTGGACCAAAAAATTTGCTATATCCATACAATGGAAGGCTATCTATGATGAAAAATGACAAAATACTGCTACTTACAATAAAATGGGTACATTCTAGAAACTTAATTTTGAACAAAACCAGACCCCAAAAAATCATCATACTGCATGATTCCATTTATATAAACCTCAAGAGGGGGCTTCCCTGGTGGCGCAGTGGTTGAGAGTCCGCCTGCCGATGCAGGGGACACGGGTTCGTGCCCCGATCCCGGAAGATCCCACATGCCGCGGAGCGGCTGGGCCCGCGAGCCATGGCCGCGGAGCCTGTGTGTCCGGAGCCTGTGCTCCGCAACGGGAGAGGCCACAGCAGTGAGAGGCCCGCGTACAGCAAAAAAAAAAAATAAAAAAAAAAATAAATAAAATAAAATAAAATAAAATAAAATAAATAAACCTCAAGAGGATGAATGGAAATAACTTATGGAGAGGAAGAGTGGGTAGTGACTGTGAGGATCACAAGAGGGGTTCCTGGGGTACCAACAATTGTTCTATTTCTTGACATGGGTGGTAGTGATATGAGTGTGTTCACTCTGTGAAAATTTATTGATCTGTACACATAGGATCTGTGTACTTCCTTTGAACCATAATAAGTTACATGCCCAGTACAATGTCAGATAAAAGGAAACAGGTATCTGTTGGTTTAACTTGTGGACTTCATTTGCCATACACACAAGTGCATCAAAAGAATGAGAGAGGGGCTTCCCTGGTGGCGCAGTGGTTGAGAGTCCGCCTGCCGATTCAGGGGACGCGGGTTCGTGCCCCTGTCCGGGAGGATCCCACATGCCGCGGAGCGGCTGGGCCCGTGAGCCATGGCCGCTGGGCCTGCGCGTCCAGAGCCTGTGCTCCGCAACGGGAGAGGCCACAACAGTGAGAGGCCCGCGTAATGCAAAAAAAAAAAAAAAAAAAAAAAAAAAAAGAATGAGAGATCTGGGCACAGGGATGAAATATGAAAAGCAATCCATCCTCACAGGTGCGAAGGAGGGCTGAGGGGAGAGACAGGACCTTATGCTGGTGCCAAGATCACTACGCCCTTGGCACAGCTGTGTGTACCCATGTGTCAGGCTCATTTTATAGAAGAACATGTTGCTAACTCTGTAGGGCTATAGACCTAAACACACAATTCTGTTTCTAAGTTCACATCCTGTACCATACCTTATGTTTTACTTTGGCTGCTGAACTGGAATAGTCATTGCCTCCGTTATTTCTAAGTGGAGGGGTTTTTAGTACTACATTTATGAGTTTCTCATTTTTAAGCGGGTAAACCTGGCCCATGGCACAACCCTAAATACTTTTATTAGTAAAAACACCATCCACTGCAGACACGTTCTTTGCAGGGAAAAAATCTGGCTTCTGGATACTTTGGTCTGGCCAGCAGACATCCCACCAGGTTTATAGTGAAAGATCAGAGTTCTCTCACAACAGCATGAGGATTATTTCCCATCCTGGGATGACTGACTTCTGAGAGGAGTTTGCAGGACTGGCAAGACAACGCGTGGACCGGGCCAAACCAAACATCGAGTGGAAAACTCCACTCAGACAGTGTTCCACGGGCCCAGGCCTCCTGAGGCCAGCCCACATGTGCCGCTGACTTCAGTTAGCGATGAAGCAGCAGCCAAACAGTACTGCACATACTGTACAGACAGTGTGCCTCAGCCAGGTAGAGGGAAGGGTGACAGGGCCACCGGGACACCAACCCAGGTCTAATCAGAAGAATACGCTCTGAGTTTTCCAGGACCTCATAATGCCAGAGATATTCTGAACATGGCTTTGAGCAAATATTTTGAGCATAAATGGCTCTTGGGACCCATGTGTCTAAATATTTTCCCTTTTATGCTGGGAGAGAAGAAACCTTCTTTTCACATCTCTACAAAGTGAAAAAAAATTTTTAAGAAAACTTTATTTAAACCACAAATGTATCCTACCAGATTTTGCCAACTCCCTTCAACATTCTTATTCCTCAATTGCAAATTCACTAGTTAGGAACAGTGCTTCTATACATCCTACATCCTGACAAGTACACTATTCATACCCCAAAGTATCGAATATTTATTCACATGATCATTACATCTACATTGTTAATGTATTCTAAAAACTTTAAAAGGTGCTATGGAAGCACCTCTGAAATTATGCCTCCAATAAGAAAACTTTCATGAAGAAAGAAAACAAATCATTGAAAGTTGTTTGCATACTTACTTTAAAATATGTGACATTTATCCATTTGGTCTAAAACTGGAAGGCATGATGATGCATATATGTGACAAATGCAGAACAAGACATTCTCTCCCCAAAAGATGAAAAATCGCTTTACTTACAGCATATTATAGTAGATTTCACAGAGAAGTTGAAGATGTCAGAAGATTTCTAAATGTGAAAAGAAAGATTTATTTTTAAAATTCTGTGAATTTCAAAGAATTGTGCAGATATATAAATCAGATTAATTATATTACATGCACTAATATTTCTATGACTAACAATGGCTGTTAACGCCCAATTTCCAAAAGGATATTTCCTGACACATAAATTCTTATAACTAGAACAACATAGTTTTTCCAACTAAATCTTTTCACATCCATTTAAATAAAATCACATCTTACTGGGCAAAGAATAAAGAAAGAATCAAAAATGAGTGTAAGCTGTTAACTCTTAACAAACATCAGGTGCCTTCTGCTGTGCTTCCTTGTGCTTCCCCAGAACTCCACATCACCCCACTTTGCAACTTACTTTTTCAGTCATCTCAGTAAAAATTTAAAGATTCTGACCCTTCTTCAAAGAAGGGTGAAAGACTGAAGCCCAGGTCAATTCACTCACCAAGGAAATAAGATTTCCCCCAGTATCCATTTTCCAATGCCAAAAGGTTTATGAGGAAAAAGAGATGGGTTATTTTGTCCAATCCAGAAAATGTTTTAACTAAAATATTTTTTATCTTTTTCTTTTAAGATAATATCTAAATTTGTATAGCTACTTACAGTTTACAAAGTGCTACCCACTTTATTTTTTTT
The DNA here is from genome assembly GCF_025265405.1 of Mesoplodon densirostris. Lineage (NCBI taxonomy): Eukaryota > Metazoa > Chordata > Mammalia > Artiodactyla > Ziphiidae > Mesoplodon > Mesoplodon densirostris. The sequence continues at coordinate 12,826,512 of NC_082677.1, read as the reverse complement.
AATCCTCACCAGAGCAGAGCTTGGATCACTACTTTGTAGACATAGAGACTGAAGCCAAAACCTGAATCTAAGCCCTCGAGCCCCAGCACAAGCTTTTGCCTCTTAACCATATCTGAGAGAAAGAGATGAGGCTGCTTAGGACTCCCTTTTGTTGGGTGAGATGCAAAAAGATACAGAATTTAACAGGAAAAGAGATGCTAATGGAGCCTGAAAAGATGCTTGGCGATTCTGACTAGAATTGTGAGAGAAATTTTTTGATAAAGGAGAACTGAGACAGGAAAGTGATCATTTCAACCTTTAAGGAATTCACTTAAAAATGAGAACAACTTTAGTATTAGCTCTCTCAGAACCACACTGAAGCAGGAGTTTTGACTGGCACTACAGAAAAAAAAATCTGGGACAAAACACCACATTTGCAGTTGTAGTAAGGATGGCTCTAAGTTAAAGCTGCTTGTAACTCACAGCCCCACAACCTGTGGGAGTGTTAAAGGTTCCCACGATCCCCTTCTGCCTTCATCTTCTATCTGCTTCCACATGCACTGTCTCGGTGTCTCACTGTGTCAACCAAATTGTGAACTCATACACTTTCTTGGTTTCAAACGAATTAAAACAAATATTACCTTCTTTTAAAATATCATACACAGATCAGCATGGGCAATGGAGGTTTTATTAAAGATTTCAGAAGATTAGAAGGGTGTGGCATAACTCAAATTTTACAATTCATCTTTCAGATATACTTTTTCAAAATTTCTCTGACAAGAATGGGATTTAGGGGCCCTATCTTGGTCCCTTTTCTAGCTGGCATCTCATCTATTCTCCTAACCTCTCACCTTCCCGCTAACTGCTCTTGCTTCTCACTGGCTTCCTCTTCCTTCTCATTTTCCTTCCCATCCACCTCAAGAAAAGTAAAATGTTCCTTCCTGGCTCAAGTTTAACAATTTAGCGGTTGTCTTGTGTTGTTGAGATGTTCCTAAGATCTCACCATCCAACCCCAAGAGATTACTCAAGTATATCCCCGCCCCCCCAGAAGCTCTTAAATATAGTTAGAGAGTAAAGGAATGGGCAATAGTCATAAATGAGCAAATGACCTTGGCTAGCCATTGATTTTTTTCAAAAATGTACATTTAAAACTAATTTAGATAATGTATGATTTGTCCTATGCATTTCATATTCGTAGTTGTTTTAGAAGTAAACTGCTTGTGTGTATCCAGGTCACATGAATTTGAAGGATCAGCAACTAAAACCCTTCATACAGAGTCCTGAGCAGTAAGTAAGGACATGGTCTCTGGAGGTAGACAGTGGAGTTGAAATTCTGTCTCCTCCACTGCCTTAGGCAAATTACTCAACCTCTCTGGCCTCAATTTCTTCAGGTGTAAAATAGAATGATAGTAATTACTTCCACCTCATAGGGTTATCATATGAATAAAATGAGTTAACACATGTGAAGTCCTTAGAACATTGCCTGGCACATGGTAAGTACTGAGTAATGGTGGATATTATTAGAATTGTCTTAACAGAACGCAGTGGTATCTTTTTTCCTTATATCTCCTCTTAAGCATTTGTTATTTTTACTATTTATTTGTCAATTACTAATGTGTTACTTTGAAATAACTCATACATCTATAGTATAATAGAATACAACCTATATGCTTATCTTTATTCAAAGGTTTATAGGACTTCCGGGTAAGATGGCGGAAGAGTAAGACGCGGAGATCACCTTCCTCCCCACGTATACACCAGAAATACAGCTACACGTGGAACAACTCCTACAGAACACCTACTGAACGCTGGCAGAAGACCCCAGACCTCCCAAAAGGCAAGAAACCCCCCACATACCTGGGTAGGGCAAAGCGGAGATATCCCCACACAGAGGATCAGTGCCGAGCGGCACTCACCAGCCCGAGAGGCTTGTCTGCTCGCCCACCGGGGCGCGCAGCGCTTGAAGCTGAGGCTCGGGCTGCGGTCAGAGCGCAGGGAGAGGACTGGGGCTGGCGGCGAGAACACAGCCTGAAGGGGGCTAATGTGCCACAGCTAGCCGGGAGGGGGTCCGGGAAAACTCTGGAGCTGCCGAAGAGGCAAGAGACTTTTTTCTTCCCTCTTGGTTTCCTGGTGCGCGAGGAGAGGGGATTAAGAGCGCTGCTTAAAGGGGCTCCACAGACGGGCGCGAGTCGCGACTGAAAGTGCGGAGCCCAGTGACGGGCGTGGGACGCTGGGGCTGCTGCTGCCGCCGCCAAGAAGCCTGTGTGCGAGCGCAGGTCACTGCCCACACCGCCCGTCCGGGAGCCTGTGCAGCCCGCCACTGCCGGGGTCCAGGGATCCAGGGGCGGCTTCCCTGGGAGAACGCACGGCGCGCCTCGGGCTGGTGCAACGTCACGCCGACCTCTGCCGCTGCAGGCTCGCCCCGCACTCCGTGCCCCTCCCTCCCGCCCGGCCTGAGTGAGCCAGAGTCCCCGAAGAGGCTGCTCCTTTAACCCTGTCCTGTCTGAGCGAAGAACAGACGCCCTCCGGCGACCTACACGCAGAGGCGGGGCCAAATCCAAAGCTGAGACCCAGGAGCTGTGAGAACAAAGAAGAGAAAGGGAAAACTCTCCCAGCAGCCTCAGAAGCAGCGGATTAAAGCTCCACAATCAACTTCATGTACCCTGGATCTGTGGAATACATGAATAGACAACACATCATCCCAAATTGAGGAGCCCGGAGTCAGTGCTGTGCCTCTGAGGTGGGAGAGCCAACTTCAGGACACTGGTCCACAAGAGACCTCCCAGCTCCACATAATATCAAACGGCAAAAATCTTCCAGAGATCTCCATCTCAACACCAGCACCCAGCTTCACTCAACGACCAGCAAGCTACAGTGCTGGACACCCTAAGCCAAACAACTAGCAAGACAGGAACACAACGCCACCCATTAGCAGAGAGGTGGCCAAAACTCATAAAAAGTCCGCAGACACCCCAAAACACACCACCAGACGTGGACCTGCCCACCAGAAAGACAAGATCCAGCCTCATCCACCAGAACACAGGCACTAGTCCCCTCCACCAGGAAGCCTACACAACCCACTAAACCAACCTCAGCCACTGGGGACAGACACCAAAAACAACGGGAACTACGAACCTGCAGCCTGCAAAAAGGAGACCCCAAACACAGTAACATAAGCAAAATGAGAAGACAGAAAAACACACAGCAGGAGAAGGAGCAAGATAAAAACCCACCAGACCTAACAAATGAAGAGGTAATAGGCAGTCTACCTGAAAAAGAATTCAGAATAATGATGGTAAAGATGATCCAAGATTCTATTTCCCAGATCCAAAATCTTGGAAAGAGAATAGACAAAATGCAAGAAACAGTTAACAAGGACCTAGAAGAACTAAAGATGAATCAAGCATCGATTAAAAACACAATACATGAAATAAAAAATACTCTAGATGGGATCAATAGCAGAATAACTGAGGCAGAAGAACGGATAAGTGAGGTGGAAGATAAAATAGTGGAAATAACTGCTGCACAGCAAAATAAAGAAAAAAGAATGAAAAGAACAGAGGACAGTCTCAGAGACCTCTGGGACAACATTAAACGCACCAACATTCGAATTATAGGGGTTCCAGAAGAAGAAGAGAAAAAGAAAGGGACTGAGAAAATATTTGAAGAGATTATAGTTGAAAACTTCCCTAATATGGGAAAGGAAATAGTTAATCAAGTCCAGGAGGCACAGAGAGTCCCATACAGAATAAATCCAAGGAGAAATACACCAAGACACATATTAATCACACTGTCAAAAATTAAACACAAAGAAATCATATTAAAAGCAGCAAGGCAAAAACAACAAATAACACACAAGGGAATCCCCATCAGGATAACAGCTGATCTCTCAGCAGAAACTCTACAAGCCAGAAGGGAGTGGCAGGACATAATTAAAGTGATGAAGGAGAAAAACCTGCAACCAAGATTACTCTACCCAGCAAGGATCTCTTTCAGATTTGATGGAGAAATTAAAACCTTTACAGACAAGCAAAAGCTGAGAGAGTTCAGCACCACCAAACCAGCTTTACAACAAATGCTAAAGGAACTTCTCTAGGCAAGAAACACAACAGAAGTAAAAGACCTACAATAACGAACCCAAAACAATTAAGAAAATGGGAACAGGAACATACATATCAATAATTACCTTAAATGTAAATGGACTAAATGCTCCCACCAAAAGACACAGATTGGCTGAATGTATACAAAAACAAGACCCATATATATGCTGTCTACAAGAGACCCACTTCAGACCTAGAGACACATACAGACTGAAAGTAAGGGGATGGAAAAAGATATTCCATGCAAATGGAAACCAAAAGAAAGCTGGAGTAGCAATTCTCGTATCAGACAAAATAGACTTTAAAATAAAGACTACTAGAAGAGACAAAGAAGGACACTACATAATGATCAAGGGATCGATCCAAGAAGAAGATATAACAATTATAAATATTTATGCACCCAACATAGGAGCACCTCAATACATAAGGCAAATACTAACAGCCATAAAAGGAGAAATCGACAGTAACACACTCATAGTAGGGGACTTTAACACCCCACTTTCACCAATGGACAGATCATCCAAAATGAAAATAAATAAGGAAACACAAGCTTTAAATGATACATTAAACAAGATGGACTTAGTTGATATTTATAGGACATTCCATCCAAAAACAACAGAATACACATTTTTCTCAAGTGCTCATGGAACATTCTCCAGGATAGATCATATCTTGGGTCACAAATCAAGCCTTGGTAAATTTAAGAAAATTGAAATTGTATCAAGTATCTTTTCCGACCACAATGCTATGAGACTAGATATCAATTACAGGAAAAGATCTGTAAAAAATACAAACACATGGAGGCTAAACAATACACTACTTAATAACGAAGTGATCACTGAAGAAATCAAAGAGGAAATTAAAAAATACCTAGAAACAAATGACAATGGAGACACGACGACCCAAAACCTATGGGATGCAGCAAAAGCAGTTCTAAGAGGGAAGTTTATAGCAATACAATCCCACCTTAAGAAACAGGAAACATCTCGAATAAACAACCTAACCTTGCACCTAAAGCAATTAGAGAAAGAAGAACAAAAACATCCCAAAGTTAGCAGAAGGAAAGAAATCATAAAAATCAGATCAGAAATAAATGAAAAAGAAATGAAGGAAATGATAGCAAAGATCAATAAAACTAAAAGCTGGTTCTTTGAGAAGATAAACAAAATTGATAAACCATTAGCCAGATTCATCAAGAAAAAAAGGGAGAAGATTCAGACCAATAGAATTAGAAATGAAAAAGGAGAAGTAACAACTGACACTGCAGAAATACACAAGATCATGAGAGATTACTATAAGCAACTCTATGCCAATAAAATGGACAACCTGGAAGAAATGGACAAATTCTTAGAAATGCACAACCTGCCAAGACTGAATCAGGAAGAAATAGAAAATATGAACAGACCAATCACAAGCACTGAAATTGAAACTGTGATAAAAAATCTTCCAACAAACAAAAGCCCAGGACCAGATGGCTTCACAGGCGAATTCTATCAAGCATTTAGAGAAGAGCTAACACCTACCCTTCTGAAACTCTTACAAAATATAGCAGAGGGAGGAACACTCCCAAACTCATTCTACGAGGCCACCATCACCTTGATACCAAAAACAGACAAGGATGTCACAAAGAAAGAAAACTACAGGCCAATATCACTGATGAACACAGATGCAAAAATCCTCAACAAAATACTAGCAAACAGAATCCAACAGCACATTAAAAGGATCATACACCATGATCAAGTGGGGTTTATTCCAGGAATGCAAGGATTCTTCAATATACGCAAATCAATCAATGTGATACACCATATTAACAAGTTGAAGGAGAAAAACCATATGATCATCTCAATAGATGCAGAGAAAGCTTTCGACAAAATTCAACACCCATTTATGATAAAAACCCTGCAGAAAGTAGGCATAGAGGGAACTTTCCTCAACATAATAAAGGCCATATATGACAAACCCACAGCCAGCATCGTCCTCAATGGTGAAAAACTGAAACCATTTCCACTAAGATCAGGAACAAGACAAGGTTGCCCACTCTCACCACTCTTATTCAACATAGTTTTGGCAGTTTTAGCCACAGCAATCAGAGAAGAAAAGGAAATAAAAGGAATCCAAATGGGAAAAGAAGAAGTAAAGCTGTCACTGTTTGCAGATGACATGATACTATACATAGAGAATCCTAAAGATGCTACCAGAAAACTACTAGAGTTAATCAATGAATTTGGTAAAGTTGCAGAATACAAAATTAATGCACAGAAATCTCTGGCATTCCTATATACTAATGATGAAAAATCTGAAAGTGAAATCAAGGAAACACTCCCATTTACCATTGCAACAAAAAGAATAAAATATCTAGGAATAAACCTACCTAAGGAGACAAAAGACCTGTATGCAGAAAATTATAAGACACTGATGAAAGAAATTAAGGATGATACAAATAGATGGAGAGATGTACCATGTTCTTGGATTGGAAGAATCAACATTGTGAAAATGACTCTACTACCCAAAGCAATCTACAGATTCAGTGCAATCCCTATCAAACTACCACTGGCATTTTTCACAGAACTAGAGCAAAAAATTTCACAATTTGTATGGAAACACAAAAGACCCCGAATAGCCAAAGCAATCTTGAGAACGAAAAATGGAGCTGGAGGAATCAGGCTCCCTGACTTCAGACTATACTACAAAGCTACAGTAATCAAGACAGTATGGTACTGGCACAAAAACAGAAAGATAGATCAATGGAACAGGATAGAAAGCCCAGAGTTAAACCCACGGACATATGGTCACCTTATCTTTGATAAAGGAGGCAGGAATGTACAGTGGAGAAAGGACAGTCTCTTCAATAAGTGGTGCTGGGAAAACTGGATAGGGACATGTAAAAGTATGAGATTAGATCACTCCCTAACACCATACACAAAAATAAGCTCAAAATGGATTAAAGACCTAAATGTAAGGCCAGACACTATCAAACTCTTAGAGGAAAACATAGGCAGAACACTCTATGACATAAATCACAGCAAGATCCTTTTTGACCCACCTCCTAGAGAAATGGAAATAAAGACAAAAATAAACACATGGGACCTAATGAAACTTAAAAGCTTTTGCATAGCAAAGGAAACCATAAACAAGACCAAAAGACAACCCTCAGAATGGGAGAAAATATTTGCAAATGAAGCAACTGACAAAGGATTAATCTCCAAAATTTATAAGCAGCTCATGCAGCTCAATAACAAAAAAACAAACAACCCAATTCAAAAATGGGCCGAAGACCTAAATAGACATTTCTCCACAGAAGATATACAGACTGCCAACAAACACATGAAAGGATGCTCAACATCTTTACTCATTAGAGAAATGCAAATCAAAACTACAATGAGATATCATCTCACACCAGTCAGAATGGCCATCATCAAAAAATCTAGAAACAATAAATGCTGGAGAGGGTGTGGAAAAAAGGGAACACTCTTGCACTGCTGGTGGGAATGTGAATTGATACAGCCGCTATGGAGAACGGTATGGAGGTTCCTTAAAAAACTACAAATAGAACTACCATATGACCCAGCAATCCCACTACTGGGCATATACCCTGAGAAAACCATAATTCAAAAAGAGACATGTACCAAAATGTTCATAGCAGCCCTATTTACAATAGCCCGGAGATGGAAACAACCTAAGTGTCCATCATCAGATGAATGGATAAAGAAGATGTGGCACATATATATAATGGAATATTACTCAGCCATAAAAAGAAATGAAATTGAGCTATTTGTAATGAGGTGGATAGACCTAGAGTCTGTCATACAGAGTGAAGTAAGTCAGAAAGAGAAAGACAAATACTGTATGCTAACACATATATATGGAATTTAAGAAAAAAAAAATGTCATGAAGAACATAGGGGTAAGACAGGAATAAAGACACAGACCTACTAGAGAATGGACTTGAGGATATGGGGAGGGGGAAGGGTAAGCTGTGACAAAGTGAAAGAGCGGCATGGACATATATACACTACCAAACGTAAGGTAGATAGCTAGTGGGAAGCAGCCGCATAGCACAGGGAGATCAGCTCGGTGCTTTGTGACCGCCTGGAGGGGTGGGATAAGGAGGGTGGGAGGGAGACGCAAAAGGGAGGGGATATGGAAACATATGTATATGTATAACTGATTAAATTTGTTATAAGGCAAAAAATTTAAAAAATAAATAAATAAAATATATATTAAAAAAAAAAAAAAAAACAAAGGTTTATAAACGACTGTTGTAGATTATGACCTTACAGATATTGACTGCATTTTAACATTTTTCTGTCTACCATAGTGCTCAGTAAAATAGCTTGCTCATAACAGGGGCTTAATTAATATTTACTAGTTCAAACACCAGCTGTAATAAAACCAATTGTGTGTTGATATATTTTTAACTTGGTTTGTGATACCTTACTGGAGAATCCCTCAAAATCTATTTATCAACTTGTGTTTGCCCTTTCTTCCCTCTCAATTACTGTAGATATTCTGACTTCCATTTCCATAAGCTTTTCACTGTCCCTACTGAAATTCCAGGCCTAAAAAAAGAGTGTGAGAGAGAGAGAGAGAGAAGGAGAGAGAGAGAGAGAGAAGGTTAAATAAATATTTATCCATGGTAAAGAACATATTTCTGCACTTTATTTTGTTTTCCAGAAATTGCGTTTTCCATCATATTTCCAATGTAAAATATGCAAATAATTGCAAAATACTTTTAGTTGTCATTTTAAAATCTATTGGAAAATGTGGGCATACTTTAGGATGAGATTTTTTTCTCTTGTGTTTTTCATTTTACTTGAAAACTACTTTATTTGTATGTAGCCAATAGTTGGGGAAGGGCTAATCTATAAGAGTCATTTTAACTATTTTTCATGCCAATGAAAAACTCAAGGATTAGCAATTACTTTCCAGACATTTAGGTCATGCTCTCTCTTCATTGTTCTGCTCATGTCTCTCATTCTCACTCCTGGGTGCATACACACCCCACCTTAAAGCAAGTTCTCAGACTCACAAGAAACCAATTTCATGAATTAAAGGAAGTCAGTCAAAGGGAAAAAGGGGGTGTAATTTTAGGTCTCTGATCCTTTTTGGATTGCAAAATCTGAGGTTTGGGATGCCTCCAAACACCTGCACCTAACCAGGAGAGCAAGAATGTGTTTTGTGGCTCTCTACTTACCTATTAATGAAACAAATATTATTATTTTTACATGATAATTTTGACCAAAATTCACTTGGCTAAGAAATGGTAAATATAGAAAATCAAATTATTGACATATTGTGCCTCTTTGTATACATTTTTAAAAATATATATCCGGTTATAGAGATACAGACATATACAACTTGTCTTCAAAAATAGTAGCAGACATCCAATAGTGCTTAGTGGGAACACTGGAAAGAAGTAACAAGTAAAATACGTAATCTATGGTTTAACATAGGCTAAATTGGAGTTCATGTGTTGTATCATTCATCAACCCTCACTCTAACACCCACACCCAAGGTACATATGTGCAGTAAGTGATATACATAGGCGCTTCTGTTTTGTAAGTAGAAGACGAGAAGGGAGCTTGTGGTTCAAGTCTAATACTAAGAAAGGAGAAGGTGGCAGGGGTACTATGATGTCTGTTCCCAGTAGAACTCTTGTTTTATGTTTAAGACCCTACGATTAGTGAAGTGGGATTCAAAAATGATTAAACTCTTTGACATGAAAGATTCTGTAAGACATCGGACCCAAGAAGAGGTTCTCTGGGACTTAAATTTTTCAAAAGTTGAGGCATGGAATTGAGGAAGAAGCCATTCTTCCCACTGCTGCCTGGAATCCTATGACATGTTGGCAACTCAAGGACTGCAGCTTGAGACACATCTGAAGATATTTTTCCTGGAATAAACTAGTGTCCTCATAACATAAAGTGGCAATAATGAGCCTTCTCAGGGAGCAAATCTATATACATAGGAGCTAGAATATAAGAATACAAAGACTGGGCACCAAGTGACAGCTACATCTAGAGTATGGACGTTTTGAGGCAATGTCTTGGAAATATATGGAAATAACAGAGATAGATTGAGGGTGATAGTCTGAAATCTGCCTTTATACATATAGAGGCTAGCACATCAGCAGATATGTGATTAAATGTATACTGGGGTTTTAGAAAGCTAATAAATGAAATCATCTTTTCCTCTCCCAACTTCAGAAATAATTGAGAGATAGAAGCAGGACTTAGGCAGGAGGAAAAAAAATACCCATTTCATTATTAATGGTTGGGGAATGTGGCTTAGGTGTTCAGTAATCATGAGCTTCCTAATACTGGCTTCCCAAATTAAACAGTCACAGGCAGTGCTGAAGGCGGTAAACCTCCTCAAAAGGGTTAGAGTCTGGAATGGAAATGAATGACAGAATGTGTGCTCTCTGTAGGAAAATCCATAGAAAAGGACATAATTAGGCTATATATGCAAAATTACTCTTTCCAAAGTCACCAGTCACTTTGGGAGCACTGAGGGAGAGGATGGGATAAAACACCCAGGGATATCTCACTAGAGGGTGCAATAAAACACCGGTTTTACTGTCATGGAAATTCTCCCACATGGAAAGCTGGGGCTTGTAGAAAGAATGTTCTTCCCCCATCAGCAATGTACAAGGAGCCTGAAGCTGAGCCAGTCATAAGCAGACTATTTATGGAACAGTCTACCATGGTCTAGGCATGTGTCAACAATATGAGTTAGATGCCAATAAATATTTGTCTTCTTAACTCCCAAAACTTAGTATAGATTGGATATATGCACATTTCTACTCTTCTTACTTTTTCAAAGGGCTGGAGGAAGAAGTGTGCTTCCTAAACAAAATTGGTGGTAAATAAGGCCATTTAATAATCCTGCTATTACAAAGATGATTTAGAAAAGGATTTCCACTTGGCATTTAGATAGTCCATGGAGAAGAGGAGGGAAGAATGATAGAGATTAGATTCAGATTCAAAATAACTTTTATAAAGTGCCCACTGTGTGTCAAGAACTAAACTAATACTAATACTTTCATTTAATATAATTTAGTCCTTAAAACATACAGATTAAAAGAAGAGAAATTAAGATTCAGAAGGTTAAATAACTTGTTCAAAGAGTCATGATAAAGAAGAAATAGAATGATATTTTCAACCAAGTGTGACCCAGACTCATTTCATTCTGCTACACAGCAGACAGTATCAGTACATAGATATCAAAACAATTATAGCTTTTTAAGTCTATATTTTTTGGACAAAACTAAAAAACCTATGCAACTTTGAATGATATTATTAGGTAAATTAAAGTAATCTACCTGATATCTTAACAGTTCTTCTAAAACCAATTTTAAATGATTTTTTAAAATATTAAAAGCATCTTTTCTGGGAACAATTTAAAGGATCAACAGCCACATGACTAGTATATTGGTAAATGGTCTTCATTCCCCCTTCAAATCATTGTTCTTATATCCTTCATCAAACCCAAGTCTTGGAACCTTTACCACAGTTAGGGAAATTTCTCCTTGACAATGCACAGATACACAATAACCCAGTGATAACCACTCCCTTGCATCTTTTGCACATGAGGCATTTTAAATGCTGGTGGAGATAATCTATCTCCAAACCAACATAAAATCTGAAGTGGAAGAAAACAGTCCCCCTCTTTTGTTAAGTGATAGCTCAGAGAAGGAGTATGGAGTGTCCTGAAGGTATATCAGAAACTATGCAGCTTAGCCTGCTTTGATTGTTCCCAGAGTCTCCCTTGGCTGTTCTGGCACACTTCCTCTCAGATTTATTTTCCACTACACCACTTCCCAGAGTGATTAGAAACAAATACCAATGCCAAATAAGTCTAAATATGCCTGAGGTCTTCTCAAACAGCTTGGCACCTCCTGCTGCTTTCACTGGCAATTCCATGATGGGGCTTTCTAGAGAAGCTTTCATTTAAATTCATCTAATGCAATAATTTGAAATTTTGATTGATTCATTTTCAAAAGTATTTCTACTTTTCTATTTGGAAAGACCAAGTTATACCCTTGGTTAAGAGAGAGAGAGATTTTACATAGACTTAGCCTTAAACATAAGTGGAATAAGCAGTGATCCGAATAATTTCAGAGATATCACAGAAATCTAAATTATCTCAATATTTTTTGCCCCACTTACTTTTCTTGGCACTTCCTTTTTATCTACCTTACTTGATATATTCACTTTTCAAGTCCCTCGTTTGAACAGGAAAACTAAAGCAATTAGCTCTGGAAGGCTGGTAAATACATATTACCTAGGAAGAGGAAATGGGGGAAGGTTGTGTTGGAAGGGGGGGGTCCATCTCTCATTGAAGAATAAGGGAGAACTGCTTTATGGGGCTGGCGATTTTTCATCTTTAGTAGCAGAGATTGATGAGAAGCCATGCATGTTGCACAGAAATAGAGAAAAATTATCTCATGTCTGTTACTTTGTGACCAAGGGCAGATCAATTTTAATATCTCAAACTCAATGTATGTTATCATAAAGTTCAGAGTAATTCCTGGAAATGGTTAATTCAACAGTATATAAACAATATGTAAACTGAAAAAAAAAGCCATATTGTTTTCCTTATATCAATGTAATCATCTGAAAGATGTGATAGCTCTAAAAATAACACATCCAGACTATTAAAAAAAAAAAAAAAGTCTGGTGAAGAGGACTTCCCAAATGACAGAGTACGGATCTCAAAAAATCTGCTCTTCTATAAAAGTAATAAGAACACTGTCAACATTTTTTAAAATCAACATTTTCAGAACTCTGGAAATTAACTGAAAGCTTGCAACAATATGAGAAGAATTTATTCAAGGAAAAACACTGAATATCAGGAGGAACAGTAGGCTTTTTAGCATTTTAACTCACCCTATTCCCATTCTCCTCTCCCCATTTTCACAGTAGCCATAAAAACCAACAGACTCACAATTATAGTAGCTGTGAAAACCAGAAACCTAGCAGGCACTGGAGGGGGAAAAATAGGTTTGTATCTTCTTTAAAAAAATAAATAAATAAACCATGCGACAGTAACCAAAACAGAAAAGGAATGGCTATACTCACAAAGTCCATAAAATGGACTTTAAGACAAAAATTGTTATTCATGGTAAAGGATATTTTCTAATAACATCAAAAAAATCAATCCATCAGAAAGACATACACATATATGTGTCTAACAATACAGCCCTTCAAATACACAATGGAATTAAAGGGAAAAAATACATAATTCAACAATAATAGCTGGAGACTTCAATGCACAACTTCAATAATGGATAGAATTAGACAGAAGATCAATAAGGAAATAGTATCCTTAAATAACACTATAAGCCAATTAGACCTAACAGGCATATAGAGAACACTCCATCCAAAAACTAAGGAATACATATTCTTCACAAGTGCACACAAAACATTCTCTAGGATATTCCTTATTCTAGGACATACAAGAGTCTTAATAAATTTAAAAGGATTAAAATTATACAAAGTATGTTCTCCAGTCACAATAGAATGGAATTAGAAATCAATAATAAGAAGAAATTTGGGAAATTTACAAATATGTAGAAATTAAGCAACATACTGCTAATTAATCAATGGGTCAAAGAAGAAATTACAAGAAAAAGAATCACAAAGAAGAAATAAAAATTCTGATTTAAAATTAGAAGATAATTTAAGATAAATGAAAACAAAAACACAATGTACCAAACTTATGGGATGCAGCTAAAACAGTACATAAAGAGAAGTGTAGAGCTTTAAAAATATTATATTTTAAAATTAGGGCTTCCCTGGTGGCGCAGTGGTTGAGAGTCCGCCTGCCGATGCAGGGGACACGGGTTCGTGCCCCGGTCTGGGAAGATCCCTCATGCTGCGGAGCAGCTGGGCCCGTGAGTCATGGCCACTGAGCCTGCGCGTCCAGACTGTGTGCTCCGCAACGAGAGAGGCCACAACAGTGAGAGGCCCGCGTACCACAAAAAAATAATAAAGATCTCATTATAATAAATTTAAAAGATCTTACATCAATAGCTTAACTTTTCGCCTCAGGAAACTATAAAAAGAAGAGCAAACTAAATTCAAAGCAAGCAGAAGGAAAGAAATAATAAAGACAAGAGTGGAAATAGATGAAATTGGGAACAGAAAAACAATAGATAAAAACAGCAAAACCAAGGACAGGTTGTGCAAACCTTTTCTAATAGGGTGACCTGGACAGTGGGAATAACCTCCCAGAGGGTACACAGAAGCAGAGAGTCAGTAATACTACCTGCCAATGCCCCTGAGTAATGGTGGGGATGAGTGTAGAGGAGGAGAAAACCATCATCATCATGGGCAAAATAGCCCTAAGAGTGGATCCTGCACCCCCTCCTACAGATGTCCCAGTTGCCTCCATCTTTGACAGGAGCAAGTTGACATTTAGGGAAGCATTTCACTCTTGCTGTGTCAGAGTCTAACTGCAGCAATGTATCAGGTCTAGATTAACAGTTGGGTACTTGAGGTATCAGAATGTTCCACAGATAGAGAAATATCCATTTGCTGTACTGAGTAGCACAGCAATCAGATGTTTATCTGTAAGATTGAGTGGTAGGTAACGTATCCAAGAGTTCATCAAATTCAGAACAGCAGCAACTGCCTGTGACATACATTATCAGTGAATCTGGTGAAGCAGGAGCCACAAAATCTCCCCTGTGAGAGAGATACCTATCTCCTTCCCCTCTCTCTACCATATCTGGGATATCTTGGATCCCAAGAAGTGCAAGTCCTACCAGTTGGGGGGATTCCTCCCCATCAACTGTGATGTTGGCAATCTGTCCAGTACCAGAGACAAGGATAGCACCCTTAATCCAATGACCAGGGTAGTGAACCCAAATCTTCTGGCTTGGATTTCCTTGTGGTTCAGTAAAAATTTCTATTTTATATACAGACATCCATCTCATTGGGCTACGCAGAGCAAAAAGCAAAGGTACATTAAAGAAAATGTTGAACTCAACACCTCAAATTGATGGTCATTAATTTTTAAGTACTTGTTGGAAAAAACAAAAACCAAATAACATTCTCTGCACCTGTAGAGTAAACGAAGAAGGAAGTTACTGCCTTCCAACCCTTGCTGCTTAATAGCCAACGTCATCCCTTCAGAAAAAGACAATCGAGGTGAAAGGCCTTTATAGGGTCCCCCATAGAGAATGAGGTGTCAAATTACAAAACAAAGGTACACAATTGAAGGAAATGGATGGTCAAACAGGCAATGCAAATGAGAAGTACCTATTATAGAAATCACAACACTGAGACCCCAGACTGCTTGCCTGAAATGTGTGATCCAGGCAGGGGTTATCTTGTCCCCACCCATCAGCCATTTAAGCTCATCCTTTAATTATGCATTAAAATGTTCCACCCTGTGGCTTGGGAATTTTATGGAGCATGGAGAGTCAATCACATGCCCCATGATTAGGCCACTGATGTGTAGCTTGGGCAGAAAAGCCAGAGCAAATGCAATGTGCTTAAGGAACCTAAACAGAAAATAAATATGGTCTTTTAGGATCTGGAATATGTAGCCTGAGTCATACGGGGATGGCTGGGTTAAACACCTAAAAAGTTTCAAATGCAGTCAGGATCCATCAGAACCCTCTGAACTGGACAAGAGGTCTGATGTGACCTAGGAAACTGCCATCAAAATCTGTGGGGTGGACCAGAGGGCAGACAGCAGAAGCAAAAAGAACTACAATCCTGCAGCCTGTGGAAGGAAAACCACATTCACAGAAAGAGAGACAAAATGAAAAGGCAGAGGACTATGTGCCAGAATAAGGAACAAAACAAAACCCCAGGAAAACAATTAAATGAAGTGGAAATAGGCAACCTTCCAGAAAAAAGAATTCAGAGTAATGATAGTGAAGATGATCCAGGACCTCGGAAAAAGAATGGAGGCAAAGATTGAGGAGATGCAAGAAATGTTTAACAAACACCTAGAAGAATTAAAAATCAAACACAGATGAACAATACAATAGCTCAAATGAAAAATAAACTAGAAGGAATCAATAGCAGAATAACTGAGGTAGAAGAATAGATAAGTGACCTGGAAGACAAAATGGTGGAATTCACTGCCGTAACAGAGAATAAACAAAAAAGAATGAAAAGAAATGAAGACAGCCTAAGAGACCTCTGGGAAAACATTAAACACACCAAACATCTACCTCATGGGGGTCCCAGAAGGAGAAGAGAGAGAGAAAAGATGTAAGAAAATATTTGAAGAGATTATAGTTGAAAACTTCCCCTACCATGGGAAAGAAAATAGCCACCCAAGTCAAGGAAGTGCAGAGACTCCAAGGCAGGAGAAACCCAAGGAGAAACACAGTGAGACAGACAGTAATCAAATTGACAAAAATTAAAAACAAAGAAAAATTATTAAAAGCAACAAGGGAAAAATGACAAACATACAAGGGAACTGCCATAAGGTTAACAGCTGATTTCTCAGCAAAAACTCTACAAGCCAGAAGGGAGTGGCACGATGTATTTAAAGTGATAAAAGGGAAGAATCTACAACCAAGATTACACTACCTAGCAAGGATGTCATTCACATTCAACAGAGAAATCAAAAGCTTTGCAGACAAGCAAAAGCTAAGAGAATTCAGCACCACCAAACCAGCTCTACAACAAATGCTAAAGGAACTTCTCTAAGTGGGAAACACAAGAGAAGAAAAGGACCTACAAAAACACACCCAAAACAATTAAGAAAATGGTAATAGGAACATACATATCGATAACTACCTTAAGTGTGAAAGGATTAAATGCTCTAAACAAAAGACACAGGCTCGCTGAATAGATACTAAAACAAGACCCATCTATATGCTGTCTACAAGAGACCCACTTCAGACCTAGGGACACATACGGATGGAAAGTGAGGGGATGAAAAAGATATTCCATTCAAATGGAAATCGAAAGAAAGATGGAGTAGCAATACTCATATCAGATAAAATAGACTTTAAAATAAAAACTTTTACAAGAGACAAGGAAGGACACTACATAATGATCAAGGGATCAATCCAAGAAGAAGATATAACAATTATAAAAAAAAGGAGCTATAAAACGGGAAATTGACAGGAACAAAATAATACTGGGGGACTTTAACACCTCACTTACACCAATGGACAGATCATTCAGACAGAAAATTAATAAGGAAACACAAGCTTTAAATGACACAATAGACCACAGAGATTTAATTGATATTTATAGGACATTCCATCCAAAAACAGCAGACTACACTTTCTTCTCAAGTGCACACAGAACATTCTACAGGATAGGTAACACCTTGAGTCAAAAATCAACCTTCGGTAAATTTAAGAAAATTGAAATCATATCAAGCATCTTTTCTGACCACAATGCTATGAGATTAGAAATCAATTACAGGAAAAAAAACATAAAAAACACAAACACATGGGGGCTAGCAATACATTACAAAATAACCAAGAGATCACTGAGGAAATCAAAGAGGAAATCAAAAAATACCTAGAGACAAATGACAACAAAAACACGATGATCCAAAACCAATGGGATGCAGCAAATGCAGTCCTAAGAAGGAATTTTATAGCAATAAAACTCTACCTCAAGAAATAAGAAAAATCTCAAATAAACAATCTAACCTTACACCTAAAGGAACTAGAGAAAGAGGAACAAAAAAACCCCAAAAGTTAGTAGAAGGAAAGAAATCATAGAGCTCAGAGCAGAAATAAATTAAATACAAATAAAGAAAATAGTACCAAAGATCAATAAAACTAAAAGCTGCTTCTTTGAGAAGATAAGAAAAGGTGATAAACCTTTAGCCAGATTAATCAAGAAAAAGAGGGAGAGGACTCAAATCAATAAAATTAGAAATTAAAAAGGAGAAGTTACAACGAACACTGCAGAAATACAAAGCATCCTAAGAGACTACTACAAGCAACTCTATGCCAATAAAATGGACAACCAGGAAGAAGGGACAAGTTTTTAGAAAGGTATAACTTTCTAAGACTGAACCAGGAATAAACAGACAATATGAACAGACCAATCACAAGTAATGAAATTGAAACAGTGATTAAAAATCTTCCAACAAACAAAAGTCCAGGACCAGATGGCTTCACAGGTGAATTCTACCATTCTTCAGTTCTACAATTCTTCTCTATTTAGAGAAGAGCTAACATCCATCCTTCTCAAACTCTTTCAAAAAATTTCAGAGTAAGAAACACTCCCAAACTCATTCTACGAGGCCACCATTACCCTGATACCAAAACCAGACAAAGATGCTACAAAAAAAGAAAATTACAGACTAATATCACTGATGAATACAGATGCAAATATCCTCAACAAAATACTAGCAGACAGAATCCAACAACACGTTAAAAGGTTCATACACCATGATCAAGTGGGATTTATCCTAGGGATGCAAAAATTCTTCAGTATATGCAAATCAATCATTGTGATACACCAGATCAACAAACTGAAGAATAAAAACCATATGATCATCTCAATAGATGCAGAAAAAGCTTTTGACAAAATTCAATACCCATTTATGATAAAAACTCTCCAGAGAGTGGGCAGAGAGGGAACCGATGTCAACATAACAAAGGCCATATATGACAAACCTACAGCAAAAATCATCCTCAATGGTGGAAAACTGAAAGCATTTCCTCTAAGATCAGGAACAAGACAAGGATGTCCACTCTCACCACTATTATTCAACATAGTTTTGGAAGTCCTAGCCATGGTAATCAGAGAAGAAAAAGAAATGAAAGGAATACAAATTGGAAAAGAAGTAAAACTGTCACTGTTTGCATATGACATGATACTATACATAGAGAATCCTAAAGATGCCATCAGAAAACTACTAGAGCTAATCAATGAATTTCGTAAAGTTGCAGGATACAAAATTAATGCACAGAAATCTCTTGCATTCCTATATACTAATGATGAAAAATCTGAAAGAGAAATTAAGGAAACACTCTTTAACAAAAAGAATAAAATACCAAGGAATAAACCTACCTAGGGAGACAAAAGACCTGTATGTAAGACATGATGAAAGAAATCAAAGATGACATAAACAGATGGAGAGATATACCATGTTCTTGGATTGGAAGAATCAATATTGTGAAAATGATTATACTACCCAAAGCAATCTACAGATTCAATGCAATCACTATCAAAATACCAATGGCATTTTTTACAGAACTAGAAAAAAAAAACTTAAAATTTGTATGAAGACACAAAAGACTCCAAATAGCCAAAGCAATCTTGAGGGAAAAAAACGGAGCTGGAGGAATCAGACTCCCTGACTTCAGACTATACTACATAGCTACAGTAATCAAGACAATATGGTACTGGCACAAAAACAGAAATATAGATCAATGGAACAGGATACAAAGCCCAGAGATAAACCCATGCACCTATGGTCAACTAATCTATGACAAAGGAGGCAAGGATATATGATGGAGAAGAGACAGTCTCTTCAATAAGTGGTGCTGGGAAAACTGGACAGCTACATGTAAAAGAATGAAATTAGAACACTCCCTAACACCACACACAAAAATAAACTCAAAATGGATTAAAAACCTAAATGTAAGACCGGACAGTATAAACTTCAGAGGAAAACATAGGAAGAAAACTCTTTGAAATAAATCACAGCAAGATCTTTTTTGATCCACCTCCTGGAGTAATGGAAATAAAAACAAAAATAAACAAATGGGGGGCTTCCCTGGTGGCGCAGTGGTTGAGAGTCCGCCTGCCGATGCAGGGGACACGGGTTCGTGCCCCAGTCCGGGAAGATCCCACATGCCGCAGAGCGTCTGGGCCCGTGAGCCATGGCCGCTGAGCCTGCGGGTCCGGAGCCTGTGCTCCGCAACGGGAGAGGCCACAGCAGTGAGAGGCCTGCGTACAGCAAAAAAAAAAAAAAAAAAAAAAAAAATTAAAACAAAACAAAACAAAACAAAAAAAAACAAATGGGACCTAATGCAACTGCAAAGCTTTTGCATACCAAAGGAGACCATAAACAAGATGAAAAGACAACCGTCAGAATGGGAGAAAATATTTGCAAATGAATCAACGGACAAAGGATTAATCTCCAAAATATATAAACAGCTCATGCAGCTCAATATTAAAAAACAAACTACCCAATCCAAAATGGGCAGAAGACCTAAATAGGCATTTCTCTAAAGAAGACATACAGATGGCCGAGAAGCACATGAAAAGCTGCTCAACACCACTAATTATTAGAGAAATACAAATCAAAACTACAATGTGGTATCACCTCACACCAGTTAGAATGGGTATCTTCAGAAAATCTACAAACAACAGATGCTGGAGAGGGTGTGGAGAAAAGGGAACCCTCTTGCACTGTTGGTGGGAATGTAAATTGATACAGACACGATGGAAAACAGTATGGAGATTTCTTAAAAAACTAAAAATAAAATTACCATATGACCCAGCAATCCCACTACTGGGCATATACCCAGAGAAAACCATAATTCAAAAAGACACATGCAGGGCTTCCCTGGTGGTGCAGTGGTTGAGAGTCCGCCTGCCGATGCAGGGGACACGGGTTCATGCCCCGGTCTGGGAAGATCCCACATGCCGCGGAGTGGCTGGGCCCGTGAGCCACGGCCGCTGAGCCTGCACGTCCAGAGCCTGTGCTCCACAACAGGAGAGGCCACAACAGTGAGAGGCCCGCGTACAGCAAAAAAAAAAAAAAAGGGGGGGGCTTCCCTGGTGGCGCAGTGGTTGAGAGTCCGCCTGCCTGTGCAGGGGACGCAGGTTCAAGCCCTGGTCTCGGAGGATCCCACATGCCACAGAGCAGCTGGGCCTGTGAGCCACAACTACTGAGCCTGCGCATCTGGAGCCTGTGCTCCGCAACAAGAGGCCACGATAGTGAGAGGCCCACGCACCGCGATGAAGAGTGACCCCCGCTTGCCACAACTAGAGAAAGCCCTCGCACAGAAACGAAGACCCAACACAGCAAAAATAAATAAATAAATTCCTACCCCTAACATCTAAAAAAAAAAGAAAAAGAAAAGGGAGGAGTATTTAAAAAAAAAAAAAAAAAGACACATGCACCCCAATGTTCATTGCAGCACTATTTACAATAGCCAGGTCATGGAAGCAAACTAAATGCCCACTGACAGATGAATGGATAAAGATGTGGTATATATATATAATCGAATATTACTCAGTCATAAAAAGCAACGAAATTGGGTCATTTGTTGAGACATGGATGAATCTAGAGACTCTCATACAGAGTGAAGCAAGTCAGAAAGAGAAAAAATATTTCATATATTAACGCATATATATGGAATCTATAAAAATGGTACAGATGAACCGGTATGCAAGGCAGAAATAGAGACACAGATGTAGAGAACAAACATATGGACACGAAGGGGGGAAAGCGGTGGTGGTGGTGGTGGGATGAATTGGGAGATTAGGATTGACGTATATACACTGATATGTATAAAATAGATAACTAATAAGAACCTGCTGTATTAAAAAAAAATCTGTGGGGTGTGTGAGAACTTCAGTAGCCAAATAGACCCTTCAATTATTGAGTTTTATTTTGGGGGGAGAGAGGGCCAAAAGCTTTGTAATTATCTCCTCTTTAATGAGATATTGTGTCCCTTCCCAGATTATACCCAGGAATATCACTTGTGGGCTATGTCCTCCTATTTTGTCTGTATTAATGGCTCAGCTGTGTTGCTGCATATGGGTCAATAGGGTGTCCAGCCCCTAGTGGGCAGTGCCCTTGTCTGGGCCCACCAGAAAGCCAATATAGTAGAAGGCCAATGCTCCCTCAGGGAATAGGACTTTTTCTAGATCATAGCACAGGTAGCCAACGAGTTTGTGTAGCCTTATGTGAGGACATTAAAGGCCTATTACAACCCATTCCAACCATATAAAGGCAAATTGATCCTGATCATCTGGATGGAAAGTGATGGTTTAAAATTGCATTTGACATATAAACTGCCACATACCAACATCCCTTGGCTTGACCAATAGTCTCTGTGACAGTCACAATGTCAGTTTCACCAGCACAAAGGGCAGCACCAAGGCCTTGAACACAGGCCAGACAGAACTATTAAATGGAAAAATAGTTTCCCTTTGGCTCCCTTAAGTTTGGCAATGAAGGCTATTATTTCTTTTTCACCCCCAGGAAGCAACCAATATTGTTTTGAGGAGAAAATGCCACCAGGCAATGATAATCATGTAGGCTCAGGATCTTCTACTTACCCCACTAAGGTGGCCCTAACTACAGCAATTCCAGTCAGGAGTTGGGGGTGAAGGCGGGCCAGAGTGCACATAGACAATACATCTATACTAATAATATACTTAGCAGTGGAGGTCACAACAATGGAGGTTGTAGGGACCCAAAAAGTACCCATGCTAGCGAAGTCTAGGCAAGGGTCTCGGTGATGGTGGTCTCAGACTGCAAACCAAAGAGCAGCATCTGTTTCCCCCTCATCCTGGTGGCAAGAGTTGTGGGGATCATGGTCACCTATGAACCAATATCTGAGAGACCCAAGAAATACAATTTTCCTCCCACCTCCCCATTGAACTCTGACCTTGGCATAGGCACTCGGGTCTTCTCTAGGGACAGAGGGACCCCAGTCTTATCCCTGCTTCTGTTTATTTTTAAAGCTAAGAGTTCTGAGTAAAGGTTGGTGGGGCTCTCCAATTCATCTCAAGACTCACTGGGAAGGGAGGAAGGAATGGCACTTGTGTCAGTCACAGAGAAGTCAGGGTCATCACGTGGACCCTAGCAGAGCTGGTCCAGTGCCTGGTCACAAGTTCCTTGGAAGGGAGCTCATCAATCTCCTCCTCTGAGTCTCATTATCAAGGAACAAAATCCAGAGATCTTGAGGGAAAGGCCCCTGTCCAAGTCGCCCAGGAGAGGTTGCCCATTTATCACTTCTACACTGCTCTTCTGTGGTCACATGCAGACGGTAACAAAACAAGATAGAGACCCTGGCAAAGGCAGTCAGGAAAAGAGCAGGAAGAACAATCAACTAGAAAGAAAGGTAGAGACAGAGAAACTTATAAGAGAGATCATGGTTGCCCTTTTCTAAGGATCTCATTATGGAGTTGCTGTTGAGTGAACTGGGCTGTTCTGGGATGACAGTCCTTGCACCCTGAGAGGCTGGCTGAAAGACTGTGAGACTTCTCGTACTTCCCCACATATCCTCACCATAAACCCTACCAATGAAGGAAACCAAGGATGTTTCTCTTCCTCACAACGAACACAATGAAACACAAATACTTTGACAGTATCAAGTTTGGGGGATGATGTGGTAATGAGAGAAGGTTAGTTCCTGCATAGTTTTCTATGCAAAGCTAACCAACTGGAACTTGACCCTGCTGGAGACAGGAAGTCGCTGAACACCTTTAAGCCAGAGAGTGACATAAACAGATTAATACTTAGAAAAATCACTTTGTAAACTGTAAAGACTGTATTGGAGGGGCTAAAACTTAAGTGGAGGGAGAGAACATTCAAACATAGGAATTTTTAATACTTGGTATCCCTGTGTGACTTTATTTTTTTCTGCTCGTTCCTCACTGAGTTTGTAGCTGTAAAAAGGAAACTAGGTAGTAACAGTTATAGAAGAAATATGAGCCACTACAATCAAGTTGATCAATCCAAATAAGAAATCTGTTTAATCCTCATCTGTAGGGCTTTTCCTATCACTTCTTTATTTCACTTGACCTAAATATAGTCAGACTATGCATAAATTAAATTTATAGAGGTGACAAGCATTTAAATTAAGACAAAAAGTTAAACCAAAGCAGTGTGAATAATTTAAGTTTCATCTATGGCATAAGAATAACTCTGGAAACAACATTCCCAGTGATACAGTAACAACTGTTATTCATTTGCTTGTCCCCTCAGTGTACTGGAATGCAGGGATGTGTCATTAGTACAATGATCCCCAAGGACAAGTATATCTAGTTTCCTAAGCCTATGTAAAGGCAGGGTTTAATACATTGTAAGATCTTTATTTTAGCTGTTTTTAAGGTTTACCTTTCATTCCCACTAACATTTTTAGTTTATAAGTTCATACCCTTTGGGTTGCAAATCTTTAGTGGAAGCTTTGAGAAAGATGTTTAAATGTTCAGCCTAAACAGTCATGCCCTAGGAAGAAGCCAAATGAAATAAACCAGGGAATTTTCTGATTAAAAAACTTCAAAGAAATTGCCACCAGCTGTTCTCCTTCCACCATCTGTTTATTTTCTCTGAACACTGAACAAGAGGAAACAGGCTGTGGGAGAAAAGACTGATTTAGACTTATGTCAGGACCCACTGATTGTAGGACTTGGAAGAATAGTCAACTGAAAGGCAGAGAGTGAGAGAGAGAAAACTAACATTTGTTAAGCACTTCTGAGAACTGGTCACTTAAAAATATATTGACTCTCTTCTAGAATTTGAGACTCGATAAATCTTCCTGGCGAGAGATCAGAATCAATTAAAAAGCAGTTAAGCCAGAAGAAGATTGAAATACCACCTTCATTACTGATGAGTGTTTAGTGAGAGAATATGGCTAGAAGTGTTGAACCCTGGCATTAGTCCGATTTATCCACCACTCATGGGGGGCTAGGAGGGCAAGGAGAGAACGGCTTGAATTGAGCAGGCCCAGTTCCTCTCCCTGATCCATCCATCGGTAAGCCACTCCTCCCCTGGAGCGATGCTGGGAGCCAGGGAGGCCATATGCTAATAAAGCCCCTTTCACACGGAAGGATTTATCTCCAAAATTCGCCACCACCTGATCATAACCAGTGGTATAAGCGTAGCGTCAGAAAACATTGCTACTTCTTCAAGAGCAATAAATACCAAGGGGTAGAATCAAAATTTTAATTCCAAACCATCTGACTCTATATTCCTTTCCTCTACCCAGGATTGTTCCACTGTGAGGGAGGAAAAATTTCTTCTTTACCTTCTTAGGGTCTTCCCCTGAGCCTAAAAACTAAACTGACATAAGACATTAACAGGAGAAAAACATACAAATTTTATTTAGTAACTTTCATATGTACATGGGAGTCTTCACAAGAAAAATGAAGACCCAAAGAAGTGGCTATGTAACAGAGAAGAACAAACCTGACTCCATATTGGATCTATTTCTTTAGCTCTAACCTTTGTGCTCTGTTGCCTGTGCTTAGTCATGCTGTCTCTGCCGACAACATTCTGCTATAGAGTGTTGTCTATAGCCTGAAATATACATGATAGGCCATTCTCAAAGCTCTGCCCTTTAAAGGTATAACAACTTTCCATTCATACAGAGGTAAAAAGTTTCAGAACAGAAAATAACAATTGTCTTGTTGGAGGTTTATAGGAACATCCTGACCAGACCTACATGGAGTGCTACAAGAACAAAGGATTCCTGCACCAAGAAGTTTGCGACAACCAGCCACACCCTTTTTAGTATAAAAGAAGCCTGAGTTCTAGCTCAAGTAAGATGGCTCTTTGGGACACAAGCTCACCATCTTCTTGGTCTGCTGGCTTTCCAAATAAAGTCGCTATTCCTTGTCCCAGCACTTTGTTGGCATGTGGCAAGCAGTATGAGCTGGACTCAGTAACAGCTAGGTCTAAGTGCTTATATACCAGGTTAAAAAATAATAGCAAGTTGTAGAAAAGTAACGAAAATATATGGGTAGACTAAAGGAAGATAAGAGTTATTTTGACAAGGTCTGTTTGTACAGATTTCTCGACTCCACATCTCTGGTAATAAGAATGCTTCTTTCCTCCTGGTATAGGGAGGGCATCTCTTAAATGGGAGTTTCATCTTCTGCTTTCTGGAAGAAAAGGGGAGGTCAGAGTGCCCTTCTTGTACCTGCTGATTTCCAAGTGCCTTTAACTCAAAGTAGTCAAGATGCCAAAGCAGCATATTTGGGGATGGTATGTCCTGAACTCCTTCACAATCTGCTTCTGAGAGTATGGCAAAATAGGGACTGTTTGAACTGCTCTAATTGTATCCTATTAAGAGATTTATAAGGGAATTTATGATTCCTTCTAACTTTCTATCAACCCAGTGTAACAAAACAAATATTTAAGGGAATAACCTTCCCCTCAATGGAATTTGAAACTTTTCCCACAGATCCAGGGGATAAGAACAAGACACTGTATTTCTAAAGAGGAAGCCTCTCTACCTAAAGGGAGGGGAAGTTGGGTTTTCTACTGGAATTGTTTTTGGAGGCAATTTTAAATGAGAGATCACATACCTTCTAGATCAGATATCAAGGTCAGTGTTAAGAGAGAAAAGAAAAAGACTAGGGAAATAAAGCCAGGGAGAAAACAGAAGTGGGGGAGCTTGGGAAGGAATGGAAGGAAGGCAGATGGAGAGAGGAATCTGATTGCCAAGGGCTGCCAAGCTAAGAGAGTTCTAAGGATGGGGTGTTGCCTTGGCAATTGCTGCCATGGCCATGGTTCAAATGTCTAATGGCCTTGTTGTCACAGTCCTAGCCAGCTAACCAAGCTGTCATCATCTGAGTAGGAACTCTTCCTACCTTCACCAAGTACTCACCCAGTTATTGAGGGAGGAGAGCCACAGAACTTGAAAGCCAAAAACATACACCTGAGCACCCCAAGAGATGGAGTGGATACACCTGGCTCCTGATGGGGCCAGGTGGGCGTGAATACTAAGATGCTACCCACGAGGAACCAACAGCAGTGAGATAGGAGGCTTTGGACACAAACCTGCCTAGGTTCTATCCTAGTCTCCCACTTGCTAGCTGTGTGACCACAAGTAAATTGCATAATCTCTTTATAACTCAGTTCCAAAACCTGTACGATTGGAGATTTTAAAATAGTGCCAACTTCACAGGCACTGTATCAGAATTTAAAAAGTTAATATATTCAAAGAATTTAGAACCATGCCTGTCACATAAGAAACATTCAGTAAATGATAATGATGACATCTAGTTTTTTAGATTACAGTTGAGAATCATCACCAAATATTCCAAAACTGTGAGCAATATTCCAGAACCTAAGTCTAATAATGTTTACGAAAACCAAAGAACTATATCATCCACTGAATATGGGACTAGTTGTCTCTAAAGACTCAGCACCTAAGATGTTGAATGTTGTTATAATTCTTTTCTGAAATATTTTCCCACAAGGTGGTCCAGGAGAAAGTGCACAGGCTTTGGAGCGAGGCAGACTCCCCAGAGCATCCAGCAGCCTGTCTGCTGCCAAAGTTACTGTCACAGGCATTTGTAGAGAGGACCCTGTTTAGCCTGGAAGTCAGCAACCACTAATTGACTAAGCCTGTCATTATCTACCCACCCAAGACCTAAAGAGGTGGCAAAGGGCAATGATTCCCACCCTGAGTTCTAAACCGGTCCATGGGACCCTGGTTATTGCCTCTCTTTTGGGTTCTCTTTTCCCCCACTTAGTGATACTAACCTGGCTACTGGGATGCTGTCTGTCGCTTCTATCTCTGCTATCCTACAGGTCTGAGCCTTTGGGAACCGACCCTGACTGATTTCAGATTTTGAACCATTCTTTAATCACTTCAGTTTAACAAACAAGGAAAGATTCTACTTCCTCTTCCTGCATAGTTGCTGACTAAGTCTCGCACTACAGGTACAGAATTCAAACTCACTCATTGGTGGATTTGATTCTACTGGCATCTACCAATGGCCAAAGGAAATATTTTGGCTCTTGGATGTCTTACAGCTGGCAACATTATAGAGTGAGGAATCTGTGTCTGGTGGAATTTAGCAGAGGCCAGTGGTGGGGAAGGTGGAGAAAGGAGATCCTCAGGGAACAGAGCTGCTATGGTCTGAATGTTTGTGTTTCCCCCCAACCCCCAATGAAGAAATTCAAATGTTGAAACCTAATCCCATTGTGATGGCATTCGAAGGTGGGGCCTTTGGGAAGTGATTCGGTCATGAGAGCAGAGGGCTCATGAATGGGATTAGTGCCCCTAGAAAAGAGGCCAGGGCTTCCCTGGTGGTGCAGTGGTTAAGAATCCGCCTGCCAATGCAGGGGACACGGGTTCAAGTCCTGGTCCAGGAAGATCCCACATGTCGCGGAGCAACTAAGCCCATGCACCACAACTACTGAAGCCCGCACGCCTAGAGCCTGTGCTCAGCAACAAGAGAAGCCACCGCAATGAGAAGCCCGCCCACCCCAACAAAGAGTAGCTCCCATTCGCCGCAACTAGAGAAAGCCCGCATGCAGCATCGAAGACCCAACACAGCCAAAAATAAATAAATAAAATTAAAAAAAAAAAGAGGTCCAATAGAGCCTGCCATGTGAAAATACAATGAGAAGTCTGCGACCCATGAGAGTCCTCACTCAACCATGCTGGCACCCTGATCTTGGACTTTCAGCATCCAGAACTATAAAAAATAAATTGCTATTGTTTATAAGCTACCAGTTCATGGTATTTTGTTAAAGGAGTCCAAAAAGGCTAAGATAATTGCATAGCAACAAATGCATAAAGAATCACTCAGAAAAAGAGTGTCAGTGTGGCGAGCATTCTGAGGCTTCTCTAAAGGAGTCAGAGTGACTGCAGGTCATCTTTTGTGACCTGTTCTAGTAACCCCAAAGCATGTATATAACGATATATACATGCTTCTGCTTTATGTAGGGTTTGGCCTTTCCAGTCTTGGAACTTCTGCTTCTGTGTAAGGCTACGTCCCCAGTAAAGGGCACCCCTATCAGTTCATACAGCCTCCAACACAGGGATACTTCCAAATTGGTTTTCCTCATCCTTACAATTGTCACTTTATATTACCTCCTTGGGCCATTGCTACTTCAAGCTCTGAATGATCTCTTTAAATCAGGATTTCTCAACCACAGCACTACTCTGACACTTGCAGACAGATAATTCTTTGTTGTGATGGGCTCTCCTGTGCATTGTGGGACATTTAGCACATCCTGTTCTCTACCCACTAGATCGTAGCCAGTAACAACACTCTACACCACCCTCTCTCCCGTTTATAACAACCGAAATTGTCTCCAGATATTGTCAAATGTTCCTGGAGAACAGGGGAGTGAAGGAAGGGAAAAGAATCCTAGATATTTTTTTTTTTAAAAATCATTCTTCAGTGGAGTTTATTTTTTTAATTTTATTATTTATTTATTTATTTATTTATTTAGGCTGCACCAGGTCCCAGCTGAGGCATGCAGGATCCTTGTGGCATGAGGGATCTTTAGTCTCAGCATGCAGGCTCTTAGTTGCAGCATGTGAACACCCAGTTGTGGCATGCATGTGGGATCCACTTACCCAACCAGGGATAGAACCCGGGCCCCCTGCATTGGGAGTGTGGAGTCTCACCCACTGGACCACCAGAGAAGTACCCGGAGTTTATTATGGTTACCCTCTATATATTGCTTATTTGTATCCTTGCCCACTTTTCTAGAATATTGGTATCCCCATCTGCAATATCCTGAAAATTTGAACCTTAAATCTATACTTTAAAATATATGAATGAGCCAAAACAGCTGCTCTTCTTAACAAATATTTAAGAAGACACCTATCAGAATCCTTGTCATCCTACAGCTCTGTGGCCTCTCCAGCTAGTTTCTTCATCTATAAAATGAGCAGAAGGACTAGATCATAATTCATAGATTAAGTGAGTAGAAAGAGAAGTGTATAAAGCAGGCCATAAGGGAGACAGCTCTTTAGGATGGGAAGTTGTCTGTGATGAATAAAGGAAACAGTGGACAGAAATGACCTTTCACAAAAAAGCTCACAGGTCAAAATGCAAAGTATCAATTACAAAGCTAACAGAAGGGAATATCTTTGGAATATTAGCGTGAGAAGAGATTTCCTAACAAACTACAATAATAAAATATATAAATTCATTGTCTCTTATCTAAATATATTTCTTCTTCTTTGATCATTATTCTGGTTAATCATTATCCTGTAGCCAAGACATCTGAATCACTTAAAGGAATTTTCAATTCAGATTCTTTCAAAACCAACCATCCCTCTGTCACCAAGTTCTCTAGGTCATCCTAGACAATGTGTCTGAGAACTGCCTCTTCCTACTCATTCTAATGGCCACTGCCTAAGTACAAAGTCACTTCCTCACTGCCTGAATTATGTCAAAAGCTTTCCATCTAGGCTCTGTTCCACCTTTTATATACCTTTCTAATTCACCATCTGTTGCCAGAATATCTACATAATGATAACTCCAATTTTACAGAAACTTTTCGTTTCCAGAGCACCTACAAATATATTTCTTGGAACACATCTGACCATGCTATTTCTCTCTGTAATACCTTTGATGGCTAACATTTGCTTTAGTTGATCTTTTTTTCCCTCCATCTGACTCGTGCCTGCAGAGTAAAATATAATGTCCTTAGAATGGCATTCAAGGACCTTAAGACTTTGAGCCTGCCTATCTTACACTCCAGCACCAGAACACTACCTATAGCCATCTGTATTCATTTATTAAAGCTGCTGTAACAAAGTACCACAAACTGGGTGGATTAAAGCAACAGAAATTTATTGTCTCACAGATCTGGAGGCCAAAAGTCTGAGATCAAGGTGTCAGCAGGGACATGCCCCTCTGAAGCTACTTGGGAAGGATCCTCTCTTCCCTCTTCTAGTTTTTGGTGTTCTCAGATGTTCCATGGCTGATGGCAGCATAATTTCAGTTTCTGCCTCTGTCTTCACATGATATACTCCCTGTGTCTCTTCATATAATCTCCCCTCTCTGTGTGTCTGTCTCTGTGTCCAAATCCCCTGTTTCTATAAGGCTGCCAGTCATATTAGATTAGGGCCCACCCCAAGGACCACATTTTAACTTGACTATCTCTGTAAAGACCCTACTTCCAAATAAGGTCATATTCTAAAGCACTGGGCATTAGAATTCCAACATATCTTTTTTTGCGGGAACATAATTCAACTCATATCTGAACAAGACAAACTCCTACATCTCCTGGCCTTTGTTCATGCCATTTTCCTGACCTGAATGTCCAGCTTTCCTACCTGACCACCTCAAATGTTGCTCTCTCTCCTGTACCATCACTCCCCCTGAATCTTCTCTTCCTACCCCTGAGTAAAGTAATCATGCTGTCATTCTATGGTCAGGGAGTCCATAGTCTCATGACCTGTGTTTCTGTTCCCTCAAATCATTGAGCATCTTCATGGTTCCCTACATGGAGCAGAGACCATTAGAGGGAGCAGAATGGCCAATACAGAATATGCATGTGTGGATAAAGGATGATGCCCTGAAATGTAATGGGAGTAGAAGCAGAAGCCAAGAAAATTATATGTAGTGTGTGGTGTGGAGTGCTGGTGTGGTGTGGCATGTGTGTGTGCACACACACATAGGATGATTAAATGGCACAAGGTATTCAGGGAATACTGTGAATACTGATCATGGTAATAGAAGCTAGAGAAGTAACAAGTTAAAGATTAAGGTAAAAATATTTTGACATTATGAAAGTAACAGAAATTACAGTCACTTTTATGAACTGCTTACCATTTATTCCAAATTACCATATAGTACAGTATTATCAAATTTGTCATTAAACATACTAGGCTATTCTTGTCGGAAGTTTTTTCTCTGGTTTTAAAGATTAAAATCTATATCTATGGTTAGCATTAATATCTCTTGCTTATGTAAGATGGTTGTCAGCTCAAAAAAAAATTAAAAGAATTAGAAGAATCATTGCTTTAAGAAAGGGAGCCAGGGATAAGAAAAACTACCCATCAGTAGCTCTTTTTTTCTTTTTTCTTCTCCCTGTCATCCTTTAACACTTGGTACCTCTCACTCCCTTCTTCACTTTGGACCAGTCCTGTTCAGGTTGTTGAGAACCAAGTTTGCTCCAGAGAAAACTAAACTAAGTAGTAGGAAAGAAGTTCTGCAAACAGTCAGACCCCTGGTGGAGACCACGTGGTGCTGGTCTGTCTCAGTCTGTGGGATTCACAGAGGGTAGGGCGTCTGTTGCCTGCCTAACCTGAGATGAAGCGAAGCAGAGTCCCTGCAGGTTCAGAAATGCCCCAACATTTCCACCTTCAGGAAACAGTCTAATTAGAAGGCGGGAGCACAATCCAACACAAAGGCTACTTTGAAGACTTATTAAGCTTCTGTTTATCCTTCCACGTTTAGAGCTGCAGGCTTAAAACTGTGCTATTTGAAAGAAGAAATGTATATGAGTACAATTGGTGTTAATATAAGCCAGGGAAAAATGGAAATCACACCAGGCAAAAAAGTTGGCTGCCAGTTAGGAGGCTTGATTTGTCTTTGCTTTGTGAATTCCATTTCTACCGGTAGCCCTGAGATATTAAGGAAATTTGCAACTGCTGAAAATAAAAGCTTTGGCATTTTAAAGAATGCTTGAGTGCTACATTCTCCTCCATTATTTTCTTTCATTTCATTATAGATTTAATGACTTGGGACATGGTGTGAGCCTTAAAAAAAAATCTGATGAAAGTGAAAGAGTGATTTAGGTAAACACAGAACTAAAATTAGCACACTGTTCATCTGCAATGAAGAACAGTATAAAGTTTGTACTCATTCATTTTCTTTCTTCATGTCCTCAATAAATCTTTGAAATATTTGGAGGGTTTTGTAAAATATAAAGGCATGCAAAAATTTCAAAAAATTCCCTTCCTTTTCTCAAACCTTTTAGATTCATTTCTCCTTTTTAAATGGGACTTTACAAACAGAAACAAATGAAACTAAACTATATCAAAATAATTTTTAAAAAAACCACATACAACAATTTTAAATATTGTGACTATAGAAAATTATAAAGAAAATAGAATGGCAGAGATAATCGTTTTACTATGCTAATACATTTCCTTACAGGTTTTTTTTCATACATAAACAGTACTTTTTGCAATTTGAGATGCTGTACGCCTTTTTTTAACATTTGCTTTTGTGAAATATTTGGCATATAGGAAGATGTTTGAAAGAGCTGCGCAGCTAATCAATAGATTAGAAGGGAAACCTTCATAACCACCTCCCTGTTCGAGCACTGCTGGGACAACAGAAGCCCACAATTAATACCCCTTCATGCTGAGTCCTTCTTACCAAGTAACTTTTGCTTATAACTTTATTACCCAGGTTGCCTGACCACAGGGAGATTCCATCCCCCCTGAGATTTTTTTCTTTTCTCATTGTAAATTGTCAAGTTACTGTTTTGGCTTTAGATCAGTGTTTTGAACTTGGTTTCTGGGCATCTCCTCCCATGAAATGGATCTGATCTTGGTGCTGCTGAGATCACATTTCCAAGTCCAGAAGATAAATGCCAGAAATTGATATGAGATAAAATCACCAAGGTAATTATGAGGCTGATAGAACATGAGCTTGCTGGCATTCCCAAGGGCAACACATGCTCTACCATACCATTGGCTTAGTACACACATGCTTTTCCCACAAACATTTTGCTATTTTAATTTTGGAGCAGATAGTTTGTCTAAAACTTAAACTAAAGTTGCAAAAGAACAGCTTGGGGGAAAATATGGTTGCCCAGCACTCTGCTCACCTTAATTTCAAAAGTATTGTTGAAGCTGTGTTCCAAACCTGAGATTGGAAGTTTGCTACAGAGTCTATGTAGGGACTCAGACAGCTACGGAAGACACATACTAGATCCATAAACAGCCTCTTCCTCGGCCCCTGCCCTGTCTTTAGGAAAGCTGGCCTCTTGTTACGATATCTAATCACCCAGATATACCCACTGGGTTTCCTACATGCTCAAAACAACACAACTGAACAGAGGTTATCATTTCCCCTCTCCACAGATACAGGATCAGATCTGCACAGTCTCCTCACTGAGGCTTTGGCCAAATGGAGAAGAGTGGAGGTAGGACAGAAAAGTTACTAAGAGGTAAGTGACGATCATTATATTACATTGAACAAGAACAACATGGGATATAATCAAAGCACAATGCTCTTGGTTTTCCATTTTAATGGGGGAAACATTTCTCCTGCCACTGGATAAAAACTCACCAGACTTCATGATTTTCTCTTCACTTTACATATAAAATATGTCTACGGTCACTTGAATATATTACAGAAACGTAAATCTGTTTAGTCCAGGACAGTAATGAACACTTTAATGTTTATTGAAAGGTAGGCCGCTCTCCTGGCCACCTAAGGCATGTATTGGCAGGGTGTCTGATTGAGACAAAGGCGATGATAGCTGGTTTCTCTTCTCTTTCTCGGCTCACCTCCTCCTAGGTCTTTGGTAGTAGTTTCCACTCAGCGTGAAAGGAAAGATAGGCAAGGGAATAGGATAGAAAAGTTCCTACTTCATGAGTGGGTGGTCCTAGGATTAACTCCTCCTCTCTAACTCTGCTCTTTTATATTCTCCAAATGAGTGAGGGAGTTCAAGGATCATGGAACTGGTCCTTGAATAAATTCACTTTGAAGATTCTTTAGAACAGTGTGGCTCACATTCACTTTGGTATCTGTTTGGTAGCTTCAGTTTTAACATTTTGTTACTGTTCATTCAATCTCTCAATAGTTAATTAACAAACTGTCTCCTATTCTGGGAAATCTTTTTTTTTTTTCATTCTTAGTCTGATTTTTATGTTCTTGTCAACCTAAAAATACAGCAACCAAAAAAGCAAAACAACAACAGCAAAAAGAGCTCCAGTTCAAGAGGCAAAGCATTTATTCTAGATCAAAGAATTGCAATTCAAGGTACACATATTTAGGTAGAAACCCAAAAGGTGTCCCAATTACAGGAGATGGGCTCAGCGTTTTTATGGGAAAAGAGAAGGAGATGAGGTAAGTTGTTTTTAAGGATTTATTGGTGCCAGATGAGGTAATCAGTCAGGTGAAGTGTTCATTAGTGAAAGAGGTAAAGCTAGATTTGTACTTCACTGATCACTCAGGTGAAGTGGTCACTAGGTAAAAGCTCACTTTTATTGGTCCTTTCAACAGGATATTCTTATTCTTGATGCCTCCTTGGAATGTTGGCAGTTTGGCCCAGTTCACTGGTTCAGAAAACAGGATGTACCAGGCAGTTCCTCTGGAATGCCTGCTCCAGCTCTATTTTAAATGGCTCCACTCATGTCATCTTTCACAGTCTTATCTTTGAGGTTAACTTGTTAAGTTCATATTTCCTGTAAATTCTTTAATAATTAGATGCTTTCACAAAGAGGTTTCTTCTTTTCCTGGGTGATGTCTACTTTTAAAATAATTTTTCAAATGTATTTTGTCTTCAATGATTTTTTTTCTTTTCCCCCCACTTTTCCCCTAATATATTTAATGCAATATATTTACATAGACCCCAGGCTACGTAAATAGACATACTACTTTTTGTTTCATTTGTATGTTGCTTATGCAAGAAGTGTGACTGAGCAACTGAGTCAACATTTGCTGTTTGATCTGATGGAATCTGGATGAACTGTTCTCCAATCCCTTTCTACACTATACTTTCACAGTTCTATTTACTGAAGCCTCAGGCCTTATTACTTGGAGTTGGAGAAAAGTAAGTTTCAGCTGGGACTGGGAGCAATCTTTGTAAGCAAGACTGGGCTCTTGGGTGTTTTCAGGGATTTTGCTAAATATCTAACTAATCTTCAATTTATCTTAATCCAGTGTGGATAATTTGAAATTCAAACAATTACTCCAATTCAGTGTGAGTCCCTAAAAGCAGCTCCATCAAGGTCAGCCTGAATTTTTTCCTAACCACATTTCACCTTTCCTTTGCCACCACCCACTTATATTCACCAAAAGAAGACAGAAAGGTGGTTTTATTACATTTCTGTTTTGTTTTGGTTTTTGGCCCCTGTGTTAAGAGTCCACAGTGTGCTGAAGGGAACTTTACCAGATGCCCTTAGCCCATCTCTTTCCCCATCTCCCTTATAAGATCTAGTCTTAGATTTCCTCTTCTGCCTGCTGTTTAACCTAATTTCTGTTTGCTCCTGTATTAATGGCTTTTTAGTATTTTTAGGAAGCTTTTGTTTTCTTTCTTCCTCTTTTGTCTCAACAGCAGTCTCCAAATATGGTAAACTCATTTT
This sequence comes from Mesoplodon densirostris, assembly GCF_025265405.1. NCBI lineage: Eukaryota > Metazoa > Chordata > Mammalia > Artiodactyla > Ziphiidae > Mesoplodon > Mesoplodon densirostris. The sequence goes on along the minus strand of NC_082677.1, from coordinate 12,790,498 downwards.
CTCTGACAAACCAGAAAGGCAGGAAAGAGGTTTTTAATTTCAAATGCATTTCCATGTCTTCTCCCATGTCTGCCCACATCATCTCTCTGACTCTCCTTCTGCCACTGCTACATGGTGCATTTGATATTTCAGGATTGTGTTTATCCACAGTCCTTTTCTCACTTCCATCTCCACCCTGACATTCACTGTCAGTGCTTTCTATAGGCAAGTTAGTAGCTGATCTGAGCTGCTCTAATCAATGCCATGGTAACTCTTGGAAATTTTGATTGCTCTTCCTTTTTTTTTTTTTTTTTTTTTTTTTGGCTGCTTTGGGTCTTCATTGCTGTGTGGGCTTTTCTCTAGTTGCAGTGAGCAGGGGCTACTCTTCATTGCAGTGCACATGCTTCTCATTGCAGTGGCTTCTCTTGTTGTGGAGCATGGGCTCTAGGTATGCGGGCGCTTCAGTAGTTGTGGTGCACGGGCTTCAGTAGGTGGATTGGATTACTTGGATTACTTTTAAAATGCTTTTTGTGCTTGTATTTAAACTTAGCATATATTCCAAAAATGTATTTTGATTACCTTGCCTCAAAAAGACAGAGTTGCTGGCTTTTTCAATCTGAATTTGAGTTACCTCCCCACTGCAATACACTATATTTTTGTAATTAATCTCTCCCTTACTAACCCTTTCTAGGATTAGAAATTCTAGTTTATACTTTTACTTCCAAAAGACTTTCCCTACTGAGACTTGATTTCATTCCATTCAGTTCAATAAACACCTATTATTTCCTGCTGTGTGCCAGCCATTATATTAGTCACTGAAGGGCCATCCCATCTCAAGAAGCTCATGGTCCAGTAGGATTCAAGTTAAAAACAGGAATGTGAGAGACAGAGGTTGACAAATAAAACACCAAACAATTTTACAAATGGTATCAATAAACTTTTTTTAACATCTTTATTGGACTATAATTGCTTTACAACGGTGTGTTACTTTCTGCTTTATAACAAAGTGAATCAGCTATACATATACATATATCCCATATCTCCTCCCTCTTGCATCTCCCTCCCTCCCACCCTCCCTATCCCACCCCTCTAGGTGGACACAAAGCACCAAGCTGATCTCCCTGTGCTATACAACTGCTGCCCACTAGCTATCTATTTTACACAAATGGTATCAATAAACTTTAAGACAAGATTTTACATGATTGAGTCATATTCAGACATATTTTCAGTCACCAATCCTATTTCCTCTGCTTGCAACACTGTTACTTACTGCCCTATAAATCTCGCTTATCCTTTAAACCTCAATCTAGATATCACCTCCTCCAAGTAATCATGGCTTCCACTTCCCACTCAGGTTGGGTAGCCCATAACATTCTCTGTCTTACTGCTTAGACACTGAATTGTATTCATTTCTTTACTTATCTCTATCTTAAACTGGACAGTGAGTTCATTGATGACTGGGGCAAAGTCTTTTATCTCTGACTTCCAGGCACCTCACCTCTAGGAACGCAATAAATATAGGCTGAAGGAATAAACGAATAGATGACTACATACAATAATAATACTAGCTAGTACTTATTGACTAATTTATCTGGCCCACCCACTAGGCTAAGTGTTTTTACATGTGTTATTTTACTTAATCTAATTATTATTCCTGATTTACATATGAGAAAAACAGAAGCTGTGAGAAGTTGAGAAACTTGTCTAGATGAAGTAACTATTAAATGGTAGAGCTGGAATTTAAACATTAGCAGTCTGACTTTGAAGCCTGCTCTCTTAACCCCATCATGAATGAATAATGTAATTTTAAAATTGGTATTACACAATTCAGAATGAGACAGTTTTCATAAAGCAGGTGGAATAAATTTCTGCTCGGTCTAGTTAATTTAGCAAAGGTTCCATCATGGGAGTAAAAATGTCAAAAGTTTAAATTGCCCCACAGATATAGACAAATGCTAAATATCCCACTGGAACTAGTTAAGTATAGAGTTGCCCAAAGGCAGGAATAGCCTTTCCAGGAATCCCTGCAACCTGAGGACATCACAACTAAATATTTTCAAGGTATACATCCAACTTTCAAATATCATTGATATAATTCAGCAATTACGCTTGATTTATTAATAACTATAGTCCTAGTTCTTTTTTTTTTTTTTTTTTTTTTTTTTGCTGTACGCGGGCCTCTCACTGCTGTGGCCTCTCCCGTTGCGGAGCACAGGCTCCGGACACACAGGCTCCGCGGCCATGGCTCGCGGGCTCAGCCGCTCCGCGGCATGTGGGATCTTCCGGGATCGGGGCACGAACCCGTGTCCCCTGCATCGGCAGGCGGACTCTCAACCACTGCGCCACCAGGGAAGCCCCCTAGTTCCTTTTAAAATGAAATTTTTATTTCTAATTGAATTTCATAAGCTTAATAATTCAGTTTGTCATGTATATAGTAAATTTTTGTACTGAGTAATGAGGTTATTAAATGTGTACTCAGACTCTTATTATAATTAAAAGCCCTCACCTCTAATGCAGATTGAAGAAGTACAGGTATATTCCCATTCTGCCTGAATTCTACACTCATGGAAAGTCTGATTGTTTTGAGCCAAACCACTCAATAATCTTATACTTAGAGCATCATTGAATAAGGCAAGAATTCGATCCAGCTTTAAGAGTAGACAGATTGTACTTCAAAAAACTATAGAAAAGAAAGAGAAAAGCTAGTTGGCTGTCCAAAAGTAACAATTTCCCTCATTTCATGGTTTTATTCATGAGTTATCGATTAGAAGACTAAGTTCTGTCTCTGATCATGTCAACTTCATGTCATCCTGATTGCACAATGGGGCCCAACTTCCCCTTTGGTTAGTTTCCACAGTTTCTCTGTCTTCTGAATGATGCCCTGTGCGCCTCACCTAGCTGGAACACACAGGATCAGGGTGCCCTTATCACCCTCATCCTATGGGACAGGGCTTTTCCATTCAGCTACATAATAAGATTCTCAAGCATATTAGAGCCTGCTTCTTGAAGAGTAGTCCCAGTACAGCAGCTTTGGCATCAAGGGAGAGCTCATAGGGAACAAAACTGGGTTAAAAACTTTCTTTTGAATGGATTTGTTAATATTACTATTAATGTGCAGTTCTTCAAAACAATGCTATAAATTTTCATAAATATCTTTTAAACATAAAAATAAATTTGATTGGTTTATACGCCTCTTAATTAAATGGGTAAAGGTATTTTTTGTTTCCCAATTAGTTACTGTATCCATGACAGAATATTAATAATTGCTAGAATGAGAAAATGCTCAGCATCAGTTCTATTTTCCACTTTTATAGGGATGAAGTGCTAAGAAACTTTAGTCACGTAAACAGATAAATGATAATGAAAGGAATTTTGTTTGTTTAGCAAATATCACTCAGTCCTTTGTACTACTTCACCAAAACCACACAGTGATCTAAAGTTAAAAATTATTTTTCATGATCAATCAGCTGGAAACTCAATGAGGTCCTTACCCAATACTGTTGAAAACAATGAATTGGAAACCGACTGATTGCGAAAGGATTTACCACACAATCAGTAGAGTCACTCATATTGTCATTTTCTGAGTATTATCACATTAATATTAATTTTCCCCATTATTCTTTTATGTAGAGGCACCTGGTTAACTCTACATGTGCAAAGAAGTTAGACAATCAAGATATTACTAGTTCCAATGTATTTTACCATTACTGTTATCTTACTATATGCTTTAAATCGTTCATCAAAATGCCAGAACTGTAAGTTTAGCTCATTCAATTACTATTGTATGATTTTATTATAGATTTTGCAACTCTAATCATAAATGATCTATAATTGATCTATAATTTTCCTTTCTTTTTCTGTCTTTGAGATTTTGGTATCTGGAACCTAAGTTATACTGGCCTTGTAAAAAGTATCAAGCAATTTTTGCCTTTTTTACTAATTTCTTGGACAACCTAAACTAAGGTGGTATTGGCTACATGTTATTTGAAAGTTCGGTAGAAATAGCCCAAAAAATCATCTAGCCTAGTGTTTTTAGAGGAGATTGTTTTGATTACCATTTCAAATTATTTTATTTTATTTTTAATTTCTTTTCAAGTTTTGTTTCTTTCCTATTTCTATTTCTGTTTGACTAAGAACCAACTTCAGCATTTTGTTTTTTCCAGAAATGTAGCCACATCAGTTCTGGTTTTAAATTAATATATGATTGTTCATAATATTTGCTTTATATTTTTTAATTATTTATACATATGTATATAATTATTTACTTTTTGGTTCCTATTTTGTTCTTCTTTCTTCTCCATTTTCTCAGTAAGCTTTTCCATAGGTTTATCTAGCTCATCAATCTTTTCAAGAAACATATTTCAGTTCTCATAATTGAATGTATGAGGTAGTTAGATGAAAGAAATACATTCATGAGAAACAATTAAAAACATAAAATGCCTGTAAATAATTATTTTAGAATGTATGACTCTTATAAAAGAAATTATAAATCTTTATTGCTACAGAAATTAGAATATAGTCCTGTTTCTTTGTTGAAAGATTAATATCATAAAAGTATCAGTTCTTCCTAAATTACTTTACAGCTTTAATTTGATTCCAATAAGAATGCCAAAATTTTTTAGAGAATTTTAATGTCCAAAAAAGGATTTTGAGTTTTCTCTGGAAGAATAATCAGACAAAAAACAGCAAAGACCCTTTTTTTCAGGAAGTACGAATTCACACATAGCAGTTACTAAAATTTGGTATGAGAATATAATAATTTTTAAAAATGCAGTGCCAACATGAGAATAATTAAGCAAGTCAACTTATTTTTTAAAAAATATTTGCAAAGATATCCATGAAGGCAACAGAGACATTACTGTTTACTGAATGCCCAGGGTCACCCTTATGGTAGAGCCATGTGACTAGTTCCAGCCAATGAACAGAAAGTGATAGGCATCAAGGCACACAAAGGTGGGTGGGAGTTCTCCACTTACTCTCATCCCCTGCTCTGCCATGAGGAGTATACAAATTCAGATGCAAACACCCAAAATGGGAATAAGCTGAATTAATCATCATGTAGAGGATAAAAGATGAAGCTTCCCTAGAGAGTTTTATCCAATTCTCATCGAATGCTGTGTGAGCTAGAAAATAAACCTTGGTTGTGTTTATCCACTGAGATTTGTGGGTTGATTTTTTTTATCACAGCATACATAGTCTAACCTGACTAATAAAATAAATGAGGCATTATATTGGTGTCTTTCAATTTAAAAAAACCTACCTGAGTTGAGTTGAGTACTATGAAACAGTGAAGAGGGCAATTATGATCAGCCCCCTGAAACCTTGGAAATAGAGGAAGTGAAGTTGCCTTCAAAAGCTAGCCTAAAGAATTGACACTTAATGGATCTGAGAAAAGACTCCTGAGTCAGAGATATAAGTCATATTTACCCATGGAAACTGAACTTTATGGTTGTGTCTTTCTCCCTGGTCCTCAAATCCCACAAGGATGATGCAGAGTAGGCCAGGTAGACACCACACACACAGTGGGTCAGTTTTGCAGATGAGGAAGGCTGAGTTTAGGTAACCCAAAGATTCTATAATAGGCATTAAGCAAACCTGTCTGATCTTTGCTCTGGAAGGAGACATTATTAAACTGAAAAATAAGCACATCTGTGGTCTGCTAGAGAGAAAGACAATATCTTTATCTTTCAAAGATATTCTCTACACGAATATCCTTGAAAAGAATAGTGTGAAACAAAAGGGCATTTAGTGTCTTTGCTTTCAAGATGTGCAAAGGAGAGATACACAGAGAACTGTCTCCCAACAGTCATAAAAGTAAATAACCAATCCAATAAATCTACCATACCTAGTTTGTGTGGGTCTATAACAATCTACTTAGCTCTATCCCCAATTTACTTATAAAGAAAATTTGAAGGTTTCATCTCCAGAAGAAATGTCTTGGAATTTGGTCCCCTTTTTCTCAGTCAGCTTCTGTAATAATGGGATTACAGGAGAGAAGGAGAAATTAAGTTCAAATTTAAGCTTTATCACTACCCAAATGCCATTTTGATGGACTTTTTATTAACCTCTATCTCTAAAGATTCTCATATTTTATAGATATATCAACAATTTTGGCAAATTTCTATGTGCAGTATTTCCCTCTTTCCCTAGGGTAAGATCTCCCTTCAGTTGATTTAACTGGGATAGGAGGGCTTTTTTCCATACTCATAAAATTGTAAGAAGTTAGACTACATGCAAACTCCAGCCAATGGCAAAGTGAGTTATCGAGTCACTGGCAAAATAATTAAACGAGAACAGCAGCTGTCAGACTGGGCTCAGCAAACACCTATGTATTCAGTAAGAACTTGGCAAACCACTCAAAGCGCTGTGCCTGGGTAGAACCAGAGAAGCTTGTGAGATGGACTCAAGTACAATGAAATAAATGCAGTAATGGTCTATGTACAGAAAACCAAATGTGTGCGTCATCTATGATAATGGAAAATCTGAGGATTAGATGGTTACATGATACACTGACTAATTTGTCAGTATTTCAGTGTATTAAAGGCTTTAAGACTATCTACGGAATCAAGTCTCAGCCATCAGGCAGTCTTTGGTGTTATATAGTTCTGAAGAGCACTGTAATTTAGGCATATTACTTCTCAAAGAGAAATATTTTTACTTTCTAAAAAGGTTTGTATTAAATTTTATTTTATAGGTATTTTAAAAGGTTAAACTTCTCTTTGCTTTTGTGCTATAGAAAGAAAAGTTATCATAGTTATATGGAAAACTAACAATAAAACATGGAATTTATAAAGACGAATGAGGCTCAGAAATATCAGTGTTGCTATTGCCTAGTACCTCTTACAGTTCCAACACCAACTCAAAACAGGCAGGAAATCCCATGGGTAATGAGAATAGCCTAAATGCCTGAACCATGTGTCTAAATATGAAGCCTAAAACATTTTCTTTCTGAGGCTTAAATGGTACAGTATGGTTTGTTCTATAAGCCATTTACTAAAAATTGTATAGATTTATGGGTTCATATATAGATATTAAAAGTTCTAGACCAGTTATTTTCTTCTGTCTCTCCATAGGAAGTTTGAAATAAAAATTCATTTTAAATGCTTCAAGGCTGTTACTTTGAAAAATGATTGAAAACAAGAGTTGTAAACATCATTGGAAAAAGAAAGGAATTGTTCGTTCTTGGCTGATACTGGGTAAGAAATGTAGAGAATTTAACTATTCCAGGTAAAACCTAGAGATGTGAACTTAGCAGTCACCTACAAAAATACGGGGTAGAAATTTTAAGACGAATGTAATAATTTTTACCAAAAAAAATAAGAAAGAGTTGAAAAAAAAAACCTGAGACCTTCTCAGAGATATGCAGGAAATAGATATTTTTAACGCTACCAAAGTAGCACTGCAACTAGAGGAAAGGGAACATGTTCCATGGTGGTTCCCAAAGTTCTACAAAGCAGTATCGCAAGATTCCACTCGTTATGATGCTGAAGGAGCTTCATGGTTTAGGAAATAATAGGACCGAAGGACTTCTTGGCCCCTTAACATGGTAATGTGTGTTATGAATTTCAAACAGGAAGATACAGAAGGCAGCATTTCCTAAACTGGTTTGAACACAGATCTTTCTAGACAGTGTATCTGGCAGAGCAGTGTTCCATGAAACTCTGCAGCAAAGACTGTAGGTTCCAAGTCCTAGACAGCAGAGGGATGGACAGCAAAAAAGAAGGTAAGAATTAAGGAGAGAGAATAGTTATAAAGTAGAAAGAAATGTTGCCAGAAAAAGGTCTCCTATTGTAGTGGGTTGAACGATGGCCCTCCCAAAAGATATGTTTACTTAGAAGCTGTGAGTGTGACCTTATTTGGAAAAAGAGTCTTTGCAGCTATAATTAAGAATCTCAAGATGAGATCATCCTGGATTAGGTCAAATCCTACATCCAAGGACAAGTGTTCTTACAAGAAAAGAGAGGGGAGAACACATAGAGGAGAAGGTGATTGAAGATAAGGGAGACAGAGACTGGAGTAACGCTCTACGCGCTGAGGAACACCAAGGATTTCTGCAGCCCCCGGAAGCAAGCAGAGAGGAAAGGAACACCAAGGATTTCTGCAGCCCCCGGAAGCAAGCAGAAAGGAAAGGAACACCAAGGATTTCTGCAGCCTCCAGAAGCAAGCAGAGAGGCATAGAACAAATTGTCCCTCAGAGCCTCCAGAAGGAACCAACCCTGCAGGCACCTTTCTTTCAGACTCTGATTTCCAGAACTGTGACAGAATACATTGATGTTGTTTTAAGCGACACAGTGTATGGTAATTTGTTACACAGCCTTAGGAAACAAACACCTATATTAAGACAAAAGAAAATATAAGAGGGACGGAGAGAAAGAGATTGATATTGAGACAGAGTTAGATTAAAAGAAAAAGAAAATGGAAATTAATTGGCAGGGAGCGAAAAGAAATGAGGATAAGAGAGTCCATTAGGCATTACCAGAATATCTTTGAAGAAATCAGCCAAGAGGAAACAAGAAGGAGTAACAGCTGACCTCTCCCCTTTTTCTCTTCCCATTCTCCTTAGTATTATCTAGGAGGGTAATACTTGTTTTCTTAACAAACTTTCTTAATGAGTCTAACGTCTTCTGCTCTTCTGAAGCTCACACCAACTACTTACCCTGCGTGGTAACTTAGCATTTAGATAGCAAGAAAAAAAAAGGAGCTTTTTTTTTCTCTGTCTCTCTTTCCATCCCTCATTCCTGCGTTAGGCCTTCAGGAAGCAAAAGAAAATCTCAATCATGTGGTTTTCACCTGAGTAACATACAAGGTTGAGATTGGCTATTCATGGATCTGCTTCTCCAAAAATACTCTATTATTAAACTAGCCAAATACAATAAGTGTAATTATGATGCATTTAAAAATTATTTTCAAAGCACATAAAAGAAATAAACTTTCATGTACTTAACTGCTAAATTATTCCCACCATGACCAATTTATACATATATTTTTATGTACATATCATATCTACTGGGTTTTTTTATTACAAAAAATGCCATGTTCATTATAGTCACTTTGAAAACACATTGAACTGTAAATAAGAAGATATTAAAAATCACTTCTTCTGAAACCTTTTTTATATATAAATAAAAGTTAAAAAGATATAAAATAAATATAAATGTTTCTGGGGCTTTCAAATTTCACATGACTCCCAAAATAGTTTCTCCACTCTTCTTATTCTCTACAAAGAGAGACTGGAACACATCAATGTCTCCAGCTGATTGTCAAACATTTTACATATGCTCACATAACTGGCAACAGAAAGAAACAAATTTTAAAAAATATGTTTATGATTACTTTTATATTATAAAAGTTAAATGCACTCACTGCCAAAAAAAATTATAAGAAACATAAAAGTAGGGAGAAAGAAATCACCCATCATTACCATTAGATGGTCACTCTTGACATTTTGATATATTTCTGTCCTTCTACTCATATTATTGGAAATATAATTGAGAATGATAAGTAGCATGACATTATAAACACTTTCCATGCATTAAGAACTCTTTAATAAATAGCTACTTAACAGTTCATCTCATGGCTAATACATAGTGCCCTCAAGCATATCTATAATGTTAAACATTCAGATTCTCTCTGATAGATAATATTATCACAACTTCATTCCACAGCTGAGGCTCCTTGCAGTAGAACATGCATGTGATATGATGCAAAGCAGGTAAGTCCAGTCCTCACCCCTGCCCTCTCATCTGACCCTTTTCCATTTCCTCCTCCAAATTCTTTCTCCATTCTGCTTTCTAGCCCCAAGAAGCTGACCTCTATGGATGACATCAACAGATTTCCATGTCCTCTGGCTTCTTATTAGATTTAGCCAATGAACAGCCCAATCAGGCAAGAAAGCGGGAAAACGGTAATTCAGGGTATTTATCCCCCTGGCTGTATCCTCCCAGGTCACTGTACCTCTCAAGACTGCCTTGTTTACACAACCCTCTCCTTGTGTATTCCTCCCTTAGTCCTTCTCAAGTAGGAGTAACTAAAGCTCCCCTACCATTCCTACTCCAAGTTATGAATTATTCCTGTGGTTCTCCTACACTCTGTCCAAACTTTTGAAAACAATGCCTTTGTAAATAAAACCTCCTTAATTTATTCTCGTTTGACTCTGTGCTGCCCTATCAAGTTGGGACCTTTCTGGTCCATCTCCTAATGTGGATATTAAATAATGGGAACAAAAATGAACTACCTTCTAAAACCAAAATAAGTTTCTTATTTGAGATTTCATTATAACTACTGAGGTCAATACCTTTAACTTCAAACTTATTAGGCTTCTCTCACCCCTTTCAAACCACGGGTAACTGGCAGCAGATCCTAAACATCATCCTTCTTTAGATGAGTATCTCATGACATTGGCTTTAATATGGAGTTTCTTTGAAGATAGAAAATGTAGAGTTTGGTATAAGCTCTAGATAGACCAGCAGAGGCCAACAGAATTACTTCCATTTTATAAGGAGTACTATAATGAAAATGGAAGTACAAAATGGAAAATGTGAGTTCATGGTGACAATCAGAAACAATTACAAGCTTTATATATTACTAAAGGGAAAGTTGTTATTTATTTATGGCTGCCAATAGTTATCCAGAAATTTGCCTAGATGCTCAATATTAGGTGTGTAATATGAGATTTCTTTTAATTAAAGTTATTTTTAACATAAATTTGTGTTTGACCCATATTTTCTGTTGCTTAAATTTTTTTAACATAACTGTGCACTTATCCCATGTTTTAGATATCCTAAATACTGCTAAGAAGTGGGGTACATACCACTAGCAATGTCCCATGAAACATTATTTAGGAAAACTCATGAAAAATTTCAGATAGATGTACCACAATTTCAAGTATGCTTGCCACCCATACCTCTTTGTAAAGATAAATGGCCCTCCACAAGTCAAGAATCCAGATTAAACTCTTCAAATAATGCAAGAGTGACAAATGTGTCTACCAGAAGTCCACTGCCAGCCACTCATAACAGATTGCCATCAGCTAGGTCCTCATTAGAATTCATTCTCTAGCTATAGGTTATTGAGAAATCAGCTGAGACATATATTGAAATATCATTGAGAGATATTCATTTAAAAATTTTCAAAATCATGCTAAGCTAATCCCATTCTATAACTTACTTTTCATTCATTCAATCATTAACCAATATTTACTGAGTGCCTATCTTATGCAAGGCAGTATACTAGGCATGAAGTGAGAATGAGTGAAAGGTCAAAGAAACAGAATTTCTAGGGGATTTTTTCCTCCTGTTTTTAACCTATGATCTTTCCAGATGGACTTTAGAAAATTTTGGTACTGGTGTAAGAATAGACAAACAGCCTTTTTAATATATCAGAAGTAGCTCAGAAACAGATTATTTTATATGTAAAGATTTTTCAAATGACAAGGATGTCTAGAAATTCACAGAGAGGAAAAATTATAGAGTAAATGGCATTGGAATAATCGGTTAGTAATTAAATGGAAAAAACGTATATTCCTTCAACTCAACACCATGCAGTAAAATAGAGAGTACATTCCAAAATCAAATATAGAAAAATCAAAAGACAGCACAATGGTAGTTAACACTCCCTAAGGAGTTTTCATAAAGTTGATGGGAAAAAAATTACCTAGAAAAAAGAAAATGAATTGGAAAATTTGACTAGATAGAAATGTAAACATTTCTGTGACAAAATAAAAAAATACTACCAAAATAATAAGATAAACATATTAGGAAATGTATTTGCAGCCAGTGTTTAACAGTTTAATCACATAAATGACCTACAAATTGATGAGAGAAATACTAAGACACTAAAGTTCAACTGTCAAAGGACATGAACAAATAACTTGCAAAAGAGAAAATGAACTATATACATTAGCCTAGAAAATACTATCATGTGGAAGCTAATTTGGCAACATGCATCAAAATGATAAAATATCCACTAATTTATAAATCTATCTCAGTGAAATAATGTTAATATCAGAAAAAGTTTATGTACATTATATGTAGAAATTTGAAGACTGTCTAAATGATCAGTGATAGAGAAATAGTTAAGTAAACTATGGAACCTGCACTCAATGACTACCCAACTATTTTACACGGTGGTTTCGAAAGTCTACCTAATGACATGAAAAGCAATTATGACTAGTTAACAGAAGCTGTTTAGCACTTATGTAACATGATTGCAATCATATAAAGAAATTATATATAAAAGAAAATGACTAAAATTTGAATAAAGATATTCAAGTCATAATCATTTATTTGGCCAGGACCAGTGTATGATTGATACATAGCTTTTCCTAATTTTTAATTTTTTTCTAAGCACTTAATATTTGAATTAAGAAACATTTCAAATAAATACGTCAAATAGACACTTGGCAGCCTTGTCCATCTAAATTCTTCTGGGAACAATAAGTCTACAAAAATCTACTACGATCTTCAGACTGAACTATCAAGGCATAAAATTATATAAATTAATTGCTGTGTAGTAATCAATATTAAATTCCATCACAATTCATAAATGTGGCAGTACTTCTGGTTTTATCATTTTAATACCTCATAAGTACTTTTAAAATCTTTTCCTCTTGAAAATTGTGATTCAACACTAAAGTTTAAAGATATTTTTGGGAAAGGCACAAATGTGTTTTTAAATTTTTCTCTTTAAATGGTATTACCATGAACAGCCTTTTAAATATTAGAAAACCTAATGCACACACCCACTCATAGCATTACAAAGTCAAGATTTAAACAGGAAATCCTGCTGCTGATATTTCAAACACACACACACTTCATGAACGAAGCACAAGTTTTCAGATTGTGGCTATAGATTTTCTGGACCTTGCTAAGACTTCTTGGTCTGTTGGTCTATAACTCCTTCTTTCCAGAGCTTAGCAGATAGTGGTGCTCAATAAATATTTACTGAGTGAATATGTCAACTAGTAAGCATTCATTTACTCCCATTATCGACATGCATCTGCTCCTAAAGACATACTGAGAGACTTCATTTTTCCAATAGCATAAAATTCATCACATGTACAAATATCATTGAGTATCACAGTAGACACTAAACAATATTTAGAATAGGAAAAACTAGAATTAGGATAAATACTATCTACTCAAGAAGACTTATTAATAAGAAGAATTAGTAAGGAGATTCTTCTTCACTATTTTCATTAATAGTGTTTCTCAAAAAAAAAAAAGGTTCTGCATTTCCCTAACTGGATCATAAAAATAGTAAACACATGTCATTAGGGTACATCGGTTGGGGTTACTCAACAGTATTTGGCATTTGTGTTGGCAGCAGTGTTTTTTGCAGCTTTGATGAGAAATAATTTACATATCATGTAACTTACCCATTTTAAGTGCACGATTCAGTAATTTTTAGTAAGTTTGTTTAGTAAATCTGGGGAGTTGTAAAACCAATACTGCAATCCAGTTTTAGAAGATTTTCATCACTCAAAAAATTCTCTCAAGAACATTTATGTTAATCTGTGCTCCTATCCCAGCCCCAGGCAACCACTGATCTGCTTTCTATGACTACACATTTTCTTTTCCTGCTATAAATAGAGTCAAACAATATGCAGTATTTTGCACTTCCCCTCCTCTTAGCACAATGTTTTTGAGGTTTATCCATGTTGTAGCATGTATCAGTATTTCGTTCCTTTTAACTGATAAATAGCATTCTGTTGTGCAGTTAAAGCACATTTTGTTTATCCAGTTACTAGATGGACATTTGGATTATGTCAGTTTTTCTCCTTTATGACTAATGCTCCTATGAACATTTGTGTACAAGCCTTTGTGTGGATAGAGGTTTTCATTTCTCTTGAGTATAGAAATGAAGTAGAATTGCTAGGTCACATGGTAAATGTATGTTCAACTAAGAAACTGCCAAACTTTTCCAAAGGGACTATACCATTTTACATTTCCACCAACAACATATGAGGCTTCCAGTTTCTCTACATGGTTCCCAATGCTTTGTATAATATTTTCTTTTTTAAAAAAACAGCCAGTCCATTGGGTGGGTAGTGGTACCTCACTGTGGCCTTAGTTTGCATTTCCCTAGAAATTAATGATATTGAGTACATTTTCATGTGCTTCTCTGCTACCCATATGTATTCTTTACTGAAATGAAAATTCAAATCTTTGCCTATTTTTAAACTGGGTTGTTAGTCTTCTTATTCTTGACTTCTAAGAGTTTATATATATATATATGTATATATATATATATACATATATATATATGTATATATATAAAATGCACATCCTTTATCAGATGTTTTCTTGCAAATATTAGATATAAACTTGCAAATATTTTCTCCCAGTCTATGACTTTTTCTCCATTTTCTCAATGGTATATTTTGAAGCACAAAAGTTTTAATTTTGATGAAATCCAATTTATCATTTTTTATTTTTATGACTCAAGCTTTTAGTCTTGTATCTAAGAAATCTTTGCCTAATCCAAGGACACAAAGATTTGCTCCTATGTTTTCTTCTATAAGTTCATTCTATGTCTTCATGTTCAGCATAAGTGTTTGAAATTATTATAACAGGAGAAAGAAAAGATGTAGTTCCTTGGTGGTTTGTGTTTCTTAGAATGTCGTCTTCTTTCTGTTTTTGAAGCAAGTTCCGGTTCAAATGGAAAGCATATCTCCTCAGGGCTGTCAGCACCCCTGCATACTGGGTCCTGGATGTAACAAAATACGTTTATCTTGTACTTGCTTTGACTCTCACTGAACTACCTGCCACCCACTGTGAGTCCACAAGAATTCTATGTTCATGGAAGCATCACACAAGTTATATGTATTTAGGGCAGCCAGAAACAATGGACATGCATATTGAACAAGATCTGCTCACATATATGTTCCACTGTCCCATTAGACTTAATGTACAATATACACAGGCTCAAAGCTAAAATTATTAAGAATTTCAGGTAGATGGCTTCAGAGCCCTACTAAACACAGGACTCTGTGTGACTGTACAGGTCCAAGCCCCTAAAACTGGCTCTGACAATACATTTTTTCATAAATATCATTAACAGATTGAGGATATTTCCTTCTATACCCAGATTTTTAGTGGGTTTGTTTGTTTGGCAGGGGTTTTTTTTGTTTGTTTGTTTTTTATCATAAAAGGGATATTGGATTTTGTGAAATGGTTTTTCTGGTGTCCACTAAGATGATCACGCAGGGGTTTTTTTTCCTTAATTGATGTTCAAATATTAAGCCACTCTTTCGTTCATAGGATAAACCCTGGAATAAAACCCAGGTATATAATTAGTTTATATGCTGCTGCTTTTGGCTGGTTGGTATCTTCTTAAGGATTTTTGTGTCTATGTCTGTGAAAGATATTGGTCTCTAGTTTTTCCTTCTTGTGGTGTTTTTGTCTGGCTCTGGTATCAGGGTAATACTGACTTGAGAATGACTTGAGAATTGTTCCTTCTTCCACTGTTTTCTGAGAAAGTTTGTATTTGGTATTATTCTTTATTTAAATATTTGATAGACTTGACTAATGAAGCCAATCTGGGCCTGGGCATTTCTTTGTGGGAATATTTTTAATAACTAATTAAATATCTATATTTCTTTTAGATTTATGCAGATTTTCTCTCTTATTGAGTCCATTTTGGTAATTTGTATTTTTCTAGAAATTTGTGTTTCATCTAAGCTATCTAATTTGTGGATATAGTAATATCCCTTTACACTCCTTTCAAATTTTTATAGTCAGTATTGATGCCACATGTTTCATTTATGATTTTGGTATTTTGAATCTTCTTTCTTATTTTCTTTGTCATTCTAATTAAGGGATTTTCAATTTTCTTGGTCTTTTCAAAGAACCACTCTTGGTTTCACTAATTTTTCTCTATTGTTTTCCTGTCTTCTATTCCATTGATTTCCACAATAACTTTTATTATTTTATTCCTTCTGTTTACTTTGGGGTTTGTTTTTCTTTTTCTGTATTTCCATATTCTATATTTTCTATTTTTATGTTTGTCTATATATTCCATATTATTTTCCTATATTATATTTCTATATTTAGTTTGTATATCTTTAAGATTAAGGTGGAAGTTTAGATTCTTGATTTAGGATCTTTCTTCTTTTCTGAAATAGGTATTAAAACTTTAAATTTCCCTCTAAGCATTGCTTTAACTGCATCCTATAAATTTTGATATGTTGTATTGTTTCCATTCAGTTCAAAATACTTTTTAATTTCCATTGTTATTTCCTCTTACACTCATGGATTATATAGAAGAGTGTTGTTTAATTTTGAAAAACATGGGAGTTTCTCAGATTTTTTTCTGTTGTGAAGATCTAATCAAAGTCCACAGTGGCCAGAGAACGTACTTTATTATTTCAATATTTTTAAAATTGAGACTTGTTTTGTGGCCCATCAAATGGCCTGTCTTGGTGAATGTTACATGTGCCTTTAAAAAAAATGTGTATTCTGTAGTCATTGGGTGTATACATCAGTTAGGTTGAACTGCCTGTAGTGTTGTTCAAGATTTCTTTAGCCTTGGTATTTTCTGTCTAGTTGTTCTATTAATTATTAAAAATAAAGTATTTAATCTTCAATTATTGTTTTTAAAATGTCTCTCTTCAACTCTGTCATATTTTGTTTCATGTATTTAGGGCTCTATTGTTAGGTACATATACATCTATAATTGGTATATCTTTTTTTAATATCTTTATTGGATTATAATTGCTTTACAATGTTGTGTTAGTTTCTGCTGTACAACAAAGTGAATCAGCTATATGTATACATATATCCCCATATCCCCTCCCTCTTGAGCCTCCCTCCCACCCTCCCTAACCCACCCCTCTAGGTTGTCACAAAGCATAGAGCTGATCTCCCTGTGCTATGCAACAGCTTCCCACTAACCACCCATGTTACATTTGGTAGTGCATATATGTCAATGCTACTCTCTCACTTGGTCCTAGAGTCTCTCATACAGAGTGAAGTAAGTCAGAAAGAGAAAAACAAATACTGTATGCTAACGCACATACATGGAATCTAAAAAAAATGGTACCAATGAACCTAGTGGCAGGGCAGGAATAAAGACGCAGACATAGAGAACAGACTTGAGGACACAGCGGGGGAAAGGGGAAGCTGGGAAAAAGTGGTATATCTTTCTGATTGCATTGTCCATTTCACCATCATGAAATGTCCTTCTTTGTCTTTAGTAATATTTTTCATCATAAAGTCTATTTAGTATGATATTAATATAATATCCCTAACTCTATTATGGTTATTGTTTGCATGGTATAACTTTTTCCATTCTTTTACTTCCAACTTATTCATCTCATTGAATTTAAGATGTGTCTCTTATTGATAGCTTATAGTTGTATCTTGCATTTTTATCCAGTCTGATAATCTTTGTCTTTTGAGTGGTGTGTTTAACCCATCTATATTTAATACAATATTGATATGTAAGGATATATGTCTGCATTTTTCTCTTTGCTTTCTATATGTTTCATGCCTTTTTTGATTCAACACTTTTTATTTACTGCCTAATTTTGTGATGTGTGTGTACCATTTTAATTCCCCTGTTAATTCTTTACTATATTTTTTAGTTATTTTCTTAGTGGTTGCTCTCTGCATTTTAACTTATCACAGTCTACTGCAGAATAACACTAACTAATAATTCTGGTAAAATATGCAAACTTCGCTTCAGTATATCTCCTTTTCTTCTCCTCCTTTGTGTTATCATTGTATCTATTATCTCTACATATGTTATAAACTCAAGAATACAGTATTGTAATAATTGCTTTATACAGTTTTGCCTTTTAATGAAGTTTTTAAAAGAAATGAGATAAATATGTTAATAGAATCTTTTTATCCACACATTTTGTCATTTCTGTCACTCTTAATTTCTTCAGTTGATTTGAGTTAATGTCTGGTGTCACTTCCTTTCATACTAAAAGACTTTCTTTAGTAGTTCTTGTAGGACATATCTGTTGGCAACTAGTTCTCTCCACCTTTGCTTATTTGGGTTTTCTTTATTGTGTCCTTTTCTGATGGTTCTGTATGTGGCCTGGAAAGCACATTCAAAGTTCAGACCATCAAGACTGCCCTAGCTTTTACTGTCCACTAAGCTCTCTGGAGTCTTCTCTATGCATGTGACATTCTATCAGTCACAAATGCATGGGTGGCTTGGGCCCATTTCTATCTCTCCTGCACACACACATAGCCTCTGGTCAACCTGGGATATGTGGAGAGTTTATCAAACCCTATGACTGTTTCATTTCCTGGAAATCCCAGTTAAATTCCCAGCTAGTCCACCAATCCATCCCAATGGGACTGGTTCTCCCTGTTCTCCTGGCTGGCAGTGTTTTTAACTCAGGACTTTATAACAACCACAAAAGGGTTCATTCAATAAGAACTTAACCTGAATTGTAAAGTTACTTGTAAGTAGTTCATTAGCAATTAATTTAAGCATGACTGTAACTACAGTGTGTGCATGACTTTATTTTACAATTACAAATTCCTCTTCTATAATGGATTGATATGGAGTAACTGTTAAAACATGAATTCTAGATTCAGAATGCCTGGATTTTCACTCCAACTCTACCACTCCTAACCTTGAAACAACAATGAAAAGTTTACTTCACTATAAAATAGGACTGACAAAAACAGTGTCTAAAAGTTTAAAGTGAAGATTAAATGAAATCATATGTCTAAAGCATTTGGCACAGTGCCTGGTATGTAGTAAACACCCACTATAGATTATAAAGCCCTTTGGTCATGAATAATTTGGATCATATTACTGCTCTGGTCCTGATCTTGCTCTCCTTATGTCATCCCAGCAGTTTCCAGCCTGCACCTACTTTTTGGTGTTTTGGAGGTTTGTTTTCCCCATGCCAGTTCCCACTGGGCAGGTCATTTTCCTGATACAAATGCTGATAGATCAATGAAAGACAGAAAGAGGGAGGGAGGGAGGAAGGAAGGAAGGAAAGGGGGAAGAAGAAAGAAAGAAAAAAGAAAGAGAGAAAGAGAGAGAGAGAGAGAAAGAAAGAAAGAAGGAAGGAAGGAAGGAAAGAGAGGGAAAGGAAGGAAGGGAGGGAGGGAGGAAGGAAGTATTGTCTGCAATTGCTCAAAACTCAGTTACCAAAGTATGGATCTACTGCCTCATCTATGTGTACTTCACTGAGTATATTTCTATCACTTGTATGCTAGTATTTCTTTTCTCTCTTTCTAGATAATTTTGCACCAGTCTGCATAACCCAGGAACTACAGAAGTTAGGGCATTCCAATACAAACTGTTTGAACGTTTGTGAATGTCTTATGTGCTATACAGCTGCAGAGGGAGTGACTCTTAGGTAAATATACTCTTGTCTATACTAACGGATTTCTCTGAGACTCTCCTCCATTCTTTTGTTCCCCAAAGCTCATTCATTTTTCGTTATTTCCTGCCTCTTGATACAAATATTTATATGATTCGGGATCCATTTTCTCTTGGTGCTGAGCCTAGTCTAACACAGGGCTTTTCTATTTAACTGTTTCACATTTAGTACATGTGTGTTTATTTATATTTGTTAGAAAAATTCAACCACTTACCATATTCCTGGGTAATGGAGTGAAAAAAGTAAAGCACGGCTAGTCCAAATTTAAAACCTAATTACTTGGAAGTATTTATCCATCGTTTCTCTCATAGAATCTATGCAAATTGAATTAAGTAAATGTCTTCTATGTGTCCTTGTGGAGTTTATAATACAACAAAGATGCTCCTAATAGGTTATATTTTTTGAGTGCTTACACACCCCAGGCATTATTCGAAGTACTTCATATATATTATCTTGTTTAAACTTACAACAACCCTATGACTTTGGAACCATTATTATACCAATTTCACAAATGAGAGAATTATAACTCAGTGAAATGAAATATCTTTCCCAAAACCACAATCAGGAAGAAATCAAACATGTCTGACCCCAGAGCCCTGCCATCTGCTACTCCATTTTGTAATAATGGTCAACAATTGCAGAGTACTTACTATCTCTTCTCAGTACTATACAGCTACTCTTCTCAGTATCACATAGGTATGACTCCTTTCATCCTAACTACAATCCTACAAAATCATAATGTTGTAATCCCCACTTTAGAGATGGGGAAAATGAGGACAGAAAAATTAAGTAATCCCATAAGGCCACATGATAGGAATTGGTGGACCCAGGGTTATAAACAACACGTACTATTAAATCCAGTAGCACAGAAGCACCTCACGGCACCTGATTCTTGTAAGCAGTGTGCTTAGATAAGAGAAATCCCAGAGAAGTTTTCAGATTTTTTTCTCCTACCCTTTTGCCGGACTGTTTCTCAGGATGATGGGAAGGGAACTGAATAGAGTTTTTTAAAAATTACGTTTTTATAAAAATGGAAATTATTTTGGTCAATTAAACTATTTATGCATTTATTCACAAATACTTAATGTTACCAAAAGGACATTAATTACTGAGTGAGAGTATCAAATCAAAACACAAATCTAGCCAAAAACAAAACATCAAAAACTGCCTCTGCAAGGATTTGAAAATGTACTAGAAGAAAAGTACTACCACTGATAATCTAATTATGTTGCTGTCTTCCAGTAAAATTTACCAGGAGTAACAGTGTATTGTGTTAGAGTCTGAAGATTCCAACGCTTCTTTCTAAAATTGAATTCTTCAGCTTTATCATTTAAAACTGTAGAGTATAACAATATGCTATATAATAGTGTGCAAAAGAAAATTTTTTTTCTTTTTCCCTAGTAGAACTGATACTGCGAAATTTTGCAGGCTACCTATGACCAATTTCAGCATTATTCAGTAAAAAAAAGTCATTAAGTTTTACTTGTATGCATTAATATTAATTTAAAAATAAGTAAATATAGACGGAATTAGGTAGCAAAAAATACAACTCATTCATAATACAACCATAAACTATTAAACATTGTATCTATATCAGCTGAAGCTTTACAGATTTAGAACAATATCCTAAGTAGCCTTGGAAAAGTGCTCAAGAATAAATGAAACTTTAAATTTTCTAAGAAAGAGTTTTAAGAGCTAATACTGGCTACCAGTCACATGTATAAATCTTCCCAAAAATCTAAAAATAGGAATGTGTTAAACAGAATGCGCAAAGACATAG
The DNA here is from genome assembly GCF_025265405.1 of Mesoplodon densirostris. NCBI lineage: Eukaryota > Metazoa > Chordata > Mammalia > Artiodactyla > Ziphiidae > Mesoplodon > Mesoplodon densirostris. The sequence goes on along the minus strand of NC_082677.1, from coordinate 12,769,385 downwards.
AGAACGGCTCATCAAGCTTTCCCAGTTAGGAAAATGTGGCTTTGCCATACATCATTCAATAAAAAACAGATGGGGAAAACTGGTTGCCAGAAAGAAAGAAAAGATATACAGCATGTTATAATTATGAGATTCAAATAAACAAAGAGAGGGAGAAGAATATTTCAAAGCAAAAAGGCAAAGTTTCTTCCATGAAAGCTATCTCTCCTGAGTAGGGCAAACTAAGGATAAAATGACATCCTCTCAGAAATATTAAGTGCCCCGGAATGGATGTTTTTTAATCATCTAGAAACCACCCCCCCTTCTTTGGTTATAACACCCTAAATGCTTTGCCACCCCTGGTACTTGTGGTTCAGAGGTCCCATCCAGGTTCTGGGGATGGACTGTGTGATTCATGTTGGTTCAGCCCCTCTAGCCTCATGATCAAATCAGGCCAAATCAGGGATGGGCATATCCCTCAAACTGGTCCATTTTAGAGTAAATCCTAGAGTTTGTGCAGAAACTCTCAGGAAGCTATGCTCTTTTTCACTGGAGTTGAACATAGGAGGCTGTAGGTCTAGAGCTACTGACAGCCATGCTGACACCACATGAAAGGAGAATGAAACCACCATGCAGGAGAGCAGGCTGAAGAGACATACAGTGAGTGCCAGTGACAGCATTTCAGCCCCTTGATCAAATTCCTAAATCAGATGCTCCTCTGAAATTTTGAGTCATGTAGGCCAATAAACTCCCCTGTTACCTTATGCCAGTTTGGGTTGGACTTTCTATCTAGTGATCCTAGATAAGTCCTTAATAATCAGACTTTGTTCTCAGCAAAAATATTGAATAACAAAAACTAGAGTCACTGCAGTTTACATAGCACCTTTTCCACCCTTGTCATAACAACTCTGTGAAGTAAGTGTTGCTACAATTCCCATTTTACAGATGAGGTTAAATGGAGTCTTAGTCTGTTGGGGCTACTATAAGAATATACCAATTTCTGCTGTAAGAAATACCACTGGATGGCTTATAACAACAGGAACTTATTTCTCACAGTTCTGGAGGCTGGAAGTCCAAGATCAGGGTGCCAGCATGATGGAGTAAGAGCCCTCTTCCGGGTTGCAGACTTCTTGTTGAATCTTCACATGAGTGAAGGCGGGTAGCAAGCTCTCTGATGCCTCTTTTATAAGGTGACTAATCCCATTCATGAGAGCAAAGCCCTCATGACCTAGTTACTTCCCAAAGGCCCTATTTCATACCATCATATCAGGTATCAGGATTTCAACCTATGAACTTTGGAAGGACACAAACATTCAGACCACAGCAAATGACTTGCCCAAGATTACACAGCTGGCACCCAGGTCTTCTGAATTCAAATACCATGCTTTTGCACTTGTGTTTTTCAATCTCAGGTTAATAAAAAAAAAATGGAATTTTCAGTGCAATGTCAGGTGGTACAAAGAGACATGGTTTAAGTGTACCTTATCTTTCTAGAACTTCAGTTATATTCAAATATCTGAGGGAAAGGATATGCTGTGTAATATAATTTATAAATAGTTCTATATAGTATTGATATTATTGTATTTTACATCTTAATATAGAACAACACATACATTTTTAGAATTCAAATATGAAATCACAATAAAATGTCAGGCTTGCAACTGGCCACTTGAGCATTTACCCCCAGACCAAAAAAGGTAAGAATTCAATCCTTTTACCATTAGGAAGCACATAAAATGCAGCTTCATTTTGAAGCTCAAATGAAAGGACAAAATTGGTTGTTTATAAATAAGTGAGGTTCCACGAGTAAAATCTATCATTTTGTCTTACATTTAGACACAAAAAGACTATACGATATAATGACTAAACAAACCCAGAATATTTTGAACAAAGAACTGAAGCCCGTGTAAGTACAAAATATTCCAAACAGACTAGAATTTCTATTGCCACTTAGATAGTCCAGAAATTAAGGTCACAATAATTATCCAGAGGGACTTCCAAAATATTTTGGCAGTACACTTCAAGCAAATGTTCCACTTTCTAATCCCAAGAACCTGTGAATATGTCACCTTAAATAGCAAAAGGGACTTTGTAGATGCAATTAAGTTAAGCATCTTGAGATGGGGAGATTATCCTGAATTACCTGAATGGGCCTAGTGTAATCACAGGATCTTTTTAAGAGATAGGAGGGTGAGTGTCAGAGAAGAAAATGTGATAACAGAATGAGAGGTCAGAGTGATGTGGGACCACAAGCCAAGGAATGCAAATGGCCTACTGAAGATTAAAGAAGCCTGGAAACAGACTGTCCCCTAGAGCCTCCATAAGGAACACAAACCTACCAACCAATTTTAGGCTCTGGACCCCAGAACTATAGGATTGTATTGTTTGAAGTCACTAAGTTTGTAGTAATTTGTTACAGTGAAAATAAGAAACGAATACATGGGAGCTGTGTTTTCTTATAAAAACATAAAAATGTAAATATTGAAATACTGAGAGAAGCAGGAGGACTCTCCCTTGTGTAGGATTCCTGCAAGACAAATTCCAATTGCCTAGTATCTGTTCTGCATCATCTAGCTCACTTTTTGCTAGGTTACTATTTCCCAGTCAACATTCAAAAACCTATTTTATTCTATGTGACATGGAAAACTTCAAGTCAGAAAATAAAATTTTTAAACATACTTTTACAATAGCATCTAAAAGATGTAACACCAGGAATAAATCCAGTAAAATATGTACAAGACTCTGCACATGAAACCTTAAAACAATATTGAAAGAGATTAAAGAAGACCTATATAAATATACAAATCATAACTGTAGATTAGAATACTAATATTATAATGATATCCTTTATCCCCAAATTGATCTAATGCAATCCACATAAAAGTACCAGGGAGGGCCTCCCTGGTGGCGCAAGTGGTTGAGAGTCCGCCTGCCGATGCAGGGGATACGGGTTCGTGCCCCGGTCTGGGAGGATCCCATATGCCGCGGAGCGGCTGGGCCCGTGAGCCATGGCCGCTGAGCCTGCGCGTCCGGAGCCTGCGCGTCCGGAGCCTGTGCTCCGCAACGGGGGAGGCCACAACAGTGAGAGGCCCGCATACCGCAAAAAAAAAAAAAAAAAAAAGTACCAGGGAAATTTACGAGATAATTTTTAAATTTATATGGAAATGCAAAGGGCTGAGAATAGCTAAGACAATCCTAAAGTAGAAGAAAAAGGTAGGAAGACTACTCTACTGAAAATCAAGACTTACAAATAGAACAATGGAATAAATAGAGACCTAGACACAGACCCATACAATATGGACCTTCGATTTATGACAATGGCAACTCTTCAGAGGCTAACTTTAATAAAAAGGACTAGGACAGCTGGTTAGCCATAAGGAAAAATATTTAACTTGACCCCTGCCTCATGACAAACACATAAATCAAAGAAAGATAGGTTTGTATGCTAAAGTGAAAAAAAAAAGAGGTTTTAGAAAACAATTCAGTATAATATTTTCATGATCTTGTACTGGGAAAATGTTTCATTCATAAAAATCATTTAATATAAAAGAAATGATAAATAAATAGGGCTAATTACAATTAAGAGTTACTGTTCATCAAATGACACCACTAAGAAAGTGAAAAGATAGATCAGAGTGGGACAATTTGCAACATATATAAACAAAAAATGGTTTACTTAAAACATAAAGAATTCCTTCTTAAAATAACTAAGTCATGGGGATGTAATGTACAACATGGGAACTATAGCTAATAATACTGTATTGCATATTTGGAGTTGGTAAGAGAGAGATCTTAAAGTCCTATCACAAGAAAAAAAAATTGTAACTATGTATGGTGACAGATGTTAACCAGATTTATTGTGGTGATCATTTCACAAAACACTTGATCCTTGAACAACATGGGTTTGAACTGTGTAGGTCCACTTACTTGTGGATTCTTTTTCAATAAATATACAGTTGGCCCTCTGAATCCACAGGTTCCATACCCATGGATCCAACCAACTGATGATTGTATACTATGTTTACAATCTGTAGTTGGGTGAATCCACGGATGCAGACAAATTTGGAGGGCCAATTACAGGACTTGAGCATCTGTGGATTATGCTATCTGAGGCAGACCCTAGAACCAAACCCTTGCAGATATCGAGAGGTGACTGTATACAAATATCAAACCATTATGTTGCACACTTGAAATGAATATGTTATATATCAATTATGCCTCGATCAAAAACAGTAGTTTTTCCAGATTAAAATGTAAAGGAGAAATAGTCCAAAAACAATTGGACAAAAGTTGAGCAGGCACTTTACAAAACAGAAAATTGAAGACCAATAAACATAGGAAAAGGTACTCAACTTTATTATTATTTAGAAGAGTCAAACTAAACCATTTCACACCCACTAAGCTAGCAAACATTTAAAAGACTGACAATACAAACTATTGGCAAAGATGTAGAGTAACAAGAATTTACATACAATGCTGGTGGAAGCATAAATGGATACAACCAATTTGGAAAATAGTTTATCATTAAAGATACACATATTCTAGGGGCTTTCCTGGTGGCACAGTGGTTAAGAAGCCGCCTGCCGATGCAGGGGACACGGGTTTGAGCCCTGATCTGGGAAGATCCCACATGCCGTGGAGCAACAAAGCCCATGCACCACAACTACTGAGCCTGTGCTTGAGAGCCCACGAGCCACAGCTACTGAAGCCCACACACCTAGAGCCCGTGCTCTGCAACAAGAGAAGCCACTGCAATGAGAAGCCCGCGCACTGCAATGAAGAGTAGCCCCTGCTCACCCCAACTGGAGAAAGCCCGTGCAGAGCAACGAAGACCCAACGCAGCCAAAAAATAAAGAAAGAAAAAAAAAGATACACATATTCTATATCCAGTAATTCCACTCCTACATATATGGCCCATATAAATATGCGTATATATGTATTGAGACATATAAAAGATGTTCCTAATAACATTATTCACAATAGTCAAAACTAAGAAACAACCTAAATGTCCACTGACAATAAAGTGAGTAAAGAAACTGAAATATATTCATGCAATAAAATAATATGTTTCAGTAAAAATTAACAAATGGCAGCTATACAAAACAACATGGATGAATCTCACAATCACAGTGTTGAGCAAAAGAAGCCAGAAAAAGAATAAATAAATATCTTATATTTCCATTCACATAAAATTCAAAAACAGGCAAGATGAGACTTAGGTTTATGAATGCACGTTAGGTGACAAAATTATAAAGCAAAGTAGAGAATTGATTATTATTATCAATATAATGGTTATTTTTAAGAATAAGAATGAAAAATGTGAGTAGGTATGGTAATGACAATATTCTATCTTGACCTGGCTGATTGTTACATAAATGTTTGCTTAAACTTCACACTTGTATGCACTTTTTCATTTGTGTGACATTTTTTCCAAAATTAAATAATGTTTTAAAAGTTCTGCAGAAAGGGAAATAATTATATTTTACCATGTGGCTTAAATCTGAATAGTATACATAGATTATAACATATAATAATGTAATATGATATAATGTTACTAATATATTAATCTAAGAAAAATTACAATGTAATTCTATGAAGAGGATGGGGTCTGGGAATGCATATTTATGTGTTCAGGGAAGGGGATTAAAGAAAGGTAAATCCTCATCTTCTTTAGTGGAAAATCAACAGATAATGCTTAAAATTGAGCAAACAAGAAGTATCAATACAAGCATGTTATTTAGAGATATGGAGATAAATAGAAAAGAATATTCCAGAAAAATAAAAAATTACTGCCTCTGGAAAAGAAGAAATTAGGAGCCAGAGACAACTGTTGTAGACCTAATTGACTCTTTAAACTAGGTTCATATATGTATCAGGCAGAAAAGGCTAGATGATGATGTGATAACAAGCGATCTCCAACCTTGGACACAGAGCAAAAGCAAAAAGTAAACATTTTTTTGGTTAGGTTTACTGACTTATACAAACTTAGGATTATTGACTTATACAAATATCTCTAAACTTAATTACATTGTATTTTCCAAGATGGCCACAACAAGATCTCTCATTTCACAAATTCTTCTTTTAATGTGATATTACCACTCCTTCCACAGAAGATGTGAGTCTATGTTCCTTTCCATTGATTCTGGGTGAGCTGATAACTACAGCCTGTAACAACTGGCCAACACTCACACAAGAAAAAATAAACAATCTACATAGCGCTGTATATATTAAAGAAATTGAATCAATAATTAATAACCTTCAAAACAGAAAGTACCATGCACAGATGGGTACACTGGTGTATTCAATAAAATATGTAAGGAAGAAATAACCAATTCTCTACAATCTCTTTCAGGATAGAAGCAAAAGGAATACTTCCTAACTTATTTTATGAGACCAGCATTATCCTTATACCAAAACCACACAAAGACATTACAAGAAAAGAAAACTATAGACCAATATTTCTTGGAAGCAACCAAGATGTCCTTCAGTAGGTGAAGGGATAAATAAACTGTGGTACATCCAGACAATGAAATATTATGCAGCACTAAAAACGAAGTAACGTATCAAGCCATGAAAAGACATGGACAGGAAGTTTAAATGCACACTACTAAGTGAAAGAAGACAATCTGAAAAGGCTACATACTGTATGATTCCAACTACATGACATTCTGGAAAAGCCTATGGGACAGTAAAAGTTCAGTGGTTGCCAGTAATTGGTGGAAAGGGGTGAGGTGAATAAGCAGACCACAGGGTATTTTTAGGGCAATAAAAAGTCTGTATGATGCTATAATGATGGACTCAGGTCATTATACATTTGTCTAAACCCATAGAACGTACAACACCAAGAGTGAATTGTAATGTAAACTATGGACTTTGGGTGACTGTATGTCGTGTAGGTCCATCAGCTGTAAAAATGTACCACTCTCGTGGGGATGTTGATAATGGGGAGACTTTGTATGTGGGTAGGCTGAGGCTATATGGGAAATCTCTGTACCTTCCTCTTAATTTTGCTGTGAACCTAAAAATGCTCTAAAACAAATAAAGTCTTTAAAAAAGCAAACTCAAATATGTCATAAAATGTAATTAATTTTAAAGTAATAAATTCATTTATTAAAATACAGATCCTCTGGGCTTCCCTGGTGGCGCAGTGGTTGAGAGTCCGCCTGCCGATGCAGGGGACACGGGTTCGTGCCCCGGTTTGGGAAGATCCCACATGCCGCGGAGCGGCTGGGTCCGTGCGCCATGGCCGCTGAGCCTGCGCATCCGGAGTCTGTGCTCCGCAACGGGAGAGGCCACAGCAGTGAGAAGCCCGCCTACCACAAAAAAAAAAAAAAAAAAAAAAAAAAAATACAGATCCTCTCTCATGATATTTTAAAATATCTAGTTATAAGAAATCATTCTAAAACATGTTGACACTTCTGCCACTCAGTGGTCCTTCTTTAGGTGATAATCCAAACATTATATCCTGAGAGTTAATCTTGATCATCCTACTTATAGTTATTAGCTTTTTTTTCCTTAAAATCTTTATTGGAGTATAATTGCTTTCCAATGGTGTGTTAGTTTCTGCTTTATAACAAAGTGAATCAGCTATACATATAAATATATCCTCATATCTCCTCCCTCTTGCGTAGATCAGACAAAGTTTTAAACAATGTAGGATTAAGAGTTAAAATGGGGAAGACCAGATTGGTTTAGGCAAGATAGAGGATTTTCCCTTTCAAATTCTCTCAGATCTCTGAGTCACAGGCAACTATCTCCCCACATTAATGAAACCTAAGAGAGCTTTATTTGAAATTCCAAACATTAGAGTGAAAAACTTTATCAAGAGAACTAAATTGTGAAAATAAATAAATTAATTAATAAAGAGAAAAAGTACATCTGGTTTTTAAGGACCAATAGCTACCAGCTAGGGCATTTACTCAATATTCAAATATTATACACAGAAAACAGGCAAATAAGTAATTGCAATCTGAGTAATTTCACTAAAGAATCTATTCTATACTTACATGTATGTTAAGTCAGATGTCTTACTAATTAAGATACTATATAAATTTGGCAAATCTGTGTTGTCTACTCAGTTCACATCAGGAGATTACAAATTTTATTAAAACTGTATTTAGCAAGCCACTTCAGGACCTAATGAGATAAGGTGGATAATACTTAAGAAAAGTTGATACAACAAGCAATGCATTCCTATATTTTTATATGTCTGGAAACTTTTAATCATATACACAGAAAAATGGTTTTTAAAAATCATATTTAAGGGCTTCCCTGGTGGCGCATTGGTTGAGAGTCCGCCTGCCGATGCAGGGGACACGGGTTCATGCCCCGGTCCGGGAGGATCCCGCATGCCACGGAGCGGCTGGGCCCGTGAGCCATGGCCGCTGAGCCTGCGCGTCCGGAGCCTGTGCTCCGCAACGGGAGAGGCCACAACAGTGAGAGGCCCGCGTACCGCAAAAAAAAAAAAAAAATCATATTTAAGTTTATGAATCACATGAACTAACAGTTATTATAACTGAAATGGTATTTAGAAATGTGAATTCTTGCAATAACAATAATGGATCAAAAATATATTGTTTTTTTCTCTACTAAATAAGGAATAAGCCCCCCTCCCAAAAAAAACCTACTATTCAGCCCCAAAAGCATTAATTTTTCTTAAGTTAACAGAGTCTTAGGGAAATTCAAGACTCTTTCTTACTTTTTTCCCTTCTCATATTCTCCCCCTAAAATGAAAATCTATTGTAGTAAATGTTTAAAAACCCTAGAAAACAATCCTGACCATAGAATTTGATAGATTAAGTGTGAACTATTACTTAAGCTTCCAGTTGTAAAAATCAAATCCCTGCTACAAATTTATCTAGGCTTTTTTTTATTACGTGTTTCTCCCACTGCAGGCATAAATATCATTTGGGTCTTCCTGCATGTGTGTCCTTCTTAGATAGATGGCTTAGTACCAGAACCCTTTTTATTCTTTCAGAGTAAGCACAATTTCCAAATCCTATGTAGTCTGATAAATGTGCTATGAAAGATCAGTCAGCACTGATGTAGACAGCCAAGTTCTCCAGTGGCAAGAAAGAAAATAAGGTGCTGGAGAAAGAATGTGTCCTCTCTCTCTACCTGGAAACACTAGATATTGTAGATTCTAGGGGCCATGAGCAGCAACTTACAATTTGAAAATTACTTGCACCAAGAGAATATTGGTGATGCAGAAAACACATTTCCTTTGGCTTAGGATTCACTTGTTACTACCGTCCATTTCCTGATTCCTGTAGAGGAGTGGGAGCAGTATATGAATATACGTAAATATATGAATCTGAGCCCTACCCTGTTCAATTATACTTTAACAGTGAGTGGTTGTCAGCTTGGTGCTTTGTGACCACCTAAAGGGGTGGGATAGGGAGGGTGGGAGGGAGACCCAAGAGGAAGGAGATATGGGGATGTATGTATATGTGTAGCTGATTCACTTTGTTATACAGCAGAAACTAACACACCATTGTAAAACAAGTATACTCCAATAAAGATGTTTAAAAACAAAACAAAAAAACAGTGAGTGGTTGGTTTCCATATGCAATGAATAAAGAGGAGATGAGTGATTCTCATCAATACAATTCATCTCCTCCATTTACACAAATTCAACCCTCTAGGTGGAGTCCTGAAGCACCACCAGGACCCTCTATTCATGCAAAGGTAAGGTTGTGAGCACCTGATAAATTTCACCCTTAAAAATCTTTTTTTTTTTTTTTTTTTTTTTCTTTTTGCGGTATGCGGGCCTCTCACTGCTGTGGCCTCTCCCGTTGCGGAGCACAGGCTCCGGATGCGCAGGCCCAGCGGCCATGGCTCACGGGCCCAGCCGCTCCGCGGCACATGGGATCCTCCCAGACCGGGGCACGAACCCGTATCCCCTGCATCGGCAGGCGGACTCTCAACCACCGCGCCACCAGGGAGGCCCCACCCTTAAAAATCTTTACAATTGGGCCTCCCTTGTGGCGCAGTGGTTAAGAGTCCGCCTGCCGATGCAGGGGATACGGGTTCGTGCCCCGGTCTGGGAGGATCCCATGTGCCGCGGAGCGGCTGGGCCCGTGAGCCATGGCCGCTGGGCCTGCGCATCCGGAGCCTGTGCTCCGCAACGGGAGAGGCCACAGCAGTGAGAGGCCCGCATACCGCAAAAAGAAAAAAAAAAAAAAAAAAAATCTTTACAATTGCTTTTTGTTCAGCCTTCCTCTCTGCACTTGGTATTCTCTCATCCCAGTCTGATTCTTCTGTTTCCTTCCCATTCCCTGTTACTTAGACTCTCCACCTGGAGTGATGGCCTAGTTGTTTATCTTACCTGGACTGGATTTCACTCCCGCCTCCTAGATGAAGCTTTTTTTTAACACTGACCTTGATTTCCAGAGTCCCTGTTGCCACACTAAATCCAGCTCCTATAACTCTGACCCCCAAAACAAACCTCATGAAGAGTTGCTATATTTCTTGGAAGAAAGTGCAGGGTACCAGGAGATAGAAGCAGTCTGTTTCCCTAGGTCAAAAGCACGACTGATTTAATAATAAAGAAAAGTGGAGGGAGATGCTTTACATATAACCTTCAACTGTAATACGTATGTAGTCTCAGAAATATAAGACTGCGAAGAAAACAAAGACACATTTGAACGAAGGAAAAGTAATATGTAGTACACTTCCAGTTAACCATTGCTCTCACCAGAGCAACCCTACATTGGTCCCTTCAGAGAAAATGCTCAAAAATTAATCTCTTTAATTAAACTTTAAAAATAAATCTATTTAAAGAGATGAGTTAAAATTTAAAATGTCAGATTACAGTTTAAGTAATGTAGTAGAGTTCAGTGAACTAAAACAACAACCATGTAACAGCTTAAAAGGGTTGAACTGGAATTCTACTATCTACATCACACCCGAACCTACAGGGGAGATTTAAAATATAGATTCCTAAGTTGCATTCCAACCTGCCCAATCAAAATCTCCATGGGTCAGGATAAGAAGTATTTTTACTAAGTGGTACTAGTAGTCTCTGAAGGAACCTTTGTCAATCCCTTCTCTAAGAGTGGTGCTTTAGTTCTCCATTTTATCTTGTGTGCCTTTCCTCTAAATTGCCATGAAAACAGGTAATCGAAATGCCAATTCTAAGGCAAATAAGAAGTGGAAATCAAAACAAAAGACCTAATATAAATCTACTGATTGTTATTCACTCTGATCGATCAAAATGTTTTTGATATCTACTTCCCATCTTACAACCTCAGTGTAGTGTGGTACTTAAGAACATAAAATTGGAAGACAGGTGCCCTGGTTCCAATCCAAGCTCAGTCACACACTAGCTCTATGACACTGAGAAATTTCCTCCATTCTTCATTTTCCTCAGCTGAAAAATCCAGAAATAATATTAGTATCAACTTCATAGAGTCATTGTCAAGATTAAGTTACTAAATACATGCAAATTGCTATGATCAATTCCTAGCATACAGAAAGCACTCAAGAATCTGAGTTATAATTAATATTATTTTCATTATAGCATTGGAGTGGGTGTTAAAGAGTTGGAAAGCTATTAGGTTCAACTTATATAAATCAGGCTATAAAATATTTCAAATTACTATTTCTTTTCATAGATATTAAAATGTCCTTCTAGTTTATTAGAAACAAAAATGTTCACATGTAAAAGAACTGAGTAATAATAATAATAAAGTATAGCATATATGCGTATACACGTCCTATATACACAAATACTTCCAAGACTAGTAAAACTGAGCACATAATTTTTAAAAAGGGAAGAGAGCCTTTGGTGGATTTATTCTCAAGTTGTTTGGGTCTAGAGAGTCTTAATTTCTCAAAAGAATCCTTGCCCAAGTAAATATGTCCCATGACATATGAATGATAAATGCATTGCATACTGTGGAAGGTTTTCTTTCCAGAAAACAGTTATCAACTGCTTAAATAAATTCCCAAAAAGCAGAAGAACACCATACACGTGGTGAAGTCCTGAGTTTCTTATTTCTATCATTTAATTGCTCTGTATTTGTATCTGGCTTTACCATAGGAAAGTTTGATGCATGGAATTTGCCTCAAAGCTGAGAATAATATTGACTCTCTTCTTTAAGATTTATTCTATACAGCATAATTTTCTGGGGGGAAAAAAGTGTGTAAAAGTGTTCTGTGGCAACATATGTGGAATCACGGGTAAAATAGCAAAAAGAAAACATTGTCCAAAGGAAACTTCAGTGACTGGAGTGAAACCCTCTGTTAGATAAATTTAACTTTATTTAAACCCACATGTCACTTATTATTTATAATTTTTCAGGGTCTAAATGTGAGTAGGGAAACAAAAAGTCAATTCATTAAGTAGGAATATTTTAAATTCATGTACACATGTCAAAAATTTATTGTGTTAAGAATTGAGGAAACATACTCCCTCTCACCTCTCCAAAAAATGCAGGCTACCTGCTATTCTTTTAAATTTTAGACCAATTTTGTGTTTGTCTCCTCTGCCCCTTTAACCACGTATAAGTTTTAAAACTAAAGATATAGCATTACAGAAATCTTTCAATCTTAGAATGGAAAAATAAGTAGGAGGACTAAAATAGGCTTGTTTCTCAATCCCCAAAGAATTAGCATGGAATACTGATTGCTGCTAATTTAACTCTACTTTGAGTTCCTATCATGCCTAAGTACCTCCCTAAGTTGTCTAAATAACTCTCTCTTTCTCAAAGCTAAAGGGCAGGTGGGCACTTGCAAAGGTGTCTTGAGGGAACTCATCCAAGAAAGGTGATGCCAAACAGGGAATTCCACTATAAAAGAGGGCTGAGTGCAAAAAGGCATTACAATAAATTCGCTATAAACTACACTGCCTGCATTAGGGACTGGGAGAGTGTGGAGGCTGGGGGTCAAAATGAGAGTGTCTAAGAAGAACTTTCTAATATATCACACTGAGGAGACAGCATCTGGACTCCTGCAGTTAAGGAAGGCTGGATGTTCAGCCAGTGTGAGCCAAAGGAGAAAAAGCCCCGGCTAAGTAAAAGGTGTTATCCTTTTTCCTCTAACCCCCATTCTCTTTGCTTAGACCCTCAACCAACCAGAAGGGGGAGTGGTAGGATGAGGCATATGAAGGAAAAATTACTACTAGTGAAATCGTGCAACTCAGATTGGGACTTCAACCCAGCCAAAACCCAGACTGGGACTCGAACCCACAGTCTTTTAACTGAGATCACACACCTGGTCTCGGGCCTTAATGAAGCTCAGGTTCTTGATGTCTCATCACAGAAAGAATTCAGTGAGAGACAAAGTGATAGGTAAGAAGTGGATTTGTTTAGAAAGAAACACACTCCACAGAGTGTGGGCCATCTCAGAAGGTGAGAGTGGCCCCAGGGTATGAGGTGGTCAATTTTTATAGGAGTGAGTAATTTCATAGGCCAATGAGTGGGAGGAGTGTTCTAGCTATTTTGGGGAAGGGGTGGGGATTTCCAGAAATTAGGCCACTGCCTACTTTTTGACCTTTATGGTCAGACTTGGAACTCTCATGGCACCTGTGGGTGTGTCATTTAGCTTGCTGATGTGTTACAATGAGCATATCCTTAACGTGTAGTGGAAGTCGACTGGTCCACCATCTTGGACCTATTTGGTTCTAATCAGTTAATAGTCCTCGGGCTATATCATTCTTTTAAAGGTTGTGCCCTGCCCCTTACCTCCTGTTTCACTAGTCCTTGAGCCCCAGATCTGGCTGGGCAAGAGTGTGAGTTGAGGCTGTGTGAGAAGGAGAAACTTTAAATTGGGTATGAGATTAAAACTTCAATGGTGTCTGGGCCGGATATATTTTTAGTATATTACTTAGTATATATATTCTTAGTATATTACTTGAAAATAAGGAAATCATCAAAGCTGCAATTTACTAAAGGTTATAGGATCTTGCAGAGCTGTCCTCCAGGGGCAGGGAGACATGGTAGAGCATTTTTGAAGCTGGGGGGAGGGGGGAGGAATGTGGGGATAGTCATTTCCTACTTGTATACCTCTAAGTCCAGGTCATTTAGTAAACAGGTTACATTTACAATAAACCTCCATTCACTAATGTAAACTGTTTCTCTGTTTTCTGAAAGAGCCCAAACAAAAGAGCTTTGGTATTTTCATTTAGACTCTCTATTCTGTAGATAACTTCTTAGATAAATGAGGAGGTATATCTTGTTATAGTTTTATCTTCCTTTTTCATAATTCAAACTCTAGTCTAAATCAATGAAAGATTATCTATTATTTTCACCAGATTTTTGGAGGTGGGGCAGACAAAAAAAATTCCAAGTTTATTTTTTAAATGACAGAAAGCAGTAAGTATAAAAACTACAGGTATGCTTAGAGTGCATACATTCCTTATATAGAAGCTTGTCAGAGGATAGGCTTTTCAGTGGTTTTCTGTAAGCATTTACTTCACAGCAAGCAAATGCTTTTGCGTTCACTTACCCAGATGAAAATGTGACTAGGCAAAAAAATAATAATATTAAAGTTTTGCTAGTAAAATTCATGTTTAATAAAATCACACATATTTTCGGTAACTTGAACTGAATTTTCAGTTCTTGACTACCACAGCCAAAGGAAAAAATTATTTCCTGCACCAACATTAGACTGTCTCACCATGTATTATCAAAGGGGTGAAATCTACAGTCTATATACACACTCAGACAAGCAAAAATATGATTTTCTGTATTTTAAATTACTTACCTCATCTTGGTTCTCAAGCTGCCTTTCCAACTTTGCCAACTAAATGTATCCTGGTGGTTTTATTGGAAAATAGTCTATTTAGAGTAATTACTTATTTCCAGATCTGTGCTTTCCCTGGAAGAAATTTCTAGATTTCTTCCCAGCATGACCCCTAGGTATGAGATAAACTTTCCAATCAGCAAAGGGTAGGAAGTGTCTGGTCCTTATGATTTTCTCTGATTGCCCAACTCATCCTATTTAGTCAGAGCACTGACCTCTGTTCTCACTGTGCCTGTTAAGATGTACCCTGGCCTGTCTGGTCACTGCATACCCTAACACAGCTTCCACAGAGATGTGGTTGCTCCTACTTGGTCTCTTTAGAATTAGGCTCATATGTGCTGCTGAAAATCATGGAACTTTGCTTTGCCTCCAGTCCTGAAATGCTCACACACTCTGTGGCCTCATTATCCCAACCTCAGTCTTCTTATGAGTGAGTCTCTCAACACTTTCTTTTCCCATCCCTGACCTCTATTACAATAGTCAAGGTTCTTTGTTGTAAGCAACAGAAGTAGACTCTTCGAGAAGTGGGCAGTAGGGGTGGGGGAGAAGAACTGTAAGAAAATTTTGCATGTCTTGAAGAAACACTGTGATGGTTATAAACCAGAATTGGATCTGGGCTTCTAGAAACATAATACAAAGCTATGCCATAGGACTTCTACTTCTGAGTAGAATATAGTAGGTGGCAGCAGGTCAACATTTCGGCTGCAGCAACTAGAAAAAAAGTAGATGAATTATAAGAATTATATTCTTAAAATCATTACTGAGCTATGAAAACAAAGAAGACTAGAAGGACTAAAATTCTAGTCTTCCCAAGTGAGCTGATAATCTTTTTGTCTCTGGAGGGGAATATGCTGATTTTTAAGAGCAGTCCTGAGGATCCAGGTTGGATTAGGTAGAGGTATTTTACTGAGGAAAAGGAATAAGTGAAGCCTTTGGAGTTCACATGGACTAGAATAATATATTAGAAACAAGAGTAACTGAAATCATGATCTGTTTTCCCTCAAAGGATATTTCTTGAGTTCTGAAGTAGCACAAGAGCCTGATGTTCTAGGCTGGAAATAAAGTAAAATTCAAGTCCACTACAGTGAGAAAGGCTGCCTCAAACACTCTGATGGTCTCCCCCTCAAGATCTTTGCCTGATTTTGGAACTACTTGTGATAGGAAACCAATGAATTACGCTCAAGAAATCTGAAAGGCACAACTGAAACTCCCAGTTTCTCAGGGCTGAAAATATGGTGATTTTTCAGGTTCTCACTCACAAAACTGGGAGAGCAATGCCCAAGGAATAGGGTCAAAACACTAATTCCTAGGTCTTCCCAAAATCACAACCCCAAACCAAGCCAGGTCAATCCTGGGTTGGATTGAGGTGATAGTTCCTCCTATTATCTGTCTAACAGAGTAAAGGAGATACCATCTCTGGCAGAAATAACATCATCGAATGGACAGTCTGGATCTGAAAAATATAGTATCTGAAATTAAGATCTAGTGAGAGATGCTTAACAGCAGAGTGGACACAGAAAAAGGCAGAATTACTGAACTCTAAGATAGGCCAATGGAAAATATGCAATTTGAGGCACGGAGTGAGAGAGAGACCAAAAAACAAAACAAACAAACAAACCTACAGGGCATACGAAACATCTAAGACACAGTCAAAAGCTCTAATGTACATGTAAAGTGAAGTCCAAAAGTAGAGGAATGGAAGAAATTGAGGCAGAGGTAATATTTACAGAGATAATAGCCAAGACTTTTCCAAAACTAATAAAAGATAGCCACACAAAGATTCAAGAAACCCAGCACGCCTATAGCAAAATAAACACAAACACATCATGGTTCATAACAAACTGCTGAAATTCCAAGACAGTAAAACAGCATAAAAGCAATCAGAGAAAAGAAAGACACTGTTTCCAGGAGAGCAACAGCAATACTAGCAGCTAACTATCTAATGACACTATGGAATCTAGAAGATAATGAAACGGCATTTTTTAAATGCTGAAACAAACCACAAAAAAACACTGCTAATCTAGAATTCACTATCCAGCAGAAATATCTGCCAAAAATGAAAGCCAAAATACAGATTTTTTTTTCTA
This sequence comes from Mesoplodon densirostris, assembly GCF_025265405.1. Taxonomy (NCBI): domain Eukaryota; kingdom Metazoa; phylum Chordata; class Mammalia; order Artiodactyla; family Ziphiidae; genus Mesoplodon; species Mesoplodon densirostris. Next base: position 12,752,577 of record NC_082677.1, on the reverse strand, counting down.
TAAAAAAAATAAGCTAAGAGGATTTGTCACCAAAAGACCCACACTAAAAAACATACTATTATTCAAAGAACTTTTTTTTTTCATTTTGCAGTTTGCTAGGAAATCATTACATTTTTGAAATTTATTACAAAAGCAGGATCTGAGTTTTATGTTGCCATCAAATAGTCTATAGTTTCTTTCTAGGGGAAAAAAGAAAAAAGAACCACACAAGCTAATTCCCCTTCTTGGGTCACTATCATGGCTTTCTACAGACAAAAGTATTGAGTAATTGCTACTTTTTTAAAATTTTGATATAATGACAGCAATTAATTTTGTACTTTGTGCACTAGACATGCAATAAATAAATACAGAAATGTATATGAATTTTTTGGTTTTCAGTCCAGAGGCACTGAAACAGAAATTAAAGAAAATGCTAACATCTATCTTTAATAGCTTTGTAGAGTTTAAAAAGAATTTTCACATACATGATGTCATTTAATGCTTACAAACTTCTAGATAAATTAATGGTATTCAAATTTCATATATAAGAAATGCATCTCCAATGAGTTAAGCAACATAGTGTATCTTTTCTCAAGTTAGGAGGCAGAAAAGTTTGGGAAGAACAAAATAAAGCTAAGCCTCAAAGAGATTAAGTACCCAGCTTTCTTTACACAAAATGATCAGTTCTGTCTACTATCTAAAGCAAACAAACAACATATGTATGTATGTGTGGTATGTATATCTGTATATTTATTTTTATACATAAAAATGTAAATATTTATATTCTAAAATCACCATATATTTAATAAATGTGATCTTTCAAGCAGAGAACAGATGAAAGCAAAACCATCAGAATAAGTTTTTAACTGTCTAGCAATAGACGGCCTTTAGTGTTATTTTAATAATGAGGTTAACACCTCTCCATCATTTTAAAGTACCTGAAGCAGATTTTTCTTTAATTTAGAATTTGAGATATTTTAAATAGAACAGTAATATAACAGACATCTGTGTACCCACAATCAAGTGTAAACAGATGTTAACACTTTATCACTTTTCTTGTTTGTTTTATTTTTGATTTTTAGAGAAAAAATAATTCCCCCCATGAATCCCCTCATTTCCTCCCCCAAATAAGCCAATATTCTGAAGTTGGTATGTTTTATGCATGGACTGTATATACATGTATCTATGAACAACTAATCCTAGTGTTTTTAAACTTTATATAAAAAATATGCTTTGTGACATACTTAAAAGACAATATGTTGGGTATTCATCCATGTTGAGAACATGTAGACCTTGTTCATTCATTTCATTTTTTTGTGTATAGTTCCACCATAATGATAAACCAGAGTTTACTTATTAGTTCTTAGACTGATGGACAATTAGATTATTTCCCATTTTTTGCTATTGCAAAAGCATTGCAATGAATATTTTGGCGCGTCTCTTTCTGCCACACTGGAGAGTTCTCTAGGGTAGATAACCTGGGACAGTTGCTCTTGCTGAATGGAAGGTGTGTTCATCTTCAACTTTATTAGATATTGGTTAATGGCGCTCCAATTGTGCTATACCAATTCATACTCTCGGTTGTAATTTTTAACTGAGCCCCTTTCCTACATCCTCACCAACTCCTAGGGTTACCTGACATTATATAATATTTACCATTCTAGAGGATGTGAAAGATAATCTCATTATTCTTACAATTTTAATAGGCTTATTTGCCATTTGGGTCTCCTTATCTGTAAATTTTCTATATATACTCTTTGACCATTTTTCTTCTAGGCTGTTGGTCTTTTCCTTTTTGATACGTAGAAATTCTTTTACAGAATTAGTCCAAAATTAATCTAGAGAATAATCCTTTGTTATGTGTATTACAAATATTTTCTCCCAATCAAAATAAATAAATAATATGTCACAGCTCTGGACTGATGAGAAAAACTTTACTTTCCAGTAAGCACTAGATATTACAATTTTCACTGCTCTAACTTCTCTGCCAGGAGCACCAGTTGCTAATACCACCAGCATTGATGCTCATCCTACATTAGAAATTTGACCTTATAACCATTCCTAATGTCACTTTCAAGAAAGAGTAAGAGTGCCCTATCACTTCTCTCTTTGCCCTCTATGTCCTCAAAGTCTTTCACGGCTGTGTGTGATGATGGAGGTACAAGAGACAGTGAATATCTAGCATTTTCAGGTTTTCTAAGAGAGATCATGTCTATCCCACTCAAGAAGAGGAGGCTCTCCCAAGTAGAAAATAGATTAGATGTTGTGTGGACTAAACAAGTAATAAATGTCCACTTCATTGCCCTTTATTAGCATTAATATTTAAAAGCATCTACAAGCAAGTGAAACTGATTCTCACTCTGCTTCCTTGCACCTTTTGATCTAGAATCATTTTTCTTTTAATTGCAGCAAATGAGATAATTTTTCTATGGTTACAATGATTCTTCCAAAGAGAAGAAGAGATAAGGTCCTCATATTCCATCAAGATGAACTACAGATCATCCATAAACTTATAACTAAACTAAATTTCTCAAAGTACACTGAGAACCAAACACATCACAGAGTTCACAAATTCTTTTCATAAATAAGACAAATTAACAGAGTGCTTCTTAGCATCGATCATTTGTTAATCAGATCCTTGCCTTTCTGACTCACAAAGCCCAATAAAGAGGGCTTCTCTGGTGGCACAATGGTTGAGAATCCGCCTGCCAGTGCAGGGGATGCGGGTTCGAGCCCTGGTCTAGGAAGATCCCACATACTGCGGAGCAACTAAGCCTGTGCACTACAACTACTGAGCCTGTGCTCTAGAGCCCATGAACCACAACTACTGAGCCTGCGAGCCACAACTACTAAGCCTGCATGCCACAACTACTGAAGCCCATGCACCTGGAGCCCATGCTCCACTACAAGACAAGCCACCACAATGAGAAGCCCGTGTACCGCAGTGAAGAGTAGCCCCCACTCGCCACAACTAGAGATAGTCTGTGTGGAGCAATGACGACCCAATGCAGCCAAAAATAAATAAAGAAATAAAAATTTTAAAGCCCAATAAAGAAGAAAATAGAACTTCTAAAAATAAAAGAGACTTTGGTTAAACACAAACCTGGGTTTAAATCTTACTTTAGTTTTATTGGCTTTGACCTTGGGAAAAATCCTTTAATTGCTCCAATCTTTCATTTTTTACATTAAAATAAGACTGAATATTTACCTTGCAGTGTATTATAATGATTCAAGACTACATATACTAAAATGCCAATTACATTTTTTTAAAAACTTTTAAAATGCATCATTAAGGAGACAAAATATCTTCAATGAGATTTAGAAAGCTACACTTTTTCCTTGGCAAATGGAAGAAAATACAGGTTTATAAATTCTGCCATGGAATTATGAGTACCTAGGAATAAATACAAAGAGAAGTTTCTCTGCTCTCAGTGTTTCCACAGACAATTTGAAAACAAGGAAGAATCTGTTGCATTCAATTTTTTTAGGAAAAGAAACTAAGCAAAAGGAAAATAAGTGACTTATTGGATTTCTTATCATTAGATAAGAAAGACTAAAACTTTTAAAATATTTCTTTCATGTTTATATAAAACATATTTGGGTTTCATTAAAAATACTTCTTCAAGTATGTTCCAGAATCATCAGAGTCTACTCTCAAAACCATATTTTCTGGGAAAAAGTAGACTGGTTAATGTTGTTTTTTTAAAGCTTCCTTTGCTTCTTTCATTACTGATAATCGTCTCTAAAACAATCTCTGCATGTTTTTTTAAATAAAGCACTTTATGTCAAAAAAAAAAGAGTAATTATTTTTAATGTGAAAACATCTTTCATGTTCCTATCTCTGTCAGGTACTTCCCAATTGAAGATGATTAGATTTGAATCTCACCTATGAGATTATAACATGTAGGCAACCCAAAACATTTTAAGAAACTGACTTCACCAGAAAGTCATGATTTGTAAATGCAAAGTTAAGTATGAGAAATTGGTACATCTGACTACATTATGTGTTCACTCAGATGCCAAAACATCACTTCAATTTCTTATTTAAGCATCAAGAAGCAAGAGTAAAATGTGTCTTTCTTTCATGTGAGATAACATTATGAGGCATTTGATCAGTAAAAAATGAGAAAACATTTTCCAAAAGCAAAAGTGGAAAAGTATGTAAAAGCAAAATTTCAAAGTACCTCAACTTTCTACCTTCTACATTTGTAGGGGTATATACTTTATAAACTATACTAGCAAGAAAATAGGGAGCAGCAGTTGAAGGACTTGAGGAACCGTCTTGTTTCTAAAACACATTTTTTTGCTTCAGCAATATAGGTCACATTCAAGTGTTTCCTTAAAGCCCTAGGAAAAGGAAATTCTTCTACAGTAACAATTAAACTTTTTATAATATTAAAAAGTTATAAGGGGCCTCCCTGGTGGCGCAAGTGGTTAAGAGTCCGCCTGCCGATGCAGGGGATACGGGTTCGTGCCCCGGTCTGGGAGGATCCCATATGCCGCGGAGCGGCTGGGCCCGTGAGCCATGGCCGCTGGGCCTGCGCATCCGGAGCCTGTGCTCCGCAACGGGAGAGGCCACAACAGTGAGAGGCCCACATACCGCAAAAAGAAAAAAAAAAAAAAAAAAAAAAGTTATAAGAAGTATTTTTCATGCACATTGAAACTTCCTTAACATAGAAAACATTCTGAAAACTCTCGCAAAATTTTTCCCACTTTTATAATGAAGGTGATTGTATCCAAAAATTGAGTAAAACAAAACTAAAAAAATTATTTTTTCTCTCTAGTTTATGGAGTATTGAGCCACCACAAATCCAGAAAGATTGAAATTGGTTACTTAAGTTATTAAGGAACATTCTTCATCTATCTTCTAATTAATCAAAGGGAAAACTAAGGGACTGAGTGACTTGATCAGGACTGAGTGGCAGAAATGAATCAAGGTTAGAAACTGACGGCCTCCTGGCTGGCAGGTTGATGCTCCTACATCTATATAACACTCCCTCCCAGTGGTTGGAAAAGTGGCAGGGAATAGCTGCATAACTACATATACCATGATGATCTCAAATCATCAATGGAATGATACACTAGATTTTCGTAATAAGTTTCACATTCATTTATTCAAACGTATTTTTCAATATCTTCCCTATGCAAGGTACTATGGTAGTCTTTGATTATATATTAACATGAGCCATGCTCTCATAAAGCTTAATGTCCACTATGGGTGAAAAATTTTAAACCAATAACCCCACAGTGTATCATTATAAATGGTGAAAGTGTTGTGATAGAATAAGAAGGATTTACTTTAGATCTGGTAGTCTCTATGTGAAGTGATAGTTAAACCAATACGAAAATTATTAATATAATTTATCCAGTTTAATAAAGAGAAAGAGAGCATTTCAGACAGAAGTAAAAAATTCAGGGCCAAAGGTGAAGAAGAACTCAGCATATTTACAACCTGGAAAAGCAGCTTGTATGGCAGGAGCATATTTAATGAACAGAAATGGCACAAGATAAAGTTCAAAAGCAAGTCAAGGGTCATATTATCTGTGATCTTGTTAGCTTAGATAAGAGAATTATCATAATTAAATATAAAACTGTTAATGTTTGTAAGCAGGAAATGACGTGATCTTATTTTCATTTTTAGAAGACTATTCTGGACACTGCATGAAGAATGGACTGGAAGGCAATAAGAGTAGAAATTAAGAGGCAAGTAAAAATGCTACTGCAAGTCAGACTGACCAAGATAAAAGAGAAGACTCAAATTCCTGAAATTAGGAATGAAAGAGAAGGAATAACTATAAACCTAACAGAAATTTTCAAAAGGATTATATGAGAACACTATTAAGAACCAAATACCAACAAATTAGGTAACTTAAACAAAAGGGGGAAATTCTAGAAAGTCACAAACTACCAAATCTGACTCAAAAAGAAATAGCTAATTAATAAACCTATAACAATTAAAAAGATGAATTAGTAATTTAAAAGTTTCCTGATGGCTTCCCAAGTAAATTCTATCAAATATTTACAGAAGAATTAATCCCAGTTCTTCACAAACTCCTCATAAAAAGAGAAGAGGAGAGAGAAGGAAAGGTCTCTGTGAGGCTAGTATTACCATGATACCAAAACCAAACAAACACATCACAAGAAAAGAAAATACATTTCTTATTAACATAGATATAAAAATCCTCAACCAGTATTAGCAAACTGGATCCAGCAATACAGTCAGCCTTCCATATCCACAGTTCCACATCCATGAATTCAACCAACCATGAATCAAAACTATTCTAAAACAAAATTCCAAGAAGTTTCAAAAAGCAAAATATGAATTTGCCTTACACTGGCAACTATTTACAGGGCATTTACATTGTATTAGGTATTATAAGTAAACTAGAGATGATTTAAAGTATACAAGAGAATGTACATAGGTTATATGCAAATACTATGTCACTTCATATAAGGGACTTGAGCATCTATGGATTTTGGTATCGACAGGGTGTCCTTGAATCAATCCCCTTCAGATCATCAAGGGACAAATGTATATAAAAAAGGATTACACACCATAACAAGGTGGGATTAACTTTGAGAATTCAAGGTTGGTTTAACATCCAAACATCTATTAATATAAGACACCATATTAATAAAATAAAGAACATGGTCACCTCAGTAGACACAGAAAAATATTTGAAAATATCCAATACCCTTTCACAATAACAAAAACACTCATAAAACAAGGAGTAGAAGGGAAATTCCTCAACTCAATAAAGAACATCTACAAAAAACATCTAGCTTCATAGTTAAAGGTAAAAGACAGAATGCTTTGTCCCTTAAGATTAGGAATAAGACAAGGGTGTGAACTTTCACCACTTCTATTCAAAATTGTACAGGAAGTTTTAGCAGGACACTTAGGCAGCAAAAATAAATGAAATGCATTCAAATGGTAAAGGAGGAAGTTAAACTATCTCTATTTGCAGTTGCCATAATTTGTACATAAAAGTACTAACATGCACTAAAATATCCACTAGAACTAATAAATGAGTTCAGCAAGGTTGCAGCATACAAGATCAATATAAAAACAATCAACTTTATTTCTACTAATAAACAGTCCAAAATTAAAATTAAGAAAGAAAAACTTATAATAGCATCAAAAAGAATAAAATATTTAGGAGCAAAGTGCAAAACTTAGGAAGTACAAGACATACACTAAAATATAAAAAAATATATTGAAAAATTAAAGAAGATCCAAATAAATGAAAATATACCCCATATTCATTAATTGGAAAAATATTGTTAAGACAGCAATATTCCCCAAATCAATCTACAGATTAACACAATTTGTATCAAAATCCCTGCTGTCTTTTTTTGCAGAAATTGACACACCTGTTCTAAAATTCATATGGAAATTCAAGGGACACAAATTAGCCAAAATAATTTTGGAAAACAAAAGCAAATTTGAAGTACACGTCTCAATCTCAAATATTACTTCAAAACTACAATAATCAAGACAGTGTGGTACTGGCATAAGGATAGACATATAGAGTAATGGAATAGAATTGAGAGTTCAGAAATAAATCCATGCATTTACAGTCAGTTAATTTTTGACAAGGATGCCAAGACTATTTCAATAGGAAAAGAATAATCTTTTCAACAAATAGGGCTGGGATAAATGAATAACCACAAGCAAAAGAAAGATATTGGACCTCTGTTTTAAATTTAAAAATTTACAAAAATTAACTCAAAATGGATCACAGACCTAAAGGTAAGAACTAAAACTATAAAAGTTTTAGAAGAAAACATGGAGTAAATATTCATGACCTTGGGTTAGGTCTTACATACAACACCAAAAGCACAAGTGACTAAAAAAAAATAGATAAATTGAAGTATGTCAAAATTTTAAAATTTCTGTGCTGCAAATGATACCATCAAAAAAGTGAAAAGACAATCCACAGAATGGGGGAAAATATTTGTAGATCATTCATCTGATAAGGAACTTGTATCCATGATATATAAAGAACCCTTACAACTCAATAATAATAATAATAAAAACTAATAGTAAGAACACTTACAACTGGATAATTTTTTTAAAATCTAATAATCCAAGGCTTCCCTGGTGGTGCAGTGGTTGAGAGTCCGCCTGCCGATGCAGGGGACAGGGGTTCATGCCCCGGTCCGGAAGGATCCCACATGCCGCAGGGCGGCTAGGCCCGTGAGCCATGACCGCTAAGCCTGTGCATCCGGAGCCTGTGCTCCGCAACGGAAGAGGCCACAACAGTAAGAGGCCCGTGTACCGCAAAAAAAAAAAAAAAAAAAAAAATCTAATAATCCAATTAAAAATAGGCATTTCTCCAAAAAAGATATGCAAATAGTAATTAAGCACATGAAAGATGCCCAGCCCACATCATTAATCATTAGGGAGATGTAAATCAAGACAACAATGAGATTTTATCTTTACAATTCATCTTCACTAGCCTTCAATAGTTGTAAAAAAGAATTAGCAAGTCTTGGCAAAAAAGTAAAGGAATTGGAAGTTTCATTCATTGCTGCTAGGAATGTAAAGCTAGTGTGGCCATTTTGGAACAGAATTTGGCAGTTTCTCAAAAATGTTAAACGTAGAATTACCATATGACTCAACAACTCCTCTCTAAAATATATATCCAAGAGAAATGAAAATAAATGTTCATGCAAAGATGTGCACACCAATATTCATAGCAGCGTTATTCATAAGAGTCAAAAAGTGGAAATAGCCCAAATGTCCATCAAATGATGAATGAGTAAGCAAAATGTGTTTTATCCATACAATGGAATATTATCCAGCCATACAAAGTGATGAAGTACTGATACATTGTAGAACATGAATGAACCTTAAAACCTTATACTAAGTGAAAAAATTCAGTCACAAATGACCACATATTTTAGGGTTCCATTTACATGAAATGTCCAGGACAGGCAAAAGCACAAAAACAGAAGGTAGATTAGGGGTTGCTTGGGATGGGAAGGGGTAGGAAGGGATATGGGGAGTGACTGCTAATGCATTCGGCATTTCTTTTTAGGTGATGAAAATGTTCTAAACTGAGATTTTGGTTATGATTGCACAATGCTGTGAATAAAATACAAACCACTGGATTGTACAACTTTAAAGGCATGAATTTAATGGTATGGGTATTATATCTCAATAAAAATGTTTTTTAAAAAAGAGAAGAAAAAGAATGCACTGCACTGAAGAGACAGTGGAGTTGTGAACCAGAACAGTGGTAGTGGGTATGGAAAGAAATGTATATAGGTGATAGATTTGATATAGAGGAGAGGGAGAGAGGGGCATGAGAGAGGGCTTCCTCTTTCTGGCGTGATCAACCTGGTGTATCGGAATGTCATGGGCTGAGATAGGAAGATCTGGGAGTACAGCCACTGGGAATATGGAGGGAGAAATGATCACAAGTTCTGTTCGCCATACCTTAGTTTTCAGGAACCTAGAAGACAAGCCAGAGGAAATAACAAGTAGGTGGCATGAATTTGGTAGTGTCCAGCAGATAAATGGCACATAAAGGTTATGGAAGTAAATGAGATCAAGCAAGGCAAGATTGTAGACATAGAGATGAAAATGGCTCAGGACAGAACCTTGAAGAGCTCCAAAATGTATAAGTTAATTAAGTGTGATAATGACTCCTTAATGCCTATAATGGGGCATTTCAGCATTCCTGATAGCTTATGTTGTGTATATACACTGGATTCTTTCCTTTGAACCAGATGGAACATCTTACAGATTTCTTCATTCATTAGTGAGTTAAATAATACCTTTGACATGTGTTTATTTTATATTTGTATGAAAATCATAGTTTTACCTTTTTAAACAATTATCCTGCAAACAGACAACAAATAAACTTATTTACAGAACAGAAACAGACTCACAGACTTGGAGAATGAACTTGTGGTTACCGGGGGTGGGGGGGGGAAAGGTAGGGGGAAGGGATAGTTAGGGAGTTTGGGATTGACATGTACACACTGCTATATTTGAAATGGATAACCAACAAGGACCTACTGTATAGCACAGGGAACTCTGCTTAATATTGTGTAACAACCTAAATGGGAAAAGAATTTGAAAAAGAATAGATACATGTATATGTATAACTGAATCACTTTGCTGTACACCTGAAACTAACACAACATTGTTAATCAACTATACTCTAATATAAAATAAAAAGTTAAAACAAACAAACAAAAAATCCTCCCATGATTTCACATTGTCCTTCAAATAAGAAACCAAAATCCTTAAATGAGCAGTAGTGTGCTGCATGATCTATCCATCTCACCTGCCTCACTGCTTTTGCTTCTCCAATTATTTCTGGTCTTTAGTTCTTCCATTCCCCATGCCCTTTCCCACTTAGATTCTTCACCAGGTCCTCTGCCTGGAGTTCTTTGCTTTCTCTGCCTTTCATCTCTTTACTAAGTATCTCCTAGCAATCATCTGTATGGTGTTTTGTAACCATTTCTGTCCAAGCCAGCGTCCTTCATTCTCACACAGAAAACATTTAATATTTGTTGAATAAATAGATGAGTGAATGAATGTTATATAATCCCAGCTCCAATTGTTCTGATTTGTTGGTTGTATTCTTGAAATTCAAGGAAAGTATGCAAGGGCATCTGCTTTTAAGTTAATGATTTAATGGAGCCAAATGTAAGATTTGAAATAAACTTTTTTCCTCTAAATTCAATTGTCCCTGTAAATGGCCAAAGCAAACTTCACCCACAGCATGCATAGCACAGTACGTAGCTGCAGAGCCAGATTTCCACTGCCTGTTTCTGTCACTCAGTCCCTCAGAAATTTGATGTGTTTTTCTCCGTCTGAAGAAAAAAAAATGGCAAGAGCAATGTGATCCATGTCTCCACGCCTTTTAGGATTCAGTCAGCCCCCAGGGTTTCTCCCAGGAAGGAGGTTTCCCACAAATGATTTGTGCTCCTGACCGGGGTTGGGGAAGGGAGCTACCTCTGCAGGTCAAGAAGGTGGTTCTGACACCTTCTGTCGTTAGTCACGCCACTAGGCATCCATGGACGGTGTATTAAAAGGCAAATCCAGAATCACGGCACAAAAAGTTTCTGCCATATGAAAAGTACTTTTTTCAAACTAAAGCATCTGTGGTTTTGCTGATGAATCAGAGCACATCTCCCTGCAAGTGGTTCATCTTTTGTACTCTCTCAACTCCCATGTTGGGATGGGAGGGTGGAAGTTGGGGATCAACTCAGTCAGCAAACAGCAAATACATCATATATAAGGGACTTAAAAATATGACTAAAGATTGATTTTCTCCTGTGCTTTTATTGGGTACAAATATCTGTTGACCTATGCATTCACTTTTAATTTAATAATATTGTCATTTTTCTATATTCTGAGGCTTCGCTTGTCACAAAAGGAGGAGGTGACATAATGTGGTGCTGGTCCCCCCAATGTAAAGGCAGATTGGATCTACCAACGTATTTTTCAGGGAGATTGCCAAGTCATTTCCCAAACATCGTCATCACACACATTGTTTACTTACATCTGATATAAATAAAAGTTAACTGTAATAGTTGACTTAATGGTCTGTGGTCTCCCCTAATGTGTCCCTGACTTGATGAAGCAGTAGTGCCTCCTTCCCCAGTCTTGGGTTGTCCCTGAGGTTTCCTCCCACTCCCAGTCGCTTTGCTTTTTATGAGTTGAAAGAGACTGTATTTGGGAAGTATGAGAGTTTGGAGTCCATAGTACCTATAAACATCTGATGTGTGAGCCAGATTTGGGGGTCATGGGGAACTGCATTAAGTTCTGAAACTCAAGTCTCGGTTTCAATTCAAGGGGTCCTGTTGAGACCTAACAGACATCAGATGATCAGATTCAAAAGGTATCTGCTTTTACCCACCCCTCCTGCCCTAGCATCCCCAAAACATCTAGCAATAGACCCAATCATAAGTCAAGAAGAGTACAATAGAAGTCAGAACTATTTTCTCCTTGTGCATTCTTTACAAGCTGACAGAAAGTTAAGGGTTTGCATTAACTCACCTTTCCTAATTCTCACATTTCTCCCATGCAACATTATTCCCTCCTTCTTGTAGGTTCTTAGAGCTCTTTAACTTCATTATACTATTGATCATATCCTAGTGAGGCTGGATGTATATGATTTTTGTCTCTCGCTCTCTCTAGACTATGATTCTTTTAAAGATAGGAAATAGGTATTATTTTTCTTAGTATTCTTAAGGCAAAGCCCAGGACTTAGCATGTAGTAAATAGACAGTGGATGGTTTTAGAATGGATGAAGAAATTAAACTCTTTCAGCCCAGGAGCAGTTTAGTAAATTGCTAAAGCCAACGCATTCATTCTGGACCAGAGAGCTGACATCAGACATCATTTTAGTTTCTCCCTTGACTCCATTATATGTGCAGGTCAGCCAGATCTCTGGTCTGATATTTAGGTATCCATGAGATACCAGAGCTCTAATCAATCAAACAGGCATTCTTTATATTAAGGTAGTTACAAATGCCTACTTGATTTTCAGTGCTGGTGAGACAGGCTGGACTGTTATAGAAATCTCAAGGCTAACTCTCCTACACTCTCTTACAACCTAGGGCAAATCCAGGCCTTAGGAGACATATTTATTTAAAGCAGCAAATATCTATGGAGTGTATTCTAAGTAGAAGATGTTCTATTAGACATCAGCCCCATCCTGATCCTTTCCCTAAGTCCTCAACATGGAGTCCTTCAGCTCTCCGAAGATGAAGGCCTTTCTCAAGCAAAGACATTCCTGGCCCCAAAGTTTACCCTCAGAAAAAGAAATAAAAAATAAGTAAGGGATTAATCTCTGCTCCCAGTTTTGTAACCATTTACTCCTACCTCTAAGGTCCCACTGTTGGGCTTGGGAATTATTATAATGATTTCTCTTTGACATGACCTTCTCCTGCCTGGGGTGAAATGAAGGACCAAGAGCACAGGTCCAAACAAAATCAGAAACAAATACCATAGTGATGTTTTAGAAACGAACTAAAGATTTTAAATATCTATTTTATAATGATATTACTTATAATAATACTTTAATTCCCATAAACTTTCCTTGTATTTTTTAGTAACATCAAACACCTGCTATAGGTCTGGCACTGTTCAAAGGATGGGGCTTACAATAATGAGCAAAAGCCTACTGATTTTGAGTCTACAGTCTAGTAGGAAGTGACAGAAAAGATCACCAGATTTTGTAAGAAAAGATACTTTATAAAATGTCACTAATTATTGTGGACTCTGAGGTGGGAATTTAAAACAATACATCAGTCATTTAACTGAACTTTGCAGCTTGGCTACACCACTGTGCTAGGAGCTCTTAGAAGAAATGTCTGTATTACTTTAGGTTCATGTGGTCAAATAAAAGGCTTATTTTCAATGTTTTAGTTATAGGAAAGCCTGGAATCACAGGTTGGAATGAATTTCTACTTCTAGCTCATTATTCCAGTAAAAGCATATGGTTTTATACAAAAGAAGAAGATCCCTGCTGTTTGAAGACTAATTGATGACAGGATTATAAAAAGTTTTGTCTGAGAATGGTTTTCAGTAATTTAATGAGGAATTTCCTGTACAGTCTGGAGTGGAAAGACTAGGATGATGTCCCGGTCTTCACAGGCAAGGAATCCTTTTGTTATTATTAAAAAATACTCCTGCTTTATATAGAGAGTATATAATATTCCTATTATATTATATTCTACATATTATAATATACAAGTGTTTATATAGATAACTATTAACATTTTAATGGTTAATCTATGTAAATGGGAATTAGTAGCTAGGTATGGGAGGTATAGAGTTATACCAGTTTGTCAATGAGTCGTTTTATTGTCAGCCCAACATCTACACTCTAAACACAGCAATCCCTCTCACAACCCCAATTAACATGTCCATACAGTGATCTCCCATGAGTCATGCTTGTACAATGGGACCATTCCATTGACCACTGTTGGTTGGAGCAGGCTTGCGCACCTGACCCAATCCGTGACAATTGGTTAAGATTGGGGCTGAAAGAAAGAAGTTAGTCCTTCTTGATGTAGCGGGACCATATACAAGAGAATCTTGGGTACTATGGGTTGGCACCCTCTACCTTGCTCCAACAAAGCAGAGAAGCCATTCTTCAAAGAGAGAAAGAAGAATGTTGCAGATATTCAGAGTCTGTAAGTAAGGATCTTCCTGGGTTTTTAGTAACTAGATCCAGCCCCTTCTCATCTCTGAGTTCTAGAAAACACCCCTGTACTCTCCTAGTAAATTCCTTTTTTCTCTTTCAGCTAGCTACAGTCAGATGGATATTAATCAGAGTTCAAGAAGAGAAGCCATAGGTGAAGACATGGGGTAGGCCAGAACTAGATAAGGGAACTAGGTAGGAGAAAATAAGAAATGAGGGTCAATAGCAAGGTGATCCATGATAAAATAAAGTAGAAGTATATGTGGCAAATAATCAAATCAAAAATTGATTCTAGACTGTTGCTCATACACTGTCACATTCCTTCTGTGTGGTCTGAACCAACCTATAGCTAACAAGTGACCAAACAGAGATTCATGATGTCTCTTTCCTCTGTATCTTCTGATCATTCTCTCTCCAAGGGCTTTTTGTCCTAATCTTAGCAACAACAAACTTATCATTCCTCCTTTCTCAAACAAATAAAAAAATAGACTTAACTCCTTCCTCTTCTTGCCCTTACTCAGTCAAGTGCCCTTTTTCCTCTCCCTTCTATCAAGAATGGTTTCCCAAACATTCCTTGGTTCCTCAGGCTCCCTCATTACTGTATGACCTTGTTCCTAGACAATTCTACCTAAACAATGTCTCTCCAATCTATTCCCTCCTCTCTAATTTCCTCTCCAATAGCCCTAGTTGAGGTCCTCATCCTCTCTTACTGAGACTAATATAACAGCCTCCTGATTGGTCTCCCTGTTTCCAGCCCCTTCCTCTTTCTAATCCATCCCTTATAATGTCACTAGAATTGTCTCCTAAAAACACAAATATGACTGGGTCCACTATCATTTAAAGACTTTCTAAGTCTTCATGTTGCCTTAGATTGAATCTAAACGTGGCTGTCAAACCACTTTCATTTATATCCCAACTTATTTTTTTCACAATTTTATCTTCCACAAATCCCTACTCATGTACTATTTGGGATTGTAATGCCATAATCCCAAACACACATATTTTATGCTTTTGTGCTTTTTTTTTTTCCCCTGTACGCGGGCCTCTCACTGTTGTGGCCTCTCCCATTGCGGAGCACAGGCTCCGGACGCGCAGGCTCAGCGGCCATGGCTCACGGGCCCAGCCACTCTGTGGCATGTGGGATCTTCCCGGACCGGGGCACGAACCCGTATCCCCTGCATCAGAAGGCGGACTCTCAACCACTGCGCCACCAGGGAAGCCCTTTTGTGCTTTTTTTAAATGTTGTTTCCTTTGTCTGTATTGCCTTTTCCCCCATACATACCATTTCCCCATTCTATGCCTGATGAATTTTAAGTTCTCCTTTGTGAAACTTTACTTATATTTTTAGCTGCTACCGCAGCTCATAACAGATATATTTCCTTGTGACACCAAAAGAGCACTTGCCTCACTGTACAGTGTGGTTTGTACAATCCTCCTACTGGGCTATAAACCACTAACAGACAAAGAAAATGCATTATTAATGTTCAGATCTGTAATGCCTACAAATGTCTCTCTAAATACTAAATAAATGCTTATTAACTCAAATTAAATTATTAAATAGTCAAGTTTCAGGTAAAAAAATTGTCATTTTCTATTTCCTAAGATTTATACATTGACATGGAAATATTTCTGTTTTTAAAATAACAAGCCAACAGTCACTCATTCATTCATTCATTCAATAATTAATTCATTATATTTCCCAAACACATATTATTTTTTAATTCAATTGTGCAGAAGTATCTTCAAAGTCCTTAATATAACAATTTTTATTTAAATAGTGAACAAAAGTTCCAGAGTTGGCAGTGGTCAGTCGTCCTAGCTAAGTATTCCTATTCAAATGGATATTGCAGTACAATATCAAGATGCAGTACAATAAGCAAAATAACAACTCTGGTATTTTTTAAATATTTGCATTTGATTTTAAACTACACAGATTTCATAAACAAACCAGAAATTAAATGTTCAATACATTTCAAACCAAAAAAGTATAAGCTTATTATAAAACATAAATTGCAAACATAAATCTATTTTTAAATATACATTTATTAGCAGATAAAATTAATTCTTACTCAAAATATAATAAACATTACATTAAGATAAAGTAAAATTTATCATAAAATTACTCTAAAATATCAAAATATTCAGATTAGAAAAAAAATTAGCCAGTATATTCTAGAAAAAAATCAAAACTTAGTGAAGAAAGCTAACTCTGAAATAATTCTCTTTTCCAAAGTATTAAGAGAGGGGTGCAAGAACGAGGGGAACAACCTAAGATAATAGATTTTATACCTAAATGATTTTCCACTTTGAGAAATTTCACCTACTCCAATTTAGTGGTTTGTTGAGTTTTTCCAATTTCTTCCTTACATCCAAGTTGTCTGGAATAATATTCTGAATGTTAGCACTTGTATGAAGTTAGTATAGCTTTAATGTTTCTGCCAAATGTCATTACCTCATTTCTCAAACTGAACTATGAAAATAACTGGAATCTTCTTATACAGACCTTTGATGACCTCAAATGAAGAAATGAGAAAAGCAAAGACATAATAGCTAGTGAAACTCTCCTGTGCTTTATGATTCAAATTATATCAATATGACTTACCAAATCTACCAACATTTGCTTAATTTGAGATGTGAGGCTATACTATGGACAAGTAAATTATTAGATGTTTATATGACCCAGATTTTGTTGCTCTACTATCCAATGATTGCTTCATTTTGATCCACAAAAAGTCAACCAGCCATATAGACACAGTCAGAACATAAGCCAGAGATCTAAGAATGATCAAAGAATCTCACCGGCATCCAACTTAGGACAGGGTGAAAAAAGTTCAGAGACTATGTCTGGTACCATACTGATACCCTCCTTCCCCCCACTCTGCCCCTCCAAAAACTGCATATGATTATGTGTGACTGTGTGCATTTATATTCTCATAGAGTCAATCCTCACTATTCGCAGGTCCAATAATTGTGAATTCACCTACTTTCTAAAATTTATTTATAACCCCCAAATCAATATCACTAAAAAAACCACTTTTGTGATAATTCATGAACATGCTCAGAGTAGAAAAAAATTTGAGTTGTCCAAAGCACTAGTTCCCAGCTGAGGTCAAACAAGGTGGTGCTCTGATTTCCTGTTTCACTCTAACACAGAGATGACCAGAGGATGGAGATGGTAGGAACAGTGGTGAGGTGAGGCTCCAGCTCTGTGGCCAGGTGGATGGATTTGTATCCCAACTCTGGCACCTGTTACTGGGGCAGCCCCAGGCAAGTCACTTAACATTTCTGAACCTTATTTTCTCTTTTGTAAGATAAAGATAATAGAACATACTAGAGTTTGTTGCTTTTAGGATTAAAGATTATACACTATGTGACCAGTCTCTCCCACCAGGGAGCTTGCACAAGTCTCTTAGTTAGTCTCATCCACCAGATGGCAGACAGCAGAAGAACTACAATTCTGCAGCCTGTGGAATGAAAACCACATTCACAGAATGAAAGACAAAATGTAAAGGCAGAGGACTATGTACCAGATGAAGGAACAAGAAAAAACCCTGGAAAAACAATTAAATGAAGTGTAGATAAGCAACCTTCCAGAAAAAGAATTCAGAATAATGATAGTAAAGATGATGCAGGACCTCAGAAAAAGAATGGAGGCATGGGCCTCCCTGGTGGCGCAAGTGGTTGAGAGTCCGCCTGCCGATGCAGGGGATACGGGTTCGTGCCCCGGTCTGGGAGGATCCCATATGCCGCGGAGCGGCTGGGCCCGTGAGCCATGGCCGCTGAGCCTGCGCGTCCGGAGCCTGCGCGTCCGGAGCCTGTGCTCCGCAACGGGGGAGGCCACAACAGTGAGAGGCCCGCATACCGCAAAAAAAAAAAAAAAAAAAAAAGAATGGAGGCAAAGATCAAGAAGATGCAAGAAATGTTTAACAAAGACCTAGAAGAATTAAAGAACAAACAAACAGAGATGAACAATACAATAGCTGAAATGAAAAATACACTAGAAGGAACCAAAAGCAGAATACCTGAGGCAGAAGAACGGATAAGTGACCTGGAAGACAGAATGGTGCAATTCACTGCCACAGAACAGAATAAAGAAAAAAGAGTGAAAAGAAATGAAGGCAGCCAAAGAGACTTCTGGGACAACATTAAATGCACTAACTTTCGCATTATAGGGGTCCCAGAAGTAGAAGAGAAAGAGAAAGAACCCGAGAAAATATTTGAAGAGGTTATAGTTGAAAACGTCCCTAACATGGGAAAAAAAATAGCCACCCAAGTCCAGGAAGCGCAGAGAGTCCCAGGCAGGATAAACCCAAGGAGAAACAACACTGAGACACATAGTAACAAAATTGACAAAAATAGACAAAGAAAAATTATTAAAAGCAACAAGGGAAAAACAATAAATAACATACAAGGGAACTCAAATAAGGTTAATAGCTGATTTCTCAGCAGAAACTCTACAAGCCAGAAGGGAGTGGCACGATATATTTAAAGTGATGAAAGGGAAATATCTAAACCAAGATTACTCTATCCAGCAAGGATCTCATTCAGTTTCGACAGAGAAATCAAAAGCTTTACAGACAAGGAAAAGCTAAGAGAATTCAGCACCACCAAACCGGCTCTACAACAAATGCTAAAGGAACTTCTCAAGGCAGGAAACACAAGAGAAGAAAAGGACCTACAAAAACAAACCTAAAACAATTAAGAAAATGGTAATAGGAACATACATATCTATAATTACCTTAAACATGAATGGATTAAATGCTCCAACCAAAAAACACAGGCTCGCTGAATGGAAACAAAAATAAGACCCATCTATATGCTGTCTACAAGAGACCCACTTCAGACCTAGGGACACATACAGACTGAAAGTGAGGGGATAGAAAAAGATATTCCATGCAAATGGAAATCAAAAGAAAGCTGGAGTAGCAATACTCATTTCAGATAAAATAGACTTTAAAATAAAGAATGTTACAAGACACAAGGAAGGACACTACATAATGATCAAGGGATCAATACAAGAAGAAGATATAACAATTATAAATTGTTATTTATAACCCAACATAGGAGCACCTCAATACATAAGGCAAATGTTAACAGCTATAAAAGAGGAAATTGACCGGAACACAATAATAGTGGGGGACTTTAAACCCTCACTTACACCAATGAACGTATTATCCAGACAGAAAGTTAATAAGGAAACACAAACTTTAAATGACAAAATAGACCAGTTAGATTTAATTCATATTTATAGGGCATTCCGTCCAAAAACCGCAGATTACACTTTCTTCTCAAGTGCACACATAACATTCCCCAGGATAGATCACACCTTGGGTAAAAAATCAAGCCTCGGAAAGTTTAAGAAAATTGAAATCAGGGCTTCCCTGGTGGCGCAGTGGTTGAGAGTCCACCTGCCGATGCAGGGGACACGGGTTCGTGCCCCAGTCCGGGAAGATCCCACATGCCGTGGAGTGGCTGGGCCCATGAGCCATGGCCGCTGAGCCTGCATGTCCACAGCCTGTGCTCCGCAACAGGAGAGGCCACAACAGTGAGAGGCCCGTGTACCGCAAAAAAAAAAAAGAAAAAAGAAAATTGAAATCAGATCAAGCATCTTTTCCGACCACAACTCTATGAAGATAGAAATAAATTACAGGGAAAAAAATGTAAAAAACACAAACACATGGACACTAAACAATACACTACAAAATAACCAAGAGATCACTGAAGAAATCGAAGAGGAAATTAAAAAATACCTAGAGGGGTTTCCCTGGTGGCGCAGTGGTTGAGAGTCCGCCTGCTGATGCAGGGGACACTGGTTCGTGCCCCGGTCCAGGAGGATCCCACATGCTGCGGAGCTGCTGGGCCCGTGAGCCATGGCTGCTGAGCCTGCGCGTCCGGAGCCTGTGCTCCACAATGGGAGGGGCCGCGGCAGTGAGAGGCCCACGTACGGCAAAAAAAAAAAAAAAAAAAAAAAAAATACCTAGAGACAAATAACAACAAAAACACGATGATCCAAAATCTATGAGATGCAGCAAAAACAGTTCTAAGTTTATAGCAATACAATCTTACCTCAGGAAACAAGAAAAATCTCAAATAAACAATCTAACCTTACACCTAAAGGAACTAACAAGAGAAGACAAACAAAACCCAAAGTTAGTAGAAGGAGAGAAATCATAAAGATCAGAGCAGAAGTAAATGAAATAGAAACAAAGAAAACAATAGCAAAGATCAATAAAACTAAAAGCTGGTTCTTTGAGAAGATAAACAAAACTGATAAAACTTTAGCCACACTCACCAAGAAAAAGAGGGAGAAGACTCAAATCAATAAAATTAGAAATGAAAAAGGAGAAGTTACAATGGACACTGCAGAAATACAAAGCATTCTAAGAGACTACTACAAGCAACTCTATGCCAATAAAATGGACAACCTGGAAAAAATGGACAAATTCTTAGAAAGGTATAACCTTCCAAGACTGAACCAGGAAGAAATAGAAAATATGAACAGACCAATAAAAAACTAATGAAATTGAAACTGTGATTAAAAATGTTTCAAAAGGGCTGCCCTGGTGGCACAGTGGTTATGAATCCGCCTGCCAATGCAGAGGACACAGGTTCGAGCGCTGGTCCAGGAAGATCCCACATGCCGCGGAGCAACTAAGCCTCTGCTCCACAACTACTGAGCCTACGCTCTAGGGTCAGCGAGCCACAACACCTGCCACAACTACTGAAGCCTGCACACCTACAGCCAATGCTCTGCAAAAAGAGAAGCCACCACAATGAGAAGCCTGTGCACCACAACGAAGAGTACCCACTGCTCACCGCAACTAAAGAAAGCCCACACACAGCAATGAAGACCCAAACGCAGCCAAAATTTAATTAATTAATTAATTTTAAAAACTTAAAACAAAAATCTTCCAACAAACAGAAGTCCAGGATCAGATGGCTTCACAGGTGAATCCTATCAAATATTTAGAGAAGAGCTAACACCCACTCTCAAAATTCTTCCAAAAAATTGCAGAGGAAGGAACACTTCCAAACTCATTCTACAAGGCCACCATCACCCTGATACTAAAACCAGACAAAGATACTACAAAAAAAGAAAATTACAGACCAATATCACTGATGAATATAGATGCAAAAATCCTCAACAAAATACTAGCAAAGACAATCCAACAACACGTTAAAAGGATCATACACCATGATCAAGTGGGTTTTATCTCAGGAATGCAAGGATTCTTCAATATACATAAATCAATCAATGTGATACACCATATTAACAAACTGAAGAATAAAAACCACATGGTCATCTCAATAGATGCAGAAAAATCTTTTGACAAAAGTCAACACCCCTTTTTTTTTTTTTTTTTGCAGTACGCAGGCCTCTCACTGTTGTGGCCTCTCCTGTTGCGGAGCACAGGCTCCGGACGCAGAGGCTCAGCGGCCATGGCTCACGGGCCTAGCCACTCTGTGGCATGTGGGATCCTCCCGGACCGGGGCACGAACTCGTGTCCCCTGCATCAGCAGGCGGACTCTCAACCACTGCGCCACCAGGGAAGCCCAAAACAGCACTTTTAAATTAGAAAAATATTATGTATTGCTGACATATAAATAACTCTTGTAACTTATAATAAGCTAATTAAATATTTTGTCCACTTAAATATATTTTAAATGGACAAAGGATTAGAATAGACCACTTAAAAAAGGTAATAAGAGCCAATAAGCACATGAAAAGATGCTCAAAATGATTAGACGTCAGAGAAATGCAGAATAAATCACCATAAGATATTACACAATCACTACACTGACTAAAATTTTAAAAGATTTATAATACCAAGAAAAACTGGGACTCTCATACATTGCTAATGGGAATGTAAAATGCACAACTACTTTGGAAAACAGTGTGTTGTTTCTTATAAAGTTAAATATACACTTATCATAGGCCCAACAAATCAACTCCTAGGTAATTACTTAAGAAAAATGAAAACGTATGTCCACACAAAGACTTTAACACAAATGTTCAGAGTAGCTTTGTTCATGGTCCCCCAAAACTTTAAACAACTCAAATGTGAACAGGTGAATGAATAAACAAATTGTTGTATATTCATGAAATTGAATACTAATCAATAATGGAAAGGAATGAACTGCTGAAACACACAACAATTGAATGAATTTTAAAACCATGATGCTGAGTGATATAAGCATTCACAAAAGAGTACACATTGTATGATTCCATTTACATGAAATTCTAGAAAGACAAAGCAAATCTATGACAACAGAAAGCAGATCGATGTTTGCCAGGGGCAGAGCGGGTGAGGAAGAAGAATGTCGAAAAGGATCATGCGGGAATTTGGGGGTTATGGAAATGTCCTCCACCTTGACTGTGGCAGTGGTTACATGGCCATAGACATTTGTCAGAACTCATTGAACTGCACACTTAAAATGGGTGTATGTCCTCTCCTGGGTATATATACGAAGAAAACGAAAACACTAATTAGAAAAGACACATGCACCCCACTGTTCACGGCAGCATTATTTACAAAAGCCAAGATATGGAGGCAACCTAAGTGTCCATCAAGTGATGAATGGATAAAGAAGATATGGTATATATACACAGTGGAATACTACTCAGCCATAAAAAATAATTAAATTTTGCCATTTGCAACAACATGGATGGACTTGGAGGGTATTACGTTTGGTGAAATAAGTCAAATGGAGAAAGATAAATACTGTAGGATATCACTTAATGTGGAATCTAAAAAATCAAACAAACTAATAAATATAACAAAAAAGAAACAGACTCACAGATATAGAGAACAAACTAGTGATTATCAGTGGGTAAAGGGAAGGGGGGAGGCGCAGGATAGGAGTAGGGGATTGAGAGGTACAAACTACTAGGTATAAAATAAATAAGCTATAAGGATATATTGTACAGCACAGGGAATATAGCCAATTTTTATAATAACTATAAGTGGAGTATAACATTTAAAAATTGTGAATCACTATGTTATACACCTAAAACTTATATACTATACATCAACTATACCTCAGTAAAGAAAAAATTTTTTAAGAGCTGTAAATGAAGGAACCCATTCCCCATGTCTGTAAACCAGACCAATCCAAGAAGAAGCCAAGTGGTCGGTAGCCAATAGAAACAACCTCAGACTCATCGGCTAAGTCCACAGAATTACACTGAACTCCTCAACTTGACCCCACCTTCTGTTCCATTTCTAACCTCCTGGATTCTCAACCTTTTGCTCAGTCTTCTGTTCTGGACCACAGTACTGCCCCTCTAATTTAATCATGAATATAGCTGGTTTAGTCATCTCTCTTGAACAAACTTTGTCCCCAAACTTTGTCCTCTCTTACTCTTCGCAGTGCTTGAGGTCACTACGATAAACCCTGGTGGTCACTTTCCCCTAACAGAGCTGCATCCCCTAGCCTTGAGGGAGCTAAGGACAGCTAGGTGACTGTAACTAGAAAACCTTTTAAATTAGAAGATGTCAATCTTTGGAAACACTTACACAATGCCTTTATTTTCGACAGTCACTGTATTTTAACTAGTAAGCTATTGTGTCTCTAAGTATTTAAAGGGAGTTCTGCACGTACCTCATTTGTAAGACATTTATTTCACCTGAGTTTAATTTAAATCTGCTGTATAAAAAAATAAAATTTTAAAATTTTAAAAAACAATCAGAGACTAAATTTTATGATCCTTTGAACTGTCTAGAATAATAGCAACTTAGATTTGTGGCAAAAAATACACACAAGATAGGCATTTTGCAGGTTTTCTTAGTCAGTGTACTGTAGACTTATGGAGTTTGAAGAGTTGTTGAAGGGCTTTTTTGTTTTTGTTTTGTTATTCTGTTTCTTTGTTTTTGTTTTTTGCTTTCAATCCTTTTCAGAGTATGCTCCCAAGGAGAGCGTTATATTTAAGCTGGTAGATGACAGAAAACATGTTCTGTTGACCAATGGCTAATACCTAAAGCAGTTTTGTGAGGTGTGTAGATTTATGTGCTTAAATTTGGCCTGAAATATCTTCCTAGAAGGCATTATACTGATTATCCTTTCAGTTTACAAAATACCTAGTTTTATCAAACACTGACCTGTAACTTCAGAGTACACTATCAGCCCACATCTTTTTTCCTCCTATGTTTGATTCATTTATAGAGGCTTCTCTAACCTCCATCTCCACCAAAAGTTCATCTTTCCATCCTCCAAAACCTTCCAAACCCTTTATTTGTACCTTTCTCTTCCCATTATTCCTTCTAACCTAGGACCTTTGATAGAATATCAAAATGGAAAAAAGCATGCAGAAAAATTCAGAACCCAGGAAAAAGCAACTAGAACGGGACACAACATCTGAATTAGCTAAACACTAGAATAGAATCTCTTGAGCCCCATGTATATATAGGAAGAGGGACTGCTCCCATTCCCCTCTGACAATGTGTTCTTCCACAGATCAGTGTTACAGACAGTATGCTTCTGAAAATGGCAGTGCTAACAAACATTTACTGAAATCTACAAGGCGCCTGTGTTGCCATACAAACCGTAAAATGCAGAAGTTGTCCATTTTGCTTATTCTACACCAAAAGTAGGAGAAGAGATAAGAAACTCCGTTCAAGAATACACCTAGTAGATACAAGACAAATGCTTGGCTTGGTATTAAAAACACTGGTAAGTATCAGCAAATTTAGACGTTCACAAGCTTAGTAGCTCTTGCTATCATTTTGAATTTAATTTGAGGAAATTTGTGGTCCTCATAAAACCAGCAAACAATATGAATTTTCAAAGAGCCTCTGATAATGAGGGTTTAGTTTGACTAGCCTCAAGCTTAGTTAGGAAAAACTGAGTCAAAATTTATTTTGCCATAGCTGTATCCTCCAACTAGACCACTTTTCCGAGAGCAAGAGCAACTTGCATTTGGAGTCACTAAAGGAGGGAAATACAGCCTTGCATCATTTTAGCTTGGTGCTTCTTCATCATCTTGCTGTGCATATGTATTCCTGCAATGACATCACCCCACAAATCTGACAGCTCTATTTGTCAAGGAGGTTTTGTTGTAGTAGCTTTTAGTTTTGTAACATTTGGTTTCCATCCATTCTGTATGTGGTTTTAGAACTAATATTTTAGAGTTCCAACTAGTTAGGTAATAGGAAATAGTGACCACACTTGAAATGATTAGCAAGCAAAGCTAAAGCACTGGGACAAGTGGTTTCATGAGACCAGATTTTCAAGCCACATTTCTGGTACTGTACTTTCTGTTTATTCCAAGTCAGAATTACTAGGAAACTCTCCATTCTTGTGGTAGCAGTACTTGAGATTCAATAGTAGCTACAAACCAGAAACTATGTTTTCCTCTAAGAGCTTTACAGTGTCTGGCCTTACATTTAGGTCTTTTATCGATTTTGAGTTTATTTTTGTGCATGGTGTTAGGGAATGTTCTAATTTCATTCTTTTACATGTAGCTGTCCAGTTTTCCTAGCACCACTTATTGAAGAGGTTGTCTTTTCTCCACTGTATATTCTTCTTTTTTGGGGAGAGGGGTACATGGGCCTCTCACTGCTGTGGCCTCTTCCGCTGCGGAGCACAGGCTCCGGACGTGCAGGCCCAGTGGCCACGGCTCACAGGCCCAGCCGCTCCGCAGCATGCGGGATCCTCCCAGACCAGGGCATGAACCCGCGTCCCCTGCATCGGCAGGTGGATTCTCAACCACTGCGCCACCAGGGAAGCCCTCCACTGTATATTCTTGCTTCCTTTATCAAAAATAACGTGACCATAGGTGCATGGGCTTATCTCTGGGCTTTCTATCATGTTCCATTGATCTATATTTCTGTTTTTGTGCCAGTACCATACTGTCTTGATTACTGTAGCTTTTGTAGTATAGTCTGAAGTCTGGGAGCCTGATTCCTCCAGCTCCATTTTTCTTTCTCAAGATTGCTTTGGGCTTGAGCAGCTCATGCAGCTCAATATCCAAAAAAAAACAAGCAACCCAATCCAAAAATGGGCAGAAGACCTAAACAGACATTTCTCCAAAGAAGATATACAGATTGCCAACAAACACATGAAAGGATGCTCAACATAATCATTAGAGAAATGCAAATCAAAACTACAATGAGGTATCACCTCACACCAGTCAGAATGGCCATGATCAAAAAATCTACAAACAACAAATGCTGGAGAGAGTGTGGAGAAAAGGGAACCTTCTTGCACTGTTGGTGGGAATGTAAATTGATACAGCCACTATGGAAAACAATATGGAGGTTCCTTAAAAAACTAAAAATAGAACTACCATATGACCCAGCAATCCCACTACTGGGCATATACCCTGAGAAAACCATAATTCAAAAAGAGTCATGTACCACAATGTTCATTGCAGCTCTATTTACAATAGCCTAGCAACCTAAGTGTCCATCAACAGATGGATGGATAAAGAAGATGTGGCCCATATATACAATGGAATATTACTCAGCCATAAAAGGAAATGAAATTGAATTATTTGTAGTGAGGTCGATGGACCTAGAGTATGTCATACAGAGTGAAGTCAGTCAGAAAGAGAAAAACAAATACCGCATGCTAACACATATATATGGAATCTAAAAAATAAAAATAAAGGTTCTGAAGAACCTAAGGGCAGGACAGGAATAAAGATGTAGAGAATGTACTTGAGGACATGAGGAGGGGGAAGGGTAAGCTGGGACGAAGTGAGAGAGTGGCATGGACATATATACACTACCAAATGTAAAATAGATAGCTAGTGGGAAGCAGCCGCATAGCACAGGGAGATCAGCTTGGTGTTTTGTGACCATGTAGAGGGGTGGGATAGGTAGGGTGGGAGGGAGACGCAAGAGGGAGGAGATATGGGGATATATGTATATGTATAGCTGACTCACTTTGTTATAAAGCAGAAACTAACACACCATTGGAAAGCAATTATACTCCAATAAAGATGTTAAAAAATAATAATAATAAATAAAGGATATGCTAAAGACTTTTAAAAAGTTTTTTAATAATAATAATTATTAATAATAATAAATAAACAAAATAATAATAATTAATAATAATAACAAATAAACAAAAACCAGAAACTGTGACATAATCTGAGATCATGTGGGGTTTGGGGGAAAGCTACTGTTTCTTTCCCTTTCTTCAATTGAATTTTTAGACTTTTTAAAATAATAATCAGAAAATATATCTGACCCATTTCAATTATTTTACAGCTATTTAATATAACTCTAAAACGTGCATAAAGTATAGTCTAGTAGAGGAGATAATACATAAACATCAATGTTCAAAAAACCACCCAACATATGATATGCGAAATATAAGTAACCGAATATGTTGTAATTACAGATGTATTTAAAATAAGTATAATTGGTAGCAAAGGACAACAGTCACTCCTGTGTGAGGTAGACTCTATAGTGCCTAAGTAAGTGTTGAAAGATTACCATATGTTTTATACTGAAGACTTTCGGTTTGGTGGGGAGGAGGGGAAGCATGGTGGGGTTAAAGAAAATAATGTAAATAGGACCGTGCAAACCAAAAATCCAATGTATACATATGAGAATTATGAATAAGACAGATGAGCCATTACACTGGTTTTATGTTAGATACTTCTGGAAGTTAAAAGAAGCTGAAGGTCAGAGAGTTGAAAGCCAAGTTAGTGAGTGTGAGCTTGACTCAGTCACTTAATGGAAGGAATTACAGTGTAGTGGTTATAAGCCCAGGCACTGCTCCCTCTCCCCCATGCACTCACATCCACATCCAGGGTTTGACTCCTGATCTTGTGTCTTGCAAGTTATGTGATCTTCAGTGAGTTGCTGAACTTTCTGAGGCTCAGTGTTCTCCACCGTTAAATGATAATACTAATAGTTATCTCAAAGGATTCTTGTGAAGTTTAATTAAATCTATCCATATAAACTGCTTAGAGCTATGCCTAACACACAGTAAGCTCTCCAATATTGTTACTAGAATTGAGCTTAAAATAATATAAACCAAAGATTTAAGAAAGTGTCCAAATGCATTGGAGAAGGGTGACTATAAGAAATGAGACCAACAAAGAGAATACCACCAATTTCTTAAATATGTAGTGATTAAGGGCTAATAAGGTAGTAGTAGTGGGGAAATACAGAAAGGAAAAGATGTCAGAAATATTCCAAAGGTGAATTTGTCAGAATTTGGGGATCGATTATCTCTGGGAGACACTAAAAAGGAATCAATCAAGGAGGCGCCAATATTTCATTACTCCTCTTTTATAAAAATTAGGAAATAAATTAGGAGAGTGAGAGATAATTTGAATGAAAAGATCATGAATTCAGTCTTAAGCATGATGAGTTTGAGGTGTTTATAAGACATCCAGGTGGAGATGTCCACCAGACCCCTTACCACACAGAACTGGAGCTTATGAAAGAGAGGGATAGAGAGAGGTGGAAAACATCAGCTTAAAGGTAATAGGATAGAATTTGGTTGGAAAGGAAAAGAGAGGGACAGGGATATGACTTTGGAGAACACCAATCTTTGACAGGGAGGAAAAAGAGTAACTAACACTTTTAAAGAAGAAACAATCTGGGGTAAGAAGAATGAAATCTTCCACAGGCCAAAGAATAAAAGTTTCCAAGAAGTACACATTAATTATCAAGGTGTAATGCTAAGGAAGTAAAAGAAGATTATTATTAATAAAAAGGTGTTACATTTATCCCCTGGAAGCTCATTGGTGATTCTTGAGAACAGATTCAAAAAATGGAGAAGGGGGAAGGCCGATTGCAAGGACGAAAGGAATAAGTCATGGAGGCATCAAATATAGTCCATACATTTAAGACCAACTCTTTTGTGGTTGATCGCAGAAGAGATTGGACAGTAGTCTTAAATAAACAGAAGGTTCAAGAGGTGATTCGTTTTTGTATGAATTTTTTTCGATTGTATGTTTTAAAGCAGAGGTGAGGAGGTGATCTGCTCAGGCGCCTCCCAGTGAGAACAGAAGCTCGACCAATCACAGGAGATGCCTGCTGGCAGGTCACACCAGTGCAGAAAAGCTGAATGAGACCTGTTTTATAGAAAGAAGAGAAAGAGGCAGAGAGATGTTAACATCAGATAGAGAGGAGATCATTTACTGAAGAATTTTATGGAAAGGGTTAAAAAATCGTGGTCTAGATAGCACAAGCGACAATTTAGTCACAGAAAAAGAAGAAACATATTTTTCCCCTACAACAGAGGTGAAGCTACAGAGGATACAGATTATTAGGGAAGAGTGACAATAGAGACATCTGAGGACAAGGTGGGGAAAGTTGCTGGAGTTCATGTTAGATTACATGTACAAGAGGAGCAAGGGTCATCTCTTAGAGTGAGGGAGAGGTCATAGGATTGGAAGTTGAAACGTGTAGAAAATCGAAAACAGCTGCCATGAGGAATGCAATAAGAATTTAACAAGCAAAGAATAAAGAATGTTGCATTCTTTATTGACAAGAAGCATTAAGAGCCCGAATGAGGTTACATAGCATGAATTTGCAGTGGACCAAGTCTGCACGGTTTCATGACTTTCTGTAACACCAAGCAGGTTACATCATCTTACTGCCTCATCAATTGTTCCACAATGAATACTTTCCTTTTCATTTTTTTCCAATATGCTTTTAAATGAATCCAGAAATGAGTTAAAAATCCACAATATGTGATGAAAATCTACATACCATAATACAAGAAAGATAGTTATATTTAACCCAATATAGCATATTCAATTTTGCCTTTAACTACAATTCTTATCCTCACAGTATTATGATAGTGAATGATTAAATATTCGTGTCTTAGGTAATATTACACAAATATGCTCATGTAATTACCACAATAAATAAAAAAAATAAGATCCAATTGTCTAATATAACTGAAACTCATATTTTATCCCAGGGATTGGCAAACTATAGCCTGCAAGCTAAATCCAGCCCACC
Organism: Mesoplodon densirostris; assembly: GCF_025265405.1. Classification (NCBI taxonomy): domain Eukaryota; kingdom Metazoa; phylum Chordata; class Mammalia; order Artiodactyla; family Ziphiidae; genus Mesoplodon; species Mesoplodon densirostris. Next base: position 12,722,492 of record NC_082677.1, on the reverse strand, counting down.
ATCTGTTTTTGTACATCGTATGAGCTAAGAATTATTTTTACATTTATAAATGGTTGAAAAAATTTAAAAAGAGTATTTCATGACATGAAAAACTATGATATTAAAATTTCAATGTCCATAAATAATTTTATTGGAACACATCCATCCTCACTATTTATATATTGTCTGTGGCTGCTTTTGCACCACAAGAGCAGCACTGAGTAGTTGCAACAGACTCCATATGGTCCACAAAGACTAAGCCATTCACTATGTGGCCCTTTGCAGAAAAAGTTTGAGGATCCCGGCTGTATTCATATATTTAACCAATATTTATTGAGCACCTATTGTGTATTAGGTGCTAAGTATTAAGATGAAAAAGGAACACAGTTCCTACCCTCAGATTACAATCTCTCCATGGTGATGAATTAATGCCACTTTAATGGTGTTTGAAGGTTATCAAATCTGATTAATGCTGCATGCAATGGACCTCCACAGCACTGCATCACCCCTACGTATTTTTCAGAAGAGAAAACTAGAATTTCACATGTGTAAGTGGTCTCATAAGTAATAAAGTGGAAGCTAGGACCCAAGCCTTCTGATGCTGGCCCACTGCACCACCTCACATCCCTCATATCAGTAAAATGGGAATGATTATTGAATCATACGGTCTATGTGAGAAGTGATAAAGACAATGTGAATAGATTTTTAAATATATAAACTTTTAAAGCTATCAAAACTATGCAAGTGCCAGAAAGTATTACCATTACAAAGTAATTAGGAAAAGGATATCTGAACAATGAATAAAAGACAGATTGTGAAAAGTGTCACAAAAGAGTACAAATAAATTGTTACAGTGGTTCATTTCAGGAAACATCACAGTTCATGAGGGTATCAAGGACAACTTCAGGAAGAGGATAGCGCTTTGTGCTCCACCCAGAGGGATGAGTTAGCAAGGCTTCAATAGGAACAAAGGAAATGATCAATATTGTGCTTCTGATTTCATTTAGCAAAATATTGAAGTTATTCACTCCTCAAAATCATTCCCACTGTTTGGTTGCAGTTTATCTAAGAATCATATCAAAATTAATATCTGGGCACCTGTATGTCATCTCTGTTAGTATCCAGGGGCCAGATGAGACAGGCTGCCACTCTGTCCCCTGACACATGGTGGGCACTAATCACTTGATTCCTGCACTCTTTCCTAGCAGCCTGGAAATCATTCTCCCCACAGCTCTTCAGTCAGTACCACGTAAGTTCAAACCTGTCTGAGAGCTCTGGATATTTAAGAAATTAAGTGGTTAACACCATATTGTAATTCAGAAGAATTCGCCAAAAACAAAAAAAACCTGCATATTATTGAGTTCAGTATCTCTGGGAATGTACCAATTTGGTTTATTTTGGCCTATTTATAAGAGATGAAATTATTTCCAACTGAATACACATATTCCTCCTTAGAAATAAAATTTATAATTACTCAGAGTGGAGATACCCTGAGGCAGTATCTGGTAGCAACTTCATGTATATTCAGGCTTGGAATGTATTACATGATTTAGCTACTCTGTATCTAAAGATAAATTTAAGGAACTGCTTATCATTATTCTCTGAGACCATCTTTGGACTTGTTACTCTTTGCCATGTCTTCATCAGTCATCAGTATTTTTAATACTAATCAGGACATTTTGGCTCTTTTTGACTTGGATCCTGTTGAAGTAGCACACTCCTTACTTTTCTAATCCATTCTAAGTAGAGTAGGAGAGAGAGTCCAGATTTAGGAATGAGTCATTATTCCTAACCTAATAAAAGTGAGAATGATGCTATGATCTAAAATCTTAATAAGTTCAAATATTCCATAAACTCTTTTTCCTCAACTCCTGTAAGGAAATAACTTCTAGTGACAGATTATACCTTCTTCAGCAACATCAAATATTTAATAAGATAACTGAAATGAAGATTCAATTTCAATACAAGTATATCCCTGTATTATCAATTTATAATCTCATTCATGATTGCTGGTACTGAGTACTGGAGTAGTTACTTGATTGCTGAAGAAAATGCCAATCTTCTCCATACTCACCTTGCCTTGCACACACCTCATGTGCAGTAAACTTTTTTTTGAATGAGTGAGCAAAGGCATGATTGTCACTATATAAAATCTACACTTTTGCAGATAATAAAGAGAAGTCTGTTTTCTGTCAAATCCCAAAATTTATATATTACCAACAAACATTAAAATCCTTTGGGTAAGTTATTATAATAACTATTCTGTTATCTGGAATGCTCACCACATATCTATTCAAGTTTATTTAATAAATGAATAAGCCTACAGCAATATTTCCTTCCTTTTAACTTGTTCTTTTTATGTGCTGTGCTCTTTTGGAATCAAAGAAGTGCGTGAGATCTCTATTGGATTGCCTTGTAGTATCACCTGGCTTTTTTATGGTTTAAATCTGCATGTATTAGTAACTTACCTCTCCCCACCAAAAAAATTGGGAGCTCTTCTTTATTATTTTAAGAATAATTTCACTGTGAAATGTTACAAATATGCAGATAATTACAGGGTATCATAGAATGAACACTAAACTCCATGAAGTCTTAACATTTTTGCCATATTTGATTCATATTTTTAAGTAATTAAATATTACTAATAGAATTGCAGCCCTCTGCAATCCTGTTCTCTCTCTCCCTTCCCAGAGGTAATTTTTATTCAAATTTGGGTTTGTCTTTTTCAGACATATTTTTATATGACTGCAACATATGTATCCCTAGACATTGTACAGTATTGCTATTCATCCTTTAAAAGAGTTGGGAAAAAAAGCAAAAAAGTTAGATGTATATTCAACTTAGAATATAGGTGCAGATTTTTCTGAACACTGCCCTCCCTAGCTGCCATTTAAGAAAACTAAAAACACACTTATGACACTACACATCTTGTAAGAAGCTAAGAACATATATAAAATATGGAATGGAATTGAGGATTTGAGATGAAGAGTAAAAGAATGGAAGGAAAGAGAAGAGAAAAAATAAATGGTAAGTGCAAAGCATAAAATACAATGAGGAAAAAGGAAAATAGATAAAGGAGTGTAAATGTATAATATAAAAGTTTGAATGCCTGCATCAATCAATAATAATAATGAGCTGAGATCCTAAGGAGAATTGTTTCTTTAAAAAGGAAACAGAGGCACTCAGACCACCTTAAGAAAAATGGAGCTTATCATAAGGATATATAAGGTCTAGAACTACAACTGTTAACTGACAAGCAGTCAGGAACTGATAAATCTCTAGGAACCAGTCTCTCTGTCTCTCAGATTATCCTCTGGCTTTCAGTTTGCTGAGTTCTCTCCTACTATATCAATGGTTTATCCTTTCCTTCATTTTGTATTCTTTTTACTACCTCATAGTTTCATCTTTTTCATCATCACTGTCATTTTGATATCTTTATTCTTCAATTGCCCTGTATCTATGTATGGATAGATGATGATGATGATGATGATGATGATGGTAAAGAAGGAGGAGGAAGGGGAGGGGGCTGATGAAGAGGAGGAGGAGGGCAAGGAAGAGGAGGGAAATGAGAGAAGAAGAAGGAGAAGAAGAAGAAAGATAGAGAGGTAGGTAAATAGGTCGATGATAGATAGGTAGATAGATATCATAGATCTTCATCTATTTAGATATTTTCTATATCCTTCAATTGAATTTTCAGATTTTTCTCTTGTCCATTCTTATTAGGTTAATTACTATATAATATAGAATTGTTTTCTTTTTGCAAATGACATTCTATTCTATTGTATTTTCTTGTTGGTTTTTGTTAGTATAGAAAGAAAATATTGACTTTTATAAGTTGAAGTGAATTCTTATTTCTGAGTTAATCCTTATTCTGTTCCCCTGGATAATTCCTCTTATAAGATATATTCTCTGTCTCCATTTTGTTTTGTTTTGTTCCATTGTTATTTCAGTCTTTATGCTGGTTCATTTTATATTATCATTCATCTTTGAACGTGGTCAGCCACTTAGTGAAAAAAAAAAACAAATATGCTATATCCTTAGCCCTAAATTTTTGATATTAAAACGGTTGATGTGACTCACAGGATTGTCATTAAGTCCCAACTCTGTGTGCTGTGATCCTTGTTTCCTTGCATCCCCACCCTCTCTTTCCTCATTTGACCTCTGGCAATCTCACTCAACTAGAAAACAATGTTGTAGATAATTTAAATGTCATGTCATTGAACTTCCAGGCAAAATGGCAACCTAAACAGATACAGTCTCCCTCCCACCATCATCTCTGACAACTAGAAATCCTGGGTCAATGTGTTTTAATTCAAATTACATGTATGTTTTTTAACATAGTATTCTGATTTTACATCATGAGTGTGATCTTGTCTAAGAACAAAAACAGTGCCAAGAAATCAAACTTTTTCTCATTAGGTTTATTGTTAGCAACACTGGTATTATAGTTTGTAACTACTCTATGTATATTGATAAAATGAAATATAAGTAAATATATAAGGTTTTAGGAACTGTCTTATCTAAAATTCTCCCAGAAGCAGGTCTTGAGACAGAATTCAAGTAAGAGTAGTTGGAAAACACAAATAACACTGGTAAGGATTGGGAAATTAATACAGGGTAAAGAAGGCATCCCCTAGGGGCTGTGCTACTACACCAACTACCACATTAAGCCATTAAAGATTAATTCCATAAGAAAACTCTGAGAATGCATGCAAAATATATACCTCAGAATTGTCCAACACCTGCTTATGAGAGTCACTGATTGAGGGGTGCCCTCCAGGGATTGTGAGTTCATTGGCATTTCCAGTCTGTCATGTGTACAGGCAGCTCTCCACAGAAGCAGGAAAAAGAGCCTTAGTCACAGATACAGATACTAGCAGTTGTAAATGAGCAGGATTTCCCACAGATATGAATGGAGAACTGACCGTATCTGCAAGGGTCCATCCCTTGCACCAATCAGATGTACTCTGTCCCCATATGAATTTATTTCTTTTTTTTAATTGTGGTATAATTGACGTATAACATTATATTCGTTTCAAGTGTACAACGTAATGATTCAATATTTGTATATATGGCGGAACGATCATCCCAGAAAGTCTAGTTAACAGCCATCACCCTACATAGTTACAAAAAATTTTTTTAATGTTAATTTCACTTCATCTAGTTACTGTTTCTTCAAAGTGGTAACCAGTCAATTTTGATTAAAAAAGAAAACAAATTACAACAGGCTTAATCTTGGTGTAATTACTTAATTGTAACTACTTAATATTAGTGTATAATTACTCTGGTAAATGGCCGTCTCTTCAGGAAAAGGTTGGGGAAATTACTACTGTCTGTGCTTGTTGAGGCACTGCAAAGTTCTTCATCAGGAAGGCCCATCTTTCCCTTGAATCAATTCTGGGTCTGAGAACTGCTTCAGATCTGGAAACTGGATAAGGGATCAGGATTTGTGTTGTTGTTATTGGCAGCTGATATCAACACCTATCCTTGATCTTTTTGCTTAAAGAGGTACAACAAGACTCTCACTGGGTGTTCCTCTACCTCTCTATCTTGTCTTTAGTAAAAACACTGAGAATTGAAGTGTTCTATTTCTTTGTTTAAAAAATCCCTACCAAGAGTATTTGAACAGTACTTGCCTTCTTCTTTCTGTCTATAACTTATGATATAAATCAAGGATCTTTTCATGCCTTGGCAAACTGTCATACTACTTTCTAAGTTTGAATCCACTTCCAGCATTTTATCCCTCCCACTTTCAATGTGATGAAATATCTCTGAGAATCCAATGAATGAGAAGTTTTTCACTGGCAATCCTTTCTCTGAGACATCTTCATCCTTTCTGTCATGACCACTTTTCTCATTTATATTGTTAAGGCTGCCTTCACTAAGTTCCTCTGATTGCACACTGGAGTCTTAAATAGAGGTGGTGCCAGTATTTCCATGGTTAGCTATTTCTTCTTTAATCCCATTTACATTTGATTAAAATTTCACTTCTAGTATTATACTTGTTTTTTTTTTCTTTTCTGTGCTTGATTTTTGATGGCCAATTCCCTCTTTCAATTATCCATTTTGGTAAAATGTTACATGGCTTTATCAGTGGTAGAGAAAGAGATAACACAACTCTACTTTTGTCATCTGTGTGTGAACTAACAGGTGTGCCATGACCAATTACCTATATACTCTGAAAAAAGTGACATAACTGGTCACTGATCATAATGTGCATCTGTTTTTTGCATAGTGATTTGTGCATTGAAGAGCTAGCAGCAAAGTCTGTGCTTTATGCAATTGCTAACAGTTAATATATCTTTGGTAACTGAAATTTGAACTATGTTATTGGAGCACTGGTAGTTTTTAACTGAACTGCAGTAACTGAAATTCATGCTTATCAGAACCATGCAAAGCAAGGACTGCAAATACATTTTAACATGCCCACCTCTCTGAGCCTTTTTTTTTTTTTTTTTTTTTTGCGGTACGCTGGCCTCTCACTGTTGTGCCCTCTCCCGTTGCGGAGCACAGGCTCCAGACGTGTAGGCTCAGTGACCATGACTCACGGGCCCAGCCGCTCCGCAGCACGTGGGATCTTCCCAGACCGGGGCACGAGCCCGTGTCCCCTGCATCGGCAGGCAGACTCTCAACCACTGCGCCACCAGGGAATCCCTCGAAGTCAATTTCTGTATACCAAGGGCTGTATTTACTCTGGTTGGTAGCCTAATATATTTACCTAAAAGATAGTAATTATTCTTTTTGAAAAAAACTGATTAGACTAATATTTATAAAATGAAAAGATAGTAGAATTTGGAGTCAAAGTATATTTATTTTTTAAAATGTGTGCCCACGTTAAGGACTGAAAAGATACACAACTAAAATGTAAACAGTGGTGATGGGAGGAGAATGGGAAGTGGAGGGTAGGGGGATAAAGGGGGAATTTCGTATTCTTTCTCTGTATGTACTTGCATTAAAATGCACACACTAGGACTTCCCTGGTGGCACAGTGGTTGAGAGTCCGCCTGCCGATGCAGGGGACACGGGTTCGTGCCCCGGTCTGGGAGGATCCCACGTGCCGTGGAGCGGCTGGGCCCGTGAGCCATGGCCGCTGAGCCTGCGCATCCTGAGCCTGTGCTCCGCAACGGGAGAGGCCACAACAGTGAGAGGCCCGCGTACAGCAAAAAAAAAAAAAAAAAAAAGCACACACTAGTGCACATATCTGGCATCCAGGTTTCTGTGGCTGCTACCCAGAGGAAACATTCCTTGATACTTTGGCTCTAATGGCCAGCAGGGTTTGTGTTCACAGGTTCAATGGGATGGTAGCAAACAAAGAAACAGTTCTTAACTGATTAATGTCAGAGTTCAATGCAGAGAGAACAGAATGAAATGCCTCTCTCCTCGCCTTCCCCTGAAGGAGGTATATTTGCACACTTTAAAAACTACTGCCTGGGTTTCCCTGGTGGCGCAGTGGTTGAGAGTCCGCAGGCCGATGCAGGGGACATGGGTTCATGCCCCGGTCCGGGAAGATCCCACATGCCGCGGAGCGGCTGGGCCCGTGAGCCATGGCCGCTGAGCCTGCGCGTCCGGAGCCTGTGCTCCGCAAAGGGAGAGGCCACAAGAGGGAGAGGCCTGCGTACCGAAAAAAAAAAAAAAAAAAAAACTACTGCCTGAGGGTTCAGTTTCCAGTCAGCCTGCATCTAGATGCTGACTAAGATCCTCCCCTTTGGGACACTGACAGGTCTTGGCACACTCTCAACTACTGGAGCAACTAAGAACAAAGTAGGCTGCTTGGACAAACCAAAAGGTTTGAGAGACAACCAAGAGGTAGGAAAGAGTTCAATGATAAGATTTGTCTCCTGTATGAGGTCACTCCAAAAAGACTGGAAGAGGTGGTTCTTTTCTCTAACACATACAGACCAAAACAGAGAGCCAAGGAAAACAAAGAAACGAGGAATATGTTCTGAATGAAAGATCAAGAAGAAAAGAGCATTTGAGATGCTCATGCATTTGGGGAGACTCAAAATTACTAAGTTCAAGAATAAAAGTGGGGGCCTCCCTGGTGGCGCAGTGGTTGAGAGTCCGCCTGCCGATGCAGGGGACACGGGTTCGTGCCCCGATCCCGGAGGATCCCACATGCCGCGGAGCGGCTGGGCCCGCGAGCCATGGCCGCGGGGCCTGTGTGTCCGGAGCCTGTGCTCCGCAACGGGAGAGGCCACAGCAGTGAGAGGCCCGCGTACAGCAAAAAAAAAAAAAAAAAAAAAAAAAAAAAGAATAAAAGTGGATGGAAGTTCTAGCCAGAGCAATTAGTCAAGAAACAGAAATGAAAGGCATCTAAATTGGAAAGGAAGAAGTAAAATCATCACTATTTGCAAATAACATGATATTATATATAGAAAACCGTGAATACTCCACCAAAAAAAAAAAAACCTGTTAGAACTAATAATCAAATTCAGTAAAGTTTCAGGATACAAAAATCAATGTACAAAAATCTGTTGCATTTTTATACACTAACCAGCAGAAGGAGAAATTAAGAAAATAATCCCATTTACAATTTCATCAAAAAGAATAAAATACCTAAGAATAAATTCAACCCAAAACATGAAAGACATGTACACTAAAAACTATAAGACACTGATGAAAGCATCTGAAGAAGATACAAATAAATGGAAAGATATTCCAAGCTCATGGATTGGCAGAATTAATATTGATAAAATGTCTACACTCTGCAAAGCTCTTTGCAGATTCAATGCAATCCCTATCAAAATTCCAATGATACTTTTCAAAGAAATAGAAGAAACAGTCCTAAAATATGTATAGGACCACAAAGGACCCCGAACAGCCAATGCAATCTTGAGAAAGAAGAGCAAAGATGGAGCCATCACAGTTCCTGATTTCAAACTGTATTACAAAGCTATGGTAATCAAAACATTATAGTATTGGCATAAAAACAGACACATAGATCAATGGAACAGAATAGAGAGCCCAGAAATAAACCTATGTATATATGGTCAATTAATTTACAACAAAGGAGCCAAGACTATACAATGGGGAAAGGACAGTCTCATCAATAAATGGAGTTTGGAAAACTGGACAGCCACATACAAAGGAATGAAACTGGGTCACTGTCTTATACCATACACAAAAATTAACTCAAAATGAATTAAAAACTTGAATGGAAGACTTGAAACCATAAAACCCCAAGAAGAAAACATGGACAATAAGTCCCTTGACATCAATCTTAGTAATGATTTTTTAAAATTTGAGACCAAAAGCTAAGACAACAAATGCAAAACTAAACAAGTGGGATACCATCAAACTAAGAAGTTCTGCTCAGCCAAGGAAACTATCAACAAAGTGGAATGGCAACCTACTGAAAAGAAGAAAATATTTGCAAACCTTATATCTGATAAGGGGTTAATATCCAAAACTATATATAAAGAATCATACAACTCAATAACAAAATATCAGACAATCTGATTAAAAAATGGGCAGAGGACCGAAATAGACATTTTTCAGAGAAGACATACAGATGGCCAACAGGTACGTGAAAAGATGCTCAACATCACTAATCATCAGGGAAATGCAAATCAGAGACTTGCAAAGAGATATTACCTCACACCTGTTAGAATGGCTATTATCAAAAAGACAAGAAATAACAAGCGTTGGTAAGGATGTGGAGAAAAGGGTATCTTTGTGCATTGTTGGTGAGGATGTAAATTGGTGCAGCCACTGTGGAAAACAGTACAGAGTTTCCTCAAATAATTAAAAATAGAACTACCGTATCATCCAGCAATTCTTCTTCTGGATATTTATCAGAAGAAAACAAAATCACCACCCTGAAGACATATCTGCACCCCCATGTTTATTGCAGCATTATTTACAATAGCCAAAACATGGAAACAACCGAAGTGTCCATCAATGTATGAAAGTTTATCCTCACTATGTGAGAGACAGATAGATGGATAGAGAATATCGTTCAGCCATAAAAAGGAAGGAAATCCTGCCATTTGCAACAATATGGATGGACCTGGAGGGTATCATGCTAAGTGAAATAAGTCAGACAGAGAAAGTCAAATACCATATGATCTCACTTTTATGTGGAATCTTTAAAAAAAAAAAAAAAAAGACTCATAGATACAGAGAATAAAATGGTGGTTGCCAGAAGCAGGGGGTGAGGTTTGGGTAAAGGATGAAGGTGGTCAAAAGTACAAACTTCCAGTTATAAGATAAATAAGTCCTGGGAATGTAATGTACAGCATGGTGACTATAGTTAGTAATACTGTATTATATACTTGAAAGTTGCTGAGAGAGTAGATCTCAAAAGTTCTAAACACAAGAAAGAAATTTATGTTTGTATACCTAAAACTAATATAATGTTATTTGTCGATTATATCTACTTAAAAAATAAAATAAAATTTTAAAAATAAAATGCATGCGCTAAGAAATTAACACACAATAAAGAGAGAGAGAGAGAAATTCAAAATGGCAGAGAGAGAAAGTAAGTATAGGAAGTCGACAGTTGGTTCAAAAACCACTCTCCAAGCTACAAATACCCGCCCGACAGTTCTCTTCTGGTGGCCCAGCATGGTTTCCCCAGCCAGAGGCAGAACTTCAAAGAGTAAGGCCCCTACAGATGGAGATGGAATCTCAGTGAAGATGAACTTCACCTACTTCATATCTTGTCCCAGGACTTCTGTTAAATTATGGGTACATTCTACTTTTCACAAATTCTGTTATTCTAGGCCTTAAAGATAAACATTTAGAACTGGATTCCAAATTAAACTCATAAAGTGCAAAAAGACCTGTTTTATACATGCAAGTTACACACACATACATGTACACACACACACACAGCATACATATGTATGGACTAAGAACTACCATATCAATCATCATTATATATGCAGGGAATAGTTTTAAGAAAACAAAATTCTGGCCAGGACTATGAGTTACAATCATTTAGATAGTAAAAAATAGAGTGATTTCTTTCCATAGCACTTCTCTGTTCTTTCAAAATATTTGAAGCATTATCTAAGCACAAATATGAAATGTCTGATGGAAAAAATATCCTTTGACTATTTAAAGTGCCTTCTGGATCACAGATTGATTTCCTTCTGATGCATCAAAGTTTGAAATAGATGAACGTGGTGATGTTAGTTTTTCTTTTATTCCATAATATCCTTCATGGTTACATATGTTTTCCCAACTTATGCTCTAAGCAAACATTCCTTTTCACAGTTACTCTTCCAAAAACAATCCATTAGAAGCTTTTACATGATAAAGATCCAGCCTACATCTTAACTTTATAAATCATATTCTCATGAATACACATGGTAAATTTTATCAACAGATAAATTATGATGGCAAAGGAAGAAATGTCATTATTTGGGAAGAAAATTTAAAACTGAGGCTATCTATGTCTCATATGGACACCAAGGGTCCCTGACGGGGTTTTTTTGTTTGTTTGTTTGTTTGTTTTTTGCGGTACGCGGGCCTCTGACTGCTGTGGCCTCTCCCGTTGCAGAGCACAGGCTCCGGACGCGCAGGCTCAGCGGCCATGGCTCAGGGGCCCAGCCGCTCCGCGGCATGTGGGATCTTCCCGGTCCGGGGCACGAATCCGTGTTCCCTACATCGGCAGGCGGACTCTCAACCACTGCGCCACCAGGGAAGCCCGGGTTTTTTTAAATAATAGAAGTTTACCCTTGTTTCTGATCATCGCCAGAATTTTTTGCAACTAACCAGTAAACTAGGGGTCAGCTTATTTCCCCAGAGATATGATTACATTAGTCACTGAGTAAATCTTGAATTAATTTTGTTCCAAAGTTTTCTGAGGAAATCATTAGATAATCTCTGGATCTTGGGAAATTAGTCACAGGGCCTAAAGGAATCACCTTCACTGAACCGAAAGGGAAAAGAAAATTCAGTAGCAACAAATATGCTGAAGAAATCTTAACCAAAAGCTTCCCCAAGTCTTAACAAATACGAATTCATAATACACTGAATATTTCTACTATAAAGTAAATAACCAAAACCTATATTTATAGCATCTTATGCTAGATGGGCTGTAAATGTCAAGATCTGGTGTAAACCAGTGATTTACTTGGAGCAGCAGAGTTCTATGTCTAGCAGCCATTGGGGCAATTCTTCAAAAAAGAACCGTTTAATAAATGCACAGACTTGACCTAATGCTGTAAGGTGTCACTGACAAATATCTATGCTGCTGGAAATTAACATCTTTCAAGTACTGGATGAAATTGCAGTTCTCCTCTCACCAACAACCTGCATTCACCTTTTTCTCGCATCACCTTTGAATCACATTGAGGAGATAAGCAGAGCCACGTTGCTGAATATTCATTAGCTTCATCCCTGCTAGCCCTCTCAGTGGCACACTCTCTCTAGGTTACTTGTTCCAGAGACCACACAGACAGGAAAGGCATACCAGCTACTATCGTTAGTCTCCAACCCCACAGAAATACGCCATCCCCACCCCACAACCAGAACTAGAAAATCCATCTAGCATCATACACTGCGTAGGGTTAGAATCAGTTCACCCACTGCATTCCCAGATTGATTTTCTATCACATACTTTTTTTTCATAAAATTTCAAAATGGCCTTCAAAGAAGGTACTAATTACTTCCTTCCTTTAACTGCCTAGAAATGAACTCCAAACATAATAAAAACAAAACTTTGTTTCATAAATAAACAAGAATGGTCCTGTCCATAGTTTGTATATTTATCCGCAGCAAGTTTAGAACAAAAAGGTTCCATGGGAAATTAGAGTGATATTAAAAGCAAGTCAAAGCAAGTATCAAGCGCACTCAAATAAGTCATGCTACTTAGCAGTAAAGAGTCAATGGAATTCAGAAAATCCTTGTAACATTGAGCTTTCTTTTCATCAATGTGCTATGGAAGAGAAAGGTTTCTTTTCACCGACATATGTCCTCACTAGAATTTGTTTAATTTCTTTCTAGCAGTGGTAAATGACAATCAAAATCTAAACCCTGCCCCTGAGGCCTCTTAACAGCCAGTTTTCACTGGAATATAAAAATCTAATGAAATAAAGTGTATTACTTTATTTATTTATAAGTGAATTTATTTATTTATCAGTGAATAAAGTTTATTCCAGCTGGCCTTAGTTACCTTAAAAACCAGAAGAGCTGTGTGAACCCCTTCATAAATTTGCCCCTTTCAGTGAAAGGAGAGGTTACAGACTACAATAAACAAATCAGGAGGGCTGGTGTGGCCAAAGGAATTCTGTTCCATGCAGGAAACACGAAGGCCCAGATGTCCAGTTGCCCATAACCCATCAGCGCTCACCTCTTTCACATAGTTTTTATAAAGACTTTGCTGGAACAGTCTATATTCATCTTGAAAACAGACACACAAAAAAGAAAGGATATGGGGAAGAAGGAGAGGGGCGGGAGGGGGAGAAGGATCTTTTCAAGACTGATCCTTTTCAAGATCTGAGAGTTTGATAACTCAGGGCAATTTGCCCTCAAAGAGCAAAAAGATCTTTATATTTATGCTATGGAATGACATATTTAGATAATTAGGGGATGAGTAAAATGCTAGGACCATAAAGTTTTTTCCATGGAGAAATATAAAGTCTGTTTTTATAGCCCAAGTGTTGCCCTTTCTCATATCTTTTCAAGTATTTTGCTTACCATGAATTTTCCCCGAAGTATTACTTATCTGAGCAAACCATCTGAGTTCCATTAGCAAGGCCAGCTGCAACAAAGGTCAGTTCTGATATCAGCTAGTTGCTATGAAGCAAAGGAAATAAAAGTCACCATGACCCAAAGGATCATAATATACATCCATTTATATATTGTTTAAACTGAGCGCTGAAAAAGAAGTTTAAAGAGTAACATTTTATGTGAAATATAGTCTATTAGTCCAGTTTTTAATCTTGTCAAGTGTATATATTACAGGAGATTTAACAGAGAAATAAATGCTTGACAAAACTTCCATTCCTGGTGTTTGTAGATCTATAAATTCAAGTTGGTTATCAAAAGGTTCTTTTTCGGGCCTCCCTGGTGGCGCAGTGGTTAAGAGTCCGCCTGCCGATGCAGGGGATACGGGTTCGTGCCCCGGTCTGGGAGGATCCCATATGCCGCGGAGCGGCTGGGCCCGTGAGCCATGGCCGCTGGGCCTGCGCATCCGGAGCCTGTGCTCCGCAACGGGAGAGGCCACAACAGTGAGAGGCCCACATACCGCAAAAAAAAAAAAAAAAAAAGGTTCTTTTTCAACCTGTGTGGAATTTATCTGTCTGATAATTTATGAACACTTGTTACTCAGGTTTAGAGCTCTTTCTGCATCAACAGCAGATTCACACCAACCAAATGCCTCCGTGAACCCTTTTCTCTCAACACTATATACAACCCCTCCCAGCCCGCTTTTGTAAATAAAGTTTTGCTGGAACACAGCCATGCCCGTTCATTTACAAATTTTCTATGGCTGCTTTTGAGCAGACTTTAAAAGATGCAACAGAGGGCCTGTATGGTCCAGAAACCCTGAACTATTTACTATCTGGCATTTTAACAAAAAGTTTGCTGAGCAGCGTTCTATACCCCATCTACCTATCTTTACTTTCCCAATTTTACTCTCATTCCCTACTGAAATACACATTTCTAATGCCTAATTTATTATAAACCTTAATGATCATTCCTTATACTTTCAGTATTTGGCTTGAAAAAGACTTTCAGTAAATTTTAATTCTTTCCAAGGAAATATGAATTGCTGTTACATTTCATAACATAAACCTTACTCTTTATCCTCTGCTTGTTCTACATTTACTGGAGTCGCACTTCCCAGTCAGGCCACATACAATCGTGCAGGTTGCTCACTGCACAAAATGGCCCAGCAAAGGGGATGAGCTGAGGCTGGATGCAGCCCACACATCCCTTTTCTAATCATAAACCTTGACACAATGCTATAACCTTCCACAGGAAAGGCCACCTTCATTCAAAATTGCATGAAGGGCTCTTCTCCTCATTAAGCTTTCCACCCACATGGTTGATTATGCCAATGTGCACAAAGGTGTCATCTGATCCAGCAGAACCCTATGTTCTCTTGTCCTTTTTCAGCAGATCTCTGATAGAATCCTAGAAAATGCAGGTAAAATTCCTAAGTAACATTCTGAATGTCCCAACTTTTGCACAATCTAGCCCTGGTATTACGCACAGGTATTCAGCAATTTATAGTGATGAAGTAGGAGCTAGAAGTTGAGAGAGAAGATAAAGGTAGGCTGATTAAACTGGAAGTATTCATCATTTATGTTGAGGATGTGAGAAGGTTCTTAATAAGAGAGGAAAATAAGGAAAGAGGTTTACTTGCATAAATCAGTTATATCCTGGCCCAATCTCTGTGTTGAATTTATACATTTCTAGAGTTAAGTAACTATTTAGCAAAAAAGAAAAACAGAGAAGAGGAAAGAAATTAATTTCTGGGGGGTGGGAGGGCAGTAGTGGTGGAAAGAAATGGTCTATGAGAAAAGGTAGGTAAAATAACGGTTAAAAGGAGGAAGCTAGGAAAAGCTCATGGAAAATTAGGGTGAGGAAAGGTCAAGGATGAGAATTAAAGGGAAAAAGATGATTGGACATGAAGCGAAGGGTCTGAGTATGGAGTGTGAGAGGAGGTTTTAAGATAAGAAATCTTGAGTCACGGGCAGAAGAAAAAGGAGAAGAATAACCACAGCTGCAGCTCTAACCTTCTAGCTAACAAGTAATTAAAGATTGTTGATCTATTTTGTCTTAATACAATATGCAATTATCCTAAATATATAATGCATGATAGCAGAGCTGAAAGAATTTGTATAGAGATCAGTGTCAGAATTTCAAGGAATTAAATATTTAAACATTTTATAATAGGGAAAGAAGATAAAGAATAGTGTACAGGAGACTTCCCGGGTGGTCCAGGTGAGACTGGGTGAGACTCCATGTCCCAATGCAGGGGGCCCGGGTTTTAACCCTAGTCAGGGAACTAGATCCCACATGGATGCCGCAACTAAGAAGCCCGCGTGCTGCAAATATGAAGCCCGCATGCTGCAACTAAGAAGCCTGCATGCCGCAACTAAAGATCCCGAATGCCACAACTAAAAAGATCCTGCATGCCGCAACAAAGATCTTGCGTGCCACAACTAAGACCCAACGCAGCCAAAATAAATAAATAAATAAATATTTTTTTAAAAAAAGAATAATGTATAAAGTTAGATTTGCATTTTACGTTTTTCTCAAGAAGTCTCTAACTTTACACATTTGGATCCTTTATTCAGGCTCTCTTGAAATAAATATAATTCTGATTATTCAAACTATTATATTGAACTTATGAAAAGGTTTTGAAGATGATTTATGGCATACCAGTTAGAAAGTGAATTATTTTACAAAAAATAAATAAAAAATGAATTAGCCCATAGCAGCTCTAAACTGAACATTACAAAGTGATTAATGTGAGTCACATACTTGAGTTTGAAGTATTATCAAGTCTTGAACTAACTAATAAATTAGTTGACTATTCTAAGCCCCATGTTCATAGAAGTATTAATGATAAAAAAAAAATAATGACCCAAATAGTGAACCACACATTCAGAAAGTTTATGGGGAAAATACCTTTTTAACTTGTTCCTCGATTTTACAAGGTTTGAAGTGGGCCTCTCCTAAAGGAACCACCCTTCCATTATGGGAGGCCTACCTCCAGCTATGTCAGCTCACCATCGAGATCATACCTTACTGTACGTGACCTGAATAGAACGATGGAACCACAAGACCAATTTCAGCACAATACCACATCCAAAAGAAATAAAATTTGGATATTGTTTGGTTTTCCTTTTTGTCTTAACTTTCTTTTGTTACACAACAAATTACCACAAATTTAGCAGCTTAAAACAACAACTCTTAATTCACTCACAATTCCGTAGTTCTGACGTCCGGCATGGTGTGACTGGGTCCTCTACTCAGTGAATCACGAAGCAGAAATAAAGAGGTCAGCTGAGCCAAGTTTTCATCTGGAGGCTCTGAAAAAAGAAAATCCACTTCCAAGCTCATTCTATTGTTGGCAGAAGTTAGTTCCTAGAGGTTTTATGACTGAGGTCCCTGTTTTCTTATTGGCTGTAAACCAGGGCATCTGTAACTTATAGAGGCCTCCCACTGTTCCCTGACAAGTGGCCCTTTCCATAACACGGCATTTGTTTCTTTAAGACCAACAGGAGTATGTCTCTGCTGCCTTGAAACTCTGACTTCTGAAACCAGCCGGAGAAAACTCTCCACTCTTAAAGGGCTTCCCTGGTTAGTCCAGGCCCACCCAAGATAATCTTCCTTTTGCCGTATAGTGTAATATAATCATCTCATCATATTCACAGGTGCCACCCACACCCCCAGGGAAGAGTTATTATATAAGGGTGAGGGTCATTGGGAACTATCTTAGAAATCTACTTGCCAGTTTTGTTTCAATTTTATTCATACTATAGAGTTGGTGATACTGCCATGAAATGTGCACTCTCATATGGCCAGAAACTACCCTCTCAGCAACTTTTCTCAACGTAATAATCCTCCATCAACCACGGCAGTTATCCTCCTGAAAAGCACAGTAGTTGGTAAGACAGCAGTTGGTAAAATCAGGATCTTACAAAGGAAATGATATTGGGGGAGCAATGAAAAAGTCATTAAATATACATTAGGGTCTGTATATTCTTTACTAAGGCATTTGCTTCCTATATAAACTATGTTAGTTGGTCAACGTTGAACTGTTTGAATAAACAATTGTCCTGACTCATCTTTGATTATTCAGGGAACAGGTCTGCAGACATCATGATTTGCTAAGATTTGTAAACTTTCACTTGTTTAATTTGCTTGTAAAATTTTACTCTTTTATAAAGCTTCTTGGATCAGCTCTTGCAAGCTTATAAGTCTAGTATCTTTTGCACTTGCAGTTTCCTTTATTCGTTTTCAGAAGTTACCACAAAATGTTTGTGTGGCTCCCTAGCTTAACATGTTATTTTCTGGATCTGATCTATTATCCATATCACTGAACTAGCCTCAGTGCCTATATCTTCAATAAATACTTGTTGAAAGACTGAATGAATGAATGAATGAATGATTGAATATTGAGAGGGTACAGCACGAAGAGATGTCTCTACTCTTTCCTAAATCTAAGTGAAAAGGGAAAAAATAATTATCACATCTGTTTTAAAAGAGTTGTACTGAACTATATATACATAAAAAGATCATGAATTTTTAATTTGGGGCATATTGATTAAAATTTTTTTGTTTATTTCAGAACAGCATCTAGCAGTGGTGGAACTTCTCAGGTATAAATGAAGAAAGGGAAGTGTGATGTGAATTTTATGTGTCTACTTGGCTGGACCACAGTGCCCAGATATTTGGTCAAGGGTGTTTCTAATGAGATTAACATTTACATCAGTGGACTGTGAGTAAAGCAGATTGCCCCACATAATGTGGAAGGGTTTCATCCAATCAGATGAAGATCTGACTAGAACAAAATCTGACCTCCCCTGAGCAAGAGGGGATTCTGCCAGCTTGATGGCCCACCCTGCAGATTTTAGACTTGCCAGCCTCCCTAATCACATGGGCCAATTCCTTCAAATAAATCTCTCTCTGTCTCCATTTCTCTTTCTCTCTCTCTCTCTCTCTAAACACACACACACACACACACACACACACACACACACACACTACTGGGGTTCAGTTTCTCCAGAGAACCCTGGCTATTACAGGAAGTCTCAAGGAGGCACATCCACACTCTCAAAGTGGGAGCCTGTTCTACTGGGAACCCCATCTCCCTCACAGCAGCTGAGGCTTTGCTGTTGAGCCAGGGTCATCTGGGCTGGACTGTCCCTTGGTCAACTTGACATCATTGCCACCCTCTCCAAAGGTCTCTTACGCATCACAGAACACAAATCGGGAACTCCATTTCCAGAATCCACTTCCTTGTATGATTATAAGTTAGAGTCTACCAATGAGAGGCATTTGCATGAGATCCAAAAGGCAGAAGAGATGGAGAGGCTGTTACCCTCTGGAGGCAGCTGCAGGCAGTTGCAGATAGACACGTGAGCTGACATGAGGATCAAAGTAACTTGAGCTTCTTTCAGAATCATGGAAATCACTGCTGTGGGATGAGATCATCAGTGCAGCTTTCCTGCCCTTTGCTCCTGCAGTGCTTTCAACAGTTATATAAGCCTCTATTTCCCTGTCTTGAAACCCTTCCTATTCAGAATGCACACAATGCCTCTGTGTTCTGACCAGACCCAGACTACACCACTGATACATTCTTTTGGATGAAAGGGAGAGGAAGCTCTTCATTCTTTCCATTATCCTAATCTATCAGATGGGGTACAATAACTTGGATCTCTAAGAGGGATCATAATCCTCTTCCACCCAGAAATTCCCATGACTCCTATGAAAGTGGGTCTACTCTTCACCCTCCTGTCTAAATCCATAGGCCTGAGATCACTGGGGAGAAGCAGCAAGACTCTCTATAGAGCAGGAATGAGGTGTTTCCCCTGGCAAAAATATCTCCCATTACACTTTCCTTTGAAGAGCAGGTTCCAACCTGTCTTATACAATCGTGATTAAGACACTAAAACAGTTCTTCCCAGAACAAAGAAGATAAATTTATAGTTTCATCTTTAAAAATCAAATTGCTGACAATATTAGAACAACAGTTTATCCTTCTTAAATATCTGTGTGCATTGTGTCTGTTTTCTTTAGTTCCATCTCACAGGTATCCTCTTACAATAGGATAAACCTTAAACTCTTAACTATGACAACCCGGTCCATGTGGCCTCTGCATAACATCTCAGACTCACTTCACGCACTCTGAATTCAGGCCTCATTAGCCTCTATGATATGAGTCAACCCTGTTCCTTTGGGTCTTACAGCCTTTGCACATTCCATTCTCTCTGCCTGAAAACACTCCCGTGGATTCTGACTCTACCTTCATACCCTTTGTCTCAATAATTTCTACTCACTCTCCAGCTCTCCTTTTAAACATCACTTCCACAGGCAGGTTACTTCGTCCTGTTATTCACACTTATATTATTGCACTTTGCAGTGCTTATTACAACTACAATTTACTAATTTTCAAAATATCTTTCTTCCCTTCTAGACAATAGCTTCCTGGTGTTACATTTTCACCACTGCATCCCTGGTACCTGGAGTGTTAAGCAAATAGACCTTAGATATGTATTGAATAAAAGAAAAAAAAAGAGGGAGGGAACAAGGAAGGAAGAAACAACGGAATGAAGGAAAGGGAGGAGGATATGTGGTGGTTAAAATTAAATTCACCATAAATCAGTGATATTTCAGGCAGCACTACAGAAAAAGGAATCTATGGATTGACTGGAGAGAAAAAAAGACCTTCACAGAAAGCTAGAGAAGTGTTCTGTCTGGCAAAAGATTAATACCATGCTAGATCACTAAAAGAAACCATGTTTTTTTAAGATGGTGATGATGACAGAAACTGGAGAGGGTTCTGTGTTTCATCTGCAGTTTGGGGAAGGTAAATAAGTTTTTAAATAAGGTAAGCGGACACCGGGGGGCCAGCAGAAACTGCACTGCCTCCATTTTGGGAAGCATTTGGCTGCCACTATTCCCAACAGACCTCCAAGGACTATGTCAGCGCACAATGGCTCCAGCTTTTTCTGGTTCTTGGCAATATAGAATAGCCTGAATCAAAGGACAGGAAACAAAACAGACATGGACTCGTCTCCCCAGTGCGCAAAAGTAGCCACTTGCCACATGAAAAGCAAAGAAGAGAATCCATTATGTCCCCTACTCAGAATATGTTTAATGAGAGTAGCTCGTCGTTTGAATCAATTTGTTCCGCGATTCCTATTATTACTCTCCAACTTCTTCATTCTACCTTTATAACTACCCCCCAAAAGTCAACGTCTCCCAGGGATTTGTGTGTATGTGTGTGTGGTGGGTCACAAGCAGAAGGAACTTGGCACCACAATCACAATTAGATAAGTCAAGCCAGGTCAAAGAGAAAGGTCAGGTCAAGAGGAAATGGTAGATACACAGTGAAGGGTACATTTCTTTAGAACTAGATATATGGACACTTGCCAGTGCTAAACAACTGCTTATTGTGTGGAAGAATGCCAAAATGTGACAGCAAGAAATTTCCACAAGTAAAAAAATAAAAGTCTTTCTATGAGGGCTTAATGCACTGAAAATAAAAACCAATGCAATTTTATGGCTTTAAATTATAGGAAAGACAACTGAGTGAAAAAGAGAAATACAGCTTAAAAATTATGTGTACTGAAGAAATAGCATACACACTATATAGAACAAAGGTGTTACATCCAAGACGTAATATTCCAAAGTGCAAAGTATTTAAATCTTTCCACTTCTCTGAGGGAATGAAAGAATCAAACATACGTATATGATACACAAATACACATTGATGTTATAAGGAAAATAAGGCAAAACATCTTCATAAGGATTTTGATGAGAATTCTTGGCCATGAGACTACACTTTAGCTTTCAGAGTTTTTATTCTCATATTGATTGTTCCTTTTTACTTTTCTTACATGACTCTGTTATTCAGGGCATCACCTGAGTCTTGATCACTTTCTTTCCTAAATCTGCACAATCTTCCAAGATATTTTCTGTGCTATGAACCATTTTCATTTATTCTTAGTAATTGCCAATATCTAATCTATTTCTTTAAATGTTTCAGTTCCTTAAATTTCCTCCAAGCCACGATAAGTCATCCTTCAGAAAGACAAGGGAAAAAAAAACACTAAAAAATTTATTTAAATATCTATTTCTTCCATGTTGCCTATATGTCATTTGGAAATTTTGTCCAAAAGTCCCACTTATAGTAATTTTTTTTCTCAAAGCATGAAGTCTGGCTTTGTATGCAGTTCAGTTTGCTATTGCCTCTGATGCAATACTGTGCAGATTGATTATGCAGAATGATTGATTCTCTCCAAATTTTCACCCATTGTAATAAAGCACTTTCAATTTCAGTCAGTGGGCTAGTGGAAATACATGGAGGAAATATAACTGCACATTGTTTCTTCTACAGATCACAGCTTTTCCCATTTGTTGGTAACAGCTAATTTTGAAAAACTGACACTGAAGCACACTGCTCCCAATCTCTATTGCAACTATGTACTCTTACAAAAAAAAAAAAAAGCCCTGGAAGAATTCTTTGAAGAATTAATGCATCGCTGTATGTTAATAGCATATGTTCAGTAAATATAGATAGACATGTCATGAATGGATTAATAAGTTAAGATAGATTAGAGAGAGAGTGTGTCTTCATCTGTTTGGCTGCTGTAACAACATACTACAAGCTGGGTAGCTTATAAACAACAAACATTTATTTCTTATGGTTCTGGAGACTGAAAAGCCAAAATCATGGTGCCAGCATACCTGGCATTTGGTGAGAGCTTACTTCCTAGATGGCCATCTTTTCACTGTAAACTTGCATGGTGGAAAAGGGGCAGGGAAGCCTTATCAGGCTTCTTTTATTAAGAGCACTAATTCCATTCTTGAGGGCTCTGCCCTCATGACTGAATCACCTCCCAAAAGCCCCTACCTCCCAATACCATCACCTTGGGGGGTTAGGATTTCAACGCATGAATTTGGGGGAGACACAAGTATTCAATCTAAGGTAGACAGATTAGATAGATAGACAAACAGATAATAGAGGATAGGAATATAGATGATAGATAGATGATAGATAGATAAGTAGATAGATAGGTGGGATTTGTTGAAAATGAACATGCATGGAACAAATTTACGGAAATAATGATTCAGTAGGTGAACCTGAGAATCCACTGATTCTGATGACCCTTCTGGTCAAAGGTAGATATAGGGAGGGAATCTCTATCTCTGGCCCAGCCTCTGAACACAACATCTGACTCTAAGGGCAAAAGAACCATAAGCGGTAAGAAAAAGCTGCCTCCCTCAGAATATGCTGGGACCTAAGAAAATCTGCTCTATGAGCCCTCCAACAGATCTTAACACAAAAGGAGAGAGAGTCCTTCGGTCTTATTCTCCCATTCCAGCATAAATCATCACACCCTGAGGGCTTTGGGCCATGGTCTATGGAAAAAAAACTAGACTCTGGAGCACCTTCTTCCGGGAGTGAGACAAATCAGCAGCAAGCCAGTAGGTTTGGGCAGCACCCCCAGCAGCTACCACATCATGCCAAGAGCAGACTGGAGTACCCAGTGGAGTGGCACGAGGTTGTAAAATATTGCCCAGCACCTGGAAACACTCCCTGGGGAGTCACAGGGACACTTAAGAGAACTGTCCTGGGGTTGAGAGCCTCCTTTGAGCAGATGGAGGACAGAGCCAGACTGATAAATGATATATGTGCTCAAGAAAAGAATCTGCATAATGTTTCTATGGAGAAAATCCTTGCTTTTATTCCTATCCCATGTATAAGAAAATAACAGATTTTAGAAGTAGTATATCTGGGTCAGATAGAGAATCCATCTTTGCATTAGGATCATGCAAAAATACCTCCTCTCCTTTTTGTCAACGACACTGTTTATCTGGATAATAAGTGAGACAAATTACAAGACTTTTCCTTTCAAGTGATAAATAAATTAAGTAGCGTACCAGACAAGATTTTCTTAATTAAAAGCAAAATGAACACATGAATCATCGGTCTGAATAATTCAAGAAGAAAATTATCTTATATTTACCTCCTTTTCAATTTGAGCTGTACAATTTGACATAAGTTGCCCACAAGCCAACTATTTTCGTTATGTTTGTTTTTAATAAAGCGCTAACACTCATTTTTCATTTCTCTAATGTTTCAGAATATAGTTTAAACAACTTAAACTTGAAAGAGGATTTTTAAAGCATTGATGTATTAGGGATATTTCTAGTTCTCTTCCTCCCACTACCCTTCCCAGGCCCACCTCTTTAACCCCCATTTCAATACAACCTTACTTCACTCCAGCTAATCCCTACCCCTGTCCTCACTTTCAAAGCTACACTTCTCGAAAGCACTGTGCACATTATTTCCTTCATTTCCTCACCCCTCATTCACTCCTCGACCCACTCTAGTCTGGCTTCTACTCTCACCATTACCAGCCTCCCTAAGATCATCAATTATCTCCATCTCCAATGGGCATGATTTCTCTGAAGAATTTTAGAATGCTGACCACTTCTCTCTCTCCTTACTTCTATGACTCTACCTTTTTACCTCTCCAGCCACTCCTTTTCTAGCTCAGCTCCAGACTCCTCCTCATCTACCAGCCTTTAAATGTTGGATTTCCTCAAGTCTCCAGTCATGGGTCCCCTTCTCCTCCCACCCTACACCCGTGATTGCACTCCCAGTGCCTCAGGAGCTACGCAGGTAACCTAATCCAGTGAAACAGACCAGAAAAAGCCCTCCAATGAAGGAAAAATCTACCATCTCAAAGGGAAACCCAGCCCCAGTTCATTACTGACTTGCAGGAATGTGACGGAAATGTTGCTTCCTAGCTTCATTGACTATATAAACATCAACTCTCAATTACTTATCTCTAGTGTAGACTTCCTTTCAAAACTCCAGATATATACATTCAAACACCTACCCAATATTTTCACTTGGATGTCTCAAAAGAGTTTCATACCCAACACACCCAAAACAGAATTCATGATCTTCCAACCTGGTCCTCCTGGAGAGCAGACTCATTTTACTGTCTACCATAAATGGCATTGCTACGGTTACTAAATCTAGCTGTTGAGTACAGTGGAGCATCATTCACCCAGTTGTTAACAACGTATTCTCAGAGCACTCAAAGTACATGTTTTCAGAATATATGTGTATATGATATATGTACATGAATATGTGTATAAATATAAATTTGAGATGTGTGTATAACACATTATATATAATTTATATATGTCACTTATGTATATGTGAAATATATATGTATATATGTGTATGTATCAGTAGTATAACATTAGTGCTTCCAGAATATAGTAAAGAATTATGTTAGAAAATATTGGTAAGACTTGGAATTGACCCAGAATAGAGTAACTTACATGACAGGCACAGTGAGGAAGGTTCCCACTCAATATAAGGCAGAATATTTTATCTACAGGGCTGGTCTGATAAATGCAGTGATGCCCAGGCTCCCCTTGAGGAAGGGAAGATTTATTCCGCTAGTTGCAGGAGAAGATAACCTTCAGTTAACTCTTTTTGAGGATTGCCTCAGCTGACCCAAGGTCCAATGATTAGTCAATAAGAGGGCATAAATGTCTAGCCCTCTACCTCAAACTCATGACAACTCTGACGGGCTACTGCAGACCTGAGCTTGCCGTGGCTTCATTTGAAGCTTTCATTGGGACTGCATGACGGTCTGACTTCTCCCTCTGCCCAATCCTGCCTCTTTCCCTCCCTTCCCCAGGTGAGGATCTGATAAATGACCTGCACCCTAATTCCTCCTCTGAATTTGTTTCAAAAGGAAACTGACTTGGGACACTTGCCAAATATAGAATGGCCTGCATCTTAAAGAATATGGGACCAGTGCCAGAAATGTCCAAAGATGGGACAATTATTTTGAAATGTTACAGAAAAGATACATCTATTGGATGTCATCTATATATGATTTTATGATTTTAAGTTTTGCACATTAGAAATCATACTTAATATACTTTATGTGTAGAGTACTTTATAGCTTTTACATATTATCTCATTCAAGCACAAAAAACAGATGAAGCAGAGAGAGTATCAGCCCCATTTACAGAAGAAGAAACTGAGGTTCAGAAATATTATTTGGCCCAAGGTCACATATTCATTAAATTAACAGTCTAGTGCTTGAATTAAGTTTTTCCTCAATTCTCAACTTACAACCGAGGCGTCTTTCACTGTGTCAATTATGAGAAAGGACTATGGGTTTTCATAAAAGTATTGTCTAACCAAAAATTATATTAACTTTTTAATTTGCTCTGCCATTGCCAGTATTTTAATGGGTATTTTTTAAAAAATCATTGAAAACACAGCTGTGTTTCCGTTTGCCAGGTATAAGTAATTCCATCCAAGAATTTTGATGGGAACTTTGAGACTTATAGGAGTCCTTTATTATTTCATTTGGTTCCACATGACAGCCTGCCTTTCTGCTCAGTTGTATAGGCATGTCCTATGACGTACCTGGCAGCACACATTTCACAGACTCCAGACTGCCAGGACCAAAGCCAGAGGTCTTGGAGTAAAATTCTGGATATTCATAAGAACATTACAATAGCAGATGAGGGAAGCTTTGTACAAAATATTTCTGAAATTAAAAGTTAGCAATATAGACTCTACCCTAGCATCCACCATGCTGGACAAAGCAAAGATTAGCTCTTTGGGTTGTTGGAACTTGAGACCTTGTGGTAGACAGACACTTGAACAAAGGCCTGCAAAGGCCACAATCATGTTGAGAGTTACATTAGAGTCTTAGAATGGTTAAAGCACTTGCCTACACTCTGGAGAGGCAATAACATCTTTCTCTAGCTCCAGATTATGTCCTTTGAAACAACAGTATAATCCAAATTAATCTGACAAGAGCATAACTGAGACAGAAGTTTACGGGGAATCGGACCAGACTCCATTTAGCCTTTTAATCAATGAAGACTAGGCCTTTCAGTGACATGTTTTTTGGCAGGCAGAATTTCCATCCCAGAAGGAGAAATGACAGTTTCAAACTAGATTATATGGAACTCCCTTGGAGGATGCCACAGGAAGGAAAGCAGGTACCCATGTTAAGAGGGTGGCAAAGATATACCCACTCCTACTTCAATTTCATATTGATCTTTCTTATAAACTTTCACTAAAACATGTTACACACATTTAGAGCGGGAAAGTTTGAAACTACTCCAATAAGTGACACAAAGCTGGAGTTTCAAGGCTGGTGTGCCTACCAGATGCCTCCTTTCCAGGAGGTGTTACGGTCTGGCTTTGAGACTGGGTCCTGTCACTTCCCAGCTGAGCCTCAGCTTTTCATCTAGAACTTGTGGCTAATAATACCACCCTCATGGGGTAGTTATAAAGACCTCATGAACTATTATGTGCCAACATCCATCACCACAGCTTCCTCAGACGTGGCAGCATCTTCTGACTCTGCAGCTCCACAGTTGCTGGTGCAGCGGCTCTATCTGCCCTCTTCAGTCCCCAGAGCCACCCGGGCTACCATCAGAACTTCCAGCTTCTCAGACATCCGTCAGCACTGACAGAGGCTTTAGTCATTTTCATAACCACCATCATTGTTATTAATCACGCTATCTGCTATTTACGTATACAATGACGTACACAGTTGTCTTCATGAAAATGAGGAGTATGAAATCTGGGAGGCAACAGAACGCTTCATATGTGGGTTCTGGAGTCAGACTGCCTTGATTTGAATCCTAACTCCACAACCTATTAGCTGTATGATCACAGGCAAGATACTTAATATTTCTAAACCTCACTTTTCTTTTCTATAAAATGGGCACAAAAATGGTACCCACTCCCTAGTGTCATTATAAAAATTAAATTAGACAATCCATGTAAACTTCATGGAACACAATTAGTACTCAATATATGCTAGCTAGCTATTATCACTGTAGCACCTTACTAGAGTAACCCTGTTTTTAAATGTCATGTCTCAGGCAGTAGAGTCTTATGAATTAATATAAAACGAGTAAGAAATATTAAGTGAAAATTCAAGAATGTACATATTACATATGATTTTTGCGTTTAAAAAGAGAGATATATGTCTAGATGCTTATCTGCAGAAAAACAGATCTCAGGGATTTCCTCTGAGAAGGGAAACCTGGGAACTAAAGAAAAGGAGTAGAAAAGAGACATGTTTTACTGTAGACTATTTTTACTCTATGAGTTGTTTAATATGTGTGGGAACTACCTAGTCCAATAACTATAACATTAAAAATGAATCTTTTCTTCTAGTTTCACTACAGATAGCTTTTGGAAAGTGTCATCAAGATACTGTTGCTTTCCAAGGACCTATTATAATAATCACAAAGGTATTGATTGGAAGAGCTTTGATTGCAATGATATCTCACAAAATTGTTCCATTTTACAGATTTTCATTGATTAAATCAGTTACCTCTTTGACAGGAAAGCATAGGAATTCCAATTCAGATATCAGAAAGTTAATACATAAAAATTATGCTGTATGTTATTTAGGGAGCATTAACCAAAATTTTCAATTAATGAGAATATAATTCTGCACCTGATATTCAGTAACTCACCACATATTTCCGCCCGCTCTCTACCACTCTGCCCCATTATTTCCAAACTGATTCCAGAAAACTGAGTTAATGTGTAAGGAAGACATTTTACTTTTTTTTTTTTTTCTCTTTTGCGGTACGCGGGCCTCTCACTGTTGTGGTCTCTCCCGTTGAGGAGCACAGGCTCTGGACGCGCAGGCTCAGCAGCCATGGCTCATGGGCCCAGCCGCTCCGCGGCATGTGGGATCCTCCCGGACCGGGGCACGAAGCCGTGTCCCCTGCACCGGCAGGCAGACTCTCAACCACTGCAGCACCAGGGAAGCCCCAAGGAAGACATTTTAAAAACTGTCCTGGACTTCCCTGGTGGTACAGTGGTTAAGAATCCACCTGCCAATGCAGGGGACACGGGTTTGATCCCTGGTCCGGGAAGATCCCACATGCTGTGGAGCAACTAAGCCCGTGCGCCACAGCTACTGAGCCTGCACTCTAGAGCCTGCGAGCCACGACTACCGAGCCCACATGCCACAACTACTGAAGCCTGTGCGCCTAGAGCCCGTGCTCCACAATGGGAGAAGCCACCACAATGAGATGTCCGCACAGCACAACAAAGAGTAGCCCCTGCTCGCCACAACTAGAGAAAGCCTGCACACAGCAGCGAAGACCCAACACAGCCAAAAATAAAAATAAATTAATTAAAAAAAAAAAGTAACTGTCCTTGCTATGTTTTCTATTTCTTCTATGAAATCTCCTTCAACCCTCATAGATGGCCTTCTCTCCTACAGGAATGTTATCTACAATTTATTGATTGATTTCAATATGTCAGACACTGTTTTGAACACATTCTATGCATTTTCACTTACACTGCTCTCAAGGACAAAAGACTATTTTTAAAATTCAGTAACAGAGTATAATAACAGCAAAACCACACACCAAATAAATGACTAAATGTAAGATAAGACTATGAGGTTGCAAACCTGTGCTTTTCATCATTCAAAAAAAAAAAATACTACCCACAGTTATCGCCTGTACCTCTCATTGAACACTTAACATGTGCTACTTTGAATGATTTCTTTTCTGTTTTGTTTTTGTTTAACTTTTGCCCATGTTCAGTCATCCTGACTCAATTTTATAGTCCTTACAGGAAAGAACCTTGTCTTTTGACCCCTTTGTATTCCTAGCAGTTAGTACTGGACCAAAAGAATAACATGGGAATGATAGGGTTATGGTGGTGATGGTGGTGATGGTTAGAATGACATGACAAAGCCCACTGGGTGGGATCTGGGGCAGGCACTCTAGGCTGAAGTGTACTTATTCATTCAACATGTATTGTCTCAATATCCACTCTAGGCCAAGCTAGTGCAGTCTCTGGACAGAAGGGTGACAAGGTACTGTAAACCTATGATTAAAAAAAAACATTTTATGGAGTGCTTTTGGGGTACAGAGGGTGACTACTATATCCAGAGAGGAGAAAAAGACTCTGTAATCCAGGTATACATTTATAGCCAAAGGCTACATTGCTACAATCTAAGCCAAGTTAAGGGCTTTGTATGCATTATTTCAATTAATCCTAGCTAAAACTTTGTCTGTTTGGTATTATTACCTCCTCTATGCAAATGAAAAAAAGTGAAGCTCACTTTTCCTAGGATTTTAAGTGTTAGAGTTAGGATTTGAGATTCTAGCCCCAGTATCTGAGCTCTTAACTGATGTTTGACCTGCCTTTTTCTAAGACCTATACTATAAAATGAAAAACATTCCATTTGAAGTCATCTGAAAGTTCCACAAATTGTACAAAAACCAACCAACCAACCTGTATGTTAACATTGAGCAAAACCCATCTAGTACAGCAGCAATAACTCTAGCTGAAAAGAATTTGGGGGATTCTTACAACTCTACTGTGTACATGGCAACCTGTGCTATAGAGTAGAAGAGGAATATTGTCTGAAACTCTACTCTGGAGTGGGCTTGCCTACTAAGAAGTCAAAGGAGATTACCTACTTAGTCTATGATTTTGAGTTTTCTTGACAACCCAATTAGAGTGATAGTTTAAAGGGCCAAGATATAACATGGTAAAGAAGTTATGGGAATAATCAATATGCAGTTTCTAAAGCATACCAGAATAGAGATGCCTAGGAAAGAAGCAAGTCAAACATTAGTAACCAAAATTATTCTAAATTCGTTTAATGCAAACAATTTGTCAAATAAAGTGAATCTAGTCTAGCTATGCGTAGCTTACAACCTCTTGAGGAAACCAGGCAGAAAAAGCCAGGAAGACTTTCCCAGAAATAACTCAAAGCTTTAGCAATGATATTCACTACTGAAATATGGGACAGAAGTACAAGGCCAAAGCAGAGGCAGAACTATTAAATGGTTTCTGTCAGGCGCCAGCGTTATTGTAAATAGATTTGAAATGGGGAGTTAAGAGACTATTACAGAAACATATGGCTTACAATACCACAGTTTATTCGAGGGACCTAAATTTTTAAATAAAGCAGTGAAATGCTCTGTGCAGCATGAAATATTTCTGTAGGTGGAGTAAAAGAATGAGGTATGATCATACTACTAATTCCTTCCAGTCCCATAAGCCACCTCATCTCTGTTGCAAACCACAGGGCAAAGGTTGCGGTAATTACAACTGCTTGTCAGTGAGCAACCTACCCCTAGAGTCACTGAAAACCATGACATGATTAGAAATACAATAAAAAGCAGTACTGATATATGAGAGAAAACGTGGTGAACAAAAGACTAGCCCAGATCATTAGAACAGTGAAACTACTCTGTATGATACTATCATGGTATATACATGTCATTACACATTCGTCAAAACCCATACAATGTACAACACTAAGAGTGACCCCTAATCTAAACTACAGACTTTGCGTGATAATGATGTGTCAGTGTAGGTTCACCGATTATAACAAGTGAACCAGTATAACGGAGAATGTCCCTAGTGCGGAAGGCTGTGCATGTAGCGGCAGGGGTTATATATGGGAACTTTCTATCCTTGCCACTCAACTTTTCTGCAGCGAACCTAAAACTGCTCCAAAAGTTAGTCTTAAAAAAAGAAAAGAAGGGCCTCCCTGGTGGCGCAGTGGTTGAGAGTCCGCCTGCCGATGCAGGGGATACGGGTTCGTGCCCCGGTCTGGGAGGATCCCATATGCCGCGGAGCGGCTGGGCCCGTGAGCCATGGCCGCTGGGCCTGCGCGTCCGGAGCCTGTGCTCCGCAACGGGAGAGGCCACAACAGTGAGAGGCCCGCATACCGCAAAAAGAAAAAAAAAAAAAAAAGAAAAGAAAAGAAGAAGAAGACTAGCTCACTGGTCACTGATGGACTCACAGAGTCCCTACACACACCTTAAAGAAACAGAGGATGAACAAACCAAACTCTGCAGCTCCACCCTACTGCATTCTAGTT
This sequence comes from Mesoplodon densirostris, assembly GCF_025265405.1. NCBI lineage: Eukaryota > Metazoa > Chordata > Mammalia > Artiodactyla > Ziphiidae > Mesoplodon > Mesoplodon densirostris. The sequence continues at coordinate 12,690,939 of NC_082677.1, read as the reverse complement.
GTTTGCTCTATTATGCAAAATAGTGGAATACCTCCACCTGCCTACTCCTACTCTTCATGCTGTTTGCACTGACTTGTCTACTTATGAAAACATATTGAGTGTGTCCATTTCAAAAGGAAATATTTATTGAATAACAAGTTAGTAAAATCCATTATCGAAAAAATTTAATTGCAAATTTAAAACTTATTAGTATTTACCCTACCAAAATGAGTCTATAATTATTTCCCAAAATTAGTCTATAATTAGTCTATAATTACTAAAAATTAGTAGTGAAAATTAGCATGGCAAGCAGTAATTTTAGCATTCATAGAAAAAGCTCAAAGCTGTGTGATGGGTACATACATGAAGGATCATATTATCTACTTTTGTAGCTGTTTGAAAGTCTCCTTAATATAAAGGTTTTTTTAAAGGCTCAGCTGGAAAGTTAAAGTATATACCTGCTTAGTGTACCAATAACTCTACATAAGGTCATTTGATTGCTATCAGATTGTGTTATTATAGTCATAGAAAAATATTTCAGCACCAGCATTTGAAAATTTACACTTGTATTTAAGAATATGAATTCAGAAACTAGATGGTCTCAAGTTGCATTCCACCTACTCCGCTGCTTAGCTGTTGTAACCTTGGAAAAGTAATTTATGCTGCTTAAACTCCAATCTCCCCAACCAGAAATGGGGATAATATTACCATGGGTGATTGTAGAATTAAATGACATAAAAAGTACAAAGTCAGCACAGCATTGGGCTAATGACAGGTGCTCAATAAATACTACCATTATTAACATTCCAAAGTTCTCTATTGATATTATTGATCTAAAACTAAAGGAAGCAGTAAAGGTAATTAAGAATTCTATTTTGTAGGTAGGGAAAGAGATTTCAGACACTCACAGTTCAAAGATTAAAAGACTCTTCCTATTCTAGTGTATTTCTAGGTTAAATATTTAGAAATTAAAGAATTTACAAAAATAGAAGAAATTATATAATCCTATCTTGGCCTTTAACCCTAATTAAATAACTTAAAGAAAGTTTTGCCATTGAATTAACCAATCAGTTTTCAAGACTGCCCTGGCTTTTACTTCCCACCAGGCCTTCTAGCATCAACTCTGCACAGGAGTACGGTCTCATGCTTAGCCAGGGATATGTTGATCTGGGGGGCCTTCTCCGGTCTCTCCTGAGTGGATATATGGAGAATTTATCAAAGCCCTCTGTGGCTGTCTCATTTCCCAGATCTCCCTGTTAAATTTCAGACTAGTCCGCTAGTCCACTGCTTGCCCCAGCCAGGACTACAACCTTAGTGTACCTGAGCCACTGGTCCTCCCATTCATTTGCCAACGAAATTTGTGCTTTACTGACAACACTGCTTGCTGGATATGAGGTTTTCCATACTCTGCTTCAAAGCAAGTAAGCCCTCTCTGGCAAGGAAGCTTCTTGTTTTCTTGTTCCGCAGAGCCCTGTTCAGTTCTGCTCAGATCTACCTTAGGGGTGGGTGTGGATGAGAGAAGTCCCAAGCAAGAATGCCAGAGGCTCCCACCATTCATATCTGACATTCAGTATTTTTTCATGAATAAATTGCTTCTCAATTTGTTGTATGCCTTTGGTCGTTTTCAAGAGCCCTGAAACAGTGGTTTTTGATAATTTTGTCCAGTTTTATTGCTGTATAACGCTTTATCAGAAAACATAATCAGAACCTATTATACCACGTTTTATCACAAAAAGTAAATAGTGGGCTGTGTTCTAAATTTTCTAACTTGTAGCCATCATTATTAGCATTTTTTTATTGGAGTATAATTGCTTTACAATGTTGTTAGTTTCTGCTGTACAGCATTTTGTTTTGAGGATCACAATAAATACATGCAAAGTAAAATGTTCATCTAATCTCCATAAAATATTGGCCCTTTTCTACACAATGTTTATATGTTTTCTATAGAAAGTTTATATGGGGGCCTTGTCTATATAACATTTCTATATAATATTTCTATATAGTGCTTATATTTTTATGCTGTGTGTTCCCATATAATCTGTTTTTTAGAATTATCTTGTAGATAATTTTCATTTTTTCATTTTTTCATTTTTTAAAATTGTATTATTTATTTATTTATGGCTGTGTTGGGTCTTTATTGCTGTGCGCAAACTTTCTCTAGTTGCGGCAAGTGGGGGCTATTCTTCGTTGTGGTACGTGGGGTTTCTCATTGCAGTAGCTTCTCTTGTTGCGGAGTACAGGCTCTAGGCGCACGGGCTTCAGTAGCTGTGGCACACAGGCTCAGTAGTTGTGGCTCGTGGGCTCTAGATCACAGGCTCAGTAGTTGTGGTGCACAGGCTTAGTTGCTCCGCAGCATGTGGGATCTTCCCGGACCAGGGCTCGAACCCGTGTCCCCTGCATTGGCATGCGGATTCCTAATCACTGCAGCACCAGGGTAGTCCCCCATAGAATCTTTTTATGATTCTATATAATGTTAAATATTCATCTAATCTCAATAAAATATTAGCCCTTTGCTATATAATGTTTATATTCCCTAATTGTTAAATTATTCAAGCTCCTCAAGAAGCAAGGATTCTGAAAGCGGGCAATGAACAATAATCCATTTTTCTGAAACTCTCTTTCATCTAAAAACAAGTCCTGGGCCTCCCTGGTGGCGCAGTGGTTGAGAGTCCGCCTGCCGATGCAGGGGATATGGGTTCGTGCCCCGGTCTGGGAGGATCCCATGTGCCGCGGAGCGGCTGGGCCCGTGAGCCATGGCCGCTGGGCCTGCGCGTCCGGAGCCTGTGCTCCGCAACGGGAGAGGCCACAACAGTGAGAGGCCCGCATACCGCAAAAAAAAAAATAAATAAAATAAAAAAATAAAATAAAAACAAGTCCTTTCTAAAGGATGATTAGAATTTTCTTTTTTAAGCAAGATTTTAGAAATGTACTTTTAGTGAGAGTAAATGATGGTTGGATAAGATTAAAAGTCTCCATTAACATAATTATATAATTATATTATAATAACCAGGTTAAGACTCCAAAAATAGGTATTTTGGCTACAGGACCCATAATTATCAAAGATATTTGTGGTTCTCTGGAGACACTCTCTCCTAGACAATAGTGTTAAAAAGGAACTCACTGGGATTAAGTGCAAACCCACGTCTATCCATTCAGGGTACATTGAACTGTAGCTCGACCAGTACTTTTATTTTCTGTGCCATTATCCTTCCTGACCATAGTCAAACTAATAACAAGACGAGCCCATAGAATAATTAAGGCAGGCTTAATTAATGGGTCACCTGTACTCAACCCCATTCCTTTTGAACATCTGACATAGCTATAACCTACAGCTTTTTTTTTTCTTATAGGAGATAACTTTGTTAGAACTTGAGCACAATTAACTGAAAGGCAACTGGAAGATTAATAAGCGTGATATTATACTATGAACTCCTGCCATGTAATTTTTCTCATCTTTGAATAAAGTAAAATAATTTGCATGAATGTGCTTTCATAATAATCTGCCAACAAATTGGATGGTCTTAATAAAGAGAGTAACAGCCTGAAACAAAAAGCAAAAGAGAGTATACAATTCCTTACTGCTGTGGAAGGAAGTGAAGAAAGATATCAAAATTTCAACATCTTCCAGGAATGAAGAGAAAACATAATGGTTTTTAAGGCTTAAATTGTACCCTGCATTCCCAATATAGTAAGATTGGTATTTAAAACATTTTTTTTTCACATAAACATACTGCAAGCTTCAAAATGAGACAACAGATGAAGAGCAATGGAGAGAAAAAGTTCTTTCATGAAGAAAGAAAAATCTAGCATACTGCAATGAGGCCCTCTGCTGCCATATTTTAATACTACACCAAAAACCTAATTTCCAGTGGTGTCTCATTGTCTTTGCGGGAGCCAATACTTCAACAAAGATTAAAGGAAAAAAATGGCTTAAATCCTTCAAAAAAATTTAGTCATTTCCAAGATTTTTAAAAACGGAATTGACTGAGTCTAGGTGAAACGATTCTGAACATAGTGTCTGAGCCACATAAACCTCAGTTAAATCCCTTAGTGACAGCATTATTTATTTAAGAACCGATTTTCATTATTTATTTTGTATTCTATTTAAGTATTTCCAAAAGAAAATTATATTCATGCCAAATAGCTTCTATGAAGACGATAGTCCAACCAGTGCCATGGCCAAAAATTTTTTTTTATTTATAAATAAATCCTTGTATTTGCAAAAGGCTATTTCTATTAAAATATCTCCATTTCTTGGGGAAAGGTACCAAGAAGTCCAAAAATTAACTCAAAGACTCATATGAGACTAAAACCAGTGCCATTTGATCACCTTTTTTTTTTTTTTTTTGCGGTACACGGGCCTCTTACTGTTGCGGCCTCTCCCGTTGCGGAGCACAAGCTCCGGACGCGCAGGCTCAGCGGCCATGGCTCATGGGCCCAGCCGCTCTGCGGCATGTGGGATCTTCCCGGACCGGGGCACGAACCCGTGTCCCTTGTATCGGCAGGTGGACTCTCAACCACTGCGCCACCAGGGAAGCCCTGATCATCATTTTTGAATTGCCAGGACCAGAGGTAGACCTACCAGGAAATGAATAAAGCCTCATGTGTAGGGCTGCCATAAGTGCTAGGAGTGGCCAGGAGTTGTGAAGCATCCTGGGTGGGGAGGAGAAGCCAGGTGACCAGGTGGCAATAAGGAAGCATGTCTATGTATGCACATCTGGTACACTGTCTCAGCTTAGAAAAAAAGAAGTTGAACCTCTAACACTCATGTAAATTTTCATGATTTCTTTTCCTATACTAAATATGTCAGGCTAATTTTTACATTTATACTTTTATCTTCTTTTTCTTAAAGAGGGCCAAAAAAAAATGTGTAAGCTCAGGACACACAAAACCTGAATCTATCCCTGGGGAATACAATTTAATCAATACAGTCCACCCAGAAAATATTATTTCACTTTTAATGGGATCATCTTGGATTCATAGGGGGAAAAAATGGTTTCAATGGCAATTTTTAAACTAAGACTAAATAGAAGCCTAAAAAGGCATTGGTGCAATACTTCATACAATTTTCTTAAGGGAAAGAAAGAAAATTAATATCTGCCCAACAGTGAAGCCACCTAGCATTCAAGAATCTCTAGCTCTTTATATCTATGTAGTAGTTAAGAGTACTGGCTGTAGAGTCAGGCAATTCTGGATTTAAGTCCTGAATCTGTCACTCTATGCCTATGTCACCTTCGGCAAGTCAATAGTGCCTTGCAGTGAAAGGCACTGAATAATTATTTGTTGAAGAAATAAAAACATATATCAGCTCCACAAACTGCCCAGAAAACTTTCAAGTTAGCAAATATAGCAATTTTTTAAAACTATTTTTTGCACATCTCTTAGAGGAATGGTATTGGGCAAAAGAGTAAGAAGGGATACTGGAGTTTAAGCAAAGCATTGTTTGGGTTTTTTACTAAGATTTATATTTGTATTTGATGAGATTGGAAAAGTCTGCCTGGTGCAGAAAGCATTTAAGGATGGAGCCTGAATGATTATTAGGATTAGACCTGGGTGATGGAGAAGGTGGAAAAGGCTGGAAGCATTTCAGGCTGAGGCAACAATACACTAAGTTAAGACCCAGAGACCAGAAAGTGGAGGAATCTAAGGATTCTGGGAAAAGTCAGCAACCCCGTCGGCTTGAGGTTTAGAGAACTCATGGGAGACTGGAAACAATTCAGGGTCATATCGCCACTTTAGTTAATAATGAGCCTCATTCTGGAGGTGCTTATGAAAAATTCCTTATCACTAAATGTCCACACAACCACCACTATAAATTACATTTGGTTTTAATTGATACAAAGAAATATGAGACTTAGGACAAATTTTTACTAAACTACAATTAAGTTAATCTAGTTCCAGTGTTGAAAAGGGATTTTATTTTTTAATTCAATCTTTCATCCAAGAGTGGACTATGTGTAACTTTTTTAATACTTCTCTCATATAGAAATCATTTGCATTTCAAGGTTTACGTTAAAGCCATTTACTGGAGGATTGAAAGGGAAGGAAGCATAATGTACATTAGGTTAACTACATAAATTTTCTAGGAAGTCATTAGGAGGAAAACTGTTCTCAAGGCAAATGGTAACAAAGATGGATGGACAGATGAAGTTGCCATTCTTATTGGTATAATGCAAAAGTAATGGCCTTGGGTCAGAACGTGAGATTCCAAGTTGGCCTCTGCCACTTGTCAGTAGTTTTAACTTGGGCAATTTAACTTCTCTATGCTTTGGTTTCCACTTCTGTAAAATGAGCACAATCACAATAATAAAACTTGCCAGTGGTATATTGTATTACTATCTGCCTGAGAGAGGAATATACATTTTCACCCTATCATCTTTGGACCTGACATATGACATGTTTTGTCCATTGAAATGTGACATTTGTCCCATCTCTTTGCTATTAGAATGGTATGTGTGTAAGGATGCTCTTTCAGCCCGGATTCTAAAGTGAAGAGGACATGGGAAGCAGAGATGCAGCTCATCTACAGCCTACATTAAATGTAAATGACAAATAAGCTTTGTTGTTTGAAGCCACAGAGATGTGGGGGTCGCTGCAAGGCCAAGTAATACACTATGCTACCCACTTCACACACTTGTTATAAAAGCTGAATAAACTATTTTAAAGCACCTTATAACTTTATTTTAAAGCACCACTCATACCTCAAACTATCTGCTTCTCTCCCCCCATGTTGTTGCAGATCAGAAACTTGTGATGTGAGAGCGCAAGGAAGAACGGGAATACCAGCTGTCAAAGCTGCACCTCGCTCTCCTGCCATTGCCTCCCCACATTCAGTGTTACTACCCTGTTGGCAGTATACTCAGTTCCTGTCCCATCACCTTACCATACCTCATAAAACAAAATAATCTTGGGTTTTTTGTTATTTTTGATGTGAATTCCCTTGAAAATAAAAAGGGGAAAATATCTTTCAAATGATACAGCTTTTCATGCTAGTTCTTGACCCAATTTTTCTGAGAAAATGCTCAGAACCACTTAAGTCTGGTTTCCCTTTGTACTTTAGTTAAATCTTACTTGAATCCTTTGTTTAGCCAGTTTTACCAGAACTTCTATGTGGAATCTTATTCCCTGTTTAACTTAAAGGATTCCATGAAAACTAAATTTTCTTTTAAAGGACAGCTTTAAAAAAAAAAAAAAAAGACATTTCATTTTAACCAGCAGTTAAAAAAAACAAAAACCAAAAAACCTTTGACTAAATTTGATAAGGCAGTAACCAAAGAGATGGCAGAGGAAAAGCCCAAGACATGGCACCATGATTCTCAATAAACCAGGAAGAGATGAGGGCTAGGGAAGCAAGTGAGTCAATGACTGGGTCAGGAAACAAGAAAATCTTTATTTTTCAAGCCCCTGGGGACTCCCATTTCTGCCTGATGAAGTTGAAAGAACATGAACTTCAGAGTTATACAAGCCTAGGAGCTTTGAAGACGAGCTCAACCACAATTTCTGCACAACTTTAGGCCAGTTATGCAATTTGACATTTACTTTCCTTACCCAGTAAGGGAAAATAACAGCTAGCTGATAAGATTGCTGTGAAGTATTAAATGGATCAAGGTGAGTGGAGCACCTAACATAGTACTTGGACAATAACAGCTTCTCAAAAAATTCACATTCTTGGCTCTTTGTCATTAACTCATCTCTCCACACCCTGAATCAATCTTCAACAATCAACATGAAAATGCTTTTGTTCCCAGGTTGGGAATCTCTTGTAGAGTAACAAAAGTGACTGTAATCCACCACATAAAGACAGACGACAATAAAACATTTTATGCTTTAGAGCTCACAGTATTTTTAAAGTATACACACATCTATATGTAGATATTTTTCTAAATATATTGACAGCTTTACTGGTCACCAAAAAAGTACACAACTGAAATATGTAGAAATAAAATTACACATTTTCCAAACAAAGTCACATCATCAGTTCTGTATTTATTCGACTTTCAAATTTGAAATCCCCAGGAACTAGCAACAAGAGAGAGGGAGCCCCCACCCATCAAGGGTCATGTTAGTGATTCCAGGGAATGCTAGAAAACCTGTATTGAATCCAAGTTCTTAACTGCCAGGTTTTTAACTCCTGGCTACAGTTTCCATGAATGATATAATTTAGAAACTTAGTTTAGGCACAAGAGAATCATGGGATTTAAAACAGTGTCCCTCAATGTGTAAAATTTTAATGAAAAACCCAGAAAAGTCATAAATTATCATAAAGAAACTAAAAAACAAACAAAAAATTTGCAAAATGGCAGGGAGACCTTTTTAAACCAAAAAGGGGGGAAAAAGGAAGGATGGCCGTTTTATTAATGTGTAAGTTGAATAGAACCTTCCTAGGTCCTTTACACTCTTCCTCTTCTACAGGCATCTTCTGCACGAATGATTTTCTAGGGCCATTTTGCCACCTACTATGAAGATGAAGCAGTCAAGTATGGTGCTATATTTCCAACCCAAATTGATCAAAGAAGTTTAAAAATACACATTTTCACCCCAATCCTGCAGTACCAGCAGAACTACCCACAACACTTGCACACATAAGGATTTGCTCATATAAACCTTGAAAAAAACCTTGAAAAAAGAGCCTTCCTGCTGCATTTCTTTGAAACCATTTGTTGATTCTTAGTCTGAGATTTGACTCAAAAATTCTAGATAAAATTGATTTTTACCTGTAAGTCTCATATTTACCTCTAAAATCCCTCATGGTCAATCTCAGTTATCCCTGTCACAGAAAGAAAGGAGTAATGCAGACAAAATTTATCAATTCATATAAAATGATTTTCCTTTGCCCCTACTAATATTTAAGCTTAGACGTGTTCTGACACATAAACACCTATCTGGGCATGGCTGTTGTTCTCCGTGCTCAGGGCAATAGTTCCAGAATTAAACAATGGAGGGAAGAAGCCACAGTCAGGTTTCAGCATAGTTCATTCACATCTTGGTTTATTCATTCAATATTCATTTATTGAGTACCTACTACATACCAAATAATGTTCTGATTGCTGGGGTTCTATCAGTGAACAAATAGAAGAAAATCCCTACTGTCATGGAATCTATACTCTAGCGGGGGCAAATAAATAAAAGAAACAAGTAAATTAAATTATTTAAGATAATTGTGGTAAAAAATAACAGTGGAGGGGATAAGGAGTATTGTACACAGTTACAAATATAAACAGAGTAGTCAGGGATCCCTCACTTAGAAAATTCCATTTGAGCAAAGACATGGAGTTAAAGGAACATTTCAACAAGTGCTAAAGTTCTGAAGCAGGCACACACTAATAGTATTTGAGAAATGGCAAGAGGTCCAGTGATGCTGGAGGATAGAGCAATAGGAGATGAGGTCAGAGAACTGGAAGTAGAGGAGAGGAGATTTACATTTTATTGTTAATGAGATGAAGAATGGTTACAGGGTTTAAGGCAGAGGAGTGGCATGGCCTGATGAAGGTTTAATGGAATCCCTCTGACTGCTGTGTGGAAAAGAGCTTGAAGGAAGGATGAGAAGGTTGGAAGCAGAAAGCACATATAGTCTCTACCACAATAATCTAGGTACTCAGGTGATCATGGCTAGGATCAGGCTGAGAAAGAATAACAAGTTATTGGATTTTGGATATACTTGAAAGGTAGAGCCAACGGGGTTCTTTTTCTATATGGAAAAAAAACCCAACAAAGATGACTTCTTGATGTTTGGACTGAGTAACTATGAGGAGAAAGTTACCGTAAACTGAGATGGAGAAGACCTTGGTGGGGTCTGTTTGGGGCAGGGAAAGATCAGGAATTCACTTTTGTATGTGTTATGTTTGAGATGCCTGTGAGATATAGATGCCTAACGGCAGGGTCTACTGGGAATACCTATGGGGATACCTAACAGGCAGCAGTCAATACGGTTGACTCTTCCTCTATAGCTATGTAGCTTTATCTATCTCCAAGGGGTCCTTTGATGGTCTCTCTAAATACTTTTCCCTTTGCTCACTTAGGGGATTGAGATAGCACAGAATGTTCCATTGCTGATTCCATCTATGAGTCAAGATTTCCTCCATGCTTTGCTTAGGTAGCTATGCAGCAATACTGTGAAAGATAAAACATGTAGGGGGCAAGCAGGAAAATCTTAAAGAGACTGAATTATCCTGGAAATAATTTGGAATTTTAAAATCACATGCAAGAAAAAAAAATCTCTTGAAGTACATTGGGAAACCAGCTGTGGCTGAAACATTGCGATCATTAGGACCACAATTCAGTCTGAGATATTTGCATAATTGTTACTTTATACGATCAAACTTTTCCCTGTATTTATTATTAAACTAATGCATTTCAGCTGCTGTATACTGTGGTTTACAAATCATCAGGAGCTTGTGACATTCACGGTCATGTGAAGAGCCAAAAAAGATGTGATTTCTCAAATTAAAAACTGATCTTATTAGGAACATAAATATGATGAGCAAAGAAGCAAACCACAAACCCAGGTTTGCCTGCAGATCTGTAAAGTTTCCACTAGGGCCAAGTTCCAACAAGGAATGATGTTCTAAATTAGATGACAATTCTAACATTTGAGTGGCTGCAGATCTGTTCTAACATTGAATATTTAAAGACACAGTGTGGATCCTGCCTGCCAGTAGTGTACATTCTAAATCTGAGGAGTAAAGATATGTATATGTTGATGGAATTCTCGAGCACTGTCATTCCATCTCAAGATAAGCAAAAGGCTACTTTCCCACACCTATTAACACTCCTTGTTAAATGATACAGAGCTACTTCCTTTCAGGTTTCAACTAGATTCTTTCCACTTCTTTGCTCCTTTATTTGAAGAAACTCCCATCTGAACAAGATTACCCACTCTTTCCATTATGCAGTTATATTACTTAAGGCAGAACTAATTACAGGATAATGCAAGCAGTTGTGTTTTTTTTAACATCTTTATTGGAGTATAATTGCTTTACAGTGGTGTGTTAGTTTCTGCTTTATAACAAAACGAATCAGCTATACATATACATATGTCCCCATATCTCCTCCCTCTTGCATCTCCCTCCCACCGTCCCTATCCCACCCCTCTAGGTGGTCACAAAGCACAGAGCTGATCTCCCTGTGCTATGCGGCTGCTTCCCACTAGCTATCTATTTTACATTTGGTAGTGTATATATGTCCATGCCACTCTCTCATGTCGTCCCAGCTTACCCTTCCCCCTCCCCGTGTCCTCAAGTCCATTCTCTAGGTCTTCGTCTTTATTTCTGTCCTGACCCTAGGCTCTTCAGAACCAATTTTTTTTTTTTTAGATTCCATATATACGTGTTAGCATACAGTATTTGTTTTTCTCTTTCTGACTTACTTCACTCTGTATGACAGACTCTAGGTCCATCCACCTCACTACAAATAACTCAATTTCATTTCTTTTTATGGCTGAGTAATATTCCATTGTATATATGTGCCACATCTTCTTTATCCATTCATCTGTCGATGGACACTTAGGTTGCTTCCATGTCCTGGCTATTGTAAATAGAGCGGCAATGAATATTGTGGTACATGACTCTTTTTGAATTATGGTTTTCTCAGGGTATATGTCCAGTAGTGGGATTGCTGGGTCATATGGTAGTTTAGTCTCAGGTCTGAGAAGTCAAATCTTGGAGTCTGAACAATTTGTGGCAGATTCCCAGATGATTATTTTCTCCAGACAACCTCACTACTTGTGGTTAATGAGTCTGTTTTATTCCCTTCAAAATAAATGAGAGTCACAACTGTCATTTTCATAGCCCTACAGAAGCTAAGAGTTCAATCTCTGAGGCGGTAGCTCCATTCCAGGCCCAGCTCTGACTCTTCTGAGCTAGGAGACCTTTGACAAAGTTTCTTAACATCTCTGTGTCCCAGTTTCATTGTGTGTAAACTGAGGTCAGCAGTAGGACCTACCAATTGGCTATTGTGTGGATCATATGATAAATGACACTTGGCATTGTGACTGGCAAATAATGAATGCTCAGTAAAAAGCCCCACCCCTAATATCTGTGGAGTCTGGAGGGGAATATAAATGAAGATTCTTAAACCATCAAAGAGATCTGAAGCCAAACACTGGTGAGAGCGGTAAAGCAGGATTTTATTCAGAAACTTTTGTAATCGAGGAAAAGGAGACTTCAGTATAGTATAAGAAGGATAAGCAGGAATTTATGTCAACAATGTTTAATCTGACTCTATATTTCTTTAATGTTGAACAAGATTGAACGTATCTGCTCAATTCAGACAATTCCAGGCTTGCTTGATATGCTTACTTTCAAGAAGGGAATACCAGAGAAGACCTGGAGACGGAAGGTGAAGAGTGAGAGGAAGGGGTAGGCAGGAAAAGAGAGAGAGGGAGAGAACTCGAGCACACCAAAAGCTAGGCTTATACACAGAGCCCCTTTTCCCAATTTCACCAAAAAGTGAAGTCACTCCCACTGCTGACCATAAGAGTCGGTCAGAGGTATGGAGAAGACGAAAGCTTGCTCCCAAATGAGTGCCTCTAAATGTGTGAAAGTGTTGGTGGAAGTTCCTATTTACGACCAGAAGGAACTTTGGAAAAAGAAAGCATAGTTTCCTTGGAGATAATATTGCTCAGGAAGAGTATGGCAAATGGGAAGAGGAAACTAACGTGGAATCTTGGGGAAAATAAACAATAAAGAAGCAGCAAAGGTAAGGGGTAGCCAGAAAGATAAAACGAGAAATGAGGGTGGTGTCTTAGAAACATAGATCAGATAAATACTGACTGGAAAAAGTTTCAACAAGAAGAAAAAATTGTTCAAGCTACCAGTAAAGACCATGTGTTATGAGTCCCTATGTGTCAGGCACAGTGCTACATGTGCACCTCAGCCCATCCTCTAAATAAGAGGTAGTCTTACTTCACAGAGAAGAAAACTAAGGTTAAGACAACTTAAGTAACTCATAACAAAGTTGGGCTTTGAACTTCTTTCTGACCATAGAGTTTATTATGTTTTCACCATGCTGTAAAGCCTCTGAGAATGGAGAATTTGGCATATATTTCATATATATCTTATACACCTCCCTGGGGGGGTCTCTTGAGGCCATCACTAGACTCTCAACTGCTTGCTCCTTCTCAGCTATCCTGCAGCTGCTCCTTTTATGACATGGTTTATCAACTCCACTGGGGTTCCCAATAGTCCCAATGCCTGGGATTGATGTGTTGCTTGCCCAGCATACTAGGTATTTATTGCTGCATAGATAGTAGCTTTTAATTTCATAGTCTCTGTGGATCAGGAATCTGGGCTTTCTCTGGCTTCAGACCTCTCCAAAGGCTTCAATAAATGTGTCAGTTGGGGCTGCAGTCATCACAGGCTCGACTGAGGAAGCATCCAAGCTCACTCATGTGACTGTTGATAGTATTCAGTTCCTCATGAGCTGCTAGCCAGAGGCTTGCCTTTGTTCCTTGCTATGTGGGCCTCTCCACTGCACAGCTCACAACATGACAGCTGGCTTCATCAGGGAGGGCAAAAGAGTATACGTTACAGCAAGATGGAAGTCAGAGTTTTTTATAACCTAATCTCAGAATTGACATCCCATCACTTTAGCAGTATTCTATTCATTAGAAAAACATCACTAGGACCACCCCACACTACTGTGAGTCCCAAAATGTCTTAAGAGTATTGTTCCTTTTGCATTCCCCACTCCACACACCTTCAGGTCTACAGCTTTATGGTAAAATCCCAGTCCTCTGATTTATAAAACTAGAATGAGAAGGAATCTTCAAAAGCACTCTGTTAAATTTCGTGTTGAAAGCCTTGAAAGGTGTTGGGTACTTCAGGATGTCAGTCAGAAAATAAGCTCCACAATTTTCCCTCCTGTCTTGGTATTTAATGAAGTGGGTGTTGTCATGTGACAGAAGGGACAAAATTGGAAGGAGTCTGGACAAGATATGTAATATAAGAACTTACAATATCTTTGTAAAACTTCTCAATTTTCTAGTCAGACTTGGCCATTCGGCCCATACATCTCCTAAGAGTCAGTGAGAAATGAATGTCTTCATCCTCCCCGTGGCCATGGACCTTAGAGCAACTTAGGCTTGCCTGGCATTGTAAAAAATTCATTCCCACCCCCCTGCTCAGAAACCCCAACTCAGTAAGTGGTTTGGGGAAGGGGCCTAGAATTTGTGTAATTGCTGACCAAGTAGAGAAATTCTGGCAGTAGGAAACCTACAGAAAGGTGGGAAGCAAACTGCCTCTGCCTTAGTGTCGGATCCACCCAAGATGTCCTTAGCCCCATTCTTACTCTTTCCCTGACTTCCCAAACCCATAGTAGCTGTGTGATTCTGCAAGTCTTTTCCTCACCTTCTAGAACTTAACTTCAACTCTATTAGACTTATATCATCTGCTGTGTCACTATCACATGATAAAGTTCTGTTCCATTCAACACAGACCTGCCTGCTGCTACCCACATGTAAGGAAGACAAAGTCTTACTCCTAGGTTGGCCAGATGTTTGTTTCTCAGAGTCAGGCCTAAGTCTTTTAGCCACAGATCAAAACTGTCAATAACTTCACAGTCATTCTGAACTGCTCATCTATCCAGAGACCCCTGGCACTGTCCAGAGAAATTATCTAACTAGGCTTTTGCTTTCCTCAAGCTTCAGCTCAGTCCTTAATCATTCTGAGTTTTTCCTAAATCCCTCTGTAATTGATGAGCATTGATTGGGTTTCTCTACTTCCGCATCTACCAGATACCAATACTATTTTATTTTTGCTTTGAATGTTTCTATACTACCAATAGCCTTAAGCTCACTTGAGGATGCTTTCAGCCTCACATCCTTTCCTCTCAGGAGCCCCACTTCCTCCATTCCGTGTGATTCCAGTGGGGGCTGCTAATCATCAGACCTCACCTCTCTCATCTCAGGAATAGGCACAAGACCAAGACTTGCCAATCAGAGTCTCCTGCTCCCCAGGACTCAATGGTTTGGTGTACTTACTCCAGGGAAGGTTACTTGGGGTCTTCTTTTTTTTTTTTTAAGGGACTGATATGGATGCAAAAAGAGTAGAATACACTAGAGTTATAAGGGCTATTTTGATCCATATATACTTGGGACCATCTTTCCTATCATTTGAAAGAGAACCTGACATACAAACAAAGCCAACAGCAAAGAAAACAGAGTCAAGAGATAGAAAAAAGAAACAGATGCCTGACAACATCATTTAAATAACTGGGGACTGTCATGTCTCTGAAGCAGTGAATCCCTGAACTTTTCAGTTATATGAGCCAATAAATTCTCTTCTTTTGCCTAAGATGGTACAAGTTAGACTTCTGTCACTTGTAAGAAAGAGAACTTGACCAATTTATCTCCACACAGCACAGCGATGCCATAGTCACTTTTAGGGAAGGGAAAATATTTCACCACCATTATATACTTCACAGTGTCACTGAAATTATGTTCTTTCTTTTTTAACCTCAACCAGCTAAGTAACGGTGACGAGGTTCCCAATTAGTCAACACTTAATGGGTCTATTTTATTTTTAAACACTACACTGCCTTCAGGTATCTGTGGAGAGGTGTGTGTCGAGTGACTGGCTTGTTCCCAATACAGAGGTAAGGCCAACTTGTATTTGTCAACATGGCCATACTTATTCTTTCATGGATAGGCCACGACATACACAAAAAACCTGTGTATTAGTGGCCTGAAACTGACAGGAAAACTTAGCATATCACTAATCTCAACTAGTAATTATCCCTTCCCAATTTCCCCATTTCTACCAAAGCCTCCCTTTCTCCTTTGCCAACTACATTTGACCCATTGTTATGGTCTGTTGCTTCTTTTTTAATAAGGTCTCTTAGGTCTGATGCTGTCTTTCTATTTTCATAGTCACACCCTTTATAGGGTCTAGTTAAAGGCACCCTCAGTCACCCTTCATCACATGGCTCCTGGTAACGTGGTGAAAGGTGTTCCCAAATCCACGGCCACTGTATTCAATCCAGGCTCCTAACCATTCAGCCCTTCATCCTCCTCCTCTCAACTACCATTTCCAATCTCTCCTCCATTTTCTCTTTTGATCCTCTTTTAAGTTGTTTTTTAAAAGTCCATTTAAGTTACTATCCTATGTGGGGTCCACCCTGTCAGAGCCTGTTTTTCAATATTTTTTAAAAATCGTGTTTGGAAAAAGATTTTGTATAATAGCACAATTCCTAGGAAGAATTTTATGGTAAGAGTGAAAGGAAAAAACTGTGTGGTTTGATATTTTAACTTGATAAAAATGTTTTCTAGGTTTCATTGTTCTAATTTATTAGTTAAATAATACAATAAATGTTTCCATATGACAATGACCTCATTTCTGTGAACAAATAAACTGACCTAAATACATGCCAAGAGAGATTGCTCAACTAAATCCATGAATGTGGGATTAGAAAATATAATGAACTCTAGCCAAGAAGAGTAGATGCTGAGAATATAAAATACCATATATAGTTCAGGTATATAGAAATGCAGTTTACTTAGAAATTAAATCCTCTTTAAACACTTAAAAAATAGAAAAGTATGAGTGTGATCCTGAGAGTCAATCAACTAAAAGGTTTTTTCCCACATTTTGAAGTTTATTGTCTTTTAAGCTCATTCTTTCTAAACAAGTAGTTGTTTTGAACAGCGAGCCTTAAAAACTCTTGCCAGAATTCTCACCCCAAAATAACTAAGAATGGTTATCTGCTGAATATTGAGATCCTGATTTATAGTCTTTTTGTGACAGTTATATTAAAATGGTATCTCCCCATTGAAACTAAAAGGAATACTAAGTAAACTACAAAGGCTAAACTTCAGATTAAGAACAATTTACAAGGTCAACAATATGACTTGCAGGTTAATCACCAAGCAAATAATTTGACTTCACAGTTTATGCAATTCAGATTATCAAGGTTCATTTTATTAACTCAAACGTGATCTGAACTAGCATGAGGATATTTACAGTCTTTGATGTTTTTATTTACCCACTTATTGTGAAATATTAATGGGAAGTGCTACCTCAGTGAAAAGGAAAAATTCTAAATTCCAAAACAATCTGGCCCCAAGTGTTCTGGAAGAGGGATGCGGACTTGTCCCTTTGTTTTATAACATCGAAATGTTGATCCTGTTTCTCCATTGTGTGCAGATTTTAGAAACTAGATTTAACATTAGTGTCTTCAACAGAAAGTTCCATAAGTGATGAGATTAGCCATTTTCTCACCTCCCTTATTACCAAGTATTATTTATTATTGACCAGCTACTCTGAATAGAGCACTGTGCCAGGCCCTGGGGTAACAAAGAGGGAAAAGGCATGATCCCTGATGCTCAAAAACTAGTGGAGGAGTCATGGGGCATGCATTTTTTAAAAATCCATCAAACCTATAATTAAATTCCTTAGAATTTCCAAGGAAAGAATGGTCACTCAAGACTTTAATCTCCTGGAGGCTCTATGAAAGAAATGAGACTTGTGCTGGACCTGGAAGGATACATAAGAATTAATCAAATGGAGAAGAGGAAAGTGCATTCCAAAATAAGGGAAATGACACAAACACAAGAAATTTGAATGTCAGAGCCAGCTCCTAGACAATGAAATGACCAATTTAGGTAGAATGGAAGAGGTAAGGGATTTATTTAATACCGATTATTTTTTTGCAGGCACTCAACTGGACACTTGAAATACAACTGATAAATAAGAGAGTATCTGCTCTATAAGAACTATAATCTAGTAAAATCTACATAAAGAATTGTCCTAAAATTTTATAGGAGCTGTGATAGTGTGACATGAGGATACAAAGGAAGAAATAATCAAATCTTTGTGGATAGCTAAGGAAAGGCTTCTTAGTGAAAGTACCGATTGAGTTGGGTCATAGAAAGTACATTAGGATAACCACATGCACAAAGTCAGAGGTTGTTCTAAAAACACTGTTAACTTAAATGGATCTACACTGTAAAGTTTAAAGCTCTTACAACATGAAAATTCTACAACCTCTTTTGATAACCCATTCCAGCATTCAACAGCTTTATAACGGCCTCTCTTACAAAGCCCTTTTTACTCACCATCTTGACACCTCTCTTACAAAACTCAACATGGAGTATTTTATAACTTCTAGTTAACATTTATCACACTCATATTAACCTTTTCTGTATGGGACGATTAAAGGGGAAAGACAAGTTGCTTAAATTCCAATACAGACAACTTTAACTCTGTAACTCTGATTCAGAGGAATACCTGATTTAGCCTCTGTGCTGGCAATCTACCTTTGTTTGGTTTCCTTGGGTTGCTATACAAATATGGAGAACATTACTGCCTTGGGAAATAGGATTAACTAAAATCCAGGTGCTTAAAATATTTCCCAATGCAAATATAAACAACACTGGAGTGTTTATCCATCAATCATTCCAAATACTCATCACAGGCTATTTAACTTCCCACTTTAGTTTACTCTTTGTAATCCCTTCTCTTCAACATACTCAGGTACCCTATTAAACAATAACAAAGATTTTCTCTTTCTGGTATGGGAATCTCTCTCTTGCCATTGATAGAATACAAACATACACAAATCCCTTTAAATTTTAAGATAATCTTATTGCTTAAGAGTCAAGCTCCCCCAACCTTCTTCTTAATGGACTTGGTGTACTTTTTTTTAATACATGACCCATGAGCCCCCAATTTTCTTACAGTAATCACATTCCTGGTTTTCATGTACTTAGAGAAAGGACTTTCCCATATTTTCCAAAGAAAATGTCTTCTTTTTTGTTCACATTACCATATGAACAGATACATTCTACCATATATAGAGAATTATATTATCATAGTTGATCCTTCAAAACAAAAGCCCCCCCTTTTCATCCTTATGCCTACAATACAACTTCTGGTACATAATAGTGCTGTCTAAATAGTTGGTTAAATGAATTATAGAAATAAAATTAGTGGACTTATATTGTAATATGTAATACTATTTTAAACCAATGATGCATATATTAAAATTAAAAGCTCAATATTTTATAAATTTCATAGTCATTAATGAGATAAAATACCTCTAGAATTTTCAGTTTTGTGAAAAAGTTACTTGAAAGAGAAAATATCAATTTAGTTTTAGTTTTGGGGAACTAGGAACCCTGCAGAAATGCAGGAAAAACAGTCATCGTATTTGTGCACATTGAGTGATTTGGTATCTCCCTACCTTCAGTGTTCCAGAAGCTGTTTTTATTTTAAAACAAAATAAACTTTTCAACAAAGTTATAACTATTAGCTCATCTGTCAGTAGTCAAAATATGCCAAGGAATATGGAGAAGATATTTGTGGGCAGAGCTGCTTTCCCAAGTTAAGAGATCCAGCAACCTGGATCCCTCCCGCTCCAGATATCAGAATTTTTAAAGGAGCCTCAGGGCAGCTTTCTGCCTTGCCTAATCCTTCCTATCTCTAGCAGCCAACCCTAGAAATGCTATTTTCTTCCCAGCCTTTATGATTCCTGTACTGGCCCCACAGTTCCTGACTCGGGCTCATTTCATTATCTTCCTAGGGGTTAGGTACGCTCAGTGACTTTGGTCCTAGGTTTCTGCCACCCAGATTACTGCCTATGACCAGTTAGTTATAGCTACCCCCTGGTCCTAATCTGGTGGAGCCACAGACCTTGCGATGGTTGAGACTCCTCTATGGAAGTAGAATGTAAGTTTAGGTTAGAGAAGATAACTCTTAGTATGACGGATTCCTTCCAGAACCAACAATAACATATTTACTGAGAACTTTTTTATTAACAAAGCACTTTCAACACTTTTTCTTTAAAGATTTGTCTTCATCATGCCTTTCAACATATTTACTGAGAACTTTTTTATTAACAAAGCACTTTCAACACTTTTTCTTTAAAGATTTGTCTTCATCATGCCTTTCAAAAACTCAACTTAGTTTTTCATAAAAATAACTTCTCCTACTCATTATTTCATGGATTACATAATATTTAATTAAGTTATATAATTGCAATCACAAATACAAGGACAAGCAAGGCTAATTCATGGTAAGAATCATCATCACTTGTCTTAATCAACTCAGGATGCCATAAAACATACCACAGATTCAGTGGCTTAAGCAACAGAAATTTATTTTCTCATAGTTCTGGTTGCTAGTAAGTCCAAGATCAAGGTCCAGTCAATTCGGTTCCTGGTTACAGCTCTCTTCTGACTTGCAGATGGACAGTTTCTCCCTATGTGTTCATAGGTGAGAGGAGAGGCAAAGAGAGAGCTCCCTGGTGACTCCTCTTATAAGGACATTAATCCTATCAGATCAGGGCTCCACCCTTATAACCTCATTTAACATTAATTACCTCCTCACTCCAAATACAGCCACAGTGGGGGTTAGGGCTTCAATGTATGTATTTGGAGGGGACATAATTTAGTCCATAGCCTCACTCAGTTGGAGAGAGTCAACTTGCAGGAGCATACTAATGAGTACCCTACCAGATGCAAGTGAGTGTTCCGTGATTATAGACATAAGTCACTGTTTCACTAGGAGAATAAAGAGTTTTGGCTAATCTGGCAAAGGGGTTAAATAGATCAATGAAAAGAGTTTCAACTATCTAATATAACTATAGTTATATAACTATCTAAATTAATTTTAAATTAAGATAATTTCTCGCATTACTTTCTTAGTAGGAATTAAGACAGTTGGAGGAGGGAGACCTGGTTCACCTGCCAGTCAGTCGGATGACTCTTTTAGTTAAGAAAATATGAATCAGTATGGCTTCTGTTGTCCTTGGGTATTAGTATAACTAAACCATTGTTTATTTTTGTTTTGTTTGAGTATTTAGCACAAACTTCCTTCTCCCATGCTGTGTCTGATAAGCATTTCAAATCTCTTGACCCTCAGATATTAATTTCTTCTCCTTAAAATGGCCTTCAACTGTTTATTTGGTTGACTCCATATGTCCTTGAGAACTGAAATCAAGCATCGCTTCTCTGAAGCTCTCCCTTATCCTCCCACCCCTGTCTGATTTAGAACTCCTCCATTGTACTGAGGCAGCATCTACACACACTATAATCATACTGACCTGTGACCATTGATTTATTATCTGCTTCTTCACTGGACTAGAAGCTTCCTGAAAGCATGAACCATGTTGAATTTCATCCATTCAACATGGATGGATGGATGGATGGATGGATGGATGGATGCACAGACAGATAGATAGATAATAAACCACATTTAATCTTTATAAGCAGAGATTTGAATTCAAGTCAATATGACTCCATGACTTCAAAGGCCAGGCTTCTTTAAATATAATATGGTTTCTCTTTCATTCAGTTAATGAATAAATTTATGGGTGGAATGAAATGAGTTATCCAACTAGTCTATAAACTCTGTATTGACTTTATTTCTACTTACAGAACACTGAAATATCTTAATAATATTAATAAGCTGATGTTTTCAGTTATTTTAGTAAATCATGAGGCTTAAAAAAAGATATTTCATTTTCCTCCTTTCCTTAGCAATTCCTTCCCTATGCAACAACACAACAACAATAAACAAACAAAACTATTAAGCATGTTCTTATACAGAATTTTCTACTAAGTAGTTAATTAAACCTAAAGGTTTAATACCATATAGACTGAAATGAAGATACTTCTAAAAAAATTTTCTAATGGGAAAAGAGAATAGTACAGATTTTAAAACTTCTGCTTTTAAATAAGTGAAAAATTTATATTAGCTATTTAAGAAATTCCTAAGGACACAACTAGAATTACTCTAGTTCAGCATCATTCAGGCCAGGCCCAGTTGCCGATAATAATAAAAGGCAGTTGTACAACTATTCAAAGGACCCTTTCTCACAGTAAATCTCAAGATTATATTGGCTATCATCCTTATTTAAAATATATGGATGATATGTACCAAGATGCTGAAGTGTTTGGGGTTTAGATGTCAATTTGTTAACGTCTTTAATTCTTACTCTGATTTCCTTTGGTTCCAAATGCTGTGGTTTCTCAACTCTCCTTGTTTCTGGCCAAGATAAAAACCCAACTAGTTCTCAACTAAAATGAAGTAAAGGAAGTAAACTATTTATTTATTTAGAAGAAAATTACTTCCCTGAACACTTGTTATAATATACCACTCTTCCCACCCCAAACTCCACTTCCTTTCTTCACCAGTGGGAGTTTTAATATATCATACTTTATAAGGCATAATGTCAGGTAAACTGACCAAACACATATTTTTTAAAAAGACAGAAATAGAGGTAGAGATAGGGATAGAAATGGAGATGGAGCTAGAGGTAGAGGTAGAAATGATACAGGTAGACATGACAGAGATACAGAAGTAGATTTCAATCTATTCTTCTCAAGTCATGATCTGGTGACATTAAGGTGTGAACAGATTTTTACTGTTTCTAAATTTATGAATTGATGTTTAACTGTAAATTAAGGAGAGATATGTGAGAGCATTTCTTCCTGAACAAAGCTAGGGCCTCCTATTGAGTTATACTTAATATAAAAGCTCACCTTATCCGGACTGATTAACAACAGCACTGACAGTAACGTGTTTAGAAGAATTTATCTTAGTGTCTTCAACTGTATAATACCATGACAAAAGTGTTTCTCAAAGCATAAAGAACACCTATGTCAGCATTTCCTCAGATGCTTATACATTTCTTACCCCCACTCTATGTCTATAGAATCAGAAGCTTGGAGTTGAGCCCTAGAATCTGCAATTTAGTGAATTCCTTGGATAATTTGTAGGCATGTTAAAGTATAAGAAACCTGCCATAGCTGATGAATAGCCAATAAATAGTGAAGGTAGAGATTATTAGTAAGGTTTAAGTTTTCTCTACCCTCTTAAAGACTCAGCAGTCAAGGTATCCATAGCAGGGCTCCAAAATATAAATGATATGGCACCAAAACACATAATACCAGTTCGAAAAATCTATTCTCCACCACTTGTGATCAAGATGTGCACGGTGTACTTGGGGCAGGGGGAGCAAGAAGAATCAGTAGTGTTTTCAAATTGATTTTTACAGGTTTTGAGAAGCTTACTGCTAAATTTTACAAGTCAGATGTTAGATAGCCACTATTAAAAATTAAATTATACAAACTTGAAATTCACTAAATTATGTTAAAAAGTAAGTTAGGGCCTCCCTGGTGGCGCAGTGGTTGAGAGTCCGCCTGCCGATGCAGGGGATACGGGTTCGTGCCCCGGTCTGGGAGGATCCCATATGCCGCGGAGCGGCTGGGCCCGTGAGCCATGGCCGCTGGGCCTGCGCGTCCGGAGCCTGTGCTCCGCAACGGGGGAGGCCACAACAGTGAGAGGCCCGCATACCACAAAAAAAAAAAAAAAAAAAAGTAAGTTAATAAAATTTAAAACTCAAGACAGCAGAAGCAAGAAGAACTACAATCCTGCAGCCCATGGAACAAAAACCACATTCACAGAAAGACAGACAAGAAGAAAAGGCAGAGGGCTACGTACCAGATGAAGGAACAAGATAAAACCCCAGAAAAACAACTAAATGAAGTGGAGATAGGCAACCTTCCAGAAAAAGAATTCAGAATAATGATAGTGAAGATGATCCAGGACCTCAGAAAAAGAATGGAGGCAAAGATCAAGAAGATGCAAGAAATGTTTAACAAAGACCTAGAAGAATTAAAGAACAGACTAACAGAGATGAACAATACAATAACTGAAAAGAAAAATACACTAGAAGGAATCAATAGCAAAATAACTGAGGCAGAAGAACGGATAAGTGACCTGGAAGACAGAATGGTGGAATTCACTGCTGCTGAATAGAATAAAGAAAAAAGAGGGCTTCCCTGGTGGCGCAGTGGTTGAGAGTCCGCCTGCGGATGCAGGGGACACGGGTTCGTGTCTGGGTCCAGGAAGATCCCACGTGCCGCAGAGCGGCTAAGCCCATGAGCCATGGCCACGGAGCCTGCGTGTCCGGAGCCTGTGCTCCACAACGGGAGAGGCCACAACAGTGAGAGGCCGACGTACTGCAAAAAAAAAAAAAAAAAGTAAAAAGAATGAAAAGAAATGAAGACAGCCTAAGAGACCTCTGGGACAACATTAAATGCAACAACATTTGCATTATAGGGGTCCCAGAAGGAGAAAAGAGAGAGAAAGGACCTGAGAAAATATACAAAGAGATTATAGTAGAAAACTTCCCTAACATGGGAAAGGAAATAGGCACCCAAGTCCAGGAAGCACAGAGAGCTCCAGGCAGGATAAACCCAAGGAGAAACATGCTGAGACACACAGTAATCAAACTGACAAAAATCAAAGGCAAAGAAAAATTATTGAAAGCAGCAAGGGAAAAATGACAAATAACATACAAGGGAACTCGCATAAGGTTAACAGCTGATTTCTCAGCAGAAACTGTAAAAGCCAGAAGGGAGTAGCATGATATACTTAAAGTGATGAAAGGGAAGAAACTACAACCAAGATTACTCTACTCGGCAAGAATCTCATTCAGATTCGATGAAGAAATCAAAAGCTTTACAGACAAGCAAAAGCTAAGAGAATCAGCACCACCAAAACCAGCTAAAGGAACTTCTCCAAGTAGGAAACACAAGAGAAGAAAAGGACCTACAAAAAAAAACCCCAAACAATTAAGAAAATGGTCATAGGAACATACATATCGATAATTACCTTAAACGTGAAAGGATTAAATGCTCCAGCCAAGAGACACAGGCTTTCAGAGTGGATACAGAAACAAGACCCATCTATATGCTGTCTACAAGAGACCCACTTCAGACCTCGGGACACATACAGACTGAAAGTGAGGGGAAGGAAAAAGATATTCTATGCAAATGGAAATCAAAAGAAAGCTGGAGTAGCAATACTCATATCAGATAAAATAGACTTTAAGATAAAGAATGTTACAAGACACAAGGAAGGACACTACATAATGATCAAGGGTTCAATCCAAGAAGATATAAGAATTATAAATATATATGCACCAACATAGGACCATCTCAATACATAAGGCAACTGCTAACAGCTATAAAACAGGAAATCAACAGTAAAACAGTAATAGTGGGGGACTTTAACACCTCAGTTACACCAATGGACAGATCATCCAAAATGAAAATAAATAAGGAAACAGAAGTTTTAAATGACACAATAGACCAGATAGATTTAATTGATATTTACAGGACATTCCATCCAAAAACAGCAGATTATACTTTCTTCTCACGTGTACACGGAACATTCTCCAGGATAGATCGCATCTTGGGTCACAAATCAAGCCTTGGTAAATTTAAGAAAATTGAAATCATATCAAGCATCTTTTCTGACCACAACGCTATGAGATTAGAAATGAATTACAGGGAAAAAAATGTAAAAAACACAAACACATGGAGGCTATACAATACATTACTAAATAACCAAAAGATCACTGAAGAAATCAAAGAGGAAATCAGAAAATACCTAGAGACAAATGACAATGAAAACAGAATGATCCAAAACCTATGGGATGCAGCAAAAGCAGTTCTAAGAGGGAACTTTATAGCTATACAAGCCTACCTCAAGAAACAAGAAAAATCTCAAATAAACAATCTAACCTTACACCTAAAGGAACTAGCAAGAGAAGAACAAACAAAACCCAAAGTTAGCAGAAGGAAAGAAATCATAGAGATCAGAGCAGAAATAAATGAAATAGAAACAAAGAAAACAATACCAAAGATCAATAAAACTAAAAGCCAGTTATTTGAGAATATAAACAAAGTTGATAAACCTTTTTAGCCAGATTCATCAAGAAAAAGAGGGAGAAGACTCAAATCAATAAAATTAGAAATGAAAAAGAAGGAGTTACAACAGAAACTGCAGAAATACAAAGCATCCTAAGAGACTACTACAAGCAACTCTATGCCAATAAAATGGACAACCAGGAAGAAGGGACAAGTTTTTAGAAAGGTATAACTTTCTAAGACTGAACCAGGAATAAACAGACAATATGAACAGACCAATCACAAGTAATGAAATTGAAACTGTGATTAAAAATCTTCCAACAAACAGAAGTCCAGGACCAGATGGCTTCACAGGTGAATTCTATCAAACATTTAGAGAATAGATAACATCCAACCTTCTCAAACTCTTCCAAAAAAATTGCAGAGGAAGGAACACTCCAAAACTCATTCTATGAGGGCACCATCACCCTGATACCAAAACCAGACAAAGACACTACAAAAAAAGAAAATTCCAGACCAGTATCACTGATGAATATAGATGCAAAAATACTCAACAAAAAAATAGCAAACAATCCAACAACACATTCAAAGGATCATACACCATGATCAAGTGGGATTTATCCCAGGGATGCAAGGATTCTTCAATATATGCAAATCAATCAATGTGATACACCATATTAACAAATTGAAGGAGAAAAACCATATGATCATCTCAATAGATGCAGAAAAGGCTTTTGACAAAATTCAACACCCATTTTTGATAAAAACTCTCCAGAAAGTGGGCATAGAGGGAACCTCTCTCAACATAATAAAGGCCATATATGACAAACCCACAGCAAACATCATTCTCAATGGTGAAAACTGAAAGCATTTCTTCTAAGATCAGGAAGAAGACAAGGATGCCCATTCTTTCCACTATAATTCAACATAGTTTTGGAAGTCCTAGCCACGACAATCAGAGAAGAAAAAGAAATAAAAGGAATACAAATTGGAAAAGAAGAAGTAAAACTGTCACTGTTTGCAGATGACATGATACTATACATAGAGAATCCTAAAGATGCCATCAGAAAACTACTAGAGCTAATCAATGAATTTGGTAAAGTTGCAGGATACAAAATTGATGCACAGGAATCTCTTGCATTCCTATATACTAATAATGAAAAATCTGAAAGAGAAATTAAAGAAACACTCCCATTTACCACTGTATCAAAAAGAATAAAATACCTAGGAATAAACCTACCTAGGGAGACAAAAGACCTATATGCAGAAAACTATAAGACACTGATGAAAGAAATTAAAGATGATACCAACAGATGGAGAGATATACCATGTTCTTGGATTGGAAGAATCAATACTGTGAAAATGACTATACTACCCAAAGCAATCTACATATTCAATGCAATACCTATCAAATTACCAGTGGCATTTTTTACAGAACTAGAACAAAATGTCTTAAAATTTGTATGGAGACACAGAAGACCCCGAATAGCCAAAGCAGTCTTGAGGGAAAAAAGTGGAGCTGGAGGAATCAGACTCCCTGACTTCAGACTATACTACAAAGCTACAGTAATCAAGACAATATGGTACTGGCACAAAAACAGAAATACAGATCACTGGAACAAGATAGAAAGCCCAGAGATAAACCCACGCACCTATGGTCAGCTAATCTATGACAAAGGAGGCAAGGATATACAATGGAGAAAAGACAGTCTCTTCAATAAGTGGTGCTGGGAAAACTGGACAGCTACATATAAAAGAATGAAATTAGAAAACTCCCTAACACCATACAGAAAAATAAACTCAAAATTGATTAGAGACCTAGATGTAAGACCAGACACTATAAAACTCTTAGAGGAAAACATAGGAAGAACACTCTTTGACATAAATCACAGCAGGATATTTTTTGATCCACCTCCTAGAGTAATGGAAATAAAAACAAAAATAAACAAATGGAACCTAATGAAACTTCAAAGCTTTTGCACAGCAAAGGAGACCATAAACAAGACAAAAAGACAACCCTCAGAATGGGAGAAAATATTTGCAAACGAATCAACGGACAAAGGATTAATCTCCAAAATATATAAACAGCTCATATCATATCTGATGAAGGAGTAGTATCCAGAATATATAAATTATTCTTACAACTCAACTATAAAAAGAAAAATAACCCAAGTAAAAGATGGGCAAAAGATCTGGATAAACATTTCTCCAAAGAAGATATACAAATGACTGATAAGCATACAACAAGATGCTCAACATCATCAGCCATTAAGGAAATGCAAACCAAAACCACAATGAGGTATCACTGCTCATTTACTAGGACGGCTGTAATCAAAAAGACAGACAATAACAAATGTTGGCAAGGACTTGGAGAAATTGGAGCGTCCTCATACACTGCTGGTGGGAATGTAAAATTGTATAGCCAGTTTGGAAAACAGTCTGCCACTTCCTTGAAAGGTTAAATACAGAGTTATCATATGACTTAATAATAATTCCATCCCTGGATAAATACCCAAGAGAAAAAATATATATACATGCACACTAAAACTTATACATGAGTATTTATAACAACATTAATCAAAATAACCAAAAAGTAGAAACAAACCAAATGACCCTGAATTGATGAATAAATAAATAAAATGTGATACATCCATATGATGGAATATTCAGCAATAAAAAGAAATGAGGGGCCTCCCTGGTGGCGCAGTGGTTGGGAGTCCGCCTGCCGATGCAGGGGATGCGGGTTCGTGCCCCGGTCTGGGAGGATCCCATATGCCGCGGAGCGGCTGGGCCCGTGAGCCATGGCCGCTGGGCCTGCGCGTCCGGAGCCTGTGCTCCGCAGCGGGAGAGGCCACAACAGTGAGAGGCCCGCATACCACAAAAAAAAAAAAAAAAAAAAAAGAAATGAGGTTGGGAGTGTGCAAAGATCCAGTAAGGGAAACTAAATAGAAGCAATGAATAAGATAAGAAGACCCAACCCTTGCAACCACCCTGGCAGCTCTAGATCTCACTGGTCCCACTTTACATACAGGTAAACAGAAGCTCAAAGTGGTCATGTTACAAGACGCCATAGTAAAGCAGTGCCAGAATCTAAACCCTGGGTTCTCTGGGTTAGTCCATGTTTTTCCACCCCTATAGGATGATTCTAAAAATGTATATATTATTGTTATTATCATACTCATCTACTGTTTTGGCATGAGGTTTTTGGTCAGTAATTTACCATAACAGTTACATCGCTGAGTTAAATTTCTCCCACTTGTGAAGAACACAAACAACACATAGCAGCATGTGCAATCAAAATTCTTAAATGATTAAATTGAAGAACTTCTTTGGACTCACAAGGCTACCCATAGCAAGGCAAGTTTCTTATGAAGTTCTGGAGATAGCACTGGGAAACGGGCCTGAGAACAGCCCCAGAGAGGAAGCAGTTTCAGATATCCACTGTAGCCACGGATATGTAAATTCACTTCCTCCTCTCCTTTGCTGCTCAGTGCTTTTTACTCCATGTTTGGTTTCACCAGTATTCTTCCTTCTGTCCTATCTTCCTGTTTCTCCACTTTAACCAGAGTACTATATACAGTTAAAGCAGCATATAGAATGACTTGAACTTCTGGAGTACAGGAGTATTTAAATCTAGGAAACATAATTTTAGCATAGTGGTAATGATTTAAAAATAGAAAGATTATATTGCAAAAAAACATATTTAAACTTTTAAGCAGCAAACATTTATATTTGAGTCAAAAAATTTTTATCCAGAAATTCCTAAAATTGACACATCATTAATATAGATTTTTTTCACTCTTTTACAAAACTTAAGCCTAGATCCTTCATGAAGTGCTTTTTTTTTAATTAAAAAAAATTTTTTTATGTGAGCACTGCATTTTTTTTAATGAAGTGCTTGTTTTTAAAATAAAGTCCTGACCTCTAGTGGCTACAATGAATTATTTCAATACCTAAATCTACTGAAGTCTTAACATCACAAAAAGGAGACAGCCAGACATTATAACCTCTCATCAACATAACACAATAGGCAAAATACAAACTCATCTATGAAATATTTGTGAAAAAAATCAAACTTGGATCTGTCTAGCCTCCAGGTCTAATCTAATAACCTGGTTAGAGGAAATAAAAAGGAGATAAACATGTTAAACAATATCAATCTAGAATGTCAGAAATTCTACCCCACAAAATGTCCAATCTTTTTTTTTTTAACAAACAAAGGACATGAAAAAATGGAGACAGAACTTCATAGATTAAAAGTATCTTAGGGACTTCCTTGGTGGTCCAGTGGTTAAGACTCCACACTTCCACTGCAAGGGGCATGAGTTCAATCCCTGGTCAGGGAACTAAGATCTCACATGCCGCAGGGCATGGCCAAAAAAGTAAATAAATAATTTTTTTTTTAAGTATCTTAAGAGACATATTAAGCAAATGCACTTGTGGATCCTGTCTGGATCCTGATTTGAACAATTTTTTTTAATTGTGAAAACTAAGAAAACGTAAACACTGTGTATCAGATGATATTATGGAATTATAGTTTACTTTTATAGTGTGATGTTGATATTATGATTACTTTTATTTATTTATTTATTTATTTATTTATTTATTTTGCGGTACACGGGCCTCTCACTGTTGTGGTCTCTCCCGTTGCGGAGAATGGGCTCTGGATGCGCAGGCTCAGCGGCCATGGCTCAGGGGCCTAGCCGCTCCACGGCATGTGGGATCTTCCCGGACCAGGGCACGAACCCGTGTCCCCTGCTTCAGCAGGGGCGGACTCTCAACCACTGTGCCACCAGGGAAGCCCTATGATTACTTTTTAAATGATCTCTTGGAAATACATAGTATTTACAATTGGAATTTTTTAATTTTAAAGAAGAGAATTACAAGTAGAAGAAACTACAAATGTGAAGGCCTGGAGGCAGAAATGTGTTAAGATGAGATCAGAAAGGTCATGGAGGTGTGAGAAATAAAGGGTTTTGTAGGATTTTTAATGACTTTGGCTATGTGAAGTCATCAGAACACTTCTAGCAGAGGAGTGATATAATCAGATTTAGATGTTTTAAAAAGGTCATTCTGTATGGAAAGCAGATGTCAACAGGCAACCAGTTAAGAAGCTATTACCATAATATAGAATAAAGAAAATGGTGGCTTGGACAGCATGGTAAGAAGTGGTCACATTCTGGTTATATTTCAAAAGCAGAGCTGACAGGATTTACTGACGGCTAAATATGAGTGTGAGAAAATGAGAGACGTTAAAGACAGCCATAGTTTCCTAGCCTGAGCTATTGGAAAGATGGAGTTGCCATTTGCTGAGATGGGAAAGGTGGCAGGAGAAGACTTGGTGAATTTGAAGTTCAATTTTTACCATGTTTTTCCCCCAGTTTTATTGAGATATAATTGACATAGAATATTGTATTAGTTTCAGGTGTACAACATAATTTGATATATTTTGAAATGATCACAATAAGTCTAATATCCATCACCTCACACAGTTACATATATATATACACATTTATGGAGGGAAGGGGAGAGAGAAAGTGAAAGGGAGGGAGGGAGAGGGAGAGAGACACACCCCACAACTTCTTTATCCATTCATCTGTGTATGGATGTTGAGGTTGGTTCCAAACATGCAGGTGCAGATATATCTTCAAAATAGTGATTTTGTTTCCTTCAGATATATACCCAGAGTGGAACTGCTATATCATACAGAACTATTTTTAATTTTTTCAGGAAACTTCATACTGTTTTCCATAGTGGCTGCACCAATTTACATTCCCACCAACAGCGCATGATGGTTCTCTTTTCTTCACATCCTCACCAACACTTGTTATCTGTTGTCTTTTTGATGATAGCTATTCGAACAAGTGTGAGGTGATATCTCATTGTGGTTTTGATTTGCATTTCCCTGATGGTTAGTGATGATAAGCACCTTTGCATGTACTTGTTGACCATTTGTATGTCTTCTTGGAAAAATGTCTATTCTATTCTTCTGCTGGTTTTTTAATAAGGTTGTTTTTTGCTACTGAGTTATATGAGTTGTTTATATATTTTGGATATTAACTCTTTAACAGATATATGACTTTCAAATATTTTCTCCCATTCCATAGGTTGTCTTTTCATTTTGTTGATGATTTTCTTTGCTATGCAGAAGCTTCATAATTTGATGGAGCCCTACTTGTTTGTTTTTGCTTTTGTTGTCTTTGGTTTTAGTGTCAAATCCAAAAATTCATTGTCAAGCCCACTATAAAGGAGCTTACCTCATGTTTTCTTCTAAGGCTTTTATGGTTTTAGGTCTTACATTCAAGTCTTTAATCCATTTTGAGTTAATTTTTGTGTATGGTGTAAGATAGTGGTCCAGTTTCATTCTTTCACATGTGGCTGCCCAGTTTTCCCAACACAATTTATTGAAGAGACTGTCCTTTGCCTATTGTATATTCTTGGCTCCTTTGTTGTAAATTAATTGACCACATATGCATAGGTTTATTTCTGGGATCTCTATTCTGTTCCATTGATCTCTGTGTCTTTTTTTATGCCAATACCATACTGTTTTGATTATTGTAGCTTTGTAATATTGATTGAAATCAGGAAGTGTGATAACTCCAGTTTTGTTCTTCTTTCTCTAGATTGCTTTGGCCATTTGGGGTCTTTTGTGGTTCCAAACATATTTTAGGAGTTTCTTTTATTTCTGTGAAAAATGCCATTGGAATTTTGATAGAGATTTTAAAAAATCTATAGATCACTTTGGGTAGTATAGATACTTTAACAATACTAATTCTTCCAATCCACAAGCACAGAATATCTTTCCATTTATTTATGTCTTCAGTTTACTTCATCAATGTCTTATAGTTTTCTGTGTACAGATTTTCACCTCCTTGGTTAGATTTATTCCTAGGTATTTCATTCTTTTTGATGCAATTCTTTTTTTTTTTTTTTTTTTTTTTTTTTTTGCGGTATGCGGGCCTCTCACTGTTGTGGCCTCCCCCGTTGCGGAGCACAGGCTCCGGACGCGCAGGCTCAGCGGCCATGGCTCACGGGCCCAGCCGCTCCGCGGCATATGGGATCCTCCCAGACCGGGGCACGAACCCGCATCCCCTGCATCGGCAGGCGGACTCTCAACCACTTGCGCCACCAGGGAGGCCCTGATGCAATTCTAAATGGAGTTATTTTCTCCATTTCTCTTCCTAATAGTCATTAGTGTATACAAATGCATTGATATTTGTATATTGGTTTTGTATCTTGCAAATTTACTGAATTTGATTATTAGTCCTAACAGTTTTTTGGTGACATCTTTAGGTCTTCTATATATGTCATCTGCAAATAGAGACAGTTTTACATCTTCCTTTCCAATTTGGATACCTTTTATTTATTTTCTTGTCTAGCTGCTCTATCTAGGACTTCCAGTACTATATTGAACAAAAGTGTCATGGGCATCTTTGTGTTGTTCCTGATCTTAGAGGAAAAGCTTTCAACTCTTCATCATTGATTATGATGTTAGCTGTGGGCTTGTCATATATGGTCCTTATTACATCAAGGTATGTGCCATCTACACCCAGTCTGTTGAGGGTTTTTATCATGAACGAATGTTGAATTTTGCAACATAATTTTTCTGCATTTATTGAGATGATCATATAGTTTTTATCCTTCATTTTGTCAATATGATTGATTGATTTGCAGATGTTGATCCATCCTGCATCCTAGGAATAAATCCTACTTGATCATGGTGTAAGATCCTTTTAATGTAATGTTGAATTGGTTTGCTAATATTGGGTTGAGGATTTTTGCATCTATGTTTACCAGTGAAAATTGACCTGTAATTTTCTTCTATTGTAGTGTCCTTGGCTGGCTTTGGTATTAGGATAGTGCTGATCTCATAAAATGAGTTTGAAAACGTCCTCTCCTCTTCTGTTTTTTGAAGGAATTTGAGAATATTTGATATTAATTCTTTAATTGGTTAGTAGAATTCTGTGAAGCCATCTGGTCCTGAACTTTCATTTGTTGGGAGGGTTTTGGTTACTAATTCAATAACCTTACTAGCACTTTGTCTGTTCAGATTTTCTATCTCCTCATGATTTAGTCTTAGTAGGTTGTATGTTTCTAGGAATTTATCCATTTCTTTTAGGTTGTCTAATTTGTTGGTATATAATTGTTCATAGTAATCTCTTATGATCCTTTGTATTTCTATGGTAACAGTTGCAATGTATCCTCTTTCATTTCTTATTTATTTGAGTCTCTTTTTTTCTTGGTGAGTCTAGCTAAAGGTTTGTCAACTGTGTTTATCTTTTTTTTTTTTTTTGCGGTATGCGGGCCTCTCACTGTTGTGGCCTCCCCCGTTGCGGAGCACAGGCTCCGGACGCGCAGGCTCCGGACGCGCAGGCTCAGCGGCCATGGCTCACGGGCCCAGCCGCTCCGCGGCATATGGGATCCTCCCAGACCGGGGCACGAACCCGCATCCCCTGCATCGGCAGGCGGACTCTCAACCACTTGCGCCACCAGGGAGGCCCAACTGTGTTTATCTTTAAAAAGAAAAGCAGGGCTTCCCTGGTGGCGCCGTGGTTGAGAGTCCGCCTGCCAATGCAGGGGACACAGGTTCGTGCCCCGGTCCGGGAAGATCCCACATGCTGTGGAGCGGCTGGGCCCGTGAGCCATGGCCGTTGGGCCTGCGCATCCGGAGCCTGTGCTCCGCAACGGGAGAGGCCAGAACAGTAAGAGGCCCGCATACCGCAAAAAAAAAAAAAAAAAAAAAAAAGAAAGAAAAAGAAAAGCAGCTCAATCTTTTCTATTGTCTTTTTTAGTCTCTATTTCTACTCTTTTAAATTTATTTCCTTCCTTCTACTAAATTTGGGCTTAGATTTTTTTCCTAGTCCTTTGAGGTATATAGTTAGTTTTTTTAATCTGAGATCTTTCTTGCATCTTAATGTAGGTGTTTATTCCTATAAACTTACCTCTTACAACTGTTTGTGCTGTATCCCGTAAGTTTTGGTATTTGTTTTTCCATTTTCATTTGTCTCAAAATATTTTTTGATTGCCCTTTTGATTTCTTTGACCCATCGGTTATTCAGAAGCATGTTGTTTAATCTCCTCGTAAATTCTCCAGTTTTCTTCTTATAACTGATTTCTGATTTCATAAAAGATGCTTGATATGAGTTCAATCTCTTAAATGTATTAAGACTTATTTTGTGGCCAAACATGTGATCTATCCTAGAGAATATTCCATGTATGTTTGAGAAGAATGTGTATTATGCTGCTTTGGGATGGAATGGTCTCTATATGTCTGTTAAGTTCATATTTCTGTATATGTTTGTTAAGTTCATCTGATATAACATGTAGTTTAGGACCAATACTGATTTGCTATCTACAAGATCTATCCATTGTTGAAAGTGGGGTAT
The DNA here is from genome assembly GCF_025265405.1 of Mesoplodon densirostris. NCBI lineage: Eukaryota > Metazoa > Chordata > Mammalia > Artiodactyla > Ziphiidae > Mesoplodon > Mesoplodon densirostris. The sequence goes on along the minus strand of NC_082677.1, from coordinate 12,655,920 downwards.
TTAAATCCTCTACTATTACTGTATGGCTATCTATTTCTCTCTTCAGGTCTGTTAATATTTGCTACATATAATTAGGTGCTCCCATGTTGGGTGTATATTTACAAATGTTATATTGTCTTGGAATGACCCCTTTTTCATTATATAATGACCTTCTTTGCCTGTTATTAGGCTGTGGCTTAAACTATATTTTGTCTGTTTGTCTGATATAAATATAACTAAGCCTGTTTGGGGGTTTTTTTGGTGTCTATTTGCATGGAATATCTTTTTTTCATCCCTTCACTTTCAGTCTGTACACATTCTTAAAGCTAAAGTGAAAGAGCATATACTTTTTAAAAATTCATTTAGCCATTCTATGTCTTTTGATTGGAGCAGTTTTTACCATGTTAAACTTGAAGCTTACTAGATAGATGTTCAAGAGGAGATGTGGATGAGTACGGAGTTCAGGGGAGTATTCTAGGCTGGAGACATAAGTATAGGAGTTGTGAAACTCTACCACTAACTCTCCTTTGCCTTTCTTAACTTCTCCAATTTCCTCACCTTTTAGGTAGGACCAAATGTAACTGCCATTTTTGTAGGTTAAAAATGGTAAAATATAGCAATTTCATATGGTTCAACCAACTATAAATGGAAAGATTCCTACCCTATTTCTTAAGGCAGTTAAAATGTTCAATGAGATTAACGTGTGAAAATTTACACAGTAAATGTTTAAAGTATTGTTATGAGAGAGCTTGTCTAGTTACAAATTAGAAGAAGCATTTTCATAACTCAGAATTCATTCTCATGCAACACACATTTTAAGACGATTTCAGGTTTTCTCTATGTGGAATCTGTTTAGGGAGGTCCCATGACTGGAGTTAAAGCATTTAGCAAATGTTTGAATGCTCTGTGCCAGCACAAAGCTCATCACCTGTTTGAGAAACTGCTCTTAGGCGATGCTGGAGAGATAAAGTCTACCTAAACCTTCTTTTTATTTTTTAATTAATTATTTATTTATTTATTTTAAACCTGCTTTTAAAAATAATCTGGTCTAGACTTATCCAATCCTGGATCAATACCCCTAATTAGCATACCAAAAAGTGGTCCAGTCTTGACCCAGGACCTGCTAAAGTCAGTTTGAACTCCACTCAGTGCTGGATAACCTGGTTAGGCACTCTGTATCTAGCAGCAATACCTTAAAATGAAGGAATGACTCTAGCCAGAGCAATTAGGCAAGGAAAGGAAATAAAAGGCATCCCAACTGTAAGGAATAAGTAAAACTTCCTCAATTTACAGATGACACAATCCTATATAAAGAAACCTTACGGCTTCCCGGGGCGCAGTGGTTGAGAGTCCACCTGCCGATGCAGGGGACACAGGTTCGTGCCCCGGTCCGGGAAGATCCCACATGCCGCAGAGCGGCTGGGCCCGTGAGCCATGGCTGCTGAGCCTGTGCGTCCGGAGCCTGTGTTCCGCAATGGAAGAGGCCACAGCAGTGAGATGCCCGCATACCGCAAAAAAAACAAAAAAACAAAAAAAAGAAACCTTAAAGGACACACACATGCACACCACACACAAGTATTAGTACTAATAAACAAATTTGGCAAGTTTTCAGAGTGCAACATCAACACTCAAAAATCAGTTCTTTTTTAATACATCAACAATGAATAATCCGAAAAGGAAATTAAGTAAAAATTCCATTTATAATTGCATTTACTATGGACTAAATTGTGTTCCCCCAAAATTCACGTTAAAGCTCTATGCCCCAATGTGATTGTTTTTGGAAAGAGGGCCTAGTACCCTTATAATAAGAGACACCAGAGCTGCCTTTTTCTCCCTCACCACCACGTGAGGACACCCGGAGAAGGCAGTTCTCTACAAGCCAGGAAGACAACTCTCACCAGAAACCAAATCTGCCAGCACTGTGATCTTGGACTTCCCAGACTCCAGAACTGTGAGAAAGAAATTTCTGTTGTTTAAGGCACCCAGTCTGTGGGATTTTGTTATGGCAGCCCCAAACAGACTAAGATAGCATTCAAAAAAAAAAATGAAATAGATAGGAATAAATTAACTAAAGAGATGAAAGCCTTGTACACTGGAAACTACAAATATTGTGAAAAAACATTAAAGAGGACTTAAATAAATGGAAAGACATCATGTTCACGGATTGGAGGACTTAATATTTTAAGATAACAATACTTGTCAAAGAGATCTATTAATTCAATGCAATCCCTATCAAAATCCCAGTTGCCTTTTTTGCAAAAATGAAAAAGCTGATCCTCAAACTCATATAAAATTGCAAGGGATCTGAAGAGCCAAAACAATATTGGAAAAGAACAAAACTGGAGGACTTACACTTCCCAATTTCAAAACTTAGTACAAAGCTACAGTGTGGTGCTGGCATAGGACAGACATATAGACGGACAAAGTAGAAGTAATACTCCAGAAACAAACCCATACATCTATGGCAAATTGATTTTTGACAAGGTTGTTAAGTCCAATTATTGTGGATAAGAATATTCACTTCAACAAATGATTCTGGGACAACATGCAAAAGAATGAAATGGAATGCCTACCACAGAATGTATATAAAAATAAACTCAAAATGGATTAATGACTTAATATAAGAGCTAAAACCATAAAACTCTTAGACGAATATAGGGGTGAATTCTGTAGAACCAAAACTAAAATGGAGTCACTTATATCGGGGACAAAATGGAGTTGGACAACACAGGTGCATTAAAGAAAAATGAAACTTTACCTTACCTAATGTAAGTTGCAGGAATTTACAGCCCTCCTCAGAAATCAGCAGAGGATGCCAGCCAGTCCCCAAAGACCAAGTCTGCTCATGCTATCTTTGGACTTCCTTGTTCCCCTGACACAACTACACTGATCCAAATAAGGATCAGCTGAAAAAGCCAAATTACTTCTGCATTTACCCTATACACACTCTTTAGTCTGTGAGCAACTCAGAACTCGTCGCTCCCATAGCCTCAAGTTTCTTGGCTTGCAGGTTGAAATCCTTGTGATAAACTCACTTTCTGCTTTGTGTAAAACAAAGTGCAGAGATGGTTTTCAACAGTCCTTCTGACCTTGGATTTGGCAATGGATTCTTAAATATGACACCAAAATCACAATCCACAACAGAAAAAAATAGATAAATTAGACTTCATCAAAAATTTAAGTTTGAAAATCAAAAAACATTAGCAAGAAAGTGAAGACAACCTACAGAATGTGAGAAAATATTTGTAAATCATATATCTGATAAGGGTCTAGTATCCAGAATATATAAAGAACTCATAACTTAAACAACAAAAAAACAAACAACCCAATTTAAAAATGGGCAAAGGACTTGAGTAGACATTTCTCCAAAGAATATATACAAATGGCCAATAAGAACATGAAAAGATTCTCAATTAATATCATTAGCCATCAGGGAACTGCAAATCAAAACCACAATGAGATACCATTTTATACCCGCTAGAATGGCTATGATCAAAAACAAAACAAGACAAAAGTTTTGGTGAGGATGTGGAGAAACTGGAACTGCCATACATTGCTATCAGTATGTAAAATGTCTCAGCCACTGTGGAAAACAGTTTATTGACTGCACAAATATTTAAGCATAGAATTACCATATGACCCAGCAGTTCCATTCCTGGGTACTGACAAAGACTCTCTCCTTGACTAAACTTTAGTCAGGCTCCTCTAAGCCCTCTTAGCCTCTACTTTAGTATCAGTCTTGTGGGATCTGCATCAACCAGATGTAGTAAGAATCCAGCTAGGTCAGTTTAGAGAGAACCCCTACCGGGGTATCTGATCACCCTCAATATCTGATCGGATTCTTCATCCCCCCACCGTTAATAGCTGATCATCCTGGTCTGCCTTCAGTTAAGAATCCTTTCAAGTCGGTTTGGCCAGAATTCAGCCCTTACACCTGATATTTCCTTTTAGGAAATTTCCACCCACTGTTTCCCCGCCCCACCTTGGCTATAAATCCTTACTTGTCTATGCTGTTTTTGTAACTGAACCCAGTTCTATACTAATGTTTCTTCTCCCTACTGCAATAGTTCCTGAATAAAATCTGGGTTTTTTACCGCTTGAATTACTGTCAGATTCCAGGTTTCTTTAACAGTGTATACCAGAAAGAGCTGAGAACAGGGACTGAAAACAATACTTCGACACAAATATTCATAGCAGCACTATTCACAATAGCTCAAAGGTGTAAACAACCCAAATGTCCATTGCTGTATGTATGAATTAACTGAGGTACATACACACAAATAAGATGCAATATTAGCCATAAAAAAGAATGAAGTCCTGATACTTGCTATAAGGTGGATGAACCTGGAAAACATTATGTTATGTGAATGCAGACAGATGCAAAAAGGTCACATATTCCATTCACGTGAAATACCCAGATTAGGTAGATCCTTAAAGTCTGAAAGCAGTTGGGGTCTGCTAGGGTCTGGGAGAGGGAAGAATAACGTGTAATTGCTTAACAAGGGTGAGGAAATTGTTTTGGAACCAGTACGGTTGGTGGGTGCACGACACTGTTAATGTACTGAAGCCTACTGAATTGTGTACTTAAGTGTTTCATTTCACATTCTGTGAGCTTCACTTCAATAATCATTTTATAAAAGTTTATAACCCAACAACCAAAGTTGTTTAAAGGTGCAGAATTACAGTCAGACATTGCAATGTGCTCTGGTTATTCCGTTCCTGAATCTTTACAACTCTTCAGTGAGGTGTTTTGTTTGATGGTATTAAATTCATTGGCACTTGATTGATAAACTATCATAGGCTGCAAGGCCTGCACTATTAAATACAGGAATGGTGTCTTTCCCTTTCATGAGGATGGGCTAAGCGAGAAAAGCTTGTTCCAAGTTTCTTTCACTGTAGAAATTAAACAGGGCTCCCTACCTCACAAAGAGCCACACGCTACCTCTCGTTTTACGGAGCTGGATGCCGGGCCAAAGAAAGCGCTCGTGGGCCTCGCCCGACCACCGGGCCTTAGTCACGAAAGGCCTCGCGGGGACCAGCCCCAGGCGGGAGCATCCTGGCGTCGAGCCTCCTGGCCGCGGCCCCGCCTTCCCACCTCTACCGCTTCCGCCCGCGGTCGCCCGCCCAGCGCGCCAATCGGAAGCGCGGGCGCCGTAACAGGCGGTCGGCGCGGCTGTGGCGCCGCGCGGGCAAGGGGGCGTGCGGACCGAGCGGCGGGCGGGCGCGCAGCCGGCAGCGCGGCGCCGAGGTCGGCGCGTCACGTTCTGCGCGGCGATATCCTGAGGCGGCGGCCCGCACAGGTGGGCTGCGGCGGGTGGCGGTGGCGCGCCTGCGGACGGGGTAGGCGCGCGAGATTCGGGGCGGGGTCAGAGGTGAGCGAGCGGCTTCCCGAGTGGCTTTTCGCCGCTTCCGGGGCCCGGAGCCTGAGGGAGGAAGGCCGTGTCCCCGGAGACGCGGTGGGCCGGGTCGAGCCAGCCGCCCTCCCGGCGGTCCCTCCGTTGCCTCGCGCGGTGCTGCCAAGTCACGCTTTTCATCTTAGTTTTGACCCTTGGGTTCCAGTTACAGGTATTTCCGGAAACTCGCAAGAATTGCGCGTAGCGCTTCTTTGGGGGCGGGGTTCTCGGTGTCCATATTGAATAAAGGTAGTTCGCTGCGCTGTGGAGTTGGGCCGTTTTTCAGGTAAAGTCTGAGTTGTAAACAAATGCTTGAGCGGTTGGAGGAGACTCACGTCGATCGGGGAAATCAGTGGGATTGATGGCGACGTTCAGAATTGATTACTGGTCCTCGCCGTGGTTCTCGGGAGTTCAGAAATAAACTTGGCGAATAGCTGCCTCTGGAAGCCATCTCCGATAACCACCACCAGGCAGGGGCTGCGTACAATGAAGTAGGACTCTCAATAGAAAGTGATTAGCGCGATTTTCGGAGTCAGATTGAGTACCGTGTACGATGAGTGATAACCATGATGTAAAAATAGGTCAAAATTAAGAAAAAATATTTTATTAGTCTGAGTAGAATCGAGGCCTTACTTTAAATGTTTTGCTTTCAAAAATCTAAAAATGGCTGTTGGATTGAGTGGTCTGGAAGGTTGTAGGATTTAGGAGAAAGAATCTTAATATTAAAAAGAGAGGTCTGAATTCCAGTCTAGTTGTGTGATCATGGGAAAGTCACTAGTTCTGAGAGCCTTATTCTGTAAAATGAAGACGATGATAATTACAGTGGTTTTCTTCCAGGGTTCTAGTAAATTCTGTATACAGTCAGAATGTTTGGTTTGTAAGTGGTTATTGGGTTTTTTAGTACTTAGTTTAAATTCACTAAGCCTTCCTCTCCATCCCCCGCAATTTAGTGACAGGAGATAGTCATCATCACATTTCGCCTCTACCTAGTGTATCTTCATCTTTAGATTCAATGGTCAGAAAATTTTCACCGTAAATTCATCTTAAATCTTTCATGAGCTCTTCTAGAGTAGGAGTACTGTCTTATTTGTTTTTTAAATGATTATTCCTGGAACCTGTATGGTGCTTGTCTTTTTTTGGTGGTTTGTGGGTTTTTTCCTGTTTTTTCCACCTCCTCCCCTCCTTTTTTTTTTTTCAAACCTGAACTGGCAAAACTTAAGCTTTGGGTTCACCCAAAGCGAACCAAAACAATTTAACACGGAAAATAGTGTTTTCTGTCGCTTAAAGATGTGCTCAGCTGTGTATAGACACACAGGGGTGGTTACAAGGAGTTAGGTAAAGAATTAGGTTAAAAATAAACTTTATTTAGCATCACTCTCAGAGCAAACATACTATTTCTGTGGGAGGCAGAGAGGATATAGCAGTCGAGTTAAACTGCCAGCACCTTTGAATCACCTAGGGAGTTCCAAAATGGTGATCCCTGGACCCTACTCCAGACCAATTAATGAGAATCTCTGGAGGGTGGAGCATGGGTATCCCACTTTTTAAAGATTCCCAAGGTTACTCTCTTGTGCAGCCACGATGAGAGCGTGTGTGTTAGAGGAATGAGGTTCTTCAGGGGTGTATCTTGTTTGCTTGAAGAGGTGAAAGGCTGGAAGAACTGGAGCTGCACTGGAAAATGTAGCCTGGGGCATTTGGGGGAATATCATTAGAGGACTTTTATCAGCAGGTATGATGAAATGTATGATTTGTAAAGTGAACTGTGCAGTGACCAAGGCCAGAGGGCAGGCTGTTAAAATAATCCAGAGTAACAATGAAAGCAGCAACTGTGATGATAGAAGAAATTAAAAAACATTCTCTCCTGGGTGTTAAACATTTTTAAGAAACTGAGTAATGATTTTAGCTTGCAAACTGTATTTTGCCCTACCTAGTTACAACTTTTCAGCAATGAGTGTATAGATTGTCATATAATGAATTTTATTGTTACTAATTATTTTTAAAGGGTATTAGAAATATATATGCCTCAAATAATTTTCCTTGTTAATTACTAAGTAATCTCCTATCTCTTGAGAGCTTTATGTTAATATAGGGGTTGTGTTATTTTTGCTTTTTCAGTACTCTAAGACTGATTTCTAAAAGTACGGTTTTTCACCCCACTTCATCAACGCACATAAGTTTTCTCCTTTTTGGACCGCTATTTTATACCACAATGGTAAGCTACAGCTCAGTATGTTAATATTCTTAGAATGTTCTCTTCCTTCATCTTGATAAAGGTATCTGTATGAAACAGAAATATTCTTGTAAGCTGCCCAAGTTACCCTAACTGGGAAATTACTTAGCAATCACATGCAAAATCTTCTCTACAAAATAGGGGGCTCATCTCTCAACTCAGTGTTAAAATCATATCCAGATTACACAGATAATCTATCTGTCCTTATTTTTGTGAAGTATTAAAAAGTAATTACTTCTGTCTGCTTTACTATAGTCCAAATCATTGGCAAGAAGGATGGGTTTAAATACAAATAGTTTTGGGGGCATAGGTTTCTCATAGTTTAAAGTTCCTCTTAATTCAGATTTAAAAAAATTTTTTAACAACAAATGTAACCTGCTTACTGCAAATAACATTTAAGCAGCATTAGTTTTAAACTTCTAATGGCAGATTTCTACTTACCACTTAGAGTCGGTAAACATACTTAGGGCTGGGCATTTAACTCTTGCCATTAAAGAATTAAAGACAAAGGAGAAAAAAATCACTTTCTGTTTTAAAGAAACAGCAGCATTTGACAGAGAATAAATGAACACTAACCACCATATCGGATAAACCTCAGAAAACATATATCTTCTCTTCTTGGGATCTTGCGTGTATACCCTTGCACTGTTAGAGAAAAGCTATCACAGTGGGGTTCTGACCTTGCCTTGTATTTTGCATTCGTATTAGCCAGTCACTTCCCTCTAAAGTATTTGAACGAAATAGTGAATAAACTATACTAGTGTTTACATATGCAAGTATATCTCACTGGAGCTTCTAAAGTTTTGATATCAGAAGATTAAATATTTACTTGAGAAGACTGGCTATTTGAAATTGTCCTAGAGTATACATTTGATTGTGTTTATTATAATTTTTTTATCTAAACTTACTTGAAGGTTTTATAGCCAAAATAATTAAAAGAACCTTGTGTTTTTGTCAAGAGTATATATTCAAAGTTATGTTTTTATGTTGGAAAATAGTTTATTCTCAAGAATCTCATCTTGAATCCTGGGAAACAGTTTCATTGAAATCTGCCCATAAGATATTTTAATAAATTAAATTGGTATAAATTTATTTTAACAACCTTTTGAAATACTGTCATATTTTAGACTTTTTTACTTACTCCATTTAGATGCTTGATATGTAGGGGTTCTATTGCTGTTTAAAAAGCCCAGCTAGGGACTTCCCTGGCGGTCCAGTGGTTAAGACTTCGCCTTCCAGTGCAGGGGATGCAGGTTCGATCCCTGGTCGGGGAGCTAGGAATCCCACATGCCTCTGGACCAAAAAATCAAAACATAAAACAGAAGCAGTACTGTAACAAATTCAATAAAGACTTTAGAAGTGGTCCACATCAAAAAAAAAAAAAAAAAAAAAGTACCACAGTGTTCATTGCAGCACTATTTACAATAGCCAGGACATGGAAGCAACCTAATTGTCCATCAACAGATGAATGGATAAAGAACATGTGGCACATATATACAATGGAATATTACTCAGCCATAAAAAGAAACGAAATTGAGTCATTTGTAGTGAGGTGGATGGACCTAGAGTCTGTCATACAGAGTGGAGTAAGTCAGCAAGAGAGAAGCAAATACCGTATGCTAACACATATCTATGGCATCTAAAAAAAAAAGGTACTGATGAGCCTAGCGGCAGGGCAGGAATAAAGACGCAGATGTAGAGAATGGACGTGAGGACATGGGGTGGCGGGGGGCGGGGAGAGGGAAGCTGGGGCGAAGTGAGAGTGGCATCGACTTATATACACACTGAATGTAAAATAGTGAGCTAGTGGGAAGCAGCAGCATAGCACAGGGAGATCAGCTCAGTGCTTTGCGATGACCTAAAGACGTGGGATAGGGAGGATGGGAAGGAGGCTCAAGAGGGAGGGGATATGGGGACATGTGTATGCATATGACTGATTCACTTTGCTGTACAACAGAAACTAACACAGTATTGTGAAGCAATTATACGCCAATAAAGATCTATTAAATTTAAAAAAGGCCAACTATTTTTGTAATCATATGTATTCTCCGTCCTTAGGACTAGGAGGACAGGGTCTCTTCAACCTTTTCATGATTTCCAAAGTCTGGCAATATTTATTCTTCTCCCTACCCTCTTGGGATTTTGGTGGGTGCTAGGAGCTTTTATTCCATGCAGCTTAGTAGATTGAAGTATTGGCGTCTGCACAATAAAACAAAAATATAGGTTCTTGTAAATAAAAAATGAAATTCTTTGCCTCTCAATGAAATTAAAAATGACTGTCATTGTGAATGAAAAATACTGTAACTCTGTGTGATACCCAAACCACAAAACTAGAAAGAAATCATTGGTGGTGTATTTGCTTAATTTTTTTTTAAATCTAGTACTTTTTATTCTTGGGTATCATTACAGAAGAATGCTATACAAATGAGGAAGACAGTTAACCTTCTTATTTCTCCCTCTTGCCTTATAATAAGGGTCTCTAAGAAATCAGTGAAGGATGGGGATCTACTAGTAGATCTCAAATTGTACATGTAATAATAATACTATATTTCCATCATTTCTAAGATGCATTTGCTTTTACGTTTTAATTACTGAAGTGATAATGTGTCTACAGTCAGTGACATCTTACAGTTATAATTGGCAGCACTTTTTTCTTAATGTTAAATAATAATTCAGGCATATAACTGATGGTATCTTAAATTCATTAAAACATGCTAAGGATAGCCTTCATTTATTCTATTTTTGCTAGGCACTGACCTAGAAACATTGTATTATAGTTTCTCTGCATAATATTAGGAATTTCTAAGTTGATATTAGGTACCAACATAACAAGCCCCTCGGTTTTCAGGATTCCTAGCAGCTTAAGGGATTTTAGTCTTTGCTTCACTTTAATTGCATACCTGATGGCCAGTATATTTTCCTGAATGGTGCTCTTAAAATGCTGATGTTTTTAAAATGGTAGTAGTTACCATATCCAACCCTCAGCCCTGTATCAGCTGCACAGGCATGGCCAGACAAAATCATGGTAGCATTTCTTAACTAATTTGTGGTCATATTCAGGTGCCTGAGACTGCATATATTTTCTTTGTGCTATATCTTGAGCATACAGTGGGGTGGGTGGAGGAGAGAAATAAAAATGTTAGACCTGTTTTAGAAAATAAAACACATTTAAACACTTAATTAGAAAATGTTATATGTATATTAAATTATGTTTGTGTGAAAATAACTAATATTACCAAATACACTATTTACTTTTTACAGCAACAAGCTTTAGAACTAGCTTTGGATCGTGCGGAGGTGAGGCGTGACTAAGTTACATATTGAAATAGTGTTGTCTTTAATTGACAGAACTCAGTTTTAAGAGATTTTCGTATGTGACTGTCAAAAGAGTACGTTAATATTAGGACAAGTATGCAAATTTTTCTGTAAATACATAAAAACTACCAGATGATGTTTGGATCGTCTGTTACTTGGAATGCTCAGATTATAATGCTGTGGAATAGAAATTGAATAACACAGTGGAATAAACATTTGAACAGGTCATAGAGTTTCTAAAATTTTCTGTTTTAACAGATATTCTAACTGCTCAATTAAAGGGGAAAAATAGCTCAAATATATAGAGTCCTTGTAATTGGGTATGCTATGCATATTCTGAACAACCATAAAACATTGAAAATATTGCTAACCTGTGAAATCACAGTGGTGAAACTCTTATGATTTTGCTTATAATATAGCAAGTAAATATTGTGCTAAATTTTAGTGCAGTTTAAATTTCACTTGTTTGTAACATATATTTAGAAATAAAGTAGGTTTCCCTAAAAGGTATGATTTAATATGCATCAGAGACTTGAGTGACTGAACAGCCTTTTTAGCCTTACATGATTTATTAATACAGTTGTTCATGCAGTATGCAAAAGACAAGCTGTTTTCTTAAACTTCTCTTTTTTAGTATGTCATTGAAAGTGCCCGACAGAGACCTCCTAAAAGGAAATACCTATCTAGTGGAAGGTATGAATGCTTAATTAATTGATATCTTAGACTCACAGAAATATGATGATAGCCATCATTTATTTAATTCTTCCTAGACACTGAGCTAGAAATGTTATGTTCTGGGTACTTTGCATATACAGTTGACCCTGAACAATGTGGGTTCGAACTGTGCAGGTCCACTCATTTGCAGATGCTTTTCAGTAGTAGACAATACTGTACTTCATGGTCAGTGGTTAGTTGAACCTGTCGATGCAGAGGAACCACGGATACAGAGGACCGACTCTAAGTGATACGAGAATTAACCCCTGTGTTGTGCAAGGGTCAACTGTATTAGGAATTTCTAGGTTGGTGTTAGCTACCATATCCAGCCCCACTTCGCCCCCAGTTTTTGGGAAATTGGAGGAAAAATTACAGGAAAATTCAAAATGTTTATTTTATGATTATTAACATTACTTTTATACTGCCTTTGTTTATTAAATTTTAGAAAATCAATATTTCAAAAACTTTATGATTTATATATTGAAGAATGCGAAAAAGAGCCTGAGGTTAAGGTAAGTATACATTTTTTATGTTATTACGACTTTTTAAATGTAGTGGAAGAGGGAAATTTGAAAGAATTAGATTTGGATGATTTATATTTTTGTTAGTGAACAAATATCTTTTCTAACCAGACTAGCCAGTTCTGCAGCTAAACCAGAGCTCTGGCTAATCTGGCACCTGGCAGAGATCACCTACTTAGGTAGCAGAGGGGAACCATGTTTGCTGAGTAACGGACTATCTCACTGGGAAGTTAGAAGAAGCAAAGCCACCATATATATTATCTTTTGCATCTTTTTCTTCCTGAGAAGTTATTTGTAGACTGAAGACAGGAGAAAATTAAACTATTTCTTCATGGTGAGTTGCACTGGATAGTTAAAACTATTACAGGATATGTAGGAAATTTAGATGTGATAATAAAAGGTGAATTTGGTCAGAAAAATTAGTTTATGCCCAAGTTAACTTAATTCATTTTTATTTAGCATGAAAGTATGGGCAGTAGAAATGTAATAGAAATTGATTTCTTGATATTTTTTGGACCCTCAGGTCGTAAGAGCCTTAAAGGGCTCTACTGAGCTTCTGTTGTCTGTCTTTAAAAATGAATGCCTCTTAGGCAAAAAATTGGTGGAATTCCAGTAGTATCTAACCTTTAAAATCTTTAGGAGAAAAATGATTGTGAAACCATGAGTAAATCTTATGGTATGGTTTCCATAAATTCTGTCGAGGTATAGTTGACATACAATAAGTTGAGTATGTTTGAAGTGTACATTTTATAAGTTTTGACGTGTATTAAAAAAATTTCAGGGCCTCCCTGGTGGCGCAGTGGTTGAGAGTCCGCCTGCCGATGCAGGGGATACGGGTTCGTGCCCCGGTCTGGGAGGATCCCATATGCCGCGGAGCGGCTGGGCCCGTGAGCCATGGCCGCTGGGCCTGCGCATCCGGAGCCTGTGCTCCGCAACGGGAGAGGCCACAACAGTGAGAGGCCCACATAACGCAAAAAGGAAAAAAAAAAAAAAAAAAAAAAATTCAATAAATTTGAAGATCTAATTGGCTTTATTAAACAATTCATGAATTGGGCAGCATCTCATCTGGCAGAGATACTCTGAGGAGTTGCACAACATGGAAGGCTTTTATTGTAAGGAAAGCAGGACAAGGAAAGAAAATCATCAGCAAGGAAAAAATGAGAGTTCATTGGAGGAAAGTAAAAGTGCCAAAATGACGGCTTTTTGTTGGCTGAGCTACAGGTGTTTTGCATTGGCTGGGCTGCAGTCCTTTCCCATTCACTGAGCTTGTTGCTGGGAAGAAGAAAGTCTCCCTTCCCCGAGTTGGGGAAGTAAAGGAGTTGCATTTCCTGTTTGGGAGTTCAAGGTAGTTCTCTTCCTGGTGGGATCAGTAACTGATGTCTTCCTGTTTGGGGTAATTGATGATGAGTGGTGGGGCAGAAGAGCTCCCTCTGCAGTCCTTCTCCACTCCAGTTTTAGTTGAGGTTTCCTTTTATTAATTTTCACAGTATACACCCATAAACCGTCACCACAGTCAGTATAATGAGCATATACATTGCCTCAGAGACAGAACTGAGATAGGAGAGATAGGAGAGATGCTAAATTGGGGTTGACACCCATTGTCCACCAGCCAGATCTGGCCCACAACATGTTTCTGTAAATGACCTTTTATTGGAATACAGCAGCACCCCTTGATTTATGTCTTGTATGTGGCTGATTTTGAGGTAAATAGCAGAGTTGAGTAGTTGCAACACAGACCATATGGCCCACAAGACTAAAGTACTGTCTGGTCCTTTAAGAAAGACATTTTCTGACTTCCCATCAATGTGGTTAAAAGTTGCTTTGCTTTGCTTTGCTTTTTAAAAATTTATTTTCAAAATGCAGTTATTTGATTCTGTGGTGATTATAGATCAAGAATTTATAATTTCTTTCTGCATATGACTGTGTATATATATATGCACGTTGAATATGATACTCAAAATGGATTTGTTTTTTGATATCATGAAAAATATTCTATTGACATCTTTCACAAATAAGATTTGATGAAAGGATTTATTATATCTATAAGTGGGTTTCATTTTAAACCATATACATTTCTAAAATAATAGATTTTGGTGTGTGTGTATTAGGTTCCCTGATAGTTTTTTGGTTTTTTTAGCAAAGTGGTTTCTAAGGAGCTGTTAAATTGATTTACAGAAAATTGCTTAAGTTACTTACGTCCTCTTAACCAGTTAGATATTTTGGGGTTTAACATTTCAGCTGATTAGAGCTGTTGAACTTGTTTGGATCTAAGTTAGGCTATAAAATATTTAAGAAATGTGCTCTGTAACAGTACAACCAAAGAAAATGCCCCAAATTATTTATGTACATTTATACTTAATAGAAACTAATTATACATTATAGCATCTTTCTAAAAAATATTTACATTTAATGGTTTTCCTTTTTAAATATTTTTAATATTTGCTACTTGTGTACTCAGTACATATTTCATATTTGAGTGTGTTTATTGTTTTATATGTAGATCACTAGTTTTTCTTTGTGATATTAATTCATTTGCCTAAAACATAGTAGTAGATCAAAATTAAGTTTACACAGATGTGGAAGGAGTATCAGAGATTAACTCAGGTCTGATTTTGTTAAATGATTGCATTCTTTGTTATGCTGGATTATTTTCATGAGCTCTGCCTCTTTTTAAAGCAGAAATTAAGAAGAAATGTGAACTTGTTAGAGAAGCTTGTTATGCAGGAGACATTGTCATGTTTAGTGGTCAACTTATACCCAGGAAATGAGGGATATTCTCTGATGCTCAGGGGAAAAAATGGATCAGGTAAGAACTTCCGGAGGGCAGCAGCCACGAAAATCCCTCTGCTAGGTGGGATGTGCTCTTTTAGAAGTAGCTTCTTAACCTGCTAAATGATCTGTCCTTCCGATTGGTGATGACTTGATAAAAGAAGACTTTGATTCCAAATTGTTCTCTTTATGATGTTTTGTTAGAATGTTAGAAGTTACCTCTAGTGTGATTAGCCTTCTGGAATTTGAGAAGTATTCTGACTGAGGTCTTTGAAGTTAAATTATAAAAGACATAATTTTTAAATACTTGTCAAAATTTCCTTTTGTTCTGTTGCTATTTATGTATTTAAGATAGCACCAGGTGTTTTAAGGTATGTTTTTCTTCTGTGCTTTGAATATACTTTGAGTCTGAAGCTTTCAAAGTTAAGCAGATTCACGGCCTTTTGAATAGATTTCAACATTTTACTCCTATTAATGTGAATATGAAAATAGAGTTTTAAAATATAAATACTCTTAGATTTCACTAAAGAGGCATTTAAATTTTGATACAATGATGAAACTATGAGTTCTACAAGGAACTTACCTAGTTAAGAATTTTTTCTTGTGTTGGTTGTTAATTGTATAACACCAAGAGAATTTTGGTCTGTAAGTAGTCATTTTTCAGAGTGATACCAGATTATCCCTCTGACTTCCAGATTAGATTAAGCAATCTTCAAGGAACTTTTTAGTTAACAGATGTTGGAATTTTATCATATTCTGATTACTATACTGCTGGCAGTGATTTGTACTATGATTGTTGTGCCAGACGTTTTCCATAGTATGTTAGGTGTTTTCTCCTTTCTGCTCTAAAACTGTATACAGTTTATCAAGTTTTTTAGCAATATATAAGGTGATTTATTTTTAAGACTTAAATAAAGAAGGACTTTAGGAGAGCTTTTGGCTTTATTCTCTTTATTTTTTATCAGAAGTTACTTAAATTATTACCTAGGCTTTTTGGTGAGGCTGATCACTTTCTGAAACTTTATGTTTTAAAATTAAGATTCTGAGACCATTCGACTGCCTTATGAAGAAGGGGAATTACTTGAATACTTGGATGCAGAAGAATTACCTCCTATTTTGGTTGATCTCCTAGAAAAATCTCAGGTACAAAATTTTTCTCTTTAAAATGTCCTTAGATTTGCTAGATACATGTTGTTTTGTGGTGAAGGGTATTTAGTTGTATTCTCACTAGTGCATGGAACATGAAATGAGACATTGTACATAGCTATGTGAAAATTGGTTTATTGTGGGATATTTATCCTTTAGGCTCTACTGAAATGTTTAGATTTAGTTGATTCTTCTAAACTTGCTATAACAATTAACTCATCCACTGGAAATCTCCTTATAGCTACAATCAAGAAATTATGGAAGAAACTGCTTACTTTCTTGGCTCTCCAGCCATACTATTGTAGTTTACTGAGGAAAAAGAAGCCATCAGATGGGAACTCCCATTTCCTCCCAGCATCCCTACATCTCTGTCCACACTTTCTGCCTGCCTTCCTGTTAAAATGGATGAAATAAGCTGTTCCTAAGGCATCTTCTCCACTTTATGTTCTGGATCCTTCTCCTGGTCTTGCAGCTTTAACCTTCCTCTCTTCTATTATCTATTTTCCTCTCTCTAGTAGGTAAAGAATATAAGCATATTGTACCATCTCTCAACTTCTAAGAAAATCCTTTCCTGTTCTCACCTTAATTGGTCTCTTAGCAAAGTTCAGTGTAAATAACTGCTTCCTCCTTGAAACACCCTTCTTTTGGCTTCTGAGACATCACCTTTCTGGTTTTTCTCTTCCCTCTAGTCTTTCAGTCTTTTTTGCTGTCATCTCTGTTCCCCCATAAATACGTTCAGGGTTCAGTCCTAGGGATTCTGTTCTTTAGTAACACCCTCTCCCTGGATGATTTCAAACAGCTTAATGAGTTTTTAAAAATGACAGTTAATCCCTTGCTTATCTCTATCACAATGACCATCCCACCAAGCTCCAAATATACATATTTACTGGGATGTAGATTAGGTTCTTCAGACTTACCATGACAAAACAGAGCTTTTTATTTTTACCTCCCAAACCGGTTCTATTACCAGTCTTTCAATCCAATACAGATAACTATACTCTCACCTTTCACATTCAGTCCACCAGCAAATGTCACTTGTACCTTCAAAATATATGGTCTTGACCTTCTATAGTTACCTTCCTGAACTTCCTGTTTTCATTCTAGTACCCTAGAAATCAGTTTTCCACAGACAACCAGATTAAGCTTGCAAAACAAAAACAGAAAACAACAACAACACAGTTCCCTGTTTGAAGGTCTCCAGTGTCCTCTCAGTGTACAACACACCTGCCTTTCTGTGTGTCTTCACCTCCTGGTTCTCATCCCCACTCACTACACTCCAGCCGTCCGTGACTTCTTTCCATATTAAAACACACCAAGCTTATACCTGTCTTATTCATCTGCTCTTCTGTCTGCTCTTGTGCTCATCTGTCCCAGACGTCTGGCCCTTTATTGTGATTCAGGTCTCCGCTGAAAATTACTCCCTCAGAGAGTTCTGTCTGAGCACACAGTCTAAATTAAGCCCCTCCCTGTTTTATTTCCTCTGTAGCATTCACTGTCTCAAGCTACCTTGTTTATTTGTTTACATGTTTACTGCCTGTCTTACCACACTGAGAGCAAGTATCTCACCACTTTTATCTATGAAGCTTCTTGGATAGTGCGTGACACACAGTTCACATTGTCATGGCTCAGTAAATGTTGGTTAAAAAGCATGAGCATAGGGCTTCCCTGGTGGCACAGTGGTTGAGAGTCCGCCTGCCGATGCAGGGGACACGGGTTCGTGCCCCGGTCTGGGAAGATCCCACATGCCACGGAGCGGCTAGGCCCGTGAGCCATGGCCGCTGAGCCTGCGCGTCCGGAGCCTGAGCTCTGCAACGGGAGGGGCCACAACAGTGAGAGGCCCGCGTACAGCAAAAAAAAAAAAAAAAAAAGCATGAGCATAATAATGATTGACAACATGGAGGTCACAGTACCCACTAAAAGTTCTGAATGGTGAAAACACACAATACCATAAGTGACTGTGGCAAGTGATAATTAGCAAGACTTGAGTGACAGAGATTCTTACCTTTGGACTTAGAAAAAGGACAAAAAAAAAATATCATTAACAGAGATTATTATTTGAATTAATGTCAGCTTTCTTCCTCTTATTAGTAAAGCCTATCTTCTGGAAATTTTAGCAGAGCAAATATAGCAGTTGTATCTATAAGCTGAAACTCTGGCATGGTTATTGACAATTTATAGTAATGACAGGGTTAGCAGAGTACACCAGTGAGCCAGTGAGTGTCAAGAAGAAAAGCAGGGACTTCCGTCCTGGCGGTCCAGTGGTTGAGACTCCATACTCCCAGTGCAGGGGACGCGGGTTCGATCTCTGGTCAGGGAACTAAGATCCCGCAAGCCTCATGGCACAGCCAAAAAAAAAAAAAAGAACAGCGATATCAGTGATCTGTAACATTAACAGTATACAAATGCCAGATGCCATTCTATTACTAGCAAACAGTTAAACAGTGTTAAACTGCTTCTTGAGTCGTGATGAACATAAACAGGTGCTTTTAAAGGGTAAATCCACCAAGGAGTTCCATTTAAGAGTATGTGAGTGGTCAGAAACATTACATAAGAATGTAAAGAACCTGAAACATTCAATATAAACCCACTTATTTAGGCTTTTGAAAAATGACATCTACTTATATATTTTCACTCAAAACAGGTTAATATTTTTCACTGTGGATGTGTCATAGCAGAAATACGTGACTACAGGCAATCCAGTAACATGAAATCTCCTGGTTACCAAAGTAGGCACATTCTCTTACGTCCAACAATGCAGGTAAGGAATGTTTAATTAAGAAGTATTATTTCAGATTTTATTTGGAGTTTTACTTACTAAATGTCTTCATATGTTTGTGTGCCTATACATTAATGTGTTTTTTTAACTTTTACTTCTTCTAGACTTTAATCTGTGATGTACATTCAATAACAAGTGATAACCATAAATGGACGCAGGTTAGTTCTGTTTTTTAATCCCAAACAGTAATATATAGGATGAAACAATATTTACTAAGTTAAGCAAAAGATATTTTCTGCTCATAATTCTATCTATGAGTAAAGTCTGGGATTGATTTATGAGCTTTAGAAGTTAAGGGTCTCTACAAAGATGCAGTAATCCTTCAAGGAACTAAAACAGTTCAGTCCCAGTTGCTTTTAGGGCATAGTATAATAGGGTGAGGCTGACCTCACCCAATGTGAAACATAGTTTTGTATCCCCTCTCAAACAGAATGTCTTGTTGTGGATACAAATAGATGCTGATTTTCTGTCATCTAGGATTCTAAAGCAGACCTAGCTCGTCTTGTCTTTTTTGCCATCCATAATGGTTGTAGTCCTAGGGGACGTCTCTTACCTGGAGAATAGCCAGTTAGTCCTCCAGTGCTGACTCAGTATATATGAGGTGCCCACTCACAAGAGTGTTCACTTATTTCTCTGTCACTATAAAGACGATAGTTAAAGTAAAATATCAATAATGAGAATTATTCTAGCTGTGAAATATGATTATAAAATAAGATTCAGTTCATCAGTAACTATCAAGTGTTGTAGTTTGGGCTGTAATCTTTTTGTTTACAAGAAGGTTAAAAGCTATTAAAAGAATATTCAAAAACAAACTCACTGGTCATCATTGGAGGTTCTTAGGGCATTGATTTCTTACTCTGAAGATTGGTAAATAATGGGAGAGACCAAAGCCTTTATTCTGCCTTTTCAAGGAAAATCCGTAAGAAAAATTTCAGCTAACAAGTGTAAAAGAAATGATAGACTTTTTTAAATGTCATCAACTTGGAAGTCTTAATGAATCTAGATGGCTGTATTTCTTAGATGTGAAAAACCTATAGTCTGACTAAACCATCTGGTGTAAAAGTGGGACAGTCAATCCTTGTGTGCCTCCTTGCGTGGCGCACGAGAAAGTATACAGTAGTACTGTTGAAGAGCTCTTGTTTAAAAATAGAACCTTAATTTAAATCAAGCCTCTACATCTAACCAACAGTTTAAAAGTAATTTATGGAGTAAGAGAAACCATTAAATGACATGGATGAGGAAGCAACCAGCCAGACCCAGTTAAATGATACCCTGAGGAAGCAGTTGCTCAAATCCCAGCAAATCAGTTGCATGAGAAAAGAAAAAAAGATGGGGGAAGAGGTGATCGTTACAGAATTTTTTTAAAAAAATGTTTGAGAGATAAAAACCGAATACAATGTGTAGGCCTTGTTTGAGTTCAAATTCAAACAAACCAACTAAGAATACGCTTTTGAGATAATGGGAATTTATCTAGACTGGATATTAGAGGTCCTTAGCAGTTAGCAGTGCGTCCTGAAGGATTTTTCAGATGAAATAATACAACATTGAAAATGTATTTAAAATTACTCCAGGAAAACAAAGAAAAACAGAAAAAAGTTAGGGGCGGTTGTTAAATAAAATTGGGTGTTGGTACGTGGGTGTCATTATATTTCTGTTTTGTGTATTTTTGAAAATTTCCATAAAAAGTTGAATAGACCTAGCGAAAGAAGCGATGTTTCTTTTTTTTTTTTTTTTTTTTTCTTTTTTTCTTTTTTGCAGTACGCGGGCCTCTCACTGTTGTGGCCTCTCCCGTTGCGGAGCACAGGCTCCGGACGTGCAGGCTCAGCGGCCATGGCTCACGGGCCCAGCCGCTCCATGGCATGTGGGATCTTCCCAGACCGGGGCACGAACCCGTGTCCCCTGCATCGGTAGGCGGACTCTCAACCACTGCGCCACCAGGGAAGCCTGCAATGTTTCTTTTTTGAAAAAATTTTTAGTCAGCAGTAATTAATTGATTCATTTGACTTTTTAAAAATTTAGTTAATAGCCATTAAAATATTTCAGAGTTGAAGCAAAAAACAAATAGAAAAAATAGGATTCAGTAAAGTAAGTTAAATGATACTGGTAAAAAGCCTATATAAACTTTGGAATTGGTGTATATAGTTTATACAGTATTCGTGGAGTCATTTTTTTTTTTTTTTCTTTTTGCGGTATGCGGGCCTCTCACTGTTGTGGCCTCTCCCGTTGCGGAGCACAGGCTCCGGACGCGCAGGCCCAGCGGCCATGGCTCACGGGCCCAGCCGCTCCGCGGCATATGGGATCCTCCCAGACCGGGGCACGAACCCGTATCCCCTGCATCGGCAGGCGGACTCTTAACCACTGCGCCACCAGGGAGGCCCCGTGGAGTCATTTTTATTCTTGTACTGAAGTTAAGCTGAGTATACAATGGGACTGTTACCTCAGTTAGTGAAAGTGCTGTCGTCTCTCTTGGTCCTGTAAGCTTTGTGGGGACAGAGGATTTTATCTGTTTGCTTCATGATCCCCCCCGCCTAGAACAGTGTCTTACACATTGTAGGTGCTTAGTAAATACTTGTTGGGCTAATAGATAGGCATTCTTAAAAATTTGACCATTTTGTACCAATTACTGAATTTCCATTAGTAGTTTCATTATGCTGTCAGGTTTCTAAAGTTTACACACTTAGGTTGGAACTTGAAATACTGTATTTTACTGTACTCCTTAGCAGAAATATTCCAAGGAATATCTCTAGATTAAGTGATATGTATGATTTAAAAATCTTAAATCTGGTATTGATATATGCTCTTACATATTTCAGGAAGACAAACTTTTGCTTGAGAGCCAACTGATTCTAGCTACAGCTGAACCACTGTGTCTTGATCCTTCTATAGCTGTAACCTGCACTGCAAACAGGCTGCTCTATAACAAGCAAAAGATGAACACGCGCCCAATGAAACGGTAATTACCTTTGTGGAAGGATAAACTAAAAGAGAACTAGAGCAGTAGCTCTAAATTTTGCCATTTATGGTATCTTTTCCCTTTAAAGAATAAATGTGCTCTGTTTTTTTTTTTTAATATTTATTTGTTTATTTATTTGTGCTGGGTCTTAGTTGCGGCTCGCCGGCTCCTTGGTTGCCGCTCACCAGCTGCTTAGTTGCAACACGCGGGCTCCTTAGTTGTGGCATGCGAACTCTTGGTTGCAGCATGCATGTGGATCTAGTTTCCTGACCAGGGATCAAACCCGGGCCCCCTGCATTGGGAGTGTGGAGTCTTAACCACTGTGCCACCAGGGAAATCCTTGATTTTTTAAAATTGGATTTTTAATTGTCTTTAATACTTTTATTGTGTAAGAATTAGGATTTTTTTAACATGTACTCTGCTTTATATTGAAGTGATGCATTTTCTGCATTCTTTTGAAGAACAAACTACCTATAAATTCAGAGTTTGTTCACCAAAAAAGATAGAAATTCTGAGAAGAGACAGGTATGAGCAGAAAGAATAATTTATCACTTCCTAACACCAGTTTAATTTTTGTTAACATTACCTTTAACGATACAATTTGTAATTTCTTTTAGAGATCTGGGAAAATGATCACATTTTGAGAAGTCAGTTTCTAACTAAATGCCTTTTTATAACATGGTAATTTGTCTTAGAATGTTTTAGCTATCTCTTCTAGTTAATAAAGTAAAAGAATGCATATTAGGGGCCTCCCTGGTGGCGCAGTGGTTGAGAGTCCGCCTGCCGATTCAGGGGATACGGGTTCGTGCCCCGGTCTGGGAGGATCCCATATGCCGCGGAGTGGCTGGGCCCGTGAGCCATGGCCGCTGAGCCTGCGCATCCGGAGCCTGTGCTCCGCAACGGGAGAGGCCACAACAGTGAGAGGCCCGCTTACGGCAAAAAAAAAAAAAAAAAAGAATGCATATTAATTTGGTCTGCAGTTATAGTAGGCTCATCATTAAGTTATCTTTGCATAATTGTTTGAGTTGCCCACTTTGGATCTTCTTCAAGTTTGAAGGGGCTGAAATAACCTACCCATTTTCTAAATTCCCTGCTTTACTGTGGAAATAATATATTCTGGGGAAAAGGTGCAGCTTTGGAAATAGTGAAGTAAGTCCAAATTGTATCCATTAGCAGTCCTATAAAGTCTCCTAGTATCTCTGTCCACATCTCTCCACGCCCACTGCCAGTGCCTTAAGCCAAGCCACCATCATCTTCATCTTGACTTCTGCAATAAAATCCTTCCTAACTGGTCTTCCTACTTCACCTTCGCTCGCTTCTGGTCTGTTCGCCACGTAAGCAAACCACAGTAATGTTTTGAAAACCTCAAAGCCAACCACGCCACCACTTGCTTAAATTCCTCTAAAACCATCCCATTGTACTTCACATTCACTCTAAACGCATTATCATTCATCTGCAAGGCCCCTGCCTTGCTCTTTGACCTCATCTCCCATTGTGTGGACCCAGATGCTCTAGTCCTACCTTCATTTTTCTGTTTTAAAAATAAGCCAACTTTGTTCCTGCCTCAGCACCTTTTAAAATTCTCTCTCTCTGCTTCAACTGTTCCTTCCCTGATCTTTTCACAGCTTGTTCCTTCTTGTCATGTCTCAGCTCACGCATCATTTCTTCAGAGTCCTTCCCTGCCCTAATGTTGCCCTCTCTATCACGTATTCACCACAGTACCCTGGTTTTTCTCCTACTGCTGATTGTTATCTGGAATGATCTGACCTGTTTACTTGTATATGTATGTCTTCACTTCTGGACTGTCAGCTCCGTGGTAGCAGGAATTTTGTTAGTCTTGTCCATTTTTATTTCACCAGTGCCTAGAACATTCCTTGGCAAGTGACAGTGTTCTACGGATATTTGTGATTTAATTACACATTTAACACCTACTAATTTAAACCATGTTTATTCTGAGTTTCTTGTATTAGCTTTCTGTAGTTCAATCTCTTAATATTTCAGGTGTTTCAAGAGATATTCCAGGTCCTCGCTGAATCGGCAGCAGGATCTGTCTCATTGTCCACCTCCTCCTCAGCTAAAATTACTTGATTTCTTACAAAAAAGAAAGGAAAGAAAAGCAGGTCAGCATTATGACCTCAAAATTTCTAAAGCAGGAAACGTAAGTATATATTTTTAAATGAAGCTTATTATTCTGCCAAATGCCTTGCCTTATTTTCAGTGTTCAGTGTATTTATTTATACTCTTTTTAATTTTTTAGTGTGTGGATATGTGGAAACGGAGTCCCTGTAATTTGGCCATACCTTCTGAAGTGGATGTAAGTCAGTGCATGAATTGCATGTCCTTTCATGTAAGGTTCCTAAGTTTGACTAATAGTAGTTTAAGCTTTGGGAAAACAAAGACTCTTACTACTTCTTTTTTATTTTATTTATTTATTTTATTGAATGAAAGATTCTTTAAATTCTATAGTACTTTACAGTTTTCAGAAGTTTCACACATATGATTTTATATAATCCCATAATAACCCTTTTTTTCCCCATTACCCCTATATTGCCCCTCTCCCATTCCTTTTCCCCACTGGTAACCACTAGTTCATTCTCTCAATTTGTGCTAAGACTCTTCTTAAGTCAGCTGCTCATTTTCAGCAGCTATTCTGTTTTCACATTAACTTGTCTAAAAATGTAACTCCTTAATACAGGTCTGTGTTTAGAGCAGGAATGATAACCAAAGTATTTCAAAATGTGTAAAAAGATGGTACATATTACATAATATGCATAAAAATGACTGATTTTTTTCATAATATTTCATCATAATTTCCTGATAATGCTTCTTTTCTCACTGGCTAAATTTAAAAATTAATAATATTGGAGCAGTAGCCAAGATTAGGAACCTTGGGTGGTATTCTTTGCTGGCCCATGAAACACATGAACTATAAATGAGCAAAGACAGGAAAGAGATCTTTTGATGGGAGGTCCCATATTTCTTTTGTTTCCCCATTTCTCCTATTTTTATTATTCACTCAATTCTTTAGAATTGGTCGGTTATTTTAACAGATGTTTGCTCTGTGCATCCTTCCCAGGCTAGCACATGTATAATTCTTATTACCTTTGATTTTTTAAAAATTGTGAAAAGCATCAGAAGTACACTGTATATACAGCTCAAGAGAGTAAGCCACATTATCTTTCAGTAACTTATGCGCCCTTCAAGGAATGTGGCCTGAGAAGAGATGTTTAGTGTAAATACCAAAGTGTGGGATTTAGCTTTGGAGGGCAGTCTGGATATCTAAAGCAGGGCTTCCAAAACCTTAATGTACGTAAGAATCACATGGGTTGCTTGTTAAAATGCAGGTTCCAGTTCAACAAGTCTGGGCTAGGGCCTGAGATCCTGCAATACTGAAAAGCTCCTAGGTTGGTGGCACTGTAGTCCACAGACCATGCCTTGAGTAGCAAAGCCCTAATAAAAAGTTTCTCAGCCTAACTCGATCTGTTGAAGCATCTAGGATACCAGTTAAACATACACACTTAAACCCTCACTTCAGACCTGCTTACTGAATCAGGCCTCCAGGGGAGGGATATGGGAATCTGAATTTTTACCAGATGCCCAAGTGAATCTGTTACTCTTAGAATCATGGTTACCAGGAAGATGAGAACTTTTGGTTCACACAGACTGGTAGGAGATACATGGAATATGTGGTTCAAGTCTGACTAGAAAATGGAAAAGATTTACAAAAATTTTTACCAGTTCTAATATAACTTCCCTAGTCTCTTCCTAGTTTTGTCCACACTGTTACATGACAATTCCTGTTCCATTAAAGACCCAGCCAGAGGAAATGATCCAGATCCTGGTCCTAATCACCTCTCTGACATCCCAGTTTTCCTAAAAGTCAAATGTGATATCATCTTATGGAGCATAAAGAAGAGGCACTGTCCAAAACAGCAGCTGTGTTTATTACACTTGTTTAATGGCAAAAGAGATTCTAATTTCATTTTATTTGTAAAACCAGTTGGTCTAATTGAATATATATCAGGAGAATTTTAAACTACTTAAGCATAAGTAGTTGGTGTTATTAGCGATTCAAGAATTCTTGTGCTAAAAAGTATAGTAACCGAAAGTGGGGTCCAGCTGCTCACCACTTAAAAGCCAGTAAAGAGGCCAGGTTGGTGGAAAGGAAAGTTTGCTTTATTTTGGATGCCAGCAGCTGTGGGGGAGAGCAGGCGCCTGTCCAAAGGCCGACTACCCCTCCTGACAATCAGGGAGCAAGAGTTTCTATACACGGAGGGAGGGGGCTACATGCAGAAACAGTACAGTCAGCTCTGACAGTCGTCTTGAAATTGGTCATCAGTGGTCTGACCAGCATCATCTCGATTGTTTCAGGGACAGTTAATCTTCACTTCTAGGGTCAGTTTGTTCCCATTTCTTTGAGGCTAGTTCTCGGAATCGTGGCAACTTATGTTATGGCTACAGCCTGGTCATCATGTAGTTGACTTCTTCCACCTGGTGGGGTTACAGTATCTACAAGACAGCTCACAGGATAGGGCTCGGAGTATTATCTATAGCCCTTGAGGAGGAACTAACGGGCCTTGACTTTGCTCCATGACTAAACTATTATTATTTGGTCTCCTTGACTGTTTTCCTTTGTTTCTGCATTTTCTCACTTCTCTGATTAAACTTATTCTTTGACTAAAGTTTTTCCACAGACAAAAGCAGGGGGACGGGGCGGGGGTCGGGTTGGGGAAGGGTCCTGCCCCGTTTCAGTGTATTGTATTAAGTCACTTAGGTTTTTCTCTTTGGTCATAATACTGATTTCATTATATCTGATGTCTCTTGATTTGATTGCTTAGGTGGAAAAATATGCCAAAGTGGAAAAATCTATCAAATCTGATGACTCACAACCAACAGTCTGGCCAGCCCATGTAAGTAACCGTTGCAGTCTCCATTTCTAATGATGCTGTTTCTAATCTGGGATCTGAATTTATTAGACATATAAAGTACAGTAGCCTTTATTTTGGGATCTTCTTTTGTTTGTTTGTTTTTAAGAACTTTCTGGGAGTTTAGTGAATTAAAAAAAGGAACAACGGTTTAGTTTTGTTTTTCATAAAATATGGTTTCCATTCTAGGGACAATTTTAAGGCATAACTGCATTTTTACTTTTGTTTTGGTCCCCTATTGGTAGTTCTGATTTGTTTTCTGTTTCAAATTAATAATTAGTAAGTTATTCTAAGGATATCTTTAAAGAGAAATGTTTTGTGTATGTCTCTCTAATTGCAGTGACTTCTTAAAGGCATATTTAATTTTGTGGCATAATTAATTATGTGAATCTAGGAGTGAAATGAGAGTTTGTTTTTTTTTTAATTTCTTTTTGGCTGTGTTGGGTCTTAGTTGGCGACACGCGGGATCTTCGTTGTGGCATGAAGGATCTTTTCGTTGCAGCACACGGGCTTCTCTCTAGTTGCGGCATGTGGGTTTTCTCGCTCTAGTTGTGGTGCATGGGTTCTGTAGTTAGGGCGCGTGGGCTCTGTAGTTTGCAGCATGTGGGCTCAGTAGTTGTGGTGCGTGGGCTTAGTTGCCCTGTGACATGTAGGATCTTAGCTCCCCAACCAGGGATCAAACCCACATTCCCTGAATTGGAAGGCGGATTCTTTACCACAGGACCACCAGGGAAGTCCCATGAGAGATACTTGGTACGTGCAATAGCAAAAAGACTAATGACAAATAGAAACAGGTTTGCTTTTGAAAGTTTTATCCTTTTAGTATTTAATATTTGCATTCATATGTTCAGTATATGAAATTCTGACATTCACTAGGGCTTCGTTAACTAAATATCCCATTGAAACTCTTGTTCCCAAAGTACCATGTTGAAAAAAGAATCCTGGGCTTCTTTCCCTTAGGCTTTTTTCTCTAAGGACTATGTTCCGTGTGTCTTTTTATTGCAAGATGTAAATTAGTGCGTCATTTACTCCTGATTTGTGTTAATTCTGACTATGTATTTACTGGAGAAGGTATTTATTTGGGATGCTCGGTCTTTTGCAGGATGTAAAAGATGACTATATATTTGAATGTGAAGCTGGTAATCCATATCAGAAAACAAAGCTGACCATTTTGCAGTCACTTGGTGATCCACTTTACTATGGTAAAATACAGCCATGTAAAGAAGATGAAGAGAGTGACAGTCAGATGTCTCCATCCCAGTGAGTTCTGTTAAATACAGGCAGTTGACAAAATAAGTCATCAGAATGTATTTAGCAACTACTGATGAACTATTAATGAATAAAAGTTTCCCTGTTTTGTTAAATACTCCAGTTAGATTTGGCAGCAGACCTAAGTAAACTTAAATTGTAGTTACCATGCTGTCCAAGAGTTCTTTGAAATAATAATTTCTTTAAAAAACACAAACAAAAACAAAAAAACCTGTGCTATAAATTATTCTTATATTTGCTTTGAAAGATATGCCCATGATATCCCTCTTGGTATATTTATGTGTTGCCACTTATGACTTTAACCTCTCTGTGAGCATGAAGTGCTTCCGGGCAATAGTTTGTTTAAATGGGAAGCAAGTTTACTGTAAATTAAATGTAAAAGCTGTTAAAAATGCTTGATATTTCAGCACTGCCTGTAAGGACACAGACCCAGTGCTTAATGTAGTTACTGGCTCTAGAAATACATATATAGTTGTCCCTTGGTATCCACAGAGGATTGGTTCCAGGACCCCCTTGGATACCAAAATCTGCAGATGCTCAAGTCTCTTATATCAAAATGGTGTAGTGTTTGCAACCTCTGTACATCCCTCCCATGTACTTTATCTGGGTCACTTACAATACCTAATACAGTGTAAATGCTATGTAAATAAGTAATAAATACAATTTAAATGTTACGTAAATAGTTGCCAGCCCGTGGCAAATTCAAGTTTTGCTTTTTGGGACTTTTCTGGAATATTTTCCCCCCAAGTATTTTCATTCCATGGTGGTTGAATCTGGAGATGCAGAATCTGCAGATATAGAGCGCCAACGGAAGTTGATATTCCTAAGCTTACGGGCTACATGTATTTACTACAAGGTACCCGTATTTAGTTTTGTTTTCCTTGTTCGTTTTATTATTAGTTCTGCTTTTTAATCAAGTCGATGCTGTTTTGAAAAGAAGGAAAAATAAAGAGAACCTCAGCAGAAAAAAGCAAGGGCCAGCTCTATGTTAAATCCTTACAAAATACTAATTGAAACCATGGCAGAAAAATGGATTTTAAAGAGTAACCTCACCAATACCGAAGTAAAAGTCAATGGGAGGAAACAGCAGTCAGGGAATCAATCCTCAGCTAATTTTTTCACATTAGCAGTTTTTATTTTTGTATGCTAAGTAGAAAAATCAGGTATTTCGATTAGCTATATTTTGTAGTCCTCCCTTTAAAGATACACATTGGTCATTTTAAATAGTTATTAACTTTTCTCAAACACAAGGGCATATGTTCTCTCATTTAAAAAAAAAAATTGTTCAAAAAGCCAACTGATTAGATTTGACAAGAAGAGAATTGAATTTTTTGCCTTTTACATCAGGACGTTGCTGCAGAAATGCTGCATTGTTTATTACCTTCTAGTCCTTCTCCCATATTCATAAATTACTTGATTTAGTAGCTATGAAGTCAAAGTTTGAGCTGCATTAACCAAGTTTTTCTTTTTTTACATTTTATGTTTCAGCTTCTCCACAGATGATCATTCAAATTGGTAATTAAAAAATAAACAAACTCACTATTTTAATACGTTAAGAAATCATATAAATGTCAAACTCTTTTAAGACTTGATAAAGACTTTTTATTTAAATTGATGATAAACCATCTTCCTCGTCTAAAATATATTCTAAGGGCCTGCTATATAGACATTAATAATGTCTTCCAAAATCAAAGGTTAAAGTGAGAGGAAGGCCAAAGGCTTTGTACACGGTAGTTCAGTGAATATTGCTGTAGGACAGACACTTGTAAGGGTGTATAGCACTTGGTAACTTTCAGCCCAGATTTTGTTTTGAAACATAGGTTTTCTGCCAAAGTAAATCTCCTTTAAATTAGATCAGCCAACTTATTCACAGAATTATTTTGTAATGCATGCAGAGCTTGGTCATTGCTTCCTATTTTTTAATGTATTTTAAAATTTTTGTTTTCATGATACCTTGGTAGATTTTAATTCAGTTTATAAAATTACTGTCACTAAAATATGGAAGTCTTCAAAAGTAATCTCAGGGCTCCTTAAAACAAGTCTATCTAATACTTTTCTCTTCTTTTTTTAAAAACAATTTAGGTTCATTATTGGATCAAAGACTGATGCTGAGAGGTAAAAATATTTGCATCTTTATTTGTGATCTGGATGGATATGATAAACTTCACTCTTGTAGGGTAGAGACTACTCCATTCGAAGTTAAAGCTTTGATTTTAATTATGCCTAGGTATTACTAGGATTTTTAAATAGAATTAGGAAAATAACAACTAAAAGGATAATGTTTAAAATGTAGCTTTATTTTAAATAAGAGAACTTAGATGTATCTACAGTAGCTAAGGAAAATGATTTCTAGGTAATAGTTTAATCAGAATATAAGGGAGAGTCAATGGGTAGTTCTTTTGGCTACTTATTGGTGAAATAATCCCTGTAATTTCTGTATTAGAGACAAGATACTGCAAGTTATCTTTAGATTGTTAATTAGCAAAATGTTTTCAGCACTAGCTTGTTATTGAAAATATTAGAAGAATGTGCTTTTATCAAAGATAAATTATCTAATCTTAATTTTTATGTTATTTTTGATAGAACTTGTTTCATTAACAGTTACTATTTATTTCCTATGTAGTAAATTTATGTTTAAAATAGTTAGCTAATCATTACCTGTTTTCCCCCTAATATTTCAGAGTAGTCAGTCAGTACCAGGAACTGGTCCAGAACGAAGCCAAATGTCCAGTGAAGATGTCGCATAGCTCCAGTGGCTCAGCGAGCTTGAGTCAGCCTTCTCCAGGGAAGGAAACAGAAGTGTGTTTGCTTAGCTTTTTTTGCGCTGTTACTTTTTTCTGCCTAATTGTTCTCAAGGAATCTGAGAAATGTTAAGGACTGTTTTATGAGGGATAGGGGTATTGTTTAGTTTTGTTTTTACTTTTGATCTTCTTTTTATTACTTAACTTTTTATGATGGAAACTTTCAAATGTACACAGAGGTAGAGCAAAAAGTGTAATGAACATCTGTGTATACTGATCACCCACCTGGCGTCAACAGTTACTGTTTTTCTGGAGACGATTTAAGGGTGAAGCTTTGCTGTCATCTGACTCTGCTCTTCTCCCTCAAACTTTCTCCCCACCTTATTACTCAGAAATCTTGCCTTCATCCTGTGTATACTGTGTTATCTCATGGATCTCCTTATGTGGAATTACATTTTTTTGAAACACCTGTAATACCCAATCTAGAAACATTAAAAGTACATTCCACTTTTTTAAACTGTGTTTTCATCCAGGGGTTATAATAGTGTTACTAATTTGTGAATTTCTGATTTGACCTTAATTTTAATGAGTATGCTTAATGTCACTGTCTTAGCAGCCTGAGACCCTGTCAGTTCAGTCTTCAGTATTGGGGAAGGGAGTAAAACATCGACCTCCACCCATCAAACTTCCCTCAAGCTCAGGAAATAGTTCCTCAGGTATTACATTCCTTAGTTTTTTGTAATCTAGAGTAAGAAACAACACATGATCATAATCCATTTACTCATATTTTGATTTACTCAGAGTTTTAAATTGTGAATCTAGGAAACAACGTGTATATTTTTCTTCTAGGTAACTATTTTACACCACAGCAGGTCAGCAGCTTTCTTAAATCTCCAACTCCTCCTCCTGCTTCTAAGCCACCAAGTCTTTCTCGGAAGTCATCCATGGATCTCAATCAAGTTAGCATGCTTTCTCCAGCTGCCCTGTCACCTGCCAGTTCATCACAAAGTGAGTCATAACTTAAATTCTTCATTAACTCTTTGTAAGCTTTTGCATTAGTGTTTCTTAAGATGCCTCTTTTTGACCAGTGAAATAGTGAAATCTGAATGTACTGTCTACCCAAAATGTATAAATTTTGAGACGCTTCATGCCAATCTCTTGTTGACTGTATGTATTACATGTTTATTGTAATTGTATTTGTTTTTCTGTATTTATGTATGCACCTTGTGTATACCTTTCTTATAGACTTGCAACCTACACATCTCCTGAAAAAAATAATCTGGTAGTTAAATGTGGCAATAAGAGTCCAAATTATTTTTTATTCCAGTGTACCCTTGGGCATTTTACATTTTATGTAAACTATGCAGCTGATATGGAAAAAAAGTCATAAGAGTTGTTGCTGCAGTCTTATCTTTGTAAATGTAAGAAGCCAACTAGTTCCAAGGTGGTGATACAGTAAACTGAAAGCCGATTTTTCAATAACACTCTTACACTCTTATAAATTGTTATCAGTTACTAAAATGTGGGATGATCATAAAGCACCTGAAGATATTAAAATGTAATTTTTACTACTGAATACTTTTTTTTTTTTTAACATCAAGAAGAGTTATTCAAGAATTCTAGCATTAGTTTGGGAGAATTTCTTCAAATTAGTAAATATCTGAGATACTTAGGTACCAACTTGCAAAAAAGCATTCCAGTTTTTTAGATTTTTTAATAAATAACTAATGTGTGCTGAAAGTTTTAGTACACTGCACAGTGACAGGGTGGTCTTTGCATTAGATGTAAACATCTTCATCTTGATAGCTCAAAAGGTGTAATTTTTCTGCCTTCTTGTTTTGCACAAAGAAAAATTTATAAATTTCCTGAAAGTCTTATTCACACTTCTTATGTTGTGGGTATGGATTATGTTAATCTACTGCACACAGTTGTTACTTTAAGTAAGGGTTGAGTGACAGCTTCTGGACATTCACATTTCTTTCCTTTCTTTCTGCAGGACATGAAAGCTAAAAAAGAAAACACCTCAAGAGCTTTTGGTTTTATTTTTTTGGTTTTTGTTTTTTGTTTTTGTTTTTTTTAAAGTTGATAAACTGTGCATACTTCATTCACAACAGATTTTCTATACATTCTACATTTAAACAGAAGTACACAGTTACTGTTAAAGATGCAGTATTATCTCTCAAATATTTGCTTTATTACTGTGTTTTGTAAAATTTGTTTGTCAGGATAAACTTGATGTGTTAGGAATTAAATATGTATATCTAGGTGCCAAATATGATTGTTAATCATATGTAATTTATTAAATATGTTCAGAGTTTATCTCAGACTGTTAACAGAAAATAAGCAATATTTCTAAGTGAAGTCCTAAATTAGTGAAATCGTAAATAACAAAAATTAATTTGAAGTCCTTTTAAACTTTATAGGCCAAAGGTAACATGTAGGAAACTAACTTTTAAATGGGTATTGTGGTAGAATACAAACGTATATTTTTACTGTTACTGTAATAGCACCTCTGATGGGATTTGTAGGTGATATACTGCATCCTTAATTGTAATTGAGTGTAGCAACACTCATGTATCATGTGTAGAAATTAACACTTGCAGTTAACTGCTTTAAAAAAAAAACTGGAACAAATTGTCAGTGCTAAATAAGATTCCATTAACCTTATTTTAAAAAGGACTGGCCATTTATAACAAACTAGCAATTTTTATTTTTCTCAATGAGCAGGATCTGGAACTCCTAAGCCATCTACTCCTACACCAACCCCTTCATCGACCCCACACCCTCCTGATGCTCAGAGCTCAACTCCTATTACCCCTTCAGCTACCCCTACTCCCCAAGATTCAGGCTTCACCCCTCAGCCCACTTTGTTAACTCAGTTTGCTCAGCAGCAAAGGTCTCTGAGCCAGGCAATGCCTGTAACGACCATTCCTCTTTCCACCATGGTAACATCTATAACTACAGGAACCACGGCCACCCAAGTCATGGCAAACTCTGCTGGACTTAACTTCATCAATGTAGTGGGCTCTGTTTGGTAAGTTTGCATTGATGCCCTGATTTTTTTTTTTTTTAAGATACTGTAAGCAATCTAAAGAAATTCTTATTTGTGAAATTAAGAACAAATTGCATATTATTGAAATTGAAAGAAAATAGTTTCTATGTGGATAGAAGCTATCTCAACAAGTATGTTTTAATTTTAGGTGATCAATCTATTACATGCACTAAGATGATACTACTACACATTGACAGCAGCTTAGATTTTCCTGTTTATCCTCTGTTTTACCATCTTTTAATCCATTGATTAGGACATTACTCTTCCAAATTATATCTTAAGTATATAGTACTTGATAAATATACAGTACTTGATAAATATATAGTACTTAATTGATAAATAAACTGTACTTAATCTTAGCCAACCTTGCTGTCACTTTCTAGCAAAAAAATGAAACTAAGCCTCCAAATTGACATTTAAGACAGAAATATCTGTGTTTGTTTAGTGGTTTGTTTTTTAATCCAAGGAATTATGTGGCTGATTTTCCCTTTTATAGTGCTAGTTTAATGCTCTGTCTTATTCTCCTGCAGTGGAGCTCAAGCTTTGATGAGTGGTTCAAACCCTATGCTGGGCTGTAACACTGGTGCCATAACTCCTGCAGGAATAAACTTGAGTGGCCTTCTACCCTCAGGAGGTCTGCTACCCAATGCATTGCCCAGTGCAATGCAGGCAGCTTCTCAAGCAGGTCAGAATATTAGAAATAATAACCTCTAATAAAATTAAAGTCCATGCTTATGTAAAAATGCCATTTAACGATATTATTTAAACATTTAACATCCTTATTTTATGAAGTATTATGTCGGAAATATTTCCTTTCAAAAGCTTTAAGAGTTCTGGTATTTGAATTAAAAACCCATCTAACTATGAACTTCTCTGTGAGGAAACTTGGTAAGCCTATAAGTCTCTGCAAATTTTATCTTTACCTTCCAAAGATTATTATAAAAGTAACTTTTATAATTGTCAATGTAGTCCTGTCCCAGGTAAAGGAAATGTATTTTGAAAACATATGTGAGCAAGAAAAGCAACACAGCATGGCATTTAAAGCCTCAGTTCTGGAGCCAGACTGCCTGATTTGAACCCTGCTTGTGCAGCTTACTCTAACTGTGTAATCATGACAGAGTTACCTTTGTGCCTCACTTTCTTCATAAATGTGGATGATAATAATACTTTACCTCATAATTGTGAGGATTGAATGAATAAATACAGATGAGGTGCTTAAACTATGCCTGAGATGTGATAAACATTCAAAAATATTTGCTGTCATCATCATTAGTAGTAGTTTTCTTGCAGTAGTAGTAATAATTATAATTACATATACTGAAAAAGAGTTTTAATAACTTGTGCTTTTTTTTTTAATTTACTAATTATTTGGTTGCGTCAGGTCTTAGTTGCAGCAGGCGGGCCCCTTAGTTCTGGCATGCGAACTCTTAGTTGCGGCATGCGTGTGGGATCTAGTTCCCGGACCAGGGATTGAACCCAGGCGCGTAGTCTTAACCACCGCACCACCAGGGAAGTCCTGACTTGTGCCATTCTTAAATGCTCTTTAAGAGAATGTATTATATCTCAGAACAGTTCGATTTCTTACTACTGAGAAAAAATTAACAGGAAAAGTAAACTCAGCATAGTCAGAAAAACTTCTCTGAAACTTTCTATGAGTTAAGAGAAAGAGAATCCAAAGAATATAATTTAAACATGTTAATATATTGCTGTGATTTTGTAATTCTAGCTCATATTCTTACTTTAATATGTATAAATATGCTCTAGTGACAGAAGCCCTGGAAATGGAATCAGTGTTGAATTTAGGATTTTATATTTACATATAATTCTACCAGTTACTTGTGGCTCCAAATGCTAACTGTGGGGTCTGAAAGCAGTCACTTAATTTTTCTCCCTTAGCCTGAGTTTCATCTATTCTAAAATGGGAGTGAAAATTTCTAAATTCATTTGGTACTTATGAGAAATAAATGAAGTGATATGAAAGTGCCTTTAGAAAGCTATAAAACATTATACAGATGTCATCCACCTTTAAAGGGAGTTATGTCTTTTTTTTTTTATGAGAATCCTGGAGGGAATATCAGTATTGTCACATTTTTATCTGATTATGCATTTTCCATTTCTTATACAAGACTTTCATACTGTCACCTGTGCATTATTTGCCCTGTATCTTTTTTAGTACAGTTATCTGCTTAGAGGACTATATACATTTTTAACTAGTGTTCGAATTGGTATATTTAGTGAGGAAAATATATACAATACATACTTTGAGACTGGGATCAGCAAACTATAACTCACATCTAAGCTAAGAATAGTTTTACATTTTTTAAAGTTTGTTTTTTTAAAAAAAGACAAAAGAAAGAGTATATGAGAGTCTCTGTATGGCCCACAAAGCCTACTGGAAGAGTTTGCCAACCCCTGCTTTATGATGTGCTCCATGTTGTGTCACAGATTTTGGGGAATAAGTTCAGAATTAACAGAGCATCGTTTCCTGACTTTCAGCTTGATCCTTACACACAAAATTCAGCAGCGTTCTTTAGCATTATTAATATTAGCATTTGTACTTTAAAAAATGGCACAGAGCACACTGCTTCTCAGAGATAGGGTTATGATCCTATGCTGTTTAGCACTGAGGAATATAAATAGATGCCAGTCCCTGAAATGTATTTGCACAACAGTGATAGTTTTATTATGTTTATGGTGTTTGCATACTGCTAGATTACTTTTCCAGCCAACAGTCCAAATATTTATAAAGAAGTCTCAGTTTCTGAAATACAGATTATAGTGTACATCTGGTGCCCACATCTTTGGTATTGGTGAAAATAGGGGGTTTTTTGCTTATAAGACATTTTTTAAATATAGAAAATAAGCACATCTGTGCAGGAAGTGCTTAAAAGTATTTTTATATACTAAAGTATAAAATACTTTCAAGTATAATAAAGTTTTAATTCCCTGTTTTAACCATGAGTTTTATTTAATAGGTGTTCCATTTGGTTTAAAAAATACTTCAAGTCTCAGGCCCTTAAATCTACTCCAGGTAAACCTGAAACTGCTTTTTATTAAAGTTTTTATAGTTTTTGTTTGTTTGTTTTTAACCATGTAAGTTTGTACACATCAGCATTTGAAGTTTTGAGGTTGTCCAGAATCTTCTAAGGGTGTGGTTACCTTTGCATGTTCAAGTAGATAAGGGGAAAGAATGGGTATCCTATGTACTGCACTTGCATCGGCTCTGGCGCCACTGCCAAATCAAGAACTAGTTCCAGAGGGGAGAGTTGACAACTGCCAAGGGAAATAACTTGCCTACAAGAGTAGCAGCAGGCATACTTAGAAATAATTTCTCTCCTAACAGACTTCTTATGCATGCATGTAGGTATTGCTGTTTGCTTATAGTAGATTTTCTGTGTGAAATTAGGTATGTGTGTTCTTTTCCTGAGGAGAATATGACTTCGTGGCACAGTGCCAGGCACCTAGTAGTCAGTCAATGAATGTTTGTTAGATTACAGTTTGTGTCCAGTAGTGAGGCTTTTCTTAACACATTTTATCAATGTTAACGTATAAAGAGAGGTTGTAGGTAAAGAATTTAGTACATGTTGTGAACTTAAAATATTCTGAGTGTTACGCTAGGTCATTTAAGGATGGAATTCAGTATTAAGCTAGTAGGTTGGAAAATGGATGGGATTATCTACAGAGAATTTTTAGAAAAGGTAGACATAAATATAAAGATTTGGAGACAAAGAATGGCAGAGCTATGGATTATTGGGAAATAACAATAACAAACAGATCAACCCAACCTGATATTCAGAAGTAATAAATCAGGAAATACACTTAGAACTAAATCTTAAAACTTATTTCCTGTATACAATATGCAAACAGTGTCAGTATTTACAGACTAATTGCAGAATAATCTAATTGTGATATGGACACATTGGTTTATTTAGCCAACTTTCCTGCATTTTGCTGTAGGAATTTCTACAAGGATCAGTCTCAGTGTTAAGAGGAGTGGGATTCCTTAATAGCACTGATAATAAGGATTAAGGGCAAAGCCACCTTATAAATTATATTTTGCAACATTTATTACTGTCTACCTAATTGAGGAAGGAACATTTGACCTGTGCTTTGTCCAGGTTTACCTAACAGTGAGCTGTGCTGGGTATAGAGCTTTTGACCCGAGACACCTTTTTTGACTGTAAAGACCTAAGAGTTCTGTATTTGATATTTGCTTGGACTTTCCCACAAAACTTCAAAGTGCTTTTAACTTAAACTCCTATAGAGTAAAGTGGAAAAACCATTTGTTTCCTGATGCATTTGGAATGCATAGTTTTAGTTTTTAGTGTGGAGTTTTCTGGATGCTTCTTTTTTTAAAGTTTTTTTTGTTTTGTTTGTTTGTTTTTAATTAATTTAGATTCAGAATGACAGAGCAAGTAATGTCTCCAAACTAAATATGGACATCTAATGCACTTTCTTTTCAGCTTTGGAATTCCTAGCTATGTTATATAAAAATGCATGTATTTCTGGTTTAGGGCAAAGCTAGACCAAATTTAGGGAGACGAGTTTTCTTAATATATATCTCTGATTATCACTAGCTTCTTGTTTATACTTCCAAATGCATTTAATGCTGTTTTGTGTTGATGTATAAAAGCAGTTAAATAAAAGCAGTATGTATATTTGGATAGCTAACTATTAACTTGAAGCAGAAAGACTTACACTGGAGATGACTAACATATTTGAGAGCCAAAGTAACAGCACTTAAAAATTGTGTTTAAAGCGATTGTTCCTTTTTTTAAGGGCAGGAATCTTGTTTTGTTTCCATTTTTGTTCACCTGTCTCCTCAGTCCCTGGAAGAATGCCTGACACATAGTGAATGCTCCAGAAATGTTTGTAGAATAAAGACATTTAATCTGAAATCGGCTAATTAATTCTTGCTTAAATACTTAATAGCTTCCAGGTGGCTCGCTCATTTTTAACACACTGCAGCAGCAGCAGCAGCAGCAGCTTTCTCAGTTTACACCACAGCAACCTCAGCAACCCACAACTTCTATTCCTCAACAGCCAGGGGAGCAGGTATGTCCTTTCTACCCTCCATATGCTTTGTATCATAGAATTATAACCTTTTTTGGTATATGCCAAGCATATTTCAAGTGTTTTTATTTAGATTGTTTGAACCAACTT
The DNA here is from genome assembly GCF_025265405.1 of Mesoplodon densirostris. Classification (NCBI taxonomy): domain Eukaryota; kingdom Metazoa; phylum Chordata; class Mammalia; order Artiodactyla; family Ziphiidae; genus Mesoplodon; species Mesoplodon densirostris. The sequence goes on along the minus strand of NC_082677.1, from coordinate 12,616,974 downwards.
TTCATGTGTGGTTCTTCATTAACAATAGCAGCTATCAGTTATTGGGTGCCTGTTTCTAATTCTCACAACATCCATACTTGAATAGATGATGTCACTTCCATCTTGCATATTGCATAGTCTGAAATAGATTCAGGTGACTGACTTGCTCACAACCATACATCGAGTGGCAGGGCCAGGGATTCAAGTCCAGGTCTTTCTGCCTCTATAGGCCATGTATTTTCTACCCCGTCATCATCCTTCTTTTGATAGTATTTTGTGTCTATTAGAATAGAGATATTCTTTTTATCTTGAAGCATAGAACAGAGCGAAGATAGACAAAAACAAATACTTTGTATATTGCCAAACAAAATGAAATTGAACAAGAACTAAAGTAAATTAAAGTAGTAGAAGGAACTTCAGGTTTTTCTGAACCTTTGCTGCACTTCGGAATCGTCTGGGAAACTAAAAATTACTGATTGTTGAGTCCCACCCTCATCGTTTCTCTTAGTTCACAATTAAATATATGTAATGTTCACTATCAGTCCTTCCACCAAAGATTACCCAGTCAAATCTTGATTGGATAATGCTCATCCTCTATTAGATTTCTCAGGAAGGGCACATATTTAAAGCTATTTTTCTTTATTAACACATAAAGGATTACTTGGCTGGATATAAAATTCTTGATTTGCACTTTTACCATCTTAACCATTTCTAAATATGCAGTTCAGTAGCATTAAGTATATTCATATTGTGGTGCAGCCAATCTCCAGAACTTTTTCATCTTGCAAAAGTGAAACTCTATACCCATTAAACAACTCCTTATTTCCCCCTCCTTCTAGCCAACTTTCTGTTTCTGTGAGTTTGACTACTCCAGGCACCTCATATAAGTGAAATTATACAGTATTTGTCTATTTGTGACTGACCTGTTTAATTTAGCGTAATACCCAAAAGGTTCATCCATGTTGTAGCATGTGTCAGAAATTTCTTTTTAAGGCTGAATAGTATTTCATTGTATTTATATATCACATTTTGTTTATCCATTTATCCATCGATGGACATTTGAATTGCTTCTGGAAGTCTGAGTTATCTTTTTTTTTTTTTTTTAATGAATTGTGCTTTAGGTATTAAGTCTGAGAACTCTCCTCACCTAGCCCTAGGCCCAAAAGGTTTTTTCTTATAGTTTCCATTTAAATCTATGATCCATTTTCAGTTGATTTTTATAAAAGGTATGAGACTTTGGTCCAGGTTCATTTTATGGGGGGATATGGATGTCCATTTGCTCCAGCACCATTTGTTAGAAAAGCCATCCTCCTCAACTGAATTACTTATGCACCTTTGTCAAAGGTCAGTTGACTGTTTGTGTGGCTCTATTTCTGTATTCTCTACTCTGTTTCACCCATCTATGTATTAATATCTGTCACTCTGTTAGTACCATACTGTTGTGATCACTGTAGACTAAGTATATATATACACACACACACACATATATATACATACACACATATATATATAGTAAGTCTTAAAATCAGACACAGTGATTCCTCCGATGTTATCCTTCTTTTTCAAAATTCTATAGCTGTTCTAGATCCTTTGCCTTTCCTTATGAATTTTAGAATCATCTTATCTATATCTACAGAAGACTTCGCTGGAATTTTTAAAGGAATTGAGTTAAACCTAAAGGTCATTTTGGGAAAGGCTTACCACGTTGACTGTGTGAGTTTTCTAGTCCATGAACACAGTGTGTCTCTATCTAGGCTAGCTCTATCAGCTAGTTTTCAGCATACAAAACCTGTATGTTTCATAGATTTACACCTAAGTTTCTTTAGTTTTCTTTCTCTTTCTTTCCCTTCCTTCCTCCCTTCCTTTCTTCCTTCCTCCCTCCCTCCCTCCCTTCCTTTTTTTTCCCATTCTTGGGAAATTGTTAATGGTATTGTTTTTAATTTCGTTTTCTACATGTTCGTTGCTAGTATACAGAATTGTTTTTGTATGTTTTTGTATGTTGATCTTGTGTTCTGCAATCTTACTGACCTCACTTATTTGTTCTAGAAGTTTTTTTGTAGATTCATTAGGGTGTTTTTTCCTAGATAGTCAATGCCATTTGCAAATAAGGGCAGTTATTTTTTCTTTTTAATCTATATGCCTTTTTGTTTCCTTTTCTTGAATGTGCTCACTAGAAGTTCTAGTACTATGTTGCAGTGTTTAAAGCTTTAAAAACTTGTTCTGATGAAGTTTTATAGAAGCAATATTGAAAAAACAAACAGCCCTATCAAAAAATGGGCAGGCCTAAATAGATGAAAAGGGAGTCCTCTTGCACTGCTAGTGGAAATGTAAATTGGCGCAGCCACTACGGAGAAGAGTATGGAGGTTCCTTAAAAAACTAAAACCCAAGCTGCCATATGATCCAGCACTCCCATTCCTGGGTATATACCCAGAAAAGATGAAAACTCTAATTTGAAAAGATACATGCCACCCCCATGTTCATAGCCGCACTGTTTATAATAGCCAAGACAGAAACAACCCAAGTGCCACCAACAGATAATTGGCTTAAGAAGATGTGGTATATATATATACAGTGGAATATTAGCCATAGAAAGAATGAAATACTGCCATTTACAGCAATGTGGATGGACCTAGAGAATATCAAACTAAGCGAACTAAGTCAGACAGAGCAAGACTAATGTTATATCACTTACATGTTGAATCTAAAAAATAATACAAATGAATCTATATACCAGACAGAAACAGACCCACAGACACAGACATAGAAAACAAATGTATGATTACCGTGTTGCAGGGGCGCTTAAATTAGGAGTATGGGGTTAACTATTATACAGAAAATATACAGACTATTATACAGAAAATCGATAAGCAACAAGGATTTAACATATAGCACAGGGAGCTACCTTCAATATCTTGTAATAACCTATAAGGGAAAATAATTGAAAAATATGTGTGTGTGTATATATACAACTGAATTACTTTGCTCTGTACCTGAAACTAACACAATATTGCAAATCAACTATACTTCAATTTAAAAAAAAAGTTCTGATGAAGCTTTATAGAAGCCTTAGTAATTATTTAATACAGTATCAGTTCTGAAAATTAGGTTTTATTTTCTTGCTTTCAAAATACCGTAAGCTTATTCTTGCTAATTCTAAATACCTTTGACGTCTTTTCTTTAGGCCATTCTTTTTGCAAGACCTAGACTAATGTTGATTTTTTTTTCATACAGGAATAAAATACTAATTCCACCAATCCAAAATTGTTTTTATTTTTGTACAAGTCACGTATTATCTTTTTATTCAGGGTTCTGAACAAAGTTGTACCAGTCAAGAACAGGCCTTATCTGCTCAGCACACTGCAGTTATTAACCTTGCTGGAGTAGGAAGTTATATGCAGTCACAGGCAGCTGGTTGGTATCTTCATAACTAAATATGTTGAATTTATTTAAAGTATCTAATCTATTTGTGATCTCACCATTTTAACTATTTATTTTCCTTGCGCAGTTACAAGGAAAAACTTTAGTTGTATTTAATGTGTGAACTATTAATTGATGGCACTCAGATTTTTTTCATTATTTTGATAATTGTTTAAAGTGCTTTGACCTACATATATTAACAGCAGTTAATGTTTTCCTCATGTTAAATTTTGTTGGGAATATTTTACAGTTACTCAACTTACTAGGAAGCTTCTAAAGCTGTTAGCTTTTCAGTTTTCCTGGGTTATTGAGACTGCATTTTTCCAGATTGCACAATCTTTTCTCATTCCAGTGGCTTGTTGTATGAATTAGGACTTAATAGTCAAGTAGCTTAGCTTCTGTAAGACACTTGTAAAAAAATGTGATTGTACTAAATGATTGCTCACCACTTCTAGTAATAAATGGTGCAGCAAAGATATACCTTTAATGAAGATCATTTCATCAATTGAAGATGGCAATTATAACTCTACATTTAGTTAAAAGAAGCCACATGTATAAGAAAACTGAGATACTGTTTGAGGATTAATGAGTGAACACGTTAACATTTTGAATTATCACTGGACTTACTATGATGCCTTTAGAACCCGATATAATTCCCAGTGTCCGAATTTGGAATAATTTATGTAAAGTTCTAATTTAGAGGCAGTGAATTTCCAAATGGAAATTCATTAGTATAAACTTTTACCCCACAAGCTATTTTTTCCTAAAATAGCTGTAGTGTAATTTAGTGGAAAGAACTCTAGGCTGAAAAATGAGAATGTTCCTAGCTCGACTTGCCACTAATTACTTTTAAGCTTTGAGTCACTCAAACGATCCAGGTCTGAAATGTCCTCAACTGAGCAATGAGAGAGTTGAACTTGTCCCTGATCTGACTCAGCTCTAAAAGGTTCACCACCTTTGTTGCTAATCTTTTACCACTTGTCTACCAGTTTTGTCCTTATGGTAGTTGGGATTTCTCCCACTCCATTTCCTACCTGATTGGTTATATTTTAAAATAACATACTGTATTCAGCATTTTGCTAGAAAGCCTTCTCAACAAAATAGCACTAGTATCAAGTTTCATTGAGATGTAAGAAAAGAGAGGGATACAGTGCTTTGGCCCACATGCTCTCCCTTCTCTTCCATGTCCAGGAAGTTCTATCATCAGTGGTACCCTCAACTAACAGGAGACTGTCCTAAATTTATTCCGAAATGTCTGTGATTTGATACTTAATCATACTGACACTTTTCTATTATTTCATTTTCTGTGTTGTCCTTTTCTAACCCTGGTAGCCTTCAAACTTTCTGACTGGCCTGCTTTCCCCTTCTCCTCTCTGTAGTGTTGTCTCAGCTTGGCTCTGCCGAGAACAGACCTGAGCAAAGCCTTCCTCAGCAGAGATTCCAGCTCTCCTCTGCCTTTCAACAGCAGCAGCAACAGATCCAAGTAATCCAGCAACTTCACTCTGGTTACATTTTTAAACATACTCTGCTCCAAAAGTACTTCAAAATACCTTACTTTAGTTTTATGTTACTGTCTTCTAAGACTATACAGTAATTGGTAAATAGCAAATTTTATTTAAAAGTCTGACAATTTTAGCCAGTGAACTTGGAGCACTGAATATTTTGTACATTTAAGTCATACTATTTTCCTAATTCAAAATCCTTCCTGAAGTGCTGGTGGCACATTAACATACATTTTTATAGGTTTCAGTACATTTTGAAATAGTTAGTTGTAAGTGCCAATGGTTAACTTTTTAATACTGTACTGCAGAAAAAGGCAAGCGTACCAGTGTTCCTATTTGTAAATGTCATACCTGTTTTTGAAGAATGTTGTTCCATTATTCTAGAAGTCAGCATATTATAGTTGACTTTCTTTAATTTGCAGGGTGGTTTTATATTGCTATAAACCCTCATACAACAATATGGTAACTGAAGTTGCTGAGTTACTGCAATATAGACTGGCCAGGCAAAGTAACAGAAATACTTTTGAAGTTTACCAAGAACCATTTTTAAAGCCCGCAGCAGGCTTCTGTGCCACTGGTGCTGTTTGACTGTGCATTGTCCTGATGTGGTATAGTCCTTTTTTGTTACCTTGGTGCTTTCTCCCTTTCAGTTTTGTTGTTTTCATCACTCTCAGGAAAAGCATCTTCCACACCTGCCTACCTTTAACCTAACTTGATTTTTTCCCCTCTGCTTTGCAGCAGTTGCGGTTCTTGCAGCATCAAATGGCTATGGCAGCGGCAGCAGCAGCACAGACAGCTCAGCTACATCGTCATCGGCATACAGGCAGCCAGTCAAAAAGTAAAATGAAGAGAGGCACGCCAACCACTCCAAAGTTCTGAGTCTTGCGTTATTTTTTTTTTTCTTTTTAAAAACGTAAGAGCATTGAATCAAAAGGATTCTGAGTTTCTGCTTCGTTTTTGTTTTTTAACATGTGTCAGTATTTTACATTGCTAGATATACAAACTTTATACAGAAGCACAACCCTATGATTTTTAAATAAAAACAGGGAAATGGTTTAACGCACCATTAGGGTGGGTTTGCCTAAGTCATTGCTTTTTAAAAATGGTTTCACTGTACATAATACAGAAGTGACCTAAGAAATACTAGAAACATCTTTCAGAAGAATGTAGTTTGATATTTATTTAGTATAAAAGGTTTGTGCACAGTGTAACAAATACAGTTTTTACAAATCTGTTTTGAAAATGTGGTGGTGGTTTATTTGGGTTTCATACTCTTAAATACTTCATCCATCAGTTTTTTTACTTCTTTGTGTCTTGTAACTGCTCGGCTCATACAATCTTGAAGTTTAGCTCCAGTCAGTCCACTTCCACCTGAAAAATTATTGTGCCAACACTTATTTTTAAATGATCTACATCATGTCAAGTTATTGACGTAAAACCAAAAAAGTGAATAATATAAACCAGTGGTGTAGTCTCAAGATTTGCAGGTTATGTTTTAACAAGACCTCCTGAAGGTTAAGAACCACTGACGTACAATATAAAAATGCAAGGCATCTGAAGTAACAAAGAAACCATAGTAAATTTACATTATGTAAACCAGTAAAACATCCCACGTTCCATTTGGCCCTCCCTAATATAAAGAAGCTCATGCTGAGTTTTCATCTACGTGTTTAGTACTGCAATGGAAGGAAAGTGCATACCTGGTTTGTGAAGACAACACAGCTTGCCTTCCTCGTCCATTACTACTGTTAAGGTTCCAGTTGCCAGGTTTTCCTCCTCTTCAGTAGGGTCAACTATAAGCAGAGTGCTATTTTAAAAATGAAAAGGTATAAATTATCAACCCATGGGACAAATTTTATTTTAGAAAAAAGTACAAATTAAAACTCACTACCTGCATTTTAGCTTGAGTAAGGAGCTAGACAGAACTGGTAGAAACCAGAAAAGTTAATAGCAACCTGAAATTCTACTACTTGTAAGAATCTTTGTCCTCCCTTCAATTAAATATACAACCTTTTAATACATTTGATTAACTTACTCATCAAACACAGCAAAGGAAGTTGCAACTGGATGAGTTCTAATATTCAAATAACTTTTCTTCTTTAAATTAACTTCTGCTAAAGCAGTTTCTTCATTTATAGTAACTTGAGGCAACTGTACTAGAAAAAGGCGAATATGTAAAGTCAGTCTCTCACTCTAGTGAAAGAAACAAAAAGGCGTTCTATGCTTCATTAATTCACTTTTCCCTCTGTTAAACTTGTCCAGAAGTATTATTTTTTAAAATATATATCTTAGAACAATTAAGGCAAATACAGTAGATACAAATGTTTTTCTTTAATTTAGAAACACATGAATGATAGGTCTTAACAAAAACCTTTAAAAATTTGAGAAATTTTACCAAAACGGAACATTCTGACACATAAGTAGGAATATTCCCTTTTATTAAGGTTGCTTACCATTTTTTAAAGCTGCTAACAAAGCAAAGGTGCAAGCATCCAAAACGTTTCCATCATGGTTGAGGCAAATGAGATCACAGTATAGAACCCAAGCAAGCTACAAGTTTAAACAAAGTGGAAATTAAAGCCTTCTGATTGCTATAATGCAGTATTTGTTTCTACTTACAAGCCACACCCTTGGCTAGACAATCAAGATAACCTTCAAGGCTCAGAAACTTAAAAAAAAAATTAAATTTCCCCCACAAAAAAACATTTCAGGGCTTCCCTGGTGGCGCAGTGGTTGAGAGTCCGCCTGCCAATGCAGGGGACGCCGGTTCGTGCCCTGGTCTGGGAGGATCCCACATGCCACGGAGCGGCTGGGCCCATGAGCCATGGCCGCTGAGCCCGCGCGTCCGGAGCCTGTGCTCCGCAACGGGAGGGACCACAACAGTGAGAGGCCCACGTACCTCCAAAAAAAAAAAAAAAAAAAAAAAAATTCAGAATTAATAAAAGCTCATAGCTTCTTTATTCCTCTTACCTTTCCTGGAGAGATACATAAGTCCTCTTTCTGAATTACCTGTGAACTTGATTTGAAGACATAGAACACAGTAAATAAAAGTTCAAAAACTCTCTAAAATGAATGATAGTCACATTTTATCATGATGATCTTACTTTTCAATGACATCTGCAATGAACTGGCTGGCCACCTGGGCCTCTTCTCCAGGAGGTCCAGACCGAAATCTCCAGGAACACAGAGGTGATAGATCCACATTAGGAACTGAAAGAAACTGCAGCTATGAACCAAATTTCACCTCTCATTTAGTTTTAAAGATAATATCAATCCACAGCAAAGACAACTGTAGGCATGGATAGGCTTTCCAGGTAGAAAGCATTGTAACACATCAATTATATTCTTTTTCATCTTTGTGAGAATCTTATGCTTAAAGTTTATTTTTTCCCACACAAATAACCACCTGCCAAAAAAAAGCATGTGTTTAAGAAACAGCCTCAATCCTAAATTATTCAGGAAAGTTTCTAGGTTTCTTTCAAAATACCCCAATCTGTAACAGTAGACAGCCCCTCTAGTCATACCAACTGTTATGCATTTTTAAAATGTTGGTTCCTACCATAAAGAAAAGATGGTCCAAGTTAAGAAAAAAAATCACATAGTGGTATAAAGGAAAATTCTTTATGGAACAGAAAAGTTTGTAATTACAGCCCTTTGCCTAAGAGAATCTATTTTCTTGGTTGATGACATCTGTATAAACCAAAAGTGATCAAACAAGTTTGATAAAAGGTATTTACAAAATTCTGTATCTTGCTATTATGCTATCTTCTAACATAAACATACATAAAACTTTTCAGGGACGTCTGAAGCTTATGAATAATTTTCTTCAACTCACCTACTAAGATTTAACTATAATAGTATTAACTGTTTTAAAGTATTTGTATTAAATTTATGAAGCCATTTAACTTACCAACATATCCTTTATCAGGGGCATCTGTTGGTGGTGCTCCAAATTCCTACAGAAGCAGACAAATGTTTCCTATGAAAGAAGCTACTAAAAAATTGTGAAGAAGTCAGTTATGGAAGGCGCTACCAAAGACCATCTTAGCTAGTTAACTACATCATGAGCATCTACTGGGAAGATGAGCTTGGGAACGTACGTCAGGGGCTCTAGGAACACTGGACCACTCCTCACTAGCTCTGCAAGGCAAGAAGGCAGTGTAGCACAGCTGATGATAGTGCTACTCATCAAAATTACTTGGGGCTCTTTAGATTTCCATCCCACCCTGTCTTCCTAAGAGAAAGAAAATAGATTCTCTTATTCGGTAGCCAAGAATCTGAATTTAAACTCCAGGTGATACTGACACAGTCAGATTTAGGAATTGATGGTATAATGGTCAAGAGCAGAAGCCCTAGAATTACCGACCTTGTTCAAAAGTCAGACCCACACCTTTTGGCTGAGAGACTTTGGGCCAGTTATTGAATGAACTTAGGTTAAGTAACTCAGAGTTCAGTGTAAAAAAAGCAGAGGCTTTAGAGTTAGACAAGTTCTATTTATGAGCCTTATGTTCCTGGACAAGTTACTGAATGTCACGTAAAATAGGAAATGAAGAGAGAAATACTTCAAATGATTATTCTGAGGATTAAACTGGATAATTCTGTAAAACACTTAACATAAGGTGCCTGGAACATAGCAAATACTCAGTAAATAGTAGCTATTATTCCCTCAAGCTTTTCTTTTGAGCAATTTCTACACATTTGCACAAATTAAATGGCATCACTAGATAAAAATATGTCACCAAAAATCTCTCAATTTCTCAAATTACAACCAAATTCTTTAAAAAGGAAAGGTGGTGAGGATTTTTTTAAACTGTTCCATTTCAGCACATTTGAGAATGTTCATAAATTGTAATTAAGAGCCATTAAACTTGGGTTGTATTATCTAAAACTCAAAGGTGAAAACTTGGGAAATGAAAACAAATACTAAAAAACTGACACCTGATTGCCTAATCAACAGAACTATAAGTGTATATTACAATCTATTAAGTATATGAAGCTAATTTAGTAACTCAAATCTTAGTAATATATACAGTAAACCTACCGCTTTAATTCCACAAATTACTGTAGTATTTCCCAGCTTCACTAAAGAAGAACCATCTGCAGTACCAATTGAACCTGAAAAAGTAAGTATTTAAACAAAATGAAAAAGTGTTTTCGTCTTCTACGTATGATTTTATCTTGCTACATATCTAAGCTGTTTATGAAAATTTATTCCTTGAGTCTTTTTAAAATTACAGTTGACCCCTGAGAAACATGGGTTTGAAATGCACCCTTCCACCTATATACAAGGATTATTTCCAATAAATATTACCACAGTACTACACGATCCACAGTTGGTTGAGCCTGAGGATGCAGAGCCTCAGTTACGGAGCACCGATCCATAACTGTAAAATTACGCTCGGATTTCTGACTGTGCGGGGCCGGCACCCCAACACCCTCGTCGTTCAAGGGTCAGCTGCACCAGTCTAAGGACTGTTCATTGTCCCTGAAGTAAGTTAATCCTTTGTTGTTCAATCACAGGGCTGTTACAAAGATTTAAATCTCTTGACACAAAATCACTGTAATCCCTTAGACATGGTAGAATTTGTCTGAAATACTGTTTAAATGGCTCAGAGGCTAAAACTTGGGAATGTCATATAGGTAAAATTGGGCAATTCCATGTTTGCAACAGAAGGTTTAATAAATGTAGGATATATAAGAAAACCATGTCTTAGAAGTTTTGAACAGGGGAAGGCAGGAAACACTTTACAGTTACTTTAAAATATAAAATGAGCATAACAACTGAGAGGACAGTGAGTTTAAAAAACTTTACAAAGAAAAATTTACTTTAAAAAAAAACTTCTATTTTCAGAACTGAAGCAACTTCAACATTCTATTTTAGAACTCAAAATACCCTCACCTATGTTGACAGCTGTGGTTCTGAATTCACCAAGTTCTCTTCCATCAGGACGGCAATTCTCTTTCTAAATAAATATATGAAAGTAGATTACATCTACATGTGTATTTTACAAACACCAGTGAAAATACACTAAACCTTGTTAATTCAAATTAATTTGAATTACTTGAAAATTGTCTTTTAAAAACTGAGGTATAATTGTCGTATGACATATTAGGTTAGGTGTGCAATATAATGATATTTGTATGAAAACACATGATATCATTATCAAAAGGCAAAAAATGTACATAACCACCTTTACTTACCAAAAATCTCCTGTAATACTCCAGAGGTTCCACAGTTCTGAAACACAGGTTAAAAATGAGATAAATTAGTAAATCAATACAAATCCAGAAACTGGCAAAAATCTTAATAGTGTGGTGATGGAGCAGAAATCTCCAAAATTTGTAACTAAGTTTCTTTCATGAATTCTAACGTTTATGTTGCCACGTGTTGCTAATTATAAAAATTAGATACCTTTGCAATAACCATACTCAAAGGCTGTCCTTAATTTTGCTTTAAACCAGTATAGGGTTGGAGCCCAAAACCCTAGGGCATCTTTAGAAGAGGTTAATACAGGTGTGAAAATAACATCACTCTCACTCTGAAGCAGGGATTCTTGGTGGGCAGGGGAAAAAAAAGTTACATATTTTTCACTATCCCGTGACTTAAATTTAGCATACTCTTCAATTACGACCGTTGGCAATAAACCATTACAATATTAGCCGTACCTGCGACTTTAACAACCACAGAGAGTAAATGTTTTCGTTTTTACTTTAGAGTTGTCAAAGGTACCTGTAAGACTCATCGTTACTTCGAAATTCCAGGAGTTAGTTACTAAGCTCCTCAGGATATCTTAATAAAGAAAGTTAATTCTAAAACAGATGTATATCTCATTATACCATAAACTTGGAATTTATATAAACAGATAACTGTTTCAGTACAATTGGTTTCCTTTGGAATCTTATTTCTTTTATTTATTTAAAACTGGACTCAGAACAAAAATCTACAAGCTTCTCCAGAGCGGCAGCAAAAACGCTTAAGTAAAACTTTCCGAACGAGGAACAACGCTTTTAGAAATAAATTTCAAGGGAGAGGGAGAGCAGCGTGGCAGGTGCTTCTAACAGAACACTTTTCACGAGGTTACAACTGCTCCCCTGGGGCTGCAGGTCCACTAAACACCAAGCCACAGCGCTGGCAGCGGGTACCGAGCTCAACACAGCCCCTTCCAGCGCTCGCCTCCCCAGCGGGAAGACGCACCCTTTCCTTTCACTACTACCACCTCCAATCCGCCCGCCCGCCGCCCGCTTCCGTGGTGGAAAGAAGTGGGAACCAGGTGGCGGGGGGCTTCCCGGTGAGAAAATTCCGGGTAACGGGAGCCACCAACCGGCACGGTACGAACTCCCGCCCGCCAGCCTCCCACACTCACCTGAAGCCGGCAGCCATCTTCCTCCCGTGGGTCTGCGTCTGCGCGTCTGCGCGTCTGCGTCTGCGCGTCTGCGTCTGCGCGTCTGCGTCTGCGCGTCTGCGTCTGCGCGTCTGCGTCTGCGCGTCTGCGTCTGCGCGTCTGCGTCTGCGCGTCTGCGTCTGCGCGTCTGCGTCTGCGCGTCTGCGTCTGCGCGTCTGCGTCTGCGCGTCTGCGTCTGCGCGTCTGCGTCTGCGCGTCTGCGTCTGCGCAGCCGCCGGCTGGGTAGCACCGCCCCTTCCGCCGGCTCTACGGCGCCGCTTCGCACTTCCAACGCTGACGTCTGCCCCCTTCTCCAGCTGCCGGTTATCTAGAAGGCAGGGTGGAGTGGGCGGAGTGGGCGGCGTGGGGAAGGTTTCCAGACTGCTTTTGCTTAGACTTCCCCTAGGCAGACGCCCCTCGAGGTTTCCTAGACTTTGACGCGTTTTGACGAATCGGCTATTACAGAAGTGATGAGTGCCTGTTTAGAGACTGGTGGTTGAAGAGTTTCAGAGAAAACCGACCTTATATAAAGCAAAGAATCAGGTGTTGAGTGTGGAGCATAATTCCTGTGTTTCAGCGTCCTTTCCCCGCCTCCTTCTTATTCTGGGCCCTGGGCTTGCCTTCTCCCAGGTAAAAGCCTCCCTGCTCCAGCACCGAAGAATTACGTAAATTTTCTGTGCGCTCGTTTTCCGCACCAGGTTACATTTACAGGTGCCGGGAGCGGGCTCCAAAGGAGCAGCTTTTGTTGTATCCTGTGTCGTGGCTCAAGACCTCCATCTCCTTCGTATAAAATACAGGGCATACAATTCAGTTTGAATGTCAGATAAAGAGTACACCCAAAATAGTTCGTGTTATTTGTTACCTGAAGCTGGGGGAGAACTGGGAAAGTTTTAGAAATAGATGGTGGTAATGGTTGCAGGAAATTGTGAATGCGGTTAATGCCACTGTAGTGTACACATAAAGTGGTTAAAGTGGGAAATTTTATGTTTTATCACAGTTTTTAAAAATTAATGTAATATACCGAAAACAAATGGGTGGGTTATATGGTGTGTGCGTTTTATTTTAATAATGCTGTTAAAAAACGATTCGTTGCCTATGTGAAATTCAACTTATATGGACATCCTGAATTTGTACTTGCCAATTCTGGCAACCTTACTACGGTGGAACAGAGCGCCTGCCCCCCGCCCTCCCCAAAACGGACTGAGCGCCTCCCATACAATTACATATTCTTCGCCTCGCCGCGCGGGGGCGCTGTGGGCGGCGCGGGCTCCCGGGTCGTGCTGAGTCTGGCCGCGGCGGCGCTGTGGGCGGCGGGCGCCCGGCCGGCGCGGTCTCTCTGCGGGTGGGAGGCGGGGCTGCGCGGCCGCACTTCCGCATGTGTGTCGGCGCGGGATAGGGCGGGCGGCTGCGCCGGCATGGAGGATGGCTCCGCTCCTGCTGCAGCTGGCGGTGCTCGGCGCGGCGCTGGCGGCCGTAGCCCTGATTCTGGTGAGGAGAGGGGTTGGCGACCGACGCGGGCCTGGGCTCACTGCTCTCCGGGAGACTCGGGCCCCAGGCATCCTCTCCGCGCTGCCGGCTCTTGGGCCTGTCCCTTGCACCATACTTCCTCTGAGCCTTGACCCCAGAATTTGCTCTGCTAGAATTTCACACCCCCTTTCTTCCGTTATGTTTACTTTAGAGCTTTATATCCCTGCGTGCCCAGAGCCTAGTACTTGTGTTTACTGGGACATGCCCACCCTGTCTTATGTCACCCCCCTGGTCGCCGGACTCTGCCCACCCGCCCTCTCAGCCCCGACCTCTCCAAGATTTCCTCCCGGCTCTGCAGTCGCTATAGTTCTGGCCCCATCAGGAAGGTCTTGAGCCCCCAGAAAGTGTGTGCTTTCTAGACACTCCCTTTCCTGGTGTAGTTAAGCAAATAGAAAGTGTTGACAGCACTGACAAGAGCCATCTGTTACAGATTGGAGAAATCAGCGGATCAGGAAGACCCACTAGGGACATAGGAAGACCAAGATAGACAAGGCCTGGTGTTACCATACGCCTGGGGGTCGTTATGTCCTAGAATTCAACACCCTAAGCTTGCTGCCTCTAGAAGAGACAGTACAGGGCAATTCAAACTCCGATTTTCTTTGCCATTACTGTGGAAACACGGAAACATTGTAATACTTGCTGATCCATAGGTAATAGGAAATTTGCCAAGTGAACTTTCTCCCATATAATTGGAATGCGCCTGCCTCTAGTTTGTAAATGGAGCGTTTTCCGCTTCCTTGACGTTAAGGTTAGCAGCCTAGATAGCATTGCCAGGAAGGCTACTTTGCCATCTGGCCAGAATGTATGGCTTAAAAGTAGTGTAGATAGAGAAAAAGTGGTGTATCCTGACCTCTTTAGGGTTTGTGTCTGGGTGAGAGAGGAGTCCTCTCTTTCCCTTAGTAGGATATGGAGATTTGGGGGTGGGAGGAGGTTTCAGGTTTTGGGTTGGGCACAGCTTGACAGAATTCTAGACTGAATCTGCCTTGTGTTGACTGTGTTGCACAGATTTAAATGTGTACGTTATGAGATTGTACTGGAAGGATTTGATCCTTTTAGCTGGAACTAGTTATAAGAGCTGTTATTTATTGAGTACTTACAGTATGTTGGGTATTGTATTCAGCATTCAACAGGGATTATCTCATTTGATCTTTAAAACACAGCTGACAGAAATGTTATCATTAGCTTCCTTTGACTGGTGAGGAAGCTGATGAGCTGGTATGCAAATGTCACCCAACTAGTGGAACTTCGTTTTTTTCGGTGAATATATATGTATATGTGTGTATACACACACACACACACACACACATACATACATGTATCTCCCCACTGTCTCCTCACCCCACTTCCTTTCTGAATTACTTTTGAAGCAAATTCAAGGCATAACATTTTATCTGTAAATTCTAAGCATTTATCTCTGAAGATAGGGCCCCCTTTTTAAAATAAAACCACAATAAGGTTATTGCAGATTTTTTTTAACATTGTTCAGTGATTTCAAATACCTCATCAGTTCAAATGCCTCATGTATGTGTTAGTAAATTGGTTTGTTCCGTTCAGTATTCACGCACACTTAGCACTCGATTGGTATGTCTCAAGTCTCTTGAACTAGAACAATTTCTCCTCCCTTTTTTTTTCCTTTTCTTTAATAAGCGGTCATTTGTCCTGTAGAATTTCTCACAATCTGGATTTTACTAATTGCATCCCTTAAGTGACTTTTAACATCTTACTCTGTCCCCTGAATTTCCTGTAAACTGCTAGTTACATCTAGAGATTTGATGTAATGCATGTTTGAGTGTTTTAATCAAAAGAAGTGTGTGAGTGATGCTGATTACTTCCTTTTGTGTCATTTCAAGAGGTGTGTAATCTCTGATTTTCTTTGGTATTAAGAGGGATTCTTGGGTTCAGGAGTTGTTAGCTTGACCCACCGATTATAAAGTTTGTCATTAACCTAATGGTTTAGCAGTCACTGATGATCACTGCCTAAATCCAGTATTTCACTGTGGGTTGCAAAGTGGAATATTCTGACTGTATCATTCCTTCTTCATGTATTACCTGGAATTTTATAATGAAAAAAATTTCATCCTCAGCTATTCGATAATGCTGAAATATCTTTCATATATAAAAGGTAAGATAAAAGGCAAGCTTTCAAAATAATGAGATGGTTCCCTGGCATCTTACAAGGGTGACTAATTTTTTATATTTAGTATCATTATGAATCCGTGATATAAAATTTTTCATGTGTTTTAATACATTGCATTAATTATTCTTTTTGATGCTTAAAATTTCCCCCTCACAGGCCAATGGGAGCCTGTCAAGTTGGCTACTTTGTCATGATTGTTGGTAGCCTCCTTGCTTTCCCGTCTCTGACCACCATTGTACATTTCCTGGCCTGGACCTGAATCAGCCATTCCTCTTAGGAACATTGTGTACTTTTAGTAGGAAATTGAATTTAGAAACCACAGTCTGGACACTAGGGGTGCAGCGCAGGAACTCTTTAACCACTAGTCTGGATACTGCCTTCATATTCATACTAGTCAGAAGCGTATTCAATTTCAGTATGTACCCAATAGAATATTATAAGTGGTCACTGAAGTACAAATGAGTAGCATTCCAAAAGTTTGTAGGTTGATTGTTTTGAAAGCAGAAAGTATACCAATGGAAACAATGTTACAAAGAATGGTTATTTCCAGGGCTAGGTCCTCACTGAATATGGAAGGGGGTTATATAATGTTAGCAGTGGGATGGTGCCTACAGCCTACAAGTTTGATACCTGACTCCAAAAATTAGTGTATTCTGAATTCAAATCTGGGATAAGTATCAAGAATATATTCTTAAGCATTACTGATCCCTACTCGGGGGGTTGGGAGACTCTTCCCTTCCTACTCTGGGTCAACCTGGTCTGAGATGGGAGGTCTGCCCTCACCCACAAGCTCTACCTGCAGTGTGTCCTCGATCACGTAGGCTCCAAGTGGGGTGGGGCCTCCCTGTGTGTGTACCAGGGATTGGGAGTTCAGGGCATCTCAGAGTAGATGGCACTTCTGTAATGACTGTTCCCTTTTAGATCTGGGGTGACAGAGGCTGGGGAATGACAAGTGAGAGGAGACAAAGAGCCTCCTAGAGCATTAGGGAAAATGCTTAGTTAGGGGGAAAAGGACAATAATAATCAGTTCACAAATAAGGAAATGACTGGTTTGAATTTTTTTTTTTTTTTTTTTTTTTGTGGTATGCGGGCCTCTCACTGCCGTGGCCTCCCCCGTTGCGGAGCACAGGCTCCGGACGCGCAGGCTCCGGACGCGCAGGCCCAGCGGCCATGGCTCACGGGCCCAGCCGCTCCGCGGCACATGGGATCCTCCCAGACCGGGGCACGAACCCGCATCCCCTGCATCGGCAGGCGGACTCTCAACCACTGCGCCACCAGGGAGGCCCTGGTTTGAATTTTGAAGTCACCTCCAGACCATTATTAATGGACTAAAACAGTAAATATTTCACCCCAGGGTGAAAAAATCATGTAAATGATGTATTCTAATGTAGCAAATGTTTAAAAAGGTCAACATAACACAATTTCTTATTAACATATCTGCTTTTAGATTTCCTTTGTTGCATTTATAACTGCTACAGAGATGCCACACCTTCATCGACATGAAGATGAGAAGTTCTTCTTAAATGCCAGAGTCCAGAGGGAAGCCTTACCCAGCATACGGGACTCGCCTACCAAGCAGCTTTCTGTGGTCGTGCCTTCATACAATGAAGAAAAACGGTGTAAGCCCTACTCGATTTTTTTGGTAAGGGGTAATTTGGGAAGAAAAGGAAATTTAAAGTATGGACTTTGCCAGAACGTTGATACATGTGGGCTATGGAGAATGCACAGTTGGTAGTTGTAGTTCAGAAGGGAAAGAATGAGCGTTAGCAGCCACATCAAGTCTAGGGCTGAAGTGTTCTAGAGGAGTGATGAGCAAGAGGTGAACAGAAGACAGACATTCCAGGTGGAAATGGCCACTGGGGGACAGTCCAGGAGGGACTTGTTAGGTTATTCAGGCATTTTCCGTATGTAAACTGTGTTCTGGGACTGGGCAAGTTATTTTCAAAAGCAATTTTTAATATATATTTTTTTCTTTAAGTGCCTGTAATGATGGATGAAGCTCTGGGCTATCTAGAGGAGAGACAGGTATTGTGTTTTCTCGTCCAGTATGGGGTCTAATTAAAACCAGAGCAGGTCATCAAGCTGTGGACCCCAGGCTAGATCCACTGTGAGAGGCAGTGCCGGCCGTTCTCGGGCCATCGTGGTCCTGGCCTCTGTGCTCAGCATGGTGACAGCCGTCAGCCATTTGCAGGCAAGCCCGACAGCACACTCCTTCCAGAGCAAACAGGAAAGCTGATGTTCCTCTTACGGACTCTCCCTCCCCCCTTTGATCCTCTCTTGCCTGATGATATACTTAAAATTGAGTGATAGTGTGTCTGCAGACTTTGTATGACAGCACAATGCTGTTTTTGCTTTTGTGACTTTTTAAGTAAGACCTTTATTTGAAAAAGACCTATAACTAGAGTGAAATCATTTTGTATGTCTTTATTATTCTGAAGAGTCCCCCCTCATTTATTTTCCTCTGCTTTCTCTGCGTAAAGGGAAGAAAAGTAGCATGTGCCCCTCTTTTGTATCCGCTGCCACTGGAATCTCTTGGGAGAGTTTAAGAAAATAAATAAAGGGCTTCCCTGGTGGCACAGTGGTTGAGAGTCCGCCTGCCGATGCAGGGGACACGAGTTCGTGCCCCAGTCTGGGAAGATCCCACATGCCGTGGAATGGCTGGGCCCGTGAGCCATGGCCGCTGAGCCTGTGCGTCCGGAGCCTGTGCTCCGCAATGGGAGAGGCCACAACAGTGAGAGGCCCACGTAAAAAAAAAAAAAAAAAAAAAGAAAAGAAGTAAGATTTATGGCTGTTTCTTTTTTTTAGAAAACTCCTGGTTTTGATTTACTTTGTTTTAGGTTTTTTTGTGTAAAGGGAAAAGAGAAGATTCATCAAAAGAGGAAATAAAAGAGGAAGAGGACTGAGCCTGTATTATATTTGAGCTTCTGCCACTTCTATTATGTGTAATCTGCACACCAGCCAGGTGGACTAGGTTGTGGGGGTTTTTTTGCGAGAAAATAGGCCCAAAATGCTAACTTGCCTGAGGTCATAAAGCTAAGAAGTGGCACAGCCACGTGGAACCTGCACCCCTGACTTCAGACCTCATGGCTTTGCCTTGTATACCTCGTAGCCTCTGAGTGGTGCTCAGGAGGGCAGCCAGGGGAGCATGGGAGGCCCATGGAGACTTGGTCCGTGTTCACCTTCAACTCCCACCCAGTCTCTGGTCTCCTTTCTGTCCTTGGCCTTTTTCCTTTATGTGCTTTGTGCACTTATATTTATGTTCATATTTATACATATCAACACTAAAACAATTGTTTCTTTTTTTTAATTTTTTTTATTGAAGTAGAGTTGATTTACAATGCCGTGCCAGTCTCCACTGTACAGCAAAGTGACTCAGTTATACACATGTATACATTCTTTTTTTTAATATTCTTTTTGATTATGGTTTATCACAGGATATTGAATATAGTTCCCTGTGCTGTACATTGGGACCTTGTTGTTTATCCATTCTAAATGTAATAGGTTGCATCTACCAACCCCAAACTCCCAGTCCAGCCCTCTTCCCCCACCCCACCTTTGGCAACCACAAGTCTGTTCTCTATGTCTATGAGTCTGTTTCTGTTCTGTAGATAGGTTCATTTGTGCCATATTTTAGATTCCACATATAAGTGATATCATATGGCATTTGTCTTTCTCTTTCTGACTTACTTCACTTAGTATAATAATCTCTAGTGGCATTCATGTTGCTGAAAATGGCATTATTTCATTCTTTTTTATGACTGAGTAATATTCCATTGTATATATATACCACATCTTCTTTATTCATTCATCTGTTGATGGACATTTAGGTTGTTTCCATGTTTTGGCTATTGTGAACAGTGCTGCTGTGAACATAGGGGTGCATATATCTATTTGAATTATAGTTTTGTCTGGGTATATTCCCAGGAGTGGGATTGCTGGATCATATGGTAATTCTATTTTTAGTTTTCTGAGGAACCTTCATACTGTTTTCCATAGTGGCTGTATCAACTGACATTCCCACCAACAGTGTAGGAGGGTTCCCTCTTCTCCACACCCTCTCCAGCATTTATTTGTAGACTTTATAATGATGGCCATTCTGACTGGTATGAGGTGGTACCTCACTGTAGTTTTGATTTGCAATTCTCTAATAATTAGTGATGTTCAGCATCCTTTCATGTACCTACTGGCCATCTGTATGTCTACTTTGGAGAAAGTCTGTTAAGGTCTTCTGCACATTTTTCAATTGGGTTATTTGTAAAACAGTTGTGTCTTAACCTCCTTACAACTTTATTAGAAATCTTGATGGCAGTCATGCCAAATTGTGGTATTTTATTTTTGCTTCTTGCAGAAACAAGATCCTACGTTCACTTATGAAGTAATAGTAGTTGATGATGGCAGCAAAGACGAGACTTCAAAGGTAAGTAAACTTGCTTTTAGAATTGCCAACAGATGGAATAATTTGCAAATGTAAAATCATATTTCCGCTCGTCAGAGAACCCTAAAGGTGTGCCAGATACTCTCCATTTAACATAAGTGGGTAGTAGAAAAAGCAGAGAGATTTCATATATGGGAAGCTGGAAAACATACCTGCCTTTCCACTGCTCCTTGAGACCAGGGAAGCTTGGAAGGTCACCAAATAGGGAGAGAGTACACATAACAACAGTTCACCTTGGCCTCTAGGGAACCCTCTTGGCCCACCAATTTATGGTTCCTTTTATTCTAAGCATAATTCTTTTCTCTATGCTCTACCTTAACTTATGGTTTCTAAAGTAGGCATGCAAATAGGAAGACACTTTCATATCTGCCCCTGGGGATTGGGTATGTCCTTTGGCCTACCCCACAGTCCCTTCTAGATTGACCCATGGGGTGACAGTGTCTTAGGGTTTATCCTCTCTCCTTCCTGCATTCCTAGACCTGTAACTGCTGGGCCCTGGTGCATTAATCCTGCAGTAGTACATGTATTAAATCTTGTCAGTGATCCTGATAAATTACTCTCCAAACATCAAAGTATTTTTGTTATTACGACTGCTTCACATTTTGTTTTTTGACACTCATGTTTCTATAATAAAAGATTCATTTACAGTGCTATTAATATTCCTGTTAAATGGCAACATAATAGATCTTAAAATAAATATACAGGGAAATATCTGTTCACCTGATTATTCGTCAGGTATGATTTTGGTCAACTCCAGCTGTGCAGGAAGTGCTGGACACTGGCTGGACCCCACAGGTACACGCGCCTGCCCCCTGGTGTAAGGAGCCCCCAGGACAGTCAGGCAGCACGGCTCCAATTTCTGTAATGCAGGTAAAAATAAAGCCAAAGAGAAAGGTGCTGAAAAGAATTTGAGAGAAAGAGAAGTGACTTTTGAACTAAACCTCTAAGGGTGATAATGACTAGGAACATGGAGGATAGTATATTCATATTGAAGAAAACAAATAACGTAAACAAAGGCATAGAGGCCTGAAAGTATTGGTGGATCTGTGTTAGGAAGAGTAGGTGCTGCACTTGGAATAGTATGACATGAAAGATGAACACAAACTGTCCAACAGTTTATTAGTATATGAAGGGAGTGGTGTAGAAAGTCAGCATCGGGCATCTACTGCTGAGATGACAGAGCAGCCTCAGCCCAGCTGAGAAGCAGCAGCTTTTCCTGAAGAGTATTTCCTTCAAGGCCTTTTGCCACGTGAGTCTTAGGCTGCTCTCTGGAAGGATCCAAGGGGGAGAGGTTCGCACTTGTTCCCAAGGTTGGGAGAAACAGAAAACTTGAAATCATAGTTTGTAAAAGTTTTTTTTAAAAAAAAGAAAAAGAAACTCTTTTCCCCTAAGTTGAGTATTTATTATCTTTCCATAACACGTTTCACTCTCCGAGGGGTCTGGGAAAAAATTTAGATACAGTTCTTGTTCTTAAGGAATTTTAAACTAAGGGATAAAATTTATGCCAGAGTACAGAATAGGAGAGTATTGCATTTGTACAGAGATATTTATTATACCCTCAAGTAACATAAGATGCCAGAAAGGTAAGCATTCCATGTGAGCTGAATTCACCAATGGTGAGCAAGTGTCAGCTGCTGCCATGTTCTGCAGGGCATACTGTGAAGTGTCAGTGTCTGTATAGGCCAAGCAGGTGGGCCTCAGTGGTGTTTGCTTCCTTCAAAGCCAGATCACGTCCCCTTTAGAAAGAGCCCTCATCCTCGCCTGGTCAAGTGTCTTTCAGTGCACTCAGCTACATGCCCAGTGACTTCATGTTCCTGGTTTGGGTCTTATGATGACTATCATGCTTTCTGCCACCCCAGAATAAACATCAGCAACTCAAATAAATGTTCTCTGAATAGACATTTCTTGAGCCATTAACATGAGTCAAGGAGTAGGACGGGTGCTAAAATACAAAGATGGAGCCCTGCCTTTGCCTTCAAGGACTTCACATCCAATACTGGAGACACGCTCCAGAGAAATAGAGCACAATGTGTTCGATATTTTCATCAGTTAGAAAGTGTCTCATGAGGGGAGCTTATGTAACAGAAGGTGTTTGATTATCTCATATGCCAGAAGGTCTGGACATTGTTGTTTCAGCATTTGGACAGTGTCAGGTGGCTGGATCCACGTCTTTTCAGTTACCACACGCTCCCTCATCATCAAATGGGCACAGCTCCAAATATCCCTGACCCTGAGGCAGTTGAGACAGTCAGGACATTAAGAATTCTCTCGTGTGCCTCTCTCCCTTTATAACCAGGAATAAAAATCTTCACAAGAAGCTCCCACCCGCCAGCAGACCTCCCCTAGAGTCCATGAGCCAGAACTTTGGTGACATGGCCACCCTTGCCTGCAAGAGGGGCTGGGAAAGTATAAATACATGGTAAAGAGGATTTGGACCAATCACGATTCATCTCCTAGGACTGCACACACTGTCACTACGCAGACTGGGGCCAAAAGAGCAAGGAAGGAGGTGTTTGTTGGGTAAGCAGCTAACAGTGCCACCACAGTCCTGTAATAAGAGTATGTACAAAGGACGGTGGCTACCCTTGTTCATGAGATTAATCAATTCCAGGCTGTGCGTCAGGCACTAAAATATTAATCCTTGGGACTGCCCTGGTGGCACAGTGGTTAAGAATCCACCTGTCAGTGCAGGGGACACAGGGCTCGCCCTGGTCCAGGAAGATCCCACATGCCGCAGAGCGACTAAGCCCGTGAGCCACAACTATTGAGCCCGCGTGCTCTAGGGCCCGCATGCCACAACTACTGAGCCCACACGCCTAGAGCCTATGCTCTGCAACAAGAGAAGCCACTGCAGTGAGAAGCCTGCACACCGCAACAGGGTAGCCCCCGCTCACCGCAACTAGAGAAAGCCTGCGCGCAGCAACCAAGATCCAAAGCAGCCAAAAAAAAAAAAAAAAAAAAAAAAAATATATATATATATATATATATATATATACACATATATATATACATATATATTAATCCTTGGCTTTAAGTAGCTCATAGCCAAGTGGGGAGGGGCTACAGTTCATTACTAAATGAGTAGTGCAGAGTGATTTATAGAAAATATAGATCACTGTTCCATGACTTTGTGTTTTTTTTTTTTTTTTTTGCGGTATGCAGGCCTCTCACTGTTGTGGCCTCTCCTGTTGCGGAGCACAGGCTCCGGACGCGCAGGCCCAGCAGCCGTGGCTCACAGGCCCAGCCACTCTGTGGCATGTGGGATCTTCCCGGACCGGGGCACGAACCCGTGTCCCCTGCATCGGCAGGCGGACTCTCAACCACTGTGCTACCAGGGAGGCCCCACTTTGATTATTAATAATAATGAATAATAATGAAGCCCACACACTGCAACAAAGAGTAGCCCCCGCTCACCACAGCTAGAGAAAGGCCGCACGCAGCAATGGAGACCCAATGCAGCCAAAAATAAATAAATAAAAATTAAAAAAGAAAAAATTCATGACTGCCTATGGAAATGAGCGTCAGAAGGCAAGGGTGCCGTTGATGAAGAGGTTCTGCGGAGGGTGATGTGGAAAAGCAAAGGGCATGAGCCACACCCCAGTAGCTTGAAGCCTAAATGAGGGACAAAGAGATGTTGATAGCAAATGCAGATCACCATTTCATGACTGTGATACTAGATCAAAGAGTAATGGCAGTCGCTTAAGATAATAGTGAAATCAAAGGAAAATGTTTAAGATGCTGGAGTTTTGAGCATATTAGAGGCTGAGGACCCAGCAAGGAGGAAGAGATTGAAGATTCAGAAGAGGACAGATCATGGATGATTATCTGCTGAGAGCCAGGAATTTGTGTGAGAAGATTTGGGGAAAATGGTCTAGGATACAAACAGCTTCTCTGGGGAATAAGGTCAGTTGCTGACAAGTAAACAGGTCATTAGGCAGTATTGGGAACCTGATCATAACTGTGTGCCAGTCAGTTAGAGCATGGGTTTTATTTTTATTTTTTCTAGCAGCTTGGTAGCCTAGGCAAAAAAGTCAAGAGAATAAGAGATGGCCACTACCTGTTCTGGTGTTTCCTCTGCAGGAAAGTGAATTGTGACTTCGACCTAGTAGTCAGGTCAGAACACCTGTTCTGGTGTTTCCTCTGCAGGAAAGTGAATTGTGACTTCGACCTAGTAGGTCAGTGTCGGATCTTGGCACCAGGAATTCAACAACTCCTCTCAGCCACCAAAATGTGCGGTGGATATAATCTAGTCACAAGGAGAGGGCAATTAGAATAGCAGTGTTTAAGCCAAAATCAGAGACCCAGTTTATATTGCTGTCTTGGAATTCAAATTGATTTTATTCTGACTTTTATATAATTTGACAGGTAGCTTTTAAATATTGCCAGAAATATGGAAGTGACAAAGTACGAGTGATAACGCTGGTGAAGAATCGTGGGAAAGGCGGAGCTATTAGGATGGTAATACCTAATTTCAACATTTTTATTTGAAATATAAAGGTATTTTGAATAACCTCTTTTGAAGATTACAGTACATGTATGTTCTACAGCCAGCTAGTTAAATACTAGTCTTTCAAGTTAGTGGTAAATTGCTTTTAATAATAACTTCATGCATATATGTATATATAATATCAAATTTTAAAATATCATGCCATATCTATAACATACTGGGTGACTCAGGAAAATGTTTATCTTATTCAAAGTTGAAAACATTGCCCTCTGTCTCTTATGTCTTTGACATAGTTACCAGATAATAAGATTACATGATTTTTTGCAGTTTACAAAATGCTTTCATGTATTGAGTTTTACCTATATGAAGGTGCTATGCAAAACATGTTAGTGTGAATTAAGATAAATCTGGGACTTCCCTGGTGGTCCAGTGGTTAGGACTCCGTGCTTCCACTGCAGGGATTTGGGAACTAGGATCCCCAAAAACTGTACAGTGCGACTGAAAAAAAAAAAGATAAATTTGATATGGTCACTCCTGATGTAATTTACAGTCTAATACAAAAAGTGATCATACTTATGAGAGAGGCACAGATGAGGTACAGTAGAAGTTTCAGGAAAGAAGAGGTTACTTTCAGCAGAGGCATACCAGGTAGGAATCAAGATACACTGAAAAAGATCTAAAAGCAAGATATGTGAAAGAAAATCCAAACAACAGTGCCTTAAATGACGTAGAGGTTAATTTATTTATTTTGTGCCTCCAAAAGAAGTCTATATGTAGGCAGTCCAGGGCTCATTCAACAACTCCATGTCCTCAGGAACCCAGCTTCCTCCCTTTTTACTCCCTCTTCCTCCTGCCCACCTGCACACAAGGTGACTGTGGGAGCACCAGCCATTACCTCCTCATTCCAGACAGGAAGGGCAGAGGGCAAAAGACGCATGCCAGTTAGTTTGCCCCTTCTAAGGAACTTTCCCAGAAGCTCCACCCAGTGACTGGCCAGAACAGTGTCACGGGGCTACCCCTATTTCCAAGGAAGACTGAGAGATGTTTTTTCTGACAATTTCATTCTCGGCCCAATCAGGGTTCCATTTGTAAGGAAGAAGAAAAGAATAGGTATTAGGTAGGTAACTAACAACCTTGGGCACATGAGGAAAATAGCAAACTTCACAAAAGATACGTCCCTGAAGCCAGGCCTCCAACAATGGTAAACACTGGCTTCCACTTGCTGACTGATTATTTTGAGCTGGACAGCAAAAGTTTACCACTTCAACATAATTATCACATTTAAACCTCCTCGCATCATCTCAGTGAGTTAGGTCCTATTATTTTGATTATACAGATGAGGAAATTGAGGCATAGGTAGGTAAAGTGACTTACTCAAGGTCACATAGATATTAAGGCGAGATTTGGATTGGGTTAATTTAACCATGAAATCGTGCTCTTCACCTCCCTGATCCCATATGGAGAAAGATTTAAGAGAAGAGCCTGCCAGTCAGCAGAGCAAGAAAAGACAGAAGTAGGAACTCTTGGGATATGTACTAGAAGCAGTGAGTTTGCTCTGACAGGGTCACAGGATATGCAGAAAGGAGAAAAAGAAAATAAGATTGATGCAATATCATCGTGGGCTTTAAATGCACCCATTCATATTTATTCAGCCCACATCTGAGTGCTCACTAAGTGCCAGGTACTTCATTAGAGATGCCGAGATGAAAGATACCTGTCCTGTCCTTAGGATATCATAGTTCACTAGTGTTGTAAATGCTCCAGTATAAATGCTCTGGGAGGAACAGCAAAGACTCCCCACAGGAGATAAATTCTGGATGGACTCTTGAAGGAGGATTAGGAACTCTCTAGGCAAAAGTCGAGGCAGGGAGCTTGCAGAGGAGCACATGAACGAAGACACAACAAAGGAACTTCTGGTGGTACATGAGGCTTGACTTTAGAGATATGCTGGAGGGTTATGTGGGTGTAGATCACAGACTTCAGGCTAGGGGCTGTTAGACTTTCACCATTGACAGAGTGACAACAGCCAGCGCAGTGGTGTAGGCAAGATACCATGAGTATTTGGATTATGATGGTGACACAACAGAGAAAGAGGAAAAGACGAATATGAGAGGTATGCAAAGTGAGGTAGAATTGTGTCAGGTGATCGGAGAGAGCAATGAGTTACCAGTAAGTAGCCTTGGGTACCTGAGAGGAGGAGGATGTCGTTAGAGAAGAGGTGAAGCACTGGAAGAGGAGCTGGTTTAAGAGACAGTATGTTTAGTTGAGTTCGAGCCATACTAAGTTTGAGATGCCAAGTAGTGGTATCCAGAATAGCTTGGTGGAGAGGGTGTGAGAGTCATCCACACGTATCAGCTGAGAGTTGAAGCCATTCAGTTGGCAAGGAAGAGGGTATAGAAGAAAAGGAGAGCCAAGAACCAAGCCTTGGGGCAAAGAGGCACATGAGGAAGAAGGAAAATCAGAAAGAACAGAGGGGAGAGGGTGTGACTGAATGGACAACAGTGGGAGCAGCTAACTTAGACTGTTTCCAAGAAGTCTGGCAGTGAAGTGGAGGCCATCCAGATAGGATGTGAGAGTAGCAGGCATTCAGAAGCCCCCTTTAAAAAAAACGATGAGGTGGCTGAAACAAGTTTGAGGGCAAAGGCAATTTTCCATTAATATTGTGTAACAACCTACAGTTCAGCCTTATCATGTATCATTGAAATAGTCCTTTATTGGTTTTTTTATTTCAAACATGTGGCTACAGATTTTGTGCCTTGTAATGTTTACTCTTTTCCAAAACTTAATATGTGATGTTTATAGATTAAATATAACATTTTTATTTCTGCTTTTTTACCCATATTCTATCAGATATGGTAAAGAAAATTACAGATACTAATTAGTAGCCTTATACTATACAATAATTGATCAAATTTCTGTCTAGATTTGTATACATACATCTTATCTATAGTCACACTGCTGAGTGACATCAAAGCTGTATTCTGTATCAAACCATAAATATATTTACACTTAAGACACGCTGTCTTGTGTGACATGGTGCATGTCACTGACATGCACCATGAAATTAAGAGTTGATGCATAAATCACTTTTTGGCCTTTTGGCTAAGATCAAGTGAAGAGTTGATGCATAGTTTATTTCTGGGTGAAATATACACTCGTAGAGCCATATTCTGCCCAAAAGACCAATCAATTCAAAATTGAATGGCATAATTTTGCTAAGTGTCAGATGCCTCAGATAACAAAATAACATTTGAATATATCCATACTTTCTAAATTTTAGTGACATTCCACATTTCTTTATTCAACAATTAATTCAAAATACTTTAGATTCCATAATAAAAAATACTGAAGATCTATCATGTTATGATGCATGTCATAGCAAAGCTATCTGTGTTTTGTTCTTCATATGCTGCTGTAAGGAACCCCTGATCCCTTTTATGCACCATAATACATATACAGTACAGATATAATATTTATGATAGGTATTTTACATTTTTATTCTTACTGATGCAGCATATCTTTAACTTATCCATATCTATTTTCTTTTCTTGATATTTTCCAAGGTATTAATAGTATGACTTCACAAAGTTTTTAAAATCATGAAGTAGACATTAGCTACTTTTAGAAAGATCTTATCAATGTAATTTGCGTTCAGTGAACTTCGGCCTCTTTCCGCCATTTCATACCTTATATTTAATTCTTGGATATTTTAAGTACAAACTGATATGTCACCGAATTTAAACTGATATGTCAACGAATTTAACCTTGATTTTAAGCAACTTTCTTTTCTTTGAAATTTTTAAATCCAGGGTGTATTCAGTTCTCGAGGAGAAAAGATCCTTATGGCAGATGCTGATGGAGCCACAAAGTTTCCAGATATTGAGAAATTAGAAAAAGGACTGAATGATCTACAGCCTTGGCCTGTGAGTATAAGAATATAGTTTAAACAATATTCATTAAAGAATCGAGGGGGTCTAAAGTAAAATTAAAATGATATTTACCTATAAGTTAAACAATTGGGAGATTTTTTTTTTTGGTGTGAAACTCCTGTATACAGTCCCACAGAAGAGCTAATATTTTATTATAAACATTTGCTGATTTTCTGAGATCACTTGACAATTACTTATTTAATATTCTGTCCATCTTTCTCAATTTTAAATTGCTCTACTTCTACCAGAGTTTTAATATTTATTATGCATATTTAGCTAAGTCTTTTATTTAAAAGCATAGATTGAGACGTCTGGGTAAAGATGTGAAATGAAACTGGATCACCAGACTCTTGTTTTTGATGAAACAAACAAAAACAAAACACAAGCAGCAATCTCTCAAAAAAAGATTATGTGTAAGTTCGTGCCATAACTTCAGAAAGTGGAGGGTGACTTTCACTCAGTATAATACATTCAAGTTTCATCCAAATTGCTATGTATATCAGCAATTTGTTCCTTTTAATCACTAAGTAATATTCCATTGTATGGGTGTACCACAGTTTCTTTATCCGTCCAACTGTTGAAGGACATTTGGACTGTTTTCCAGCATTTGGCAATTATGAGTAAAGCCAGTATCAACATTTGTTTAAAAAAAGAAGTAGAGGTTGAGGAAAGAAAGAAAATCTTGGTACCATTCCCACCTCTTAAAAGCCATTTAGAGAAAGAAGATGAATTTATCAAATTCTGAGCTTTTTAAAAAATATTCCCAATCTAGAAAGAATCAGACTTCAAGAATGAGTTAGCACCCTTAGACAACTGTATCCCAGGATTCTAGCAGAAGTGGAAATTGCTAGGGCTCGCCATTGTCCTGGCTTCAGACTGGGTTTGGGTTGATCACAGATCCACGTGATTGGATCCATTCCTCAGAGGAGTGTACCCTTGTCCTTGTACAGGGCACAAAAAAATCTCACAACAGCAAGGAACCCAGATAACCCAGGAAAGCTACATAGAGCTTTAGGGTGCTCCCCGCCACCACCAAGTATAATCCTCAGGCCTTGAGACTCTAGTTCAGAAGGGAAAAATAGGTATCACGAAAGGTAGAAGTTTACCAAGGAGAATTCACCTATACTGTACAAGAGCTACCCATGTTAATCATGACAAAATGAAAAGAAATAAATGGCAGCTACACCAACATATTACTACAGAAAAAGAATTAAAGTTTCATACAAAAGAAAGATAAACCCCATCTGAAAGCCAGTGTGATCCAAGGGAAAGGATCAAATTACACAAGAGTATTTTTGCTAAAGAAATAATACTTAATGAAAGTAAGAATTCAGCAACACAGGCATTTGAAGGTGAGATGACAATTGCAGATCTAAGAAAACAAATTGAGGGCCAAAATAAGATCAATAAATGGAACTATCCATGAATGAAATAACCAAATTTAAACCTAATTATTATATTTGTTAAAATATTATTATATATTTGTTAAAATAATCCCTGATCATTCAAAAAGTAAACAATTTAAAACAACACACATAGAAAACCTATTAAAGAAAAACATCCAAAACCCAGAAAATTTAATAATAATTACAAAAATTCATCTCATATTTCTCTTCCTAGGAATAAATATCTATTTAATTTCATAGTTTGTGAAATATTGTTTCTCCCTCCACCATCACCCACTCCCATTTGTTTTTTCAAGATAATAAATAAATTAACTAATAGCATTCTCAAAAGAATTAGTTTCGCAAATATCCCTTTTACCTGTGCTATTCAAAGCAGTAGTCACATGTGGCTATTTAAGTCAATTAAAATTAAATAAAATTTTACTTCTTCAGTCTCACTGACCACATTGCAAATACGTGTGGTTAGTAGCTACCTTATTGGCTGACACAGATGTAGAGCATGTCCAAAATCAAAGTGATTTTGGACAGTGAAATTATTAAATTATTATTGGATATGTTACATGTTCACTCTTACTAAAAAAAGTATGTCCTTTTTCACCTCTTAGTAAATCATGATAAGCGAAAAGAAAAGTCCAACTGGTGAAATTCTTGGGTTTGATTTCCTAGTTCTCTCCAGAGAATCTACAGAGACTTGATATGTTTCTCCCACATTATTTCTCTACCTTGGGGACCCAAGAGTGGGAGGGAGAGTGGAAGGTGTCAGATTGTTAGCTGCCTATATGTCATTCTGAGGTGGGGCAAAAAAAAATTAAATGATTCAGCCAAAGTTAGGGGGTGAACCAAACCATACACTGGAAAAAAAATCTGAACCTTCCTCTTGTAAATCCAGGTCCTCTGAAAAGGAAAGGAGTTCTGATGTCATCTTTTTTTCTAATCGTAACCCAATTTACTGCATTGTTACTATAAATGTTGAGTTTTAAAGAACTAAAGCATATGATTATGTTTAAGCTGTTAATTCACAGCCTGTTCTACAGCACCTCAGGGTATGCCTGGTTATTTAAGAGTATCACGACTCTTTTAAATTAGTTTGAACTCAATTTATTAAGAATTGTTATCAATATACATCATATAACACTTTTTGGAGGTGGTGGAAAGCAGGTAGATGATAGGTGGTTAAAGTTCCAGTCAACCCAGTGAGAATTATTTTTGAATTGGGACTCCTATCTACTACTGATTCTAACAAAACTTAAAAACAGTCAGTTGCTCTCAGAAAGCTTACACTCTGAGCCTAACTTGCATAGCGGAATTAGGAGTCTTTTTAATTATTGAATTAAGGTGTTGGTAAACTTTTTCTATAAAGGACCATATAGTAAATATTTTCAGCTTTAAAGCCATACAGTCTCTGCTGTAACTACTCAGCTCTGTACATAAATGAATGACTGTGCCTGTGTTCCAATAAAACTTTATTTACAAAAACAAGCAGCAGGCCAGATTTGGCCATGGGCTGTAGTTTGCACCCAGCACCTTTGATCTCATTCATTTATTGGAAATTTTTCATAACTAACAAGTGAACTTTCAATCTCTGCTGGTGTTGCTCTAGTGATGCCCAAGCAGCCCATCCATCTCAACTCAGTTATTAAGCTCCTCTTGACATTAAACGCAAATCTGTCTCCTTTTAATCAGCCCCTTTGGTTGGTTCTGTTTTTTGTAGCTGCACAAAACAGTCTATTTCTACTTAGTGACAACCCTTCAGAGAGTAAAAGCTGTTTTCCACGTGTCTTCTCTATTTTGGGCTGTCAATAGTTATTCCAGTTTTTATTTTTATTTATTTATTTATTTATTTTTCCTTTTTGCGGTACGCGGGCCTCTCACTGTTGTGGCCTCTCCCATTGCGGACGGACGCGCAGACTCAGCAGCCATGGCTCACAGGCCCAGCCGCTCTGCGGCATGTGGGATCTTCCCGGACCGGGGCACGAACCTGTGTCCCCTGCATTGGCAGGCGGACTCTCAACCACTGCGCCACCAGGGAAGCCCTTATTCATATCTTTTTTAAGTGCAAAACTTCTCCTAGCTTTTCAGTGTCCTAACCTGTAGTTATTCTACCTCTTAATAAAAATATGCTTGATTTTTTGTAAGTTTTTAAGCAAAGTATATAATGATCACTTGTTTACTGGTTTAACTATTCGAAATAGAATTTAAGAAACCCTTGAAGGGGCAAATAGATGACAAGATGTCTTATTCCATAATCATAGAGTGAGTCCTTAGGCCATGACTTGGATCTTAAATTCTCATTTAGACATAGTTTCAACAAGCTTGGCTTTTAGGTTTTTTTTTTTTTTTTGCGGTACGCGGGCCTCTCACTGTTGTGGCCTCTCCCGTAGTGGAGCACAGGCTCCGGATGCGCAGGCCCAGCAGCCATGGCTCACAGGCCCGGCCGCTCCATGGCATGTGGGATCTTCCCAGACCAGGGCACGAACCCGTGTCCCCTGCATCGGCAGGCAGACTCTCAACCACTGCGCCACCAGGGAAGCCCGGCTTTTAGGTTTTTAAGGCCATAAATAGTTAAAGGTAATGAATATGAAAGAGATATGGAGTAAAATTACATTAAGGAAAACTATAGGAAACAGATATTAACCACGCACAACTGAATCTGGAGTGATTGCTAACTAATGACCCTGTGTGTTCCCTTGTCCTAAGTATGGTAAGTAAGTTCCCTTGGCCAAGTGAGGTTTTGGTACACCAACATTTAATATGTGTATTCATGGCTTGGTTGTTCCTGAAACAAAAGAATGTGATGATTACTGCTTCCCTTTTTTGTGGACCATGTGGTCAGGTCTAAGAGCCTGGTATATTTGTTTCACCCTCTCAATATGTGGGTAGATGACCAGGCTTCCCAAAAGCGATCCCTCCATTTCCCAAATCATTCATTTTATAGACCAGGCAGTTACACAAGCATTTTTCTGAGATCTTTGTGAAAATCAAACAGGAGAATAAGAAAATTTAAAAGGTAGTCTTGAAATCATAAAAAGACGTAGATTGTATATAATAAAATTTCACAACAGTCTTTCTCAGCAGATCACAAAGTGTGTTCCCAAACCTTTGAAGGGCAAGGGCTGCCTATCGGAGCAAGTGTTTGTTTAATGCCAGCAAACCTAGTCTGAAAGTGTATCTCTTAGGGAACAGCAAACTCTTTCTATAAAGGGCCAGAGTGTACAGGCATACCTCGTTTTATTGCATTTTTGCATTATTGCGCTTCTCAGATACTGCCTTAATTAAGGATGTATATTTTTTAAGACATAATGCTGTTGCACACTTAATAGACTACAGTATAAACATAACTTTTATATGCACTGGGAAACCAAAACATTTGTGTGACTCACTTTATTGTGGTGATCTGAACTGAACCTGCAATATCTCTGTGGTCTGCCTGTAAATATTTTAGGTTCTGTGGACCATGTATCGTCTCTTTTGCAGCAATTTTTTTTTTTAACAACCCTTTAAAAACCATTTTTGGCTCCCAGGTCCTTCAGAAACAGGCAGCAGGCTGGCTTTGGCCCATGGGCTGTAGTTTCCCACCCCTGTTCTAGAAGATTGAAACCTTGATCTTAACAACCACAATTTTTCCTAACCACAGAAATTTTCATAAATTTAATATCCTCATGATTGTCAGGAGAAAATACTCCTAATTTATTTTTTTATTTAACTTTTTTTAAAGATCTTTTTGATGTGGCCAAATTTTAAAGTCTTTATTGACTTTGTTACAATATTGCTTTTTTTTTTAATGTTTTGGTTTTTTGGCCACGAGCCATGTGGGATCTTAGCTTCCCAACCAGGGATCAAACGTGCACCCACTGCATTGGAAGGCGAAATCTTAACCACTGGACCACCAGGGAAGTCCGAAAATACTCTTAATTTAAAATGCAGGAAAGTTACAAGGCACCTTTCATCAAATAAAAGGGAGAAAAAGAATGAATGTTGCCAGATTTATCTGTTGAGCCTGTGGAGATTGATACACTATTTTTTAGAACAAGTTGGAAATATGAATCAAAAGCTTTAAATAATTTAACATCTATTGACCCAGACTTTGAGAAATTTATCTTAGGAAAATTAAGAATGTGTATAAAAATAAATTGCCGGGCCTCCCTGGTGGCGCAGTGGTTAAGAGTCCGCCTGCCGATGCAGGGGATACGGGTTCGTGCCCCGGTCTGGGAGGATCCCATATGCCGCGGAGCGGCTGGGCCCGTGAGCCATGGCCGCTGAGTCTGCGCACCCGGAGCCTGTGCTCCGCAACGGGAGAGGCCACAACAGTGAGAGGCCCGCATACCGCAAAAAGAAAAATAAATAAATAAATAAATAAATAAATAAATTGCCAAGGGTTTTTGCTTATTTTTTTTAATACAGCAGTGTTTTTTAATAAGGGAAAAAAACTAGAAACAATATGAAATGTCCAGTATTAAGTTACAGTGGTTAAATTCATTATTATATAGGATGGCTATTCATTATACATGATTAAGTGAAAAAAGAAAATTTTAAACATCCTATATATGGAACTATCTATAAAGTAATATGGTAACATCAGTTGTCTCTGGATGGAGGAACTATGGATAACTCTTCAATTTTTTTTAGATTAATTTTATTTTTTTTTAACAATGAACCCATATTACTTTTGAGGGAAAGGGGGGGAATCGTTTTAATCAAAACTTCTTTTTTAAATAAATAAAATTTTTTCTTAACTCACTAGTTTATTTCATGTATCAACTTTTTCATTTCTGTTCATATTGGGTGAATATGACTAATCTTACTATCTGATTTTGACTAATTTCTAAATTGTTTCAACGTTGTTTCTATATCTCAACCTCATTTGGAATCAGTTTTGTCTTTTGGACAAATGCCTGTGCCCTTTTCCATTTCCGTTTCCATTATGTTTCTTAATTTTTGATGTGGAGTTCAAATAGACCTAGATTCAAATTCCATGTGAACTTGAGCAACTTAATCCATCCACCTCACTTTCCTCATCTATGACATAAGGACAGTGTGCCCAAATTCATAATCCTGAGGTAATGATTAAAATTTTTTTAAATGTATGTCGAGTGTTTAGCATGTGTTCAGCACTCAACAACCGTTAACTCTAATTATTAACATTTTGTGCTTTATTTTCAGAACTAATTCTGATGTTACTGTTTATAATTGTTAATGTAAATTGGATTTACCTAATTCTTCTAGTCTATTTCTTCTGCCCAGTGAATTTGTGAGAAAACACTTAACTGAAAAAGTAATAGGAGAGAGAGATTGTGATGAAGCATTTCTTTCTAGAATACAATACAGTACCATCTTTTACCACTTTTAAAAGCCAGCTATCGGGCTTCCCTGGTGGTGCAGTGGTTGCGAGTCCTCTTTCCGATGCAGGGGACACGGGTTCGTGCCCCGGTCCGGGAAGATCCCACATGCCGTGGAGCGGCTGGGCCCGTGAGCCATGGCCGCTGAGCCTGGGCGTCCGGAGCCTGTGCTCCACAACGGGAGAGGCCACAACAATGAGAGGCCACCGTACTGAAAAAAAAAAAAAAAAAAAGCCAGCTATCATAGTAAATAAAATTTTTTAAAAAGTAAGAAATTCAGCCAAACTCTGAAAGAGGCTTAAAGGAAAGAGACTCCATGTCTACATACATTTTCTAATACGGGAAGTTTTAAAAACAAGAATATCCTTCATTCCTGAAGAACAGCTAACTACTCTGAAAGCTGCTTAGATGAATTCCACCTGATAGATCATTATCAGGGATTCAGTTCTTATATTGGAATGACAGATACACAAAACTCTCTTAAAAGCTTTTAGAGACTTATGCTGAAAGAAAAGGAGATTTTAAATGAAAGCTTTTGTTTTTTATTTGTTTTTAGTTTAAGTGACATTTTAACTCTACTTAGTCCCTGAAAGGTGGGAGGATGTTCTTTTTTACTGGTTGTTCAGTAATGTTACTGCTCTTTTTGGATTCAGAGTTAAAGCTCATTTGCCATATACTGTTGAACTTTCAATGTGGTTCTCCCTTAAGAAAAATCATTCTCTCCCTTCCCAAGCAAAATACCTCTACCAGAAAAAGAAGGGAAGAAATTATTCCCACTATTAAATAGTAAGCAAAGTACATAACAGATATAATTTCCAAAAGAAAATATAGATGGCTAATAAAAGCTCTCCAAATGTTTACCTTTTTATTTAAAAAAAGGAAATTAGATCATATGTGGTAATATTTTCCCCTTATCATGTTCACAAATTTAAAATGGAAATAATTAGAGCTGACAAGAACTACTGATGTAGTTCTTGTAGTCAATATCATACTCAGTGGGAAGGTAATTTAAAGAATAATTTGGCCCATTTACATTAAAAACACGCATACTTTTAACTTAGTGTTCTAGTTCTATGACTTTCTCAAAGGAAGAAATCCAGACTACAATTAGAGTTTTATATTCAAAGACGTTCTTTTAGACACCTTTCTAATAACATGAAATTAGGTGAATTCACCTACGAACACGTAGGTGAATAGTGAAACCATGGTTAATCTATATGGTGAAATATTATATTGCCCTTACAATTGATACAAAAAAAGAAAGACACAACACTACTGTAAGTTCTTGAAAAATAAACCTGAATCTTATCAAGCCTCTAACTCTAACAGCGAGTTTATAGGAAATACAGAGGAACATGTTGAATGTCACCAGGGGATGCAGTCAGCAAAATTTAGAATCTAGGACACTGTACAGGACAAATTACATGGTTTCTTCAACAAATAAATTATAAGAAAAAAATTTAAAAGAGGTAGGAGGAACCCAGGGATAAAAGAAATGCCAACCAAATTGTATGAATTTTATTTGGCTCTTGATTTTAAAAAACTGAAAACATTTATGAGATAATCGGGCAAATTTGAAAACTGATTGTATATCTGATGGTGTTAAGGAATTCTTAATGTTTTCAGTATGTTAGTGGTATTGTGATTGAAATATCTATTAATTTATAGTATATGATGCCTAGCATTTGTTTCAAAATAATCCCCAGTTGGGTAGGGTGCTAGTAAAGGGCTTCAGAGGAGGCAAGATTGACACTTGGCTATGTGTTGGTAATTGTTGAAGCCAGGTGGTGGGTACATGGGGCTTCATTTTCTTATTCTACTTTTGTGTATGTTTGAAACTACCCATAACAAAAAGCTCAAAAACAACGAACTTGAATGTAAGAACTTTTTAGGTTACTTTATATGAAGAAAAGCATGGTATACATGAGTAAGTTTCAGCTATGGTTTTTTAAATACAGAGGGGAAAAAAATAACACAAGGAAATACACTGCCTCCTGGACCTTTTTAGGTCCTTTACCTTCTTTTCTACCTAGGATTTGTCACTTCAGAGAGTTTCAAATCCTAACTCCTAAAGGTGATGTTTTTTAAGCTCTGTCCCTACAGATAACGCCTATATGCCTCTTCCCAGCAACATTACTGGGACTAGCATACAGGGAGTGATTTCCTAAGCCAGTTTTTTTCTAGACTGGGGCAAATAGAACTTGAGAAAGGCAAAAAAAATAAAATAAAATGCAAGGAAATATACAAAATGTTATCAGTGGCTGCTTTTAGGTAGTGAGATTATGCATGACGTTTTATAATAATTTTTTCATATACATGTAAATTTATATGCTTGCCAATTTCTTTACAATGAACACTTCTTAATTTTATTTATTTTGATTAATGGTTCAAAATTCAAATGGTATAAGAAGTTATCCAGTGAACCTAGCTCTGCCCCTCATTTCTCAGTCACCCAGTTACTCCCAGAAGCTAACAGTGTCATCCATTTCTTGTATATCCACCTAGAAGATGTATATATGTATTCTTTATTTTTTAAACACAAATTGTAACACACTATCCACTGTTCTGTTGTTTCCATTTAACACCATATCTAGGAGATTGAGCCATATGCGTACATCGAAGTGCTTCCTCATTCTTTCACAGCTTCATAGCTAGTCCCTTTGGGTGGACATACAGGTTTGCTGCTTGAGACAATACTAAAGTGATCAGCCTTACATGAGTGTCATTTTACACAATGCAAGTTTATTATGGGAAGAATTCCTAGTGGTAAAATTGCTGGGTCGAATTATGTGTATATTTATAATGTGATAACATTCCATTCTGATCCATAGGTTTATCTATTTACATTTAGTACCTTAGTTTTAATTATTTTACCTTTATGATGTATTTTTAAATCCTCTGGAGCTAGTCTATGTAGAGTGTGTATGCACAATATGGTAAAAATTGATAGGTGTTCTTTGCATTTTTCTATTAGTATTGATATAAGTATGATTGAGGTGAGGATCTTTTCAGTTGTTCTTTTTGTGAATTCTCGTTCATAACCTTCACCCCTTCCCAACTGAGTTGTTGAGTATTTTTCTTAATAATTTGTAGGAGCACTTTATGTACTTTGGAAATTAGCCTTTTGTCTGTAATATAAATTACCAGTATTTTCCCCCAATTTATTTGTCTTTTAATTTCTAATATGGTTGGATTTTTCTTGTTTTTGCCGCACAACAATTTTTAAAATTTTATTGTCAAGTTGATCTAATCTTCTGGGTTTTGTAT
The DNA here is from genome assembly GCF_025265405.1 of Mesoplodon densirostris. NCBI lineage: Eukaryota > Metazoa > Chordata > Mammalia > Artiodactyla > Ziphiidae > Mesoplodon > Mesoplodon densirostris. The sequence continues at coordinate 12,578,209 of NC_082677.1, read as the reverse complement.
ATTTGTGCCTTCCTTGGGATCATTTAAAAAATTATTTCTGGGCTTCCCTGGTGGCGCAGTGGTTGAGAGTCTGCCTGCCGATGCGGGGGATACGGGTTCGGGCCCTGGTCCGGGGGGGTCCCGCGTGCCGCGGGGCGGCTGGGCCCGTGGGCCACAACTGCTGAGCCTGCGTGTCTGGAGCCTGTGCTCCGCGACGGGAGAGGCCGCCGCGGTGAGGGGCCCGCGCGCCGCAACGAGGAGTGGCCCCCGCTCACCGTAGCTGGAGGGGGCCCGCGTGCAGCAGCGGAGGCCCAATGCAGCCAAAAATAAATAAGTAAATAAATTTATAAAAAAAAAAAAAAATTATTTCTGATTTACACTTAAATCTTTGATGTAGCTGGAATATGTCCTAGTCAGTATGTGGCTCAGGTCCAATTTAATTTGGTTTCCAAATGGCTACCAGAATGTCCCACAGCATCTTTTTTCCACTGATTTAAAATGTCATCTTTATCATACTCTTAAGTACCTGTATGTTTTGCGTGTGTGTTTCTAGCCTTTCCATTCTGACCCATAGGTTTATCTATTTACATTTAGTACCTTAGTTTTAATTATTTTACCTTTATGATGTATTTTTAACCTCTGGAGCTAGTCCTTCATCACTCTTAGAATTGTCTTGGCTCTTCTTCATTCTTTTCAATATTTTTCAATATTAACTTCCAAATCAGCTTGTCTCAATCAATGAAAAATTATTTTTATGTTCTCATTGGTATGGCATTAAATTTAAAGATTAGCTTAATGAGCATTGCCTTTTCAGTGCTTCAGTGCATCCTCTCATCCATGATCATGGTATGCCCTCTGTGGTTGGATTTTTTTGTTTCCTTTGGTTGCATTTATATCTTTCCTTTATTCAGATCTTGCCATATTTCTTGTAAAGTTTATTGATTTTTCTTATTGATGTTATAAATACTGTCTTTTCTTCCATTATATCTTCTGATCACTGTTTGTACATATGAAGGCTAAAATATTATATATATATTCATTTTGTGCCCACTCATCTTTTTACATTCTCTTATTGTTTGTAGTAGGTTTTCAGTTGATATTCTTGGGTTTTCCATAATGTAATGATTATATATAAAACCATACCATAACCCTTTTCTTTCTAATACTACTAATTTTTCTTCTAATTATATTGATACAGTATTTTCAATTAGAAAAATCACTTAAATATATGACTTTTGAAATAATGCATGCCCCTTATATTTAGCCCTGAATAGTGTCATCTTGGTAAATACAATTAGACTTGTTTAAGTTGTACATATTCTGAATTCCTCAGTAAACCTTTAAAGATATTTAATGTTACTTTTTAAAAAAATAGTTTCTAAAAAATGAGATATTCACATTGAAAATAAATATTTTTATTAATGATACTTATTTCATTGCTTTTTTCCTCAGGATCAAATGGCTATTGCATGTGGATCTCGAGCTCATTTGGAAAAAGAATCAATTGCTCAGGTGAGGCTTTCATCATGGATCAGTTTTTTCCTTTTTTACATATACATTAGCATGAGATAAGCTTTCATACTTAATCTCATAAAGATGAGGTTCCTTTCAGAAGAAAGGATTAGCATATTTAGGAATTGATTTTTTTTTTTCATGAGTATACAGGGAGGATGTAGACTTCACTTTGATTTTGGATACAAGCAGCTCTTTTTTTAAGACACAAAGAGAGTCCCCATTCAGTTATTATATAAGGCAAATTTCTCCAAATGATGCATTTTTGAACCTATCAACTTTCCTTTAGTTTTTCTCATGTCAGCACACTTAAGCACTATATTTTAAGTTTTATTCAAAGTTTAAATTTTTTTAACTGTTCCTCTTAGAAAAGCATTATACCTTCAGATTTGTAAAGTTGTACTGCCCTTTTTAGTGTATTCAAAAAAATCACTGAAGACATTAACTTCTTCAGGTTGTAATTTACAGATTAGGCTAAGAAGCTGGAGTAACTTGGAGGAAAAAAATATAAGGAACTACTCCATGCAGTATTTTTTATTTTAATTATTTTTTCACTTAAAAACGTAGACCTAATGTATCAAGCTCTGTAATTGTCCATTATATTCTTAACAGTTCATCTACTAGATTGGTGAAGTAGATCAAGAATAAAGCCATATTTTTCAGTGCAAGGTCAAAATTATCTGGGGTGTTTTGTTTGTTTGTTTTTCCTTTAATGCATGTTCTTAGGCCAATCCCAGACACTAAATCAGACTCTAGCCACGGGACCAGGAATGTGCCATTTTAACAGTTTCCCAGGTCACCCTATGCATACCAGAGTTTGAGAACCAGCGGAATAAAAGATTGAACCTTTCCCTTAGTGATTCTGAAATAGGACATGAAAAAATTCTAATTTTTTCCCCAAGATATACTGATGGCAGAGTCATAAAATCCCTTAAGGATTTTGCTCAAATGTGGAAACCTGAACTTTCCTTTTTTTAAGAAATAAATTATTTTAACATCTTCAGCATCTAGTCCAAATGTAACTCTATAACCCTATGGACTGTTATTGGTGTTTCAAAAAGGTTAATCCGTTAACCATAGAGAATCAAACTCCTAGAAATTTAACACTGAAAGAGAGTTTAGAGATTAGCTAGTCCAACTTCATCACTTTACTGATACACAAGAGATAAGGAAAGAAAAAGTGTATGTGCAAAATGTTCGGCACATTATTTATCATTGTGAAATACTAGAAACTATAAAATACTAAATCCCAACACTAGAAAGTGTACATAATTCCCCTGGATGAAATGTCATGCAGTGATAAAATAGATGATAATGGAGACTGTATAATCATGTTGGGAAATACTAAAATATTAAGTCGTATGGAGAAAAAACAGTATGATATTGTAAATACAGTATAATTGTTTGTGTAAAAAACACTTACTGATGTTAATTTAAGGGTTTTGTGAGTAAATTTGGTCCTTTTTAAAAATATATATATAGATAGGGGGAAAAAGGACTATCTACTTGGAAAGGAAAAAGGGTTGGAGAAATAGGAGGCAGTAATTAGGAAGCAGTTGAAGTAATCTAGGCAAGAAGTAGTTGGGACCTGTATTGTTGGTGGCAGTAGAAAAGAACTGTGGTTTTTTATTTTGTTTTTAACGGTGCAAATTCTCTCACTTAGAACTTCCATTGGTTGAAAACTCTTTGAATTTTTTTCCAGAATAGTAAGATGAGGCTGTGCTATGGTCTGAACCTTCTTTTACCTAGTGATGCTTTTAACCAGTCATCAAGGGATCTATTCCAGGATCTATGTGTTTATAATTTATCTTGTCATCTATCCATCCATTCCTCCATCTGTAAAACTTAGTTACTGACATAGTGCTTTTGGACCCTACAGAATTGGCTGCTTCTCTAGAAAGAAAGGGTAAACTGTTCCACTGACTAGAGATCAGCAGTTGTCCTCTGCAGATGCTACGTATAACTCCTGCTGAGTAGGCTTGTAGTTCAAGTCCAGGTGATTCTCACAGAACTATACCTGTCTTATAGAAGGTCATCTCCAAGGGGCAACACAACCATCTGCCACGTGTCCAAGAAACTGCGGCGTGGCCTTCCACTTCTCAGCCACTAGGGTGTTCTCTTAATGTGCCATAGGTAATATAAATCCTGCATGGTGATTGATCTGTGGACAGTGAGAAAAATTATAAAAATATTAATTAGCCAAGATAGTAAACAGCAACTTCAGTAACTTAACTGTGTAGTTTTCAGTCTTATCTGTCCTAAATACCTTTACACATAGTCTCAGTTTATCCTACCGTCTATCAAGACAAACATGCATGATACAGCACCATTGGAGTCTTTCAGGCATCCTTAAAAGTGTTCATATGCCCATGTGTTCTGTATAACAGTTAAAACAGTCATGTTTATATTGTTTGGGTATTCTCAAATTTATCATTTTTAAATGATTCAAAATAGAATCCATTACTGTTTGATCTCTTTAGATTTTTTTTTGAAGAGTCTGCTTAAGTCTTAGAACTTCTTTAACTTCTCTTTTCAAGATAATAAAATTACCAGTCAGTTAAATTTCACCTGAATTCCTTGTTTACATTTCATAAACATTAGAGATGATTGTTAATATTAAAGCAGTGAATGTTTTTAAATATCTACTTCAGAAGTTCATATAATGCTATTCTATGACTTTATTACCTTCATTTAACTAAATAAGTCTATCCTGTAGTATGTTTTTAGATGTCTTCTAAATTCTAAGATACTTTGCCAAGTTTTAAAAATTAAAGAAAGTTCCAGTTGTTTGTAGATTATATTGTTATGCTTTTCAATATGTTAGAAGTCAAATAAGTTAAAGTCCTCATGTGAACTCAACATGTTTCTGTTTTTTTTTAAAAAAGCCATTATCCTAAAACACACAAAAATCTTCTATTAACATACAAGCAAAAGCAGTCATGAATATTTTTATTTGGTTACTAGTAAGCTCATGTAAATCATGTTAAAAATCATTCAAGGAGAATAGTTTATAGGTATTATTTTTCTACCTTTTAATTTTTATTTTTCTATCTTTCGATTTCTATTTGTTCCTTTCCTAAGCATAAATGCTCTTTTGGAGGTTTAATCAGTCAACCAGTATTTATTGGAAATACTTTAAATGAAAGGCACTGAGCAAGCTGTTGTGAGATTCCCAAAGTATTTTAAGATGAGGTTTCTGCCCTATCTGCTTAGAGGGGTAAGACATACTTACATCAAAACATAACTAACGGGCCTCCCTGGTGGCGCAGTGGTTGAGAGTCCGCCTGCCGATGCAGGGGATACGGGTTCGTGCCCCGGTCTGGGAGGATCCCATATGCCGCGGAGCGGCTGGGCCCGTGAGCCATGGCCGCTGAGCCTGCGCATCCAGAGCCTGTGCTCCGCAACGGGAGAGGCCACAACAGTGAGAGGCCCGTGTACAGAAAAAAAAAAAAAAAAAAAAAAAACATAACTAACAATTCTAGGTGATCAGTGAGAAGTGCTAGAGCTTTTCAGAGAGTTTGTTTTACGTACCCTGTAGATAAGTATTTTATTCTTCCTTCCCTTCTTGCCCTATTTAATACACAAGTGAAACTGTGGTCAGGAGGTTAAAGTGAGCTTTCAAGCCTTCTTCCCTTATTAAGAGCTTTTATTAAGTTTCTGTTACTTCCTGTACCAAACACTTGGTTAAAGGCTTTAATATTATCTCATTTAAACTTTACAGTACCTTTGTAAGGCAGGCATTTTCATTCTAGATGAGCAAAGTGGGATTTAGAGAGTGGAAGTAACTTGTTCAAGGTCAGCCTGCTAATCATTTTTTTTTAATAAATTTATTTATGTTATTTATTTCTTTTTGTCTGCATTGTGCCTCTGTTGCTGCGTACGGGCTTCCTCTAGTTGCGGCAAGCGGGGGCTACTTTTCGTTGTGGTGCATGGGCTTCTCATTGCGGTGGCTTCTCCTGTTGCGGAGCACAGGCTCTAGGCATGTGGGCTTCAGTAGTTGTATCACGCAGGCTCAGTAGTTGTGGCTCACGGGCTCTAGAGCACAGGCTCAGTAGTTGTGGCGCACGGGCCTAGTTGCTCTGTGGTATGTGGGATCTTCCCGGACCAGGGCTCAAACCCATGTCCCCTGCATTGGCAGGCAGATTCTCAGCCACTGCGGCACCAGGGAAGCCCACAGCCTGCTAATTATTAATGGAGCCAGGATTCAAATATAGGCCTGCTCAGTTCCATGCCTTTTCTCCTGTCATTTTTTCACTGTTGAGTCATGATTTTGTTCCATGGTGATAGAAAAAGACATGTGAATGAAGAACAACACTAAAAATTACAATTATGAAAACGAAAATCCAAAAGGAGGAAAGGACTTTTATTTAGTGGGATGAGATATTAAAAATTCTGCATAGACTCTTACTGGTTTGCTTATGTGCATAAGTAATATATCATTCCATGGGTCTACTACCATAATTATAGAAAACTTTAAGAGATCTTATCTTTTTTTAATGCTAAATATGAAAGTCTTGAATTCAGTGATAACTAATGATTTTTTTAAAGCTTGCATTGTTTAATGAATAATGGAATATGTCATGTTACTACTAATAATGAAATTAACGCCTAATAACAATAGTGAATTCTCAGATGGGATTAGACTACTTAAGTTTAATATCCAAAGTATTAAAGAATTTTCCTGTTAAAATATATTTAATCAGAAATATCTGTCATAGTTAGAGACACTGGGTTTTTGTTTCAGACTCCTTTCTAGTCTGTGACACTCTGCTGTACCTCTTCTATCGTATTCTCATTAGCTAGGTATCATACTTCAGGTTGAAATCTTAGTGTTTCATTTTTCCAAGATATTCTGGTAACTCACCTTTTTTTGAAACTGAAATGTATTGGGGACACAAAATATAAGGTGAATGAGATGTTCTCCTGGCTCAGAGCAGCCCTGCAACTGCTGTGGTATATTTCTGGTGCACTGAAGCCCTGACTCTCACAGGCACTGTGATTCTTCTTGTCTGACTCCACCTCCAGGAAGTGAGTAACTACTTTTCTAGCCTCTGTCCAGCTCCAAGCATTAGGCGTCCTCACAGTTTCTAGAATAGACTTTTCCCATGCAGCTAATGGAACAATGGCGTTCATGTGTGAGATCTACCCAGTCAATTAAATATTAAGTTGCAGTTGTCTACAGCCAGGTGTTTTCAATGTCTCCTTTATAGATAAATAGAAAAGTCATTTATATTTTGTCTTTGTTTCAGCGTTCTTACTTCCGTACTCTTCTCATGTATGGGTTCCACTTTCTGGTGTGGTTCCTTTGTGTCAAAGGAATCAGGGACACACAGTGTGGGTTCAAATTATTAACTCGAGAAGCAGCGTCACGGACGTTTTCATCTCTGCACATTGAACGATGGTAGGTTCCTAACCGGAATGTGTCTGGTGCGTCTTACACAGCAGTTCCTCCAGGTAATGGGCAGCAGCCCTGTAGTCCCATAATGAACATCCAGGTTTAAACAGAATTGACACTTATATATGTAAACTTAATCTGTACCCTTACTGGTTTGGTTCTTATTTATCTCAAACCAAACATAGGGTATAAAGTTACATATTTACCTTAATTGTAGACAGTATAAATTGAGAGGCCTGAAAACATCCTGTTTCATTAAGCTTCCTTTTTTTCCTTCAGAGAAAAAAGAAAAAGCTCAGACATATCAAAGCAGAAGAGGGTACCCACTTGCCCTTCTTTCCTTCCTTTTGCAGGAGGAAGTTCCCTCTCCCGCCTAAGACCAGTCCTCGGGCCTCTGCATGCCCTTCCACCTTCTAACAACCCAATCCTGTTCACTTATTTTCTCTCCTGTGTATTTAGCCTTTTCTCTCAACCACATCTTTCCCATCCGTTTTTTCAAGTTTAAATTTCTCTTGCCATTAGAAAAACAACCTCTCCATTGACCCCTGCCCCCGGCACCCCTTCAACCCTAGCCCTCTTTCCTTTCACGGCGAACCTTCTCTTGGAAAAGCGGTCCATATTCACTGTCCCCATCTTCTCGCTTCCCACTCACTCCTCACCCATCTGAACATCTAGTTACCCTCCTATGATTAAATCCAGTGGTCATGTTTAAGATGACCACTTACCGTCTCAATGAACCTATCAGCAGCATTCGGCCTCTCTTTGTCCCAGACCTCGCCTCAGCTCCCAGCCTGTTTAGGGAATAACAGTCACATAGAAGCCTGAAACCCTGGAGTCATTACAGCCTTCCCCACAGCCCCTCCGTATATCCAGCCCATGACTGAGGCCTGTTGTTTTGAGCTTTTATGTCCCTTCATTTCTCTTCGTCTTCACCACAATCCAAGACATCAGTTCCTATGCTGCAGTCCAAGGGGACCCTTCAGAAATTAGAAGTGATCAATCAGATGCACCTCTTCTGCTTCCCATTGCCTTTCGGTGCCTTCCAGGGCCTTGAGAGGGATACCAATAGGCAGTACGAGTATTGATGTTACAGTCTGGCCCACCTGAGTCTCCATGTGTGGATTCTTCCTTCTCACCACCCACTGCCCCTCCATCAAGGTCTCCTTATCCTTCAGATCTTCGTTAGGACAACCTGCCCTCACTCTCTGTACCAGATCAGATGCCCCTGATTGTATGCTGTTGCAGTGCCATAAGCCATTCTTGTAGCACCTGGCACATCTGTAGTGCTTTATTTGTAAAATGTTTCTTTTTCTCTATTAAAACGTAAGCTCCACAAGAGCAAGAATCCCATCTGATTTTGCTTATTGTATAGCAAAGAGGGTGCCTGGCACATCATAGGTACTCAGTAAATACTGTTGAAAGAATACTTACTGTTAGTACTGGGTTCTGTGTGAATTCTGTTCATGGTGGGAGTCTGCATAATTATTCCAGTAGATGTTCATTTTTATAGTCTCTGTAACTTTCATGTGTCTATTTGCAAAGATCTGTTATCTCCATAGAAATAGATGTCATATAATCTTCCCAAATAACTTTAAAGAAACTGTAGTTTCAGAAGTAAAATTATCAAACATGTTTTAAAATCTTTCTTTCCTAGATTAAAATTTTTTAAGTAATGTATATTTGGTTTTAAAATTTAGATGCATGTTTCTATTATGTTAAAGAATAAAACATATTGATAGTTAATGGACTCCAAAATCAGAGAATCTTATTTATTAAGAAGTCACTCTAGAAATAAAGCCCTCCCTCTGCATTAGATATTTTTCAGTCAGATGTTATATCTCCATCTATGGTCAGAGAACTAGGTTCTTTGTAGTTCAAAAGGAAGGATTTAAAAATGGAGAACATTAGGGTTAGGGTTGATGACTTAAAAGTTACGAAGTTTCCTTGTCAGGACTGATGTAAGTCAGGATTGTTGTAAGGCAGCATTGTCCAACAGAAGTATAATATGAGACACAAATGCAAGCCATATATGTAATTTTACATTTTCTAGTAGCCACATTAAAAAGTAAAAAGAAAGGTGACATTTATTTTAATACTATATTGAACACAATATAAACATAGTCATTTCAGCATGCACTCAGTATGAAAAAAATACTGAGCTATTTTACATGCTTTTCTTTGTACTGTGTCTTCAGAGTACAGTACATCTCAATTCAGACTAGCCACATTTCAGTTGCCCAATAGCCAGCCACATGTGGCTAGTGTATTGGCCAGCACTGTTCCAAGGTTTTATGGGTTTTTTAAGTTAAAGAACATGTTTTTATTTTTTTCTTCTTTAAATTTTATGTTCATGTGCATGCCTTTTTAATTATTTATTTGCAATTTGATTGGCATAATATTGACCTGACTTAAAATTTTAGCCTCTCACATCTCTCTTTAGGGTCCAGTTATGTTTATGTTGTGCCCATAAAGGAGAACCACCAAATACACATGTATCAACCTGATTAGCAGTATACCCTTTACCACAGTTATGTTTCATTGTCTTTATTTACACTTTTTTTTTTTTTTTTTTTTTTTTTTTGCTGTACGTGGGCCTCTCACTGTTGTGGCCTCCCCCATCGCGGAGCACAGGCTCCGGACGCACAGGCCCAGCGGCCATGGCTCACGGGCCCAGCCTCTCCGCGGCATGTGGGATCTTCCCAGACCGGGGCACGAACCCGTATCCCCTGCATCGGCAGGCGGACTCTCAACCACTGCGCCACCAGGGAAGCCCTCATTGTCTTTATTTAAACATCTCTTTTCCTTCACTTCAATCAAGAAAAACTAAAGAGCGGATTTGTTTTTTCTTAAGCAGCATAAGTTTTAGAAACCAAACTGTGCATCTACTCATTTCCATATGTGTCTCCTTAGACGGTTTTTTTAAGAGGACTTGTTCTAAAGATTCACTGAAATTTTTCTCGTAACTTTCAGGGAATCCAAGTCAAGTAGAGTTTCTAGGTATTACAACACTTCAAGGTATACGCTGTACTGCTGAAGTTAAAAGACTACAGGCATCTCTTTGATTCCGAATTACTTGAGTATGGGTAATGTTAAATGTTAAATATAAATATGTATATAAAATCTCCATCCTCTGAACTCTACCTCACCTAAATTCTTTCCATTTAATGTTAAGGTATAATTTGACCCAATTTATGAATAATTTTTAAATGGATTCTTTGAAATGTACTTCTAGTGAATTTTTTTAAAATTTTTAATCAATGTTATTCATGTTTATAATTTAAAGTCATTCCATCAGGCTTATAACAAGAAAACAGTTGTCCTTTGCCCCATCTCCGTCCATTCCCCCATTCCTGCTCCCTCTCTCTAGTCATTTTCATCTCTTTACTGCTTGTTTGTGGTGTTTGCTTTCACACTGAAAACAATGGGTCTGCATAGCTACGTCTCAGTTTTTCAGTTTTAGATATTAATTTCCACAATAGGAGATCAATGGACAAGTATTTCGTTCTCTTAAACTCCTGTACACCCTCCACAGTTATGCTCCTAATACAGTTTTAAAATAATGTTTGCTTAGCTCAGCATTGATCGTTATAGCTGGGTAAAGAGAATTCAGATTTGAGCCGTAGCATGCAATGGGATTATACGACCCACATAGTTGTAGTACTTTCTGTTTTTCTACAGGTAATAACTGGAGTTTTTTGCTGGCATTACTTGACCGTGGATCTAACACTTCCTTGTCCTCACTCTCTGACAGAAGCATAAGTTCCCAGACACATCAGATTATGCCTCAATTCCATCTTTTTCTCGGAGATGGAAAGCCTTTCTCATCGGCTCTTTCTTTCTAGTTGTGTCCTGGCCTGCTGCAGCTCCTGTCCTAGATCTTGTTTTCCTTGGTTTCCATCCTAATTTAGTAGAGCACACCTCTCTTACACCTCCTAAAAAATATGAAAAAGACTGCAAGACCCCACATGTAGAGACATGCCTTGATTCTACCCTCACGCTTGTTTACCAGTTAGCTGGAGAAAGAGTTACAGGTTGGAAATCCTTTTTCCTCTGGATTTGGAAAGCATTGCTCTGTTGTCTTTGGCATCAGTGTTTCTGTGGAAAAGTTCAATTCTGTCAATAATCTAATCTTGATTCCTTGTCTATGGCATGTTTTTTCCACCCCACTTTGGAAGCCTTTTATTCAGTGTTTTGAAATGTCATGATTCAGCGACTTAATGTGGCTCTTTTTCATGCATTTTCTTGAGTACTCAGGAGGCCCTCTAAGTCTGAAACCCATGTCCTTTAGTTCTGAGAAATGTCCTTTATTCATTTCTTCGATGATCTCCTCTGTCTTTTCTCTCTTCTCTCTTTATAAAACAGATATAGAGCTTCCTTATTGATCCTTTAATTTTATTTTCTCTCCCTCTTCCTATTTTTCTTCTTTTGAGATTTCCTCAATTTTATCATCTAACCCTCCTTTTAAATTTTTATTTCTGCTATCAAAACCTCAATTTCCTGCAATTCTTATATTCTAGTATTCATTTTTCTAAATCTGTTCTTGTTTCATGACTACAGTATCTTCCACGAACACTTTATTTTCTTCTTTCTTTGCATTGTTTCTGTTGCTTCAGTTTTTTTTCTTTGTTTGTTTTTATCATTAAAGTTTATCCTCAGATATCTTTAGTATGGTGCTAAAAATTTTAGCTCATCAGCAGCCGGGTGCGTGGTCAGCAAACTCTGACTGATAGATTTCACTACAAATTAAACTAGTGGGGCCATTTTGTGTGGGTAACTCCCAGCTGTCACTATGTTTTGGGCTGGTCATTTTCACTAAAGTGGGATCCTTCAATCTGCTGCCTAAGAGATATGATCCTGGCTGCCAGCATTCACAGAACCGGCTGGAAGAAAGGAGAATCTCATACAGATTTTCAGTGAGACCTCCGGTTTGCAGCCCACCTGCACCTCCACTTACAGAGGTCACTTGGGCCCTTGATGCCTGAGCGTCGGGGGCTCCGTGGTGCCTATTAACCTGCCCTGGGCTTCTCCCTCTGCCGTTGTCTACTTTCTAGTTACCACTTGTCTAGCTACTTTCCAACGTTCACATTTTTTTTCTTTTTACTCTCATCTTCTCCTCTTTTTGTTCTCGTATGGTTATCCCGTCATCGTCGTTTTAAGTTGAGTGGGATTTCGGGGGGGAGCAGTGGGGGGTGTGTCTGTGCCATGTTTAGCAGAGTCTCAGCACACTCTTTTTTTTTTTTTTGCGATACGCGGGCCTCTCACTGTTGTGGCCTCTCCCATTGCGGAGCACAGGCTCCGGACACACAGGCTCAGCGGCCATGGCTCGCGGGCCCAGCCGCTCCGCGGCATGTGGGATCTTCCCGGACCGGGGCACGAACCCGCATCCCCTGCATCGGCAGGCGGACTCTCAACCACTGCACCACCAGGGAAGCCCTCAGCACACTCTTTGTTCTTCAGAAATACATCTGTTCCTGAGGTAACAGCTATGTCAGGAACTGAATAACAAAAGAAAACGTGGTTAACTCTGCTCTCCCCACATTTACCAAAACTCAAGAAGTCATTTCAGTTGGAGAATAACCCTTATGCTGCTTCTCTTTATTGGCATAAGGTTCCATCCAGAAGTACTTGGTATTTCAATTATAATGTTTGCTTTGGTAACAGATTGGTCTCTTATTTGTAATATGGTGATACGAACTGCAGTTTGTTGTTTTGGGGTTTTTTGTTGTTTTGGGTTTTTTTTTTTAAATAAACATCTCATGTCTTCTAAAATGTTTAAGGGGAGAAGGGTATAATAAAAATAATAGTTTATAAGATGAATAGCCCTTTCAGTTTTTTTAATATAAAAAAAATTTAATTTGTATTTCAGTTAATTGGTGGTTTTTTACCCCACTCCTTTTCATTCATCATTTTTATGTTGTTTTGTGTCTTCGATAAGCCACTAATTCTATATGATATCTTTGGAGAAATACTTAATAATCTTGATCAGATTATTAATTAGCATTACTCAGCAGCCCATTAGGTAACTTTTTGGTTTTATGTTAAAGGAAAGTTTTAAGGGTTAATATTCAAATTATTTCCTTCTTTCATGAGTGTCACAATTCTACTTAATGGAAGTTTTACTCAGTCCTTTTAGAAACACAAAGAACACTTTGGTAGATGGTTTTATCATCTTAAGTAAATATTTTATTAGGATAAGGAAAAGCATTAAGTGTTTTTTTAAAAAAAATAGTTTTCATACTGAATTATCCAAACACTTGGGATTTAAACTAGTTGCATAATGGATGGTGGTGGTATCGTAGCCAAGAAAACAAAACTCCCAAATTCAGATTGTCTAGAATGAGGGAAATCAGATAGAAGTGGATTTTAGGCGTTTTCTTGTTTGTGCTCATATTTTAAAACCAAGCCTGGGAAGTCTGAAGTGTGTTCCATGCAGTCTAGAGAGTGGGGCGTTTCATGTCTCAAGAATGAAAGCAAAACAGTGAAAGACTTTAGTGCTTTTTGAGACAAGTAAAAGCATGAAGTGCAGCACAGGCAGTGGTGCTTCTCTTTTTGAGTTTAATGCCAGTGAAAGGAAGCAACTGGTTGAGAGAATTTTGTAAAAATCCAGGAAAACTTCTAAGTCAGGATTCAAAAATGTTAAGGAAAGCAGATTCGACCTAAACCAAAGGGCTGATTGAAGAGGAGCTTTTTAAGAAAGAGTCTTTCCTAGGTAGAAGGAAGGCTGAGCTGGGAATTCAGACTAGAGATGATTTTAAGTGCATGTTAAAATGAGACAATGTATCTAATTCCTATGTATATATGTAGTTATACCCACAAGGCCTTTCAGGCCAGCCTAAACTGGCTTTTCACTTTCACCAGCTGCCAGTACTGTATTGGCCAGGACAGCACTGGGGAGGGGAAGAGGGAAGGCAGGCCACAGGGACCCCGTACTTAGAAAAGAAACCTTGATTCTTTGGTGGTAGAAGAATGTAATCAAGCAGCTCTAAAGTGACTGAGAACGTTCTCTCCTAGTGCTTCTCAAGGTTCTGTTTTACCAGCTCTCTGAATCCGTTGAAAATGCTGTCAGTTCTGTTTCTTGAGCTAGTTAAGGTTGGGATTTGAAAACCATCAATCTTGAAAATTTCCAGGATTAAATTTTCTCTTGGAGCCCAGGAGGCCGTTTTTACCTCTGGGAGTTTCTGAGTTGTGACAGAGACGCCATATTTCTCATTTATATGTTATGCAGTGACACGCGATGTTATGTTACTTGCCTTGAAGCTCCTGAACTACTTTGCTTTTATTTGACCTTACGTTTATCTGGCCTTCACTTTTACAGTATAAGCTTTTATATCTGCTGTGTAAGCTTCTTTAAAACGTGCCAAGGTAGAGATTTAATTACACTCTATTTGTCTTTTTAAAAATAAATAGCAATGTATTTTCTATTTCAGGGCATTTGATGTAGAACTGCTTTACATAGCACAGTTCTTTAAAATCCCAATAGCAGAAATTGCTGTCAACTGGACTGAAATTGAAGGTGAGTATATTTGTTTACATTACAGCTGATCTTAAGTGGGGGAAGACGTCAGACCATACAGTTGTCCAGTGAAGTCAGCTGGCTTTACTATCACCCCAGCTCAGCTGTCCTAACTCAGAGAGGCAGTTTCATAGACAGTACTGCCTACTAATCCTTGCCACCCTCCTCCAGCTGGCTTACTGCCTTCTGTATTTTTTTAGTCTCTTCTTAGGGTCTTCATTAGGCCTACTGGCTTGCCTAAAAAATTCAATAAAAACTTGTACAGTAGACAGGATCATGGTGATTTCAGGCTAGAAGCAAGGTGAATAGTCTTCAGATAAACTTTATTGTTTGTAATACCAATTTTTTTTTAGTATTATTTCATTACTCAGTGAGTTTTGAGTACCTACAAACCACTGTGCAAAGCTAAATGAGGAATTAGTTGTTTTTACTCCAAATGTCCATAATCCATTCACAGCCCCGATTTTTAACTGGCATCTGTACATGTATCCCAAAATGTAAAGATTTCTAAGATTAAAAATGTGAAATCTATCATACTTCCGAATAATTTCTATTCAGAAAAGCTTAGACAGCGCTCACTGTTTAGAATTTAAAATATATTCTAGTGTTCTCCTTTGCTTACCTTAGAATGATCCTAAATTAATTCACAGTGTAGGAGCAGTTTACTGGAGACTTTTTCAAAGTCACCTCTCCCCCAGGTAAGCATGGCCTCCTCTTGAAAAGTCACTGTTGAAGTAAGCAACTTCAGGTGTTTAGGAACAGAAAAAGGCTAAGAACCGGTCTGGAAATCATACAAGCTATGTAGGCCTCTTGGAGTCTTGCTGAATCATATTGAGTTTACAGCAGTTTGACTCATCTCCACAGTAGCAGCCTAGATCAAAGGGGATGGGAAGCAGGTGAAAGGATGCCTCGGACTCATCAGGATCAGCTCGGTCAATGTGTCTGTGTTGATCTGTGACCAGCTTAGACTCTATGGGAAGTTGAAGTGGGGAAAAGTAAAAATGTTTCATTTTATATCAGTTGCTCACTTGCATTTCTCAGAGAGTTGACTGTTAAATCTTGTTAACCAGCACTTAGCAGTTTTTCTGTTAATCATCCCCAAACACTCAGCCATATACAATCGGTCCCTCCCCACTAGAGCAGGGCCATCTGAAATTCTCACAGTTTAGATCTTCTCAAGTTTTATTTCACTTCAAGGTGTTTTGTTTTTGTTGTTTTTAGAGAAACCACTCACTTTGCCTTTGAAGATATTTAAATCTCTTATCCATGATTTAAATTAATTACGGTGGATGTGTTAACTTCATTGTGGTAATCATTTCGCAGTGTATACAGCTATCAAATCATCACGTTGTACACTTTAAATACATTTCAATTTTATTTGCCAGTTACACCTCAGTAAAGCTTGTGGTGGGGGGAGGGGTGGGAAGAAAGGAATAGAGAAAGAAGCTAGAGCGTTTGGGCTTCAATCTGGAAAGTGTCAGTGATCGTCCTGTGGTCTTTACCACGTCACTCTACCACCCAGCATGCCAGTTACCTGAAATTGGAGGGCAGGGCAGGTCTGCTTCTGACTTACCAAAAAAACAATCGCAAGGGGTAAAATCAAGGAATATATAAGCTTTTTAAGACATGCTCAAGGAGGCAAATCTCATGCAGTCAACTGCACTTGGCATGTTGCCATTTGACAACCACTGGACAAGAAGATGGCCTAGCTAAGATGTATTTATTTTATCTGATTGAGAGTCTTTGGTAGAATTAGAATAAAAGTTGGGTTTTTGTCTTGGCTTTCTTATCTCAGATTATTAATCTGTACTTTATTATGTATAGAGGTGTATCTGATTCTCTGTAGTACATGAGATTGAAAAGCAGTGTGTAAAACATGAAGATTTGCCCCCGAAAATCATTTTTAAATGTACAAAGGAATTGTTTAACAGACATACATATATAATATAAATAATGTAAGTTAAATTAAGGTGACTAGAAGCTCACAAAGGTCGTGACTTCTAAAATACAATTTTAAACTGTTATGTTTCCTGAAAATATATTTATTTTTAATTATTTTTAAATCGCAGGTTCTAAATTAGTTCCATTTTGGAGCTGGCTACAGATGGGCAAGGACCTACTTTTTATACGACTTCGATATTTGACTGGTGCCTGGAGGCTTGAACAAACCAGGAAAGTGAATTAGGTTATTTGCCATCTTTGGTTGTATTCTTATCCATCAGTGTCACATTATTTCATTTGAAATTAAAATTTTAAATAAAGCTGGAATAAACCTATTCCATTGTATGCCTTTTGATAATTTTAAAGAATTTACTGCCAGCAGTAAAAATCTTTATACCACTTTTGGACACAAAACTTTTTAAGGTGTTTGTAACAAAAGTCAGAATTTCTTTTGCTTTAGCAATTTTATTCATTTAGATTAATTATCATTATGATTCTGAGAAATACAATTTTTAAACAGAAGACAGAAGCAATTATTCTTACTCTAAAGTGCCTTATTCTCATGAACTTAAATATAAACCACAATCATATATGTGTTCAGGGATTTAAAAATAAATGTTTAAATATATATAAATTTATCAACATTAAACCCATAATTCATTCTGTAAAAGTCTAGGAAATTATGTTAAAGAAAGGATATAGGCTTGCTCACAAAGGTATCCACTTTCTCATACAGTCTTATTTATCTCCTTCCAAATTTTTCTTACCTCCTGGCAACCCTTCCCTCTTGAGTTCATGTTAATAAAAATTGGAAATTCTTCATTAAAAAGAGAAAGTTTTGCGATATTAATAAATGTCTTTACTCAGAAGCCTGTGTTTTTGAGAAACTAAAGACTAAAAAATAGCAGTTACAAAACAATGAACTCCTAAAAATAAGAATTAGATTGTTTCTGATGTTTTAGAGACAATAATAATACCTAACATTTACTGAGTGTTGACTGTCTGCCCACCACCGTTCTAAGCACTTAGTATATAATGAGTCATCTAACTTTTACAATAGGAGAGGAAACCTAAGGCACAAAGCAGTCACTTGCCCAAGGTCACAGAAGTAGGAAACAGTAGAGTTGTGACCCTAGCCCACATAGTCCGGATCCAGGGCCTACACTCTTTAATGAGAATGCTACTTCAGTTTCTGACAGTATGATAACTGGGGACATGTAAGTAGAAAGTTTCAGAAGCACATGAAATACAGCATTTTAAAGACAAGCCTTGCGTGGAAAAGTCAATCAGCTAAAGGTGACTGACTCCTCTCCGGTAGTTTCAACAACAGTGATGTTGTCACACCTGTATTAGACAACAAGCTCCTTGAGAACAGAAACCATTTCTTACTCAAATTAGTATTCCCAGTGCTTAGCGTAAACACTTAATATCGACCAAGTAAATAAACAAACTTCATTCACTACCAGGTTCTGAGAGCCTTTAAGTCGCTTAAATGAACAGAACAAAACAAGGCTTATGCAAGTAGAAATGAGAGAAAACAAATAGTAAAATGACCATGAGCATGAACAAGAATTTAAAGTTACAAGCCTTGAGCCAAAAATAAGATCCTTAATGAAACTATAATAAGACAATAAAATAATGTATTGTTCTTTGTAAGCTAGTGAAAAAAAAAAATGTATGTTTGAAGCCTGAGAGGAATGTTCAGGAGAAGGGTCAATAGTTTTTTATGTAGTTCACCCACGAGCCCTATTAAGAAAGGTTTCTGATATCCTTGATGCCAGTTTATCTTCCTAGGCACAGGTTCACCTAAGCTAACAGCGTAGTACAGACTCGGGGGCACTCTGTAAGAGAAAACGTAGTTTAACTTGTTGACATAGAGCCCGCTAACAAAAAGAGGCAAGCAGCCATAGCAAAAGCAAAAATACCAGCTACTATCATTTTACTATGTGCAAGGAACTGTGATAAGAATTTCATGTGCATTATTTAGCTTAATCTGAGCAAACAACTCTATCATACAGTTATGATTACCCACATTTTAGAAACGAAGAAGTAGTGTTAGACAAGTGATTTGCCCAAGATCACACAAGTAGCCAGTGTCATGCTTCTACTGAAATAAAAGCAGGAAATAGGATCATGGGCCATGATTAAAACTGAGGGTACAATCTCATTACAATCAGACAACATGACCATTTACAGTACTTTCTACCTTCTGACTTGTTCTTATAGAATATGTATACATGGAGTTTATTTGACTCAAGATTATGTTTGACATCTGTAATTCTATGTCTCTATGTAGTTGTGTATTTCCACGATTCACAGTTGATTCTCCAGTTCTGTTTTCCACTTTTTTTATTGTTATAATTTCCTCAAGAGCAGAAACCTTGCCTTTTATTTGTGTGTCTCCTTAGCATCCTAAATTGTGATTGTTCTGTAAAGGTTTCCCAAATGGTTAGATAATGCCAGCATTACAATTCATTTGTCCAAGAAAAAAATTACATGAATGAGGTTATCCATTTTATCGACAGCTAAATCTCCTAAAGAAGCAGTCTTATGGGTTGCTTTGTTTTTGTGCAAACTCAAAGGCACCAAATCTACAAACTAATGATTTTATTATGTCCATCCAATATAGGACTCATTTGGAATTCACTGATTTTGAAGTAAAACTCATTAGTATTTTGATGGTCACAAAAAGCAATACCTTCCCAGATTTGATCCTCTAGACAACTACTGCCCTTCTACAACCAAACACTACAGGAAAGAATGGTGACCTCACACCTGCTGACAAGAGCCAAGGCTGAGTGGGGAGCCAAGATGCACACCCTCAGAAGGCTGGAATCAGGTACCTGGACATCCTCACCCGGGTGATGTCAGAGACGCCCAGCAGGGAGCAGGACTTTCATCCCCCAAAGCCAATCCTGA
Source organism: Mesoplodon densirostris (assembly GCF_025265405.1). Classification (NCBI taxonomy): domain Eukaryota; kingdom Metazoa; phylum Chordata; class Mammalia; order Artiodactyla; family Ziphiidae; genus Mesoplodon; species Mesoplodon densirostris. The sequence goes on along the minus strand of NC_082677.1, from coordinate 12,558,950 downwards.
GTCCGCACCAGGGGAAGCTGGCCTTGCACTCCCCTCTGCAGTAACAGCAGCTCCACCCCCTCCCAGGGATGGAGTCAGAGGAGGCACTTCCTCTGGTGGCCCCGCAGTGATGAGGCCACCCCGCTGCGGTGACAATGAAGACCATGTAGTGAGCCAGAACTCCTACCCCTGCCCAGGTATAATAAATAGTCCCCCTTCCTTTGTGTGTCAGTGGGGGCCAAGGACACCTCCCCTGGCAATGTAACAAGACGGTGCTCCCCCTTCACGACCAGAGGAGTGTCAGCTAAAACAAGAGTTGTGAATAAGATCCAGAGTCTCAGAACATAATAAAATGTCCAGGTTTCACAAGAAAATCACTTGTTAAAGCAAGAACCAGAAAAACCTCAACTTGAATGAAAAAAGACAATCGAGATGCCAACACTGAGATCAGAGATGTTAGGATTATCTGACAAGGATTTTAAAGCAGCCATGACCAAAATGCTTCCACAGAATTACAAACATGCTTGAAATTAATGAAAAAAGTAGAAAGCCTCAGCAAAGAAACAAAGTCTCAGCAAAGAAAAAGACAATATCAAGAAGAACCAAATGGAAATTTTATTTATTTATTATTATCTTTAATTTTTTTATTTTGGCCATGCCACGCAGCATGTGGGATCTTAGTTCCCCGACCAGGGATAGAACCTGTGCCCCCCAGCAGTGGAAGCGTGGAGTCTTAACCATTGGACCACCAGGGAAGTCCCCCAAATGGAAATTTTAGAACTGAAAAATAAAATCAATAAAAAGCTTGGTGGATAAGCTCAACAGCAGAATGGGGGTGGCAAAGGAAAGAATCAGTAAACTCACAGCACAATAGAAATTAATCTGATCAAGAGAAAAAACAGAAGGAAAAAAAAAAAGGCTCAGTGAAACTATAAAAAGATATAACAGTATCATCAGAGTCCCTGGAAGGGTGGAAAACGCACTTGAAGAAATACTGGCTGAAAACTCCTCAAATTTGGCAAGAGGCATAAATCTACAGAATCAGATTCCGTATAGGATAAACACAAAGAAATCCATACCAAGACACATACATCACAATTAAACTTCTGAAAACTAAAGACAGAAAAAATCTTGAAAGCCACCAAAAAAAAAAAAAAAAAACTGACACCTTACCTATAGTGGGGAAACAATCAGAATGACTGAATTTACCATCAGAAACTATGCCAGTCAGAAGGATGTGGCACAATATTTTTTAAATACTAAAAGTAAGGAACTGTCAACACAGAATCTCATACTCAGCAAAAAACAAATCTTCAAGTATGAAGGGGAAATAAAGACAATCTCAGATGAAGGAAAGCTTAGACAACTGGACACCCACAGATCTACCCTAAAACAATGGCTAAACAAAATTCTCTAAACAGAAAACATCAAAAGAAGGAAACTTGGAACCTTAGGAAGGAAGAAAATACATGGTAAGTAGAATATTGACAAATACAAAAGACTTCAAGAGTTTTATATTATGTTTGATGGTGGAAGCAAATACTTAAACAGTCTGATGTGGTTCTAAATATATGTAGTGGAATATATAAGACAATTATTACAAATGAGGGAGGGAAAAGGGGCAAAAACAGGTAACAGGCCTTGCAATCCCCTAGGCAATCTTCTGGCATCACGGTTGGGGAGATGTGACCCACAGTTGGAGAATCAATAAGCTAAGTATGCAACTAGTGCCCAATCTGTCTTTTTTAAGATAAAAGAAGTACTAGCAGAATCTGCCAAAAGCAAGTCCTATTCAGAAGGTGACAGATTCTCATACTAAAGTAGGTGGGGTAAGAGTTTGACCCATTAATGTTTCCAACTATGATGACTTTTCTCTTTCCACAGGCCAATTATTTAAAGAGAAATAAATTGAGATTTTAAAATTTAAAATCCTCAGTTTCGTCAAGTTCCATAGTTTTTTGAATTTCTCCAATTCCTGTACATTCACCATTTCTGATGATTAGTCAGTGCATGACAGCTGAGTTTTAGCTGCAATTTTATCACACTTTTCAAGAATAATCATTTCAGAAAAAAACACTTCCAACAAGAATAGAACCTTATTTATATTTTTTTCTTAAATTTTTTAAACATCTTTATTGGAGTATAATTACGTTACAGTGGTGTGTTAGTTTCTGCTTTATAACAAAGTGAATCAGCTATGCGTATACATATACCCCCATATCCCCTCCCTCGTGCGTCTCCCTCCCACCCTCCCTATCCCACCCCTCTAGGTAGTCAAAAAGCACCAAGCTGATCTCCCTGTGCTATGCAGCTGCTTCCCACTAGCTAGCTATTTTACATTTGGTAGTGTATATATATCCATGCCACTCTCTCATTTCGTCCCAGTTTACCCTTCCCCCTCCCCATGTCCTCAAGTCCATTCTCTAGTAGGTCTGCATCTTTATTCCTGTCCTGCCCCTAGGAAGAACCTTATTTATATTTCTTATAGGAAATATATGTTAGAAATTTAAATTTCAGACTTCCCTGGTGGTCCAGTGGTTAAGACTCCATGCTTCCACTGCAGGGGGCATGGGTTCAATCCCTGGTAGGAGAAGATCCTGCATGCTGCGTGGCGCAGCCAAAAAATAAAAAATATTCTTTAAAAAATTTAAATTTCATTAAAAGTGTGGTTTCTTGGACATCATTTTTCCCTCTGGATAGGCAACTGATGTGGAAAGATACTGTTTGGGTGAGTCAGGAGACTTTTTTCCAGTGATGAAAGCTGCGTGCATCTCAGTTTTCTTATCTATAAAACAGTAATACAGAGATAACACATGAGCTGCTGAATGAGATGAAATATACAAGCCTAAGCTTTAAAAACAAGAATTTTATGAAAATGTTAAGATAACACATATGCTCATATCAGGGAGAGTATTTTATATTTGGTAAATGCAGAATATTATCTTTTATTGGTTTACAACCTACCTTATTCTAAAGGTAACTATTCTAAAAGACTATTTCTCCACCCAAACTTCTCTCTTAAATAGTAGAGCAAAAAGTAATGGATTAAACTGACACGCCATTGTAAAGCAATTATACTCCAAAAAAGATGTTAAAAAAAAAAAAAAAGTAATGGATCGGCTTTCTTCTATGCTTAACTATTTTCAATAGAGGCCTTAAAGTAGATCTAAGGCTCACTAAACAATATGTGATACGATACAAGCACATCATGAAGACTCTTTATGAATCTTAAGATTCTGTATGAACATGAAACATTTTATTTGTACAGAAAATGCTTTTAGAGATGTCCTTTTATTCTCATTTAAAGTGTTCTGAATATTTCTTTAATTTCTCCTAGAATTCATTCTTCCATAAGTCATCTATAAATTAAAGAGCAATGTGTGGATGAAAGAGTATAAAGTTTATTAAGCCTTTATAAAAAAAGATAATGCCACAGAGAATGGCAAAAAGTCAACATATTGATCACTAACAAATACCAGGGAGAAACTTGCATCTTCCTTCCAGGCAGCTAGTAGGCAGGGATCTTGGACTTCCAGCTTCTAGAACTGTGAGAAATAAATTTCTGTTGGTTAAGACACCTATCTTGTTACAGATACCTGAACTAAGACACCCATTCTTAGTAGTAAAGCTCAACCATAATTCTGTGATACCTTAGGATGTTGCCTTTTATTCCAGAATGTATTGCAAAGTTCCCATATCAAAATTAAACTTATCTTCATCCTAAAAACAAATTTCTGCTATTCAAAAGGAATGGGAACCCATTCAGTTCTGTGGGGATCAGATACCACAAAGTCAAGTACTGCCTACAGCCCACAAAAATTATATTGAAATAAGTGGATAAAATTTAAAATAAAAAGTCATTATAACTGGGTTAGAGTTTGTGTTACATATACCATCAAATAATTAAATCCCACATGAAAATAAGAACAAACCTTAAACTTACCCTTACTGTAAAGGTAAGTTTTGTGGACCATATGACTCTCCAGGTCCTTTAACGTGTCTACCGCTTCCCCAAAATGACTATGAATCACCCCTAACTTCACCCCCCTTCAGTACACACACACACACACACACACACACACACACACACACACACACACACACACACACACACACACACACACACACACACACACACACACACACACACACACACACACACACACACACACACACACACACACACACACACACTTCTAGTTTTTCAAAAAGAAGACCAGAGGCAGGCGTTGCTTTCTCCTGCACTGCTAAGCCCTTGGCACACCAAAAGCCTGGTATGAATCCAAGCCCAGGATCCGTTACTCTATTCTCTTCCTCTATTCCTAATACACCTCCATACATTTAACAAGTATTTGATGAGCACTTACTATATGCCAGGCACTTTTTAGGTGTTGGGAAGAAACAAGAACAAAATCAGACACACTCTCCATTCTTTTAGATATTACAGATAATTAAAGGAGACAGACGGTAATCAAGTAATTAAATATAAGTCAATTTGGAACAATGGTGTTGGTTATGAATGAGAAATACATGGTCCTACAAGATTATAAACCAGAGGGTCTAACCATATCAAAGAGGCCCAAGAAGCCTTCTCTAAGATGTGACACTTGAGCTGAGATCTGTAAGTAGGTGTTAATGAGACAAGCAGGGGAAGGAAAAGCCCAATACAATGGAGCCCAAGTGAAATGTGAATTGGGAGTTAACAATGGTTGAATAATTCCTGCCATTTAATTAAGTAGAATGTTTTCTGCTCTTTTCCTTTTATGTGTTGCATTCATTCATTTTTTTAAATTTATTTATTTTTTATTTACTTATTTTTGACTGTGTTGGGTCTTCGTTGCTGTGCACAGGCTTTCTCTAGTCGTGGCAAGGGGGGCTACTCTTCGTTGTGGTGTGCAGGCTTCTCACTGCGGTGGCTTCTCTTGTCGTGGAGCACAGGATCTAGGCACGCGGGCTCAGTAGTCGTGGCTCACGGGCTCTAGAGTGCAGGCTCCGTAGTTGTGGCACACAGGCTTCGCTGCTCCGCAGCATGTGGGATCTTCCCAGGCCAGGGCTCAAATCCGTGTCCCCTGCCTTCGCAGGCAGATTCTTAACCACTGCGCCACCAGGGAAGTCAATATTCACTCATTTATTCATTTAATTTGTTAAAAACTTTGTGGGTTTCTTAAAAGTAGTAGAGGCATCAAAGAATGAGGATCAAACATGACAGCAGAAGTATAGGCAACAAACATAAAAACAGACAAATGGGATTACATCAAACTTTAAAACTTCTGGGCATCAAAGGAAACAATCAACAGAGTATAAAGGCAACATACAGAATGGGAGAAAATACTTGAAAATCACATATCTGATAAGAGGTTAATATCCATAATATATAAAGAGCTCCTACAACTCAACAGCAAAACCAAATAATCAGATTTTTTAAATGGGTAAGGACTTGAATAAAAAATTCTCCAAGGAAGATACACAAATGGCCAACAAGCATATGAAAAGATGTTCAACATCACTAATAGTAAGAGCAATGCAAACCAAAACCACAATGAGGTGTCAACTCACACCCATTAGGATGGTCACTATCAAAAGAAGAGAAAGTAACAAGCATTGGTGAGGATGCAGAGAAATTGGAACGCTGTGCACTTAACATTTTGGTGGGAATGTAAAATAATGCAGCCATATGGAAAACAACATTGAGCTTCTTTACAAACTTGAAAATAGAACTGCCATGTGATCTGTCAGTCCCACTCTTGGGTATATATCCAAAAGAATTCAAAGCAGGATCTCAAAAAGATAGTTGCACACTCATGTTCACTATAGCATTATTCACAAAAACCAAGAGGCAGAAGCAAACCAAATGTCCACTGACTGATGAATGGATTAAAAAAAATGTAGCCTATACATACAATGGAAAATTATGAAGCCTTAATAAAGAAGGAAATCCTGCCATATGCTACAACATAGATGAACCTAGAGGATGTTACGCTACGTGAAATAAGCCAGTCACAGAAAGAGAAGCACAGTATGTGATACCATGCATATGAAGTTTCTAAGAGTCAAAATCCGGGGCTTCCCTGGTGGCACAGTGGTTGAGAATCTGCCTGCTAATGCAGGGGACACGGGTTCGAGCCCTGGTCTGGGAGGATCCCACATGCCGCGGAGCAACTGGGCCGGTGAGCCACAACTACTGAGCCTGCGCGTCTGGAGCCTGTGCTCCGCAACAATAGAGGCCACGATAGTGAGAGACCCGTGCACTGCGATGAGGAGTGGCCCCTGCTCGCCGCAACTAGAGAATGCCCTTGCACAGAAATGAAGACCCAACACAGCCCAAAAATAAATAAATAAATCAATTAAAAGAGTCAAAATGCTAGAAACAAAGTAGAAAAGTGGTTGCCAAGAGCTGTGGAGAAGGAGGCGGGGGAATTGCTTTTTAATGGATATGGAATTTCAGTTTTCTAAAGTGAAAAAAAAGTTGTAGACATCTGTATAACAATGTGAATATACTTAACACTTCTGAACTGGACACTTAAAAATGATTAAGATTATTAAAAAAAAAAAAAGGGACTTCCCTGGTGGCGCAGTGGTTAAGAATCCGCCTGCCAATGCAGGGGACATGGGTTCCATCCCTGGTCCGGGAAGATTGCACATGCCACGGAGCAACTAAGCCCATGCGCCACGACTACTGAAGCCCGCGCACCTTGAGCCTGTGCTCCGCAACGAGAAGCCCCCACTTGCTACAACTAGAGAAAGCCCAGGCGCAGCAACGAAGACCCAACGCAGCCAAAAATAAATACAATTAAAAAACGAAAGTCAGTCTCACCTAGTCCCTAAATAGCATGCTACCAAGCACCAATTTGACTGAATTCCAATATTAACATAAATTTAATTAAAATAATAAAGCTGTATCTCAAAACTTTTTTAAAATGAGGATCAAGAAAACTCACTGAATTATTGAAATGTCATTGTTGACCTCTAAGAATGTTGGAACAGCACTGAAATCAAATAGTTTGACAATTCTCTAGAAAAACTGAGGTTTTCATACTCAAAACCTCATGGAATTCGGCACATTCTAGGCATTCTGGGCTGTCATTATGATCGTGCAAGTTGTGTCTGCATCCAAGTCTCTGGCCAAGGCGGCTGGATGAAATTCAGGCTGCACTCTGCCTCAAAGCCAGCACCCACAGGGCTGCATCCACCGAGGTGGGCGGGCGCACCACGTGGTTCTTTGGCTATCTGGCTGGTAGGCATTCATACTCATTTCTCAAGGTGTAGCTGAATTTCACCTCTGTGGAGACCTCCCTGAGACCTTCCGTGTCCTTGGCCCTAAGCGACACATGAAGTTGTATGACAATCATCGGCATGTGGGTCTCTCTAGCGAGACCGAGTTTACTGAGGGCCTCTGTTCTGTGTCCATATGGTTAGTCCAGGCACCTGGTACTCAGGAACGTGTTCAGTGATGGTCATGGAGTTAAGATGGCTCTTGAAGGAAAATTCAAGGGGGAGGCAGGAAAAGTGGAGAGCTACAGATGAAATGTAGGAAGGAGACTAGAAGTGGGAGAGGTGTACAGGCAGCAACGCCAATGGCTCTGAGTGGAACCATTATAATGCTGGATGAAACATAAGGTACAACAGATGTACAAAGCAGGATCTTTGCATCTATGGATTACTGCAGACTTTCTCACAACCTTGTCCTATGCTGGGCACATGACAAGTGAAAAGAACCGACCTTCTCACGGGTAAGGAGGCTGCCCCTCCTCCCACCTCTTTATGGGCTGCAGGAGCTCATGCTCAGCCAAGTTCTTGTCATTCAGAAAAGGGGGAGTTCTTGTAATTCAGAAAATTCAGCTTCGTTTTGCCATGGTTTTCAGGTCTGAAACCAAAATTTTACTGGTGTTTCTACCAAATCACAACCCGTGACTGAGTCTCAGCTCTCACATGATTCCCATTAGGTACTTTTTTGGTGAAAGTTCTAACAAGCAATACAACTGCAGCCGATCAAGAAATCAAGAGGGAAAAATAAAGCAAAGAGTCTGGATTTCCTATTCCAAGGATATTCAGCGTCTGAAAAATGGAGTGTCAGCTCTGAGCCTTCCTTCCCAGAGTGGGTATTTTCTCCTTGGAACTCAGATCTTACTGTTCTTGGGTATAAAGGATTAACCTGCTATACTAGGTTTGAGGGATAAGTGATTGTATAAGTGACAGGCTAACTTCTCGATGCCAAAATTTCATGGTATGTAAATGAGAATGTACAGAAAAAGCAGACTACACACAAAGAATCTGTAAATCCAAGTCCTGCCAAGAGCCCAGAGAATTCTGTGAACTTAAAAAGACTGTGTCAGGGGCTTCCCTGGTGGCGCAGTGGTTGAGAGTCCGCCTGCCGATGCAGGGGACACGGGTTCGTGCCCCGGTCTGGGAAGATCCCGCATGCCGCGGAGCGGCTGGGCCCGTGAGCCATGGCCGCTGAGCCTGAGCATCCGGAGCCTGTGCTCCGCAACGGGAGAGGCCACAGCAGGGAGAGGCCCGCGTACCGCAGAAAAAAAAAAAAAAAGGACTGTGTCAGAAGCACAAGCTAGTACTGCACAGGTTATAATTTCTTGCTCTGCGTTGTGTCCTCTGCATTGTCTAATGCACGTAAGCAAAGGAAACAGATAGTGGATGGGCCATTTCTTTTCTTAATAACATTAAAAAAAAAAGAAAAAGTAAGCCACATATTATCAATTGTGTGACCTCATTAGTTTACCTGCAATAAAGTGCCCAGGAAGTGCAACCTGTAGTTCTTAGCAGTCCAGAAGTTTCCTGGAGTTTCACACCAAGAACAATCTCCAACTTAACACCTAGCCTGGAGCAGAGGAAAATGGGCCAGGTGATTTAAATTCTACCACAAATGCTGTTTTACACAAGGTCACTGCTCAACTGACAACACACTATGATAATGCAAACATGGCATCTGCCACAGGAAGAAAGCTCAGTGCTTTGAGAACGAGAAAAAGCAGTTCAATTCACGGCTTTGCATTTCAGGGGTATCAGGACCTTCTGGAGGACTCATTTTTCTACACACAAGAGCAAACTGAATACTGTCCCGTGTGGCTTTCCTCTACTTTCATCTCTACAGTAAATGCCTTTTCTATGAAGAGCTGCTGGCTGATGGGGAATCAGAGGCCATCAGTATGTTGGTGGCATTTCCTAAACAAATTCTGAGCTAGTTGGAGGAGTCCACAGTGACCTCCAAAGGCAGGCTATCCAGGGGGGAAGCCGGGCCATGAGCAAGGAAGGCTGTCCATTAACGTTGTTCACGGCCCATAAGGTTGTACCTTTAATTAGATTAGACAAGAGTATATATTATATATGCTAGGCTGTTAAGCAAATAAATACGGGTAAGGAAATGACAACCCACAAAATTATATGGCTTGTTTTAACCACCACTCACCACTCAGAGTGAGTAGCTTTTCTTCTGCTTATGCCAGGGCAAACCAGCTACTCTGGCGCTGTCGGTGGGAGTAATGATCCCCTTTACTCTGCAAAGCAAGTAAGAAACAAACAGCAAATAACAGCAACCCTCAGGACCCAGAGACACGTCAGAAAGAGTCACTCGGGGGCGCGGGGTGGGGGAGTCCAAACCGATTTGTTGGTCCCGTATCTCTAGTTCTGGTAACAGCTCTCCGGCCTCCGGCTCCAGGTGGAGGCAGGAAGTCTCAGCGTGGCGGGGAAGAGGCGCGAGCTGCCCCGCGCTGGCGGGAGCCTCCCCGCCGAGGGAGCTTGATCGCGGACCGAGGGGAGTCCGGGGTCTCGCGGGAGGACGCAGACGCAGCCCGAGGCTGGGAGCCCCCTCGCGCGGGCCTCCCCGAGGCGCCCGCGCCGCGGGTTTTCGCGCACGTGGCCGCGGGCCGCGCCGCACTCCCGCTCCTCGCGGGCTCCCGGAGCGGCCCGGGCGCTCGGCGGCGGCGACGGGCGGCGAGCGGCGGCGGGCGGCGGCGAGCGGCGGCGGGCGGCGGGGGCGGGCCTGCGAGCAGGGCTTCTGGCGGCTTTCCAGGTCGGCGCACTAATACGGGCGATGAGGCTTCGCGGCTCCAGTCTGACTGACGCCGACTGGGGCCGCGGCTGCCGCCGCCGCCGCTGCAGCCGCTGTCTCGGTCCCCGCCGCCGCCGCCGCCGTCGCCGGGCCCTGCAGGCGCTGGGCGCGCTCAGCCAGGTGGTGAGTGCGCGGCTTTCGGAGCAGGCGGCCGGGGCACCCACCGCGGGGGAGGGGACGCGGCCAGACCTGGGTGGGGGTGGGGGGGTAGGGATGAGCGGCCCCGCGGGGAACAGGTAAGAGCAGCCCTCCCCGGCGCGCGCTGGGCGTGTGCGTGTGTGGATGCGGGTGCGGCGAAGTTTTTCTTCCACAGGAAAGTCTTGGAGGCTCTTTGGTGTGTGGCTTGGCTCTTTGTATTCTCCATCCCTGTATTTCTTGATGGGGCCTGTTTGGGGTGGGTCGGGGTGGGCGAGAGGCCGGAGGGGGCAGCTCCGGGGAGACGGCCGCGCGCCTTCCTCTCGGCTGCGGCCGCGGGGGCCGCCGGCACCTGGGACCTGTCAGAGGATGCTTGGCCCGCGGCGGGGGGCAGGGATGGGCGCTCGCCGTCAGCCCCCGGGCTGGGTACCGCGAGGGGCCGAGCACCGAGGACAGGCGCCGTGGAGACCCCGATTTGCCGCTAACTGTTTGCTGTGGCCGGAGGGGGAGGACAGTGGAGAAATCGGGGTGCGGGGTAGTATATGTGACTCCGCTGGCCTCCCAGGCCTTGTATCTCGTAGGGGTTTTTTACTCTGCTTACCTTTGAGACACGCGAAGTGAGCAAAAAGAAAAAAAGAAAAGTTAGGAATGTTGTTCAAGTGTCTCTGCGCTAGCGCTTGGATTGTGTTGGGAGCTGGGGTGTTTGTCTTTTCCTTCGCCTGCGGTTCGGTGCCAACTCTCCGCAGAGGGGAGGGGGGCGAGGTGGGGAACAGATACAGGAGACTTACTGACGCCAGCATTGTGATCGGAAGGAGCAGCGCGGGGCGGCGGCGGGGGGACGGGACACAGTTTTATGGATGGCTAATCGCTGACAGGTCTTCCCGTTACTATGCCTTCCTCCTCCCACTCTTGACAGTGGAAATTTGAAATGATAGTTTAGAAATACTCCGTTGACTTGTTTCTGGGCTGGAACTGGTACGCGTGAGAAATAACGTACAAATGATGTAAATCGACTTTGGGAATAAAATTGCACGTAAATCCTTTGCCCAGTAATTCACAGTCGGATACACACCCACAGGACACTGTGGATTGCTTTTAATGGATCCAATTTACAAGTACCGTTTCAGTGGCTTGCCAGATTTCTCGGATAATCTTTTGGAAGCGTTGTTGAACAGGAATAATAGAGAATAGCTGTAAAGTCAAAAGGCATTTAATAATGCTACCTCCTTGGCCATAATTGAGCCAAGCATTTGGGCATCCTTCTGGGTGAGTGACATGTTAATCCTACAGGCATATCTTCTGCCTTGGTATTCCTGTCGGTGTCAGGGAATGCCACTGGATGTTTACATTTTAGAAATAGTGATCTATATTTAAAAAGGAAGTAAAAATAAAATCCAAACACATTCTCCTAACTCTCAATAGACAGTTCAATACGTAAGTGTTCCTATATTTGTAGGAAACCATGAGCAGAATTTTGGACCGCTCTCAAGCTTGTGGTTATCCAAGAAGGATACTGCAGATAAGAAAATGATGTAATCATTTATAAATAAGGAGCATTTAAAATATATTATGATAGAAGCTTCAAATAATATATCAGAAAAAGAACTTTTAGTGGCAGTGATCGCCTTCATTGATGGCGAGACTGCTGTCTTTAGCAGACAGCCTTCAGCTTGTTAATCTATTCTGACACAACCAACTCCCATTTTTATGCTTGACTGGCTGTCTTTGCCAGAGCTGTTTTTTTGCTTGAACTCTGCGGTTTCAAGCTATGTTTAAGAGAATGCCAACATATTCTTGATCTGAGCAAACGCATTTTTATCACTACAGTGTTTGCTAAAAATCAAAGACATAAACAAATCTTAGGTTAAACCTCTAAGTACTTTGCACTTCTCACATCTTTGTCATCAGTCTTATAAAGTCAGCATGAGCTATTTGACTTTTCTCCTTTTAAAATCTTTTCTTTTTCTTATATATCCCCAGTTAATGAGTAATCAGAAAATATTCACAGACGTCAACTACTATATCTCTGATTGCCCAAGACCATGGAATGAGAAAGAGGAGGGGTTTTTATTGTTAATGAAACATTGCTAAGGATTCTAGAAGGAATAAACAACTGGTAAATTTGTTTTTCCTTTCTAATCATGTGGTCAGTTGGAGGAGAAAAAAAATCTGTCAAGAAATTATTTCATAAAGATTAAAATATTCAATTTCAATTTTACAAATAGTTTAATTCTTTTTTTTTTTTTTTTTTCTGTGGTACGTGGGCCTCTCACTGTTGTGGCCTCTCCCGTTGTGGAGCACAGGCTCCGGACACGCAGGCTCAGCGGCCATGGCTCACGGGCCCAGCCGCTCCGCGGCATGTGGGATCCTCCCGGACCGGGGCACGAACCCGTGTCCCCTGCATCGGCAGGCGGACTGTCAACCACTGCGCCACCAGGGAAGCCCTAATTCTTTTTAATAGTTCAATTTCCATTGCCACATTTGGAGAGTTGGTGTTTAATAAGTGGTCACTATAGCACTTAGACAACTAACTAGTTTATATCTGACATTCCCTCTGCAATAAATAAAACAGCAATTTCATCATGTTTGGCTTTAATATGTTGGAAATAATACTTATCCACAAAATATACTCTGATACAAGGCAAGCTAAAAGTTATGAAAATGAAGAAGTTTTTTTTTTTAATTCGCAAAACATACTACCTTGAATTTTAAAGTTCTAACGAAGCTTAGTGCAGATTTTCTGCTTATCACTTCTAACATTTAATGAGGAATTCAGAAACAGGGAATAGTCCAGAATAAAACAGTAAATGCAGCAGTACATTGAAAGCATGAATCTCTTCAAATAGTTGTAATTCTAGGCTGTTGGATTTATATTTCCTTGGTTACTGTTGCCAGTGAGTTGAAAAGTTATTCTAAAGGGGGGGAGAAAAGCAAACAGTAAATTCGTAAGTAGTTATAACAGTATGAGCACCTTAGAATTTTTTTTTCTGTTAATCTAGTAAATGTTCATGTCATGAGTAGGGGCATAACAAAAAATAAATAAATATCCCTTGGCCATAAACTAACGTTTTAAAATAAATATTCCGATAAATGATGTCTCTTAAGAAACGTGAGCTAACTACATTTAAGATTTTAAGATGTTTGTTAGCGTTAGAAGCCATCAGATCCGTGGAAGCTGGATGTTCTTCTTGCCAGTGGACCTCAGCCTGACACTTCCTACCCCAAACCATTCTGAACACCACCCACTACTCTCTTTTTGCATCAGCCTTGAGCTGACCCTAGACCACTTTTCCAGGCTTATCTTCCCACCCCTTCCATATTTTATGCTGCAATTAAAATAAAGAATTGTGATTTCCCCTGCATACCCTGGCTTTCCTCTCCTCTGCACGTTTCCTCATGCTAAGGCCTAGAATGCCTTCCCCTGCTTCCCGACCTCTCACCAAATCCACAGACCTATCAGCATCTTCCTCATCTTTAACGGCCCTGTCCAGGTGTGTCCTCCTCCGAGGCCCCTGGTCTCAGGTGTGTCCTCCTTTGAGCGCCTGTGGCTCTTGACCTTTTGCACTCTTGCGCATCTTGTCTGCTATTGAATTACTCATATGCTAATTTATTTCTTCTCCTCAGACAATCCTTTCAAGATCTGTGAAGGAAAGGACTGTGTTTTTATCTATCGTTTTCATTCCCTTCATGCCCACCACAGTGCCCTGCCTAGTGCTGTCAATAAATACTAATTAATTGACACGTCTTTCACTGAACCCATGGTCTCGTCTGCAATAAAATCTGCAAAGGAGTTTCCCCTAAACGATAGGTCTTAAGGGTCCATCTTTCAAGAAGCCAGCGTTGAACTTGAGCTGAGGACGTGTTAAGAGGCTGTGGAGAATAAGCCCTCACCCCAGCCCAGTTGAGCCTCTTTCTCCTGAATATTGTGGCTGAGGATTACAGTCAGGAAAGCTTATATGATACTCTTATTGCATTAGCAATTTTCCATATCAGATTCACTAAATACACAATGGAAACCATTTAGCAAAAAAAAAAAAAAAAAAAGACCAGATTTTTAATGTGATATGGCTACCACAATGAAACTCTAATTCGATTCCACAGAAAATTGCTAACACGATATGCTGACCCCCTTCCCCCCAGCAATAGCCACAGAAAAATTGATACTGTTTTTAGTGTGCATGTTTCAAACTGTGCTCACAAAAGGAAAAGCCGACTGCTGCTGAGATGAGCTTCTGCTCTGGTCGGGTTGGATGTATAAAGAATCTTGTTATCAGTCTTGTCAGAGAGCTGAATCTCCCTTCTGTGCCTTACTCATTACATTACCAAACCATACTGAATCCCATCTGAACGTGCATCATATTCTGTTCAGTGGTTCAGAATGAATAGAGTTAATATAATGTAAAAAATATAATTTGTATATAAATATCATGCCTATATAATATAGTCCATTATACAGTTTTAGTTGGGAAATCTAATCAACTCAAACCAGTTTTTTAAGAACCAGAGAGACTATGACATAAAATTTAAATGCAAAACTTAAAATGAAAATGCATAAATATTGAGACAAATTATAAATGTGTGTATACAAAGCTGTATCACTTCAGAAGTCCTAAACACTGATGAAATGTTGGTTCTCCCCTTTCATTCCCTAAACCATATTTAATTCAAAGACAAAAATTTAACCCATGAAACCAGTGTAAAGGAGTCCTACAAAGTTCTGATTTTTCCAAAAAGACAGTTTTGATTTTCTTGTTCAGGGGGAAATACTAAATATCAAAGTCCCTCTCTTTCTCTGTCTCTCTCTCTGTCTCTCTCTCTCTCTCTCTCTCTGCGTCTCTCCTGATTATCTGATATAACTGGTGGGGATTATTTTTATATGTGAATTTTCCCTTAGGGAAATTTAATATTTCATATCTGACCACTTCCTTTCCCCCTTTTCACATTTAACTTTGAGGGACTGTACATAGGAAACGTGTATTCCTCAATCATGAAATGGGTTTAGGGCTGCAGTAGTGCAAAGCTGTCTTTGTTTACAAACACTGGGATTATCAGGGGTGGCCATCCAGTTTTCTAGCCACTGGACAGATAATCTGCAGAGTTCATATGTTCTCTGGGGGCCACCCAGATGTGTTGATGGCCTTGGGGATTCGTTCTGAGACAACTTAGGGTTTGGAAGTGGTGGAGGTGTGAACATGCTGTGAGGGAGCAGCAATTTCACCTGGCCGATTCCGAGAGCACATCCCCAGATAGAGGGGGCCGCGTGCTCTCACAAACCCTTCTTAACCCATGGGGTATCTTCTTCCATGTGGCCTAATATTTTTCTTTTTTAATCTGTTAAACTGCTTAGAAGCTGATCAAATGTAGATTTGCTTTAGTTAATGTGTGTGTGAGTCAGTTTGTTTTCACAAATTGCAGTTCATTGTGAAATAGGTAGTTGAGGTAGTTTATCAAAAGCCTTTGAAGGATTTTGTCCTGAGCACTTAGGGGCTTTGGAAGGTTTAGAGCAGATTTGCAGATTTTTTTTTTTTAAGGAGAGTTTGATGGATGGTAGAGTTCATCTAAAGTGCTGTGAGTTGCTTTCTGAGTACTTGTATGTAATTTAATTGACTTGGTGGTAACACATTTCAGAAAATAACTCAGAAAAAAATGACAGATTCCATCAGGGTTCTCCATCTCTTGGTAGAATATTTGATATCTCCTATTATTCGCACTTGATTATAAATCTATTCATTCATCTTGCTTTTTTTCTTTGCTAAGAATCACACATGAGAGAATTGGAGTTTGGTAGGAGGAGGAAGGAGAAAGAGTAGGTCACTTAAAAGTTGGTGCATTAGGACAGTTGTGAGGATTGGAGGTGCCTGAGCTCGGGCAGAGGGTGCGGCAGAAAGCAGGTCGGCAGGTGCCGAAGGTGGACGTCACCTATTTGGGCTGGTTTTAGCAGTATTAGAGGCTACCTGTACTAGGAGTGGAGAAGGTCTTGGTGGGCTGGCCAGGGAATTTATCAGCACTTGCAACATTGTTTCTGTGAGAAAATGAATTCCAGTTTCCCGATGACCACACTGAAATGCACACGACTTGTTCATAAAGTGGGACCACCAGGAATTAATGACGTGAGTGATTATTATTAATGATATGATTATTAGAAGCCAATGAATGTGAAAAATGAGAAAATGTTATAAACTAAAAAGATTTTAGGGCTTCCCTGGTGGCGCAGTGGTTGAGAATCTGCCTGCTAATGCAGGGGACACGGGTTCAAGCCCTGGTCTGGGAGGATCCCACAGGCCGCGGAGCAACTAGGCCCGTGAGCCACAACTACTGAGCCTGTGCGTCTGGAGCCTGTGCTCCGCAACAAGAGAGGCCACGATAGTGAGAGGCCTGCGCACCGCAATGAAGAGTGGCCCCCACTTGCCACAACTAGAGAAAGCCCTCACACAGAAACAAAGACGCAACACAGCAAAAATAAATTAATTAATTAAGAGTTAGGACTTCAACATATTCATTAAAAAAAAAAAAAAAGATTTTAGGTCCCAAGTGCTTTTCTTTCACTTGTTGATGCCTTTATATCTTTCTTGCTTGATTTCCTAGGGGTAGTAGGATTTCATTTTTAGGAGCAGAAGTTGGATCAGATGTTTGTCAGAGACAAACCTTGTGTACATAAATGCTTCCCTTAGGATTTATTAGTTATTATGTGTTTACACAAAGCAGTCGTTGGGTGTTGGATGTTTGCAAACAATGGCAAGTTGGTATCTGGGTGTTATTTCAAAGGATGACACCTTCTTTGTGTCATCATTGATCTAAATTGATTGCAAATATTCATTTAAAAAGGTTAAAAAATACTGTATTGATTATGTTTTGGGGTCATAAAATGTGATTTTGTGGATGTAGTAGTTGCTCTAGAAAGTGGGACTGATACACTTGGTCATTCATTCAACATTATTTACTCTGTGCCTTTTGTACCTACACTGCCTGTGAGGCCCCAAACCAGGCCGTCTGGACCATATAAAAAGGTTAACCATGGGCTTCCCTGGTGGCGCAGTGGTTAAGAATCTGCCTGCCAATGCAGGGGACACGGGTTCGAGCCCTGGTCCAGGAAGATCCCACATGCCGTGGAGCAACTAAGCCCATGCGCCACAGCTACTGAAGCCTGCACTCTAGAGCCCGTGAACCACAACTACCGAGCCCACGTGCCACAACTACTGAAGCTCGCGCGCCAAGAGCCCGTGCTCGGCAACAAGAGAAGCCATTGCAATGAGAAGCCCGCGTAATGCAAAACAAAGAGTAGCCCCCGCTCGCCGCAACTAGAGAAAGCCCGGGCGCAGCAACGAAGATCCAAAGCAGCCAAAAATAAATGAATAAATAAATTTTATTTAAATAAAAAGTAACCACATAAAGTAGCATAACAAAATAAAATCCCGGTATCCAGGATTTCTTAGCCTAATTAGAGAGAGAGAGAGGTCAGGAAAGCAGATATCAAATTGTTCATCCAACAGTTAAGGTTTTTTATACAAAAAATTGACCTAGTTGAATTTCTCTAATTTTTCCTGGTTAGAATTCCATTTTAACTGTGTGTGAATTTTGAGTCACTCTTGACAAGGATAATTAGGACGGTATTATATGGGGCTCAGGACTCTAAACAGAGATGAAATAAAAGGCACAATGGGAATAGAGATTCTGGTAGTAAGTCCCTGTGAGAATTTAAGGATGCTGAGGTCATCCCTGAGCCTGGAATTTAAGGATGCTGAGGGTATCCCTGGGCCTTTACCGCTCTGATTTTCCCAGTTACCCTCTACTGGCTGAGGGAGTTTGCATGGCCCCTCCTACAGGAAACCTTCCCCAGCCCTTTTAATAACAGTTATAATAATGCACCTGTCACCTGTCTGGTAATAATGTGTTTAGATTTCTGTTTCCTCCTGTAGACTGTAATATCTTACAAGAAACGGACCGTATTTTATCTTGAAATACCCAGTGCCTAGCACCATGTCTGGTTCATCATCGCTACTTGATAAATTTAGTTCTTCCTTCAACCATGTCCTTTTCTCTTCCCCTAAGATAGGTTGGGGTTTCATAGGGTAAGGAGGAAGGAAGGAGAAGCCATTTGGATTTTAATCTGTAGGCACAGGAGAGCGATTCCATTTTGACCTGTGGTCAAAAAAGAAATACTAAAGGGTTTGAACAGGCAAATCACATAATCAAAGGGGTGCTTGAAGGAAGGTGAAGACCAGTTGAAGTGACACAGTGCATCTGAACGCCCACATTCACATCCGGCGAAGCTGGTGAGATGGTTGATACACCAAGAACGCCTTTGGCCAGTAAAAATCTGCGCTTACCCGAACAGCAGTGCATTACACAGCTCATTAGTGATTCTCCTCCATCGGTTTTTAATCTCATCCTTCAGGCAGCCTGTGGCCAGGAAACTCAACCTCCCACAATACATGCACATCAATAAAACGTTTTAAATTGCCCACATCATTTTTAAAAACATTTAAAATTTTCTTCACAGCCATTGAACACTTTGCAGGGTTTCAAGTACAGGTTGGTGTTCTCTGTAACATCACCTTCAGTAGATAGACTTGTTACATGCACAGGAAGGAGGGGACATGTTATGTAATTCTGCCCTTCAGAAGAATTTATCATATCACGTCAGCACAGTAATGGGTTTCAGGTCAGCAGTTAGACTGATTACATAGGGCTTGATAATAAAATAGTTCATGTTACTGATAGAACTGGATTTTACCTTTATTCATGCAACATTTGTTGTAGTCCAGACCTGGTGCTAGGCTGTACTGACCACCCCGTGGCACTGCCTGTGCCCTTTAGAAGGAGCTTGACATCTCTGGGGAAAACAGGTAACAAATATACAGAGTCAGGAGTGATGGTGCCACCGTGAAGGTCTGTGCCAGGTGCTGGGGAAGCCCAGAGGCGCTGTGCAGGCCGATTCATGCTGCTCTCTGGGGCCGCAGGGAAGGTTTCCAGGAAGCCGCCTTCCAGCTTGGTCCTGAAGGAGGGGCAGGAGGTGGCTGCACACAGGCCTCCTGGGCAGAGGGGAGGGAGTCAAGGGCAAAGGGGGCGAGAACTAGTGAGGCTGGGAATGTAGTTGGGGAGGCCAGGTTGTGAAGAGCCTGGTTTGAAATTGAACGCCAAAAGCATCAAATCATACCCCACCCCGCAATGATATTTACTGTTGTTTTTTTATATCAAATACGCAAATACATACCCAGAGTAGAAATTTGGATACAAATATTTTTTTTTTTTTTTTTGGATACAAATATTTTAAAGCACAAACAAAGCACGTTTAATCCCCACCCCTGGAAATAGATACTGTCCATTTGGCTGCAGACTCACAGCAAGGTGTCACTCAGGACTTGGCATGACATCGCATGAGGGCCCAACAGGGAGGGTGCTTGCTGGGGGGTGGGCTGCTGAGGGTGGGGGCACAGTTGAAGACAGCTGCCTGGAGTGATCCAGACTCACTGAGGACGTCCAGGGTGGGACCTGGCTAAGAAGTGTGTGGCAGGGCCCATCGCAGGATTCAGGGACCTGTGGGGTACGGGATGGAGGGAGAGGAAGGAATAGAATTTCTGTGGGATTGTTCTGGGTCAGGCGTAGCTCCTGGTTTCTAGCTTGGACTGGTGGTTAGAGGGTGGTGCTACCAGCACGAGGGGAGCACAGGGAGAAAAACGGTGCTTTAAGAGGCATAACGGGATCTATTTCTTTCTCTTTTTTGACTTTATTTTTTAGAGCAGTTTTAGGTTCACAGCAAAATTGAGTGAAAAGTACAAGAGATTTCCCGTGTACCTTCTGACACCACACGTGCACAGCCTCCCCTGCTGCTGAGAGCCTGCACCAGAGCGTGGGCTTACACTGTCACCCCAAGACCAGAGTTTACAGTAGGGTTCACTCTTAGTGTTGTGCGTCCTGTGGGTTTGGACAAGGTTATAATGACCTGTCTCCACCACTGTACTCTCCTGCTGAATGGTTTCACTGCCCTAAAAATCCTTTGTGTTCCGGGCTTCCCTGGTGGTGCAGTGGTTGAGAGTCCGCCTGCCGATGCAGGGGACGCAGGTTCGTGCCCCGGTTCGGGAAGATCCCACATGCCGCGGAGTGGCTGGGCCCGTGAGCCATGGCCGCTGAGCCTGCGCGTCCGGAGCCTGTGCTCCGCAACGGGAGAGGCCACAACAGTGAGAGGTTCGCGTACCGCAAAAAAAAAAAAATCCTCTTCCTCTTCACCACTCCCTCTCCCCGACGCCTGGAATAGATCCCATTTCTACCTTTGGATATACTGCTTGGAAGGATTCTGGAGTTAGTAGTAGTCAAATCATTTAAAAATCGTTTTAAACAGCAGACCCGTTCATCGAGGAAGCCTCAGGAAGTAAAGCTGAGTGAAGCAGGGCTGCTCTGGTGGACGGTGGTATCCACAGGGAGACAGAGTCCTGGGCCCCCCTCCCCTGGTGTCCGTCTCCCCCCGCCGTCCCTTGTCGCTGTGCCCGAGGCTCCCTCCAGTCTCCAGGATCCTGAGCAGCCCCCTTTGGAAACTGCACATAAGCAGCTCTGGAGCTCAGAGGAGGGGATGGTAGTTACCGGATGCAGTGACCTCAAACTCTTGGGCTTTTGGAGATTTGGTGACTGTTTCTTAATAGATTTTTTTTTAATTTATTTCCACTTGTTTGTTTGCTTGTTTGTTGTGGTCCCCTTCCTCGGCATCAAGCTGCCAGCTTTGATTTCACTTTGCTGTCCTACCTGCTAGTAGCACCTCCTCTTCCCTCTCCGTTTGCTGCTCTGATTTGCTGTAAGCTTGGGAATCCTAGAAACATGCTTGTTGTTTAAACTGAGTCGAAAATAGTTGCAAATAGATTCTGTGTGATCTTTTTTGTACAGGCTTGATAACACGTTTGTTTTGGCAGGTAGAACTCTTTTCTGTTTGTTGCTTGTTCTCAATTATCAGCAATTGTACAGAGGCAATTGCTGGATAGTCATTTTGTGCCGTTTCCATTCCGTCTCTGTCAGGGTCCATCTATCTTCTCACCTTCCCTCTCTGTCTGTCTGATCCTGGAATTCTGGACGTATATAGAAAGTGTATATTATGGGCTCAAGAATTTCTTTTTTTTTAAATAGGTGTAGCATGGAACTTTATTTATTTGGCCGCATGGTGCAGCACGCGGGATCTTAGTTCCCTGACCAGGGATGGAACCTGGGCCCCTCAGTGGGAGCAGGGAGTCTTAATCACTGGGCCACAGGGAAGTCCCTGGGCTCAGAAATTTCTATCCATCAGCTCTGCTGGGTGAATAGTAGCAGTTGAAGCTGATTAGGAAGAAAAATATGTCATATTGTTAATTCCTAATGAAATGCTGATATGTTGAGATAGTTAAGACACTGTTTTTTTTTCTTTGATGTGAACATTTATCCTCCCCTCCCTTTTTTCTTTTTCTTTGCCTCTGATCCATTCTTAGATTGTTTTTCTTTCTTTTTTTCCCCTTTTTTTGGGGGGGATACATTTTATTTGTACAGTGAGGTATGCATAAGGAATAAGCAGAAGTATAACTGTTAATAATAAAAAAAAAGTTGTCCTTACGTAGTTTACAGTTTTCAAGTTGTTTTTGTACACATCCTCTCAGTATGAAAGGTAATGGTTATTGTTTCAGTTTTACAGGGGAGAAAACAGGATTGAAGTGGTTAATTTGAAGGTCTCAGTTAATTAGCAATGGAGCTAACATTCAGACTCAAGTTTTCTTCCTCCAGTTCCTGTGTTTTCAATCCATTACATTATGTAGTCTCTTGTTCATGTAATCAGTAGTTTAACTGTGGGCCCTTCCAAACTTGAATAATAAAATACCACACTTGTGGGGTGGTATACAGTATTTCCAAGCATTTGCTGACAGTGTAAAGGATATAGGTTGGAATGCTAGAAGTTTATGCCAGTAATCTTCCCAAGGTAGTGTTGACATTCTCTTATAAGTGTTGTGAATTGCTTACTCTTACACCATGTTTAATCTTGCTCTTAATATTCAGAATACTACATGGAAAAAATATGTAGCATTCTAAGTCTACCTTAAAAGTGACCCACACCATTAGGTGTGTTCTTTAGATTCCCTCTGTCAACGTTTAAAACAAAAACGTAAGTGGTTTAGCCAGCAAAGTCAAATTTATTTGGGAATAACAGAAGAATGGCAGTTAAGGACATGCAAACTATGGAAAACTATAGGCAAGTCTGGAGAACAAAAGAGAGGAGCATTCTTTTATAGTGGAAATGAGGAAGTTGCGAAGGGCTGTTTTGAATGAAAGTTCACTGGAGGAGAGCGAGAGTTTGGGGTTGTTGTGACTTCTCATTGGCTGAGTTGCAGCAGTTTTTCATTGGCTGCTTTGTTGCTGGGCAAGGAGAAAATCTTCCTTCATCCTGCTGGGATATGTCTTTCTTCTTGATGGGGTGTATAAAGTAAGCTGCTATGAGAGCTGTCAGTTCAGGGCTTCCTGAATTGTGAATGAGGTTTTCCTTTATTCATTTTCACACTTCTTTGCTGCTCTAATGCCTATTCTACTTCTCTTTTACAACATTTGGCATAAATAAAATACCACATAGGCAATGGAATAATAATTCTGTCTCCAAAAGAAATGGTAATGAGCAATAATAAAAAATGTTTCTTGTCTCTCTATCTTAAGAAATAATTCTAAATCTCCAATAATTCTAATTCCAGAATAATTCTGAATCTGAAATTTAATAAATTATGTCTAACCAATATTGACATTCTGGCTGAAAAATAAAACTATATGAATGCCAAGAGAACTGTGTCTCAGTGACTTAAGTGAACATAGATTAAGACTTCTCACAGGCTTATTAAGCATAAGTTCCAATGACATCAGCTTACTTTAGCACTTCATATCATGAACACAAGGCTACCTAGTATAACCATGTCTTGCTTTAGGCATAATATATCACTTGTAGTTAGGGCCTTTATTTTATGTGAAATTCAGTATTAATATAAAAAGAAACCAATCTGCTGTTGGAGGAGTTGTGTTTTAAAGTGAGATTGAGTGTGTGCTTTATGTATTATGAAGGTTTTGATATATCTGTGAGCTTTTATTGGATGAGAATCAAGTGATCATATGTCACTTCCTCTGGACCACAGTATACCCAAATCCAGGAGTGATGATAAAAAATATATTTAAAAATTAACTTCAAATATTCTTGTACTTAGTTGTGTAGTATAAGGTGATGTTGTTTAACCCAATAATATTCCCATGCAGTAGATTCTATTATAGTCCTACTCCAGGAAGGATTGTAAAGTCAATTTTATGGAAGAATGAATTTCAAATTGTGTGGACATTCCAATAGATTTGAAGTCATAGAGATTCTGGAATATTAGTAGGTTTTAACACAACTTTAAATATCGGATGTGATAGTGCATGAAAAGGAATTTATATTTCTGCTTTCTTTCAAAATGCTCACAGCTGATGAATCTGTGGATGTTTGTTTAATTTAGTTATTTGTTTTATATGAGAATAAGTGATTCCAAGAAAATAAGGCTCAATAATATCAATTAGTAGTATATAAACTTGCTCTTGGTTGGTTCTGAGATAGAAAGTAGATCTCATTTTTAAAAATAATCTCTCTAGAGATTGTTCCATATTTTCCCCTTTTTCTTCGTGTAGAAGGAAATGTTATTTTTAAAACAGTACTCCCCTCTTCCCCAGCCGCCCCAAACTACCACTGTCAGAGAAAATTGATATGTTTATATGATTCGGCATTAAGTGGAAGAAAGGATCTGAAAGGCAGGCAGAATGCCCGGACTGCACAAAACTATGACGGTCACGCAGTGAGTGTGGGCCATTGAAAGGTGAGTAACCTACATAATTGGGCCTGGGCTGTGTGCGAAGATGTCCCAGCATTTTATGTTATTAGGGATTTTAGTTTCTTTCAAGGCTTCCATGTACCAATGGCACATTATTTTCCCTCTCAAAATTAGAATTTTTAAAAACCTCTAATTTTGGCAGAAGGAGACTTTATTTGTAAAATCCCTTGAAGGTAGTGATGAAGCAAATTATCATAACATTTGGAATAAGATTTTTCTTGTAGTAAAATATTCACAAAAGTTACATTTTTAAGTGTACAATTCAATGGCATTAAGTATATTCATGTTGTTGTGCTTCCGCCACCACTATCCATCTCCAGAACTTTTCCATCCTCTCACTTGTAACTCTGTACCCATTAAACAAAAACACCCCCTTCCCTTTCCTCTCAGTCCTGGTAGCTTCTATTCTTCTACTTTCTGTTGCTATGAATTTGCCTGTTTTATTTACTTCATGTAAGTGGAATCATACTTTTGTGTCTAGCTCATCTCATTAGCATAACATCTTCAAGTTTCGTCCGTGTTGTAGTATGTGTCAGAACTCCCTTCCTTTTTAAGGTTGAATAATAGTCCACTGTATGTATGCCCCATTTTGTTTATCCATCCTTCTGTTGATGGTCACGTAGGTTGTTTCCA
The DNA here is from genome assembly GCF_025265405.1 of Mesoplodon densirostris. Classification (NCBI taxonomy): domain Eukaryota; kingdom Metazoa; phylum Chordata; class Mammalia; order Artiodactyla; family Ziphiidae; genus Mesoplodon; species Mesoplodon densirostris. The sequence continues at coordinate 12,534,296 of NC_082677.1, read as the reverse complement.
CCTTTTGGGTATTGTGAATAATGCTGCTCTGAGCATTGGTATGAGTACCAATCAGTGTCTGTGTACCTGTTTTCAATTCCTTTGTGTATATACCTAGGAGTGCAATTACTGGGTCATATGGAAATTCTACATTTAATTTTTGAGGAGCTGCCAAACTGTTTTCCACAGCTGCTGAGCCATTTTACCTTCCTACCAACAGGGCACAAAGATTCTAATTTTTCCACATTCTTGTCAATGCTTGTTAGTTTCTGTTTTGTCGATAACAGCCATTCTAAAGGGTATGAAGTGTTATCCCATTGTGGTTTTGATTTGAATTTCCCCAATGACTAATGATGTTGAGCACCTTATCACGGGCTTATTGGCCACTTGTATATCTTCTCTGGAGATATGTCTATTCAAGTGCTTTGCCCACTTTTCAACTGAGTTGTTTGGGGTTTTTTTGTTGTTCAGTTCTTTATACATTCTGGATATGAATCCCTTATCAAATATAAGATTTGCATGGAATGTGATTTTTAATGGAAAGAGTCTAAAAAACTACTATATATATATGTATTTTCCACCTATTTGTGTATATTACTTTTCACATTTAAGAATTCTGTGGAGTTTCATAACATACAGTCATATAAGTAAAAGAAAGCAGATATTTAAAAAGATTCTTTGTTTCTAAAACCCCACCAATCTTAGGTCACATTAATTTTAAACAAATCATGGTTAGATTCGAGGATATTTAGCCAGCAAAAGAGATAACAGTCCAGTGTGTGATATAACATTCAGTGACACAGCAGTTGTTCTGCAAATGAAATTAGAAGGGCCATTTGGTCTTTGTAGCTCTAGAAATTTGGATCACTGAAGAAAAATTAGCTGCTGTCCCCTAGAGTCTGTATTTTGCCCCTCAGTGTCCTCCTCATTTAAAAGCTTTCGTTTGAGTTAAGAGAGTTGTAATGCAGGTAGATTAGAAATAAGAATTTTTAAAACTTGGTTCTAGTTCTGCTTTTGACATATTAATATGGTGGTAGTATAATTGAAAATCCAGCAGCAACTCTTAACTGAAAAACAAAGATATTTTAAAAAGTGTAAGACCTTTTGAACAGGATAAGGACAATAAATATTTTTAGTCTCATTTATATGTGGTATCAAAAAAAAAAACAAACCCAAAACAAAAAGTCAACCTCATGGATACACAGAACAGACTGGTGGTCGCCAGAGGTGTGGGGGGGAGGCGGCAGAATAGGTGAAGGGGGTCAAAAGGTATAATTTATAACATAAATGAGTCATGGGAATGTGATGTACAGCATGGTGACGCGTGATCATACTGTATAGTGCTGCATATTTGAAAGTTGCTGAGAGAGTAGATCTTAGAAGTTCTCATCACAAGAAAAAAATTTGTGTAACTAGGTATGATGACAGATGGTAACTAGACTTACTGTGTTGATTATTTTGCAATATGGACAAATATCAAGTCATTGTCTTGCACACCTGAAACTAATATAATGTTATGTGTCAATTATACCTCAATTAGAAGAAAGGATTTTTCAGAAGAATAGATTAGAGGAGAGAAATAGTAGGAATAGAGTAGAATGACCAGGAGTCAATTTCAAGCAATGAAAGCCTAGGTCAGCATTTCTCAGCCTTGACTCTACTGGTGTTTGGGGCTAGGTAATTGTGGGGTGCTGTCCTCTGAGTTGTAGGATGTTTAGCGTTACCCCTGGCCTCTACCTGCTAGATGCCAGTGACACCCACTCCCTCCAGCCCAGTTGTGACAACCAAAAATACCTCCAGACTTGCCAAGTGACCCAAGGTGGGTAAAATTACCCCTCCTCCCTCCTTGAAAACCACTGGTCTAGGATGGTAAGAGCCTGAGTTGAGTTCCGACAGCAAGCTGTCATAAAAAGAGGAAAACAAGTGCAATTTTGAGTAAAGAAAATTTCCAGTAATTAATACTTATTAAGCAGCTACTATTTCCCAGGCACCAGCACTAGGTGACATAGTGCCGTCACACAAATAATCATAAATATTTATTAAATGCAGATTTTATGGGAGGGATTGGAGCTACAGAGATGAATAAGACAGTTTCTGTCCTTAAAGACGGTCGTTTAATAGAGGAGAGGCAGATGAACAAATAAATTACGATCCAGAGTGAAAACAGTAATGCGTATAAGCTACTGACTGAGAAGAGAATTCATCTGGGGAAGTCATGTGAGCTGGGTTTGAGGGATGAACAGCAGTATTGCCTCCCGGAGTGGATTTTGCAGATGAGGTGGTGAAGTCTCCATGGTCTTTTAGTCGCTAAGTTGAAGACCAAGTTGAGGTAAAGCTCTCTCCAGACTGTCACCTCTGTCCAGGGAATAAAACTCCCAGAATATAATTAAACCTGGGATGACTGCCCGGGGAAATTGTACATTTTCCCTGAGGGTTTGAGTGGAGCGATTAGCACCTGGCAAATCCCAGAGCTGTGCCATTTTAGTGGCAGCTTGTATACTTCACATAGTGTTTTAAATCATTATCAGATGAGGAGATGCATATCTCACTCCCTTAATAAATCAGACTCTCTGCCAAATTATATCAACAACACCTTGTTGATTTTGAAAAAGTTAAATAAGAGGCCTATTTGCATCCTCTGGTTAACAGGTTCTTTATTAGCAAGTAGGTGTGCTGTCTTGGAACCTAGAAACAGGTGGGGCCATATGGCTTAATTTGTGGAGTGGCCATAGATTGCTTCATCTCAAGCAACAGTGTTTGCTGTTGTGTAGGAAAAATGCAATTATTCAGTGGCAGTTTACATAATATACATTCAACAGTAGTGGTGCTCTTCATACTTCCTTAATTATTTACATTTTAAAAATTTTACATGGAAAAAGAAAGCAATGAGCATCAAAGAAAATTTCCAAAGCATTTATCTTAAACTGCACCACATATTCTGGTGCTGCTTTTTCTTCACTGGCTTCTGTCCCATTAGTAACAATAGTGTTCAGGCTTGCTGATGTCACTGCTCACTCATTTAATTTAGCTAAATGTGATAAATGTGTTTAATGAAGATTTCGTTTGGAATTTTTTTAGAAGGTCAGTTTGGTACTTTTGCATTGCAGGGTATGTTTTCTGATATGATTGTAAAACTACATAAACTTATCAAAAATAATTATTTATGTATCCTAAAAGCTATGGAGACATGAGATAAGATGCAAAAGCTCTTTTCCCTCTCAGTTCAGAGAAGACCATTTATGGTTATTCTGCTTCATCTCATCTGATGGTTTGTTTTTGAAAAATATAAAATGTTCAATGTGATAGTAACGAAATGATTTTTAGCTTTAGTACGTGTGAATTACTAAACACTGACACACACCAGAATGGCTCCAGCCGCTCCTGCCCCACTGACAGTATGGCTTTGAAAGGGTGCCTTGGCACCAGAGCCCAAGCTTAAACCACCTGCCTTCCTGCCATTTCAACTCTTCTCTGACAGGAATTGCTCAACCATGGTATTATCTTCCTCTCTTTTCCTTTTCTCCTCCTCTGAGCTGTGGACAACTCTGTCTTCTCAGGACCTCATTCATTCATTCAGCAAATATAAGTGCCTACTATATGCTAAACCCTGTTCTAGGAGCCTGGGGTACAGTGGTGAACAAAATGGACAAAAATCCACATCCTAATGGAGCCTATGTCATGGTGGGAGAAAAGAGACATTAAACCATAAAAATAAATAAAATACAAAACAATCTTGAAAAAGGAGAACAAAGTCGGAAGGCTCACACTTCCTGGTTTCAAACTTACTACAAACCTACAGAAATCAAGAGTGTGGTATTGGCGTAAGGCTAATTAGATCAATGGAATAGAATTGAAAGCCCAGAAATAAAACCAACCATCTGTGGATCTGTGGCTGATTGAGTTTTGACAAAGGTGTTAAGAACACTCCATGGGGAAAGAATAATCTCTTCAACAAATGGTGCTGGGATAACTGGGTATCCACATGCAAAACAATGAAGTGACACTCCTATCTCACACTATACACAGAATTAACTGAAAATGATCAAATAAAATAAAACTAAATAAAAGTTTTAAATAAAAGTGCTAAAACCATAAAACTCTTAGAAAAAGACATAGGGGTAAATAATTATGACCTTGAATTTGGCAATGAGTTCTTAGATAGGACTCCAGAAGCACAAGTGACAAAAGAAAAAGTAAATAAATTGGATGTCATCAAACTTAAAAACTTCTGTACATCAAAGAGCATTATCATGAAAGTAAAAAGACAACATATAAAAAGGGGAAAATATTTGCAAATCATGTATCTCAGAATCTCTATATCCAGAATATATAAAGAACTCTTACAGTGCAACACAAAAAGACTAACAATGCAGTTTTAAAATGGGCAGAGGACTTGAGCAGACTTTTCTCCAAAGAAGATACACAAATCACCAAGAAGCATGTGAAAAGATGCTCAGCATCATTAATCATTAGGGAAATGCCAATCAAACTACAGTGAGATACCATTTCACATCCTCTCAAGATACCCTACATTCCTTAAGTTGATGCCAGTTTTCAAGCAGGTAAACATGAATATATTTTATCAGTAGATTTCCCACTCTGGTAGATTCCTTTGAATGGCAGGTTGGGCTTAAGCAGAAAACGGCTTTGTCATAATATGGAATACTATCTGCAGCATTTTAAAAGAATGAAGTAGATTTATATAATACTAACATAGAAAATACCCTCAGGCAAGTTGCAGAATGATTAAATATTTTTAAAAATTCAAACTAATACTATATTTTTTTGGTGAGGACCTATCTATATGTGAATATGAAGAGGAAAATACCTAAAAATAAGCCCAAAGAGGTAAAAGTAGTTATACCAGGAAGCATATGAGGATTTGGGAACTGTGGTTGATGATCAACTGAAATTTAATCTCATCTGTTTTAACTTTTGTAAGAATAAAGCTTAATGAGCAACTTATATAATTAGAATTGTAAAATGCCTTGACTGATTTAGATATGACTAGAGGCAAAATGCCTCTGGGTTTATTTTGGTTTTGTTTTAGCAATTACTCTGAAACTGTGGACAACCAACTGTAAAATCTGTACAGAGAGTGCTCAAAATCTGTTTTTTTTTTTAAATTATGGCACACGAAAGTATTGTAAGTGAAATAAAAATGCAACTTAGAGTTAAAATTGAAAGCTGAATATTACTCTGACTACCACAAAACTTTAAAAACAAAATACGTGAAAGTGCTTACAATATTTCATTCATTGAAATAGGCAGAATATAAGACACATCTGTGAACTAACCCTATTTTACAATATTTTTATTTAGAAGAAAGAGTTTTAAATTCATAAAAATGTTAACAATGATTAACACTTCTGTGTGAATGAACAGTCATTTGGGGCCTCTCTTTTTAAGAAATTTTCCATATTTTTCTCGTTTTTTTTTTTCTTTTGTGAACACAAAATGCTTTTAAAATCAAGGGGAGAAAATTCCCTCACTATTTTAATTAAAGAAAAAAGGAAGGGAGAGAGAAAGGAGGAAAGACTGGGCAGGGCAAGGCAGGAAAGATGGGGAATTCTTGTGCTACTCTTCTGCCTCAAGTATTAATAGCTTGAATTTTGTGTTTTCATTGATTTGATCTTTAAAATATAATTTGATAACATGTATGTATCTGTGATATTTAATTTTTGTTTATCTGTTTTTAAACTTTATAAAAATGATTTCATACTCTGTATAGTCTTCTAGGCTCTACTTTGTTTTTCATTTAACATTTTATCTCTAAGATCAACCCTCAGTATAGTTAGTTATGATATTTCACTGTGAGATTATTCCATCATTTATCTGTTCATTCTCTAGTTGATGGATGGGTTATTTCCAAATTTGTGCTATTTTGAATAATGCTGCTATATAAGTATTACCGTATATGCCGTAGTGTCATTTAGGGCAGTGCCTTTCACATAGTTTTAACTATAACCCAACAGGACATATACACACATCACGCTCTCTCTCTCTATGTATCTGTGTATCTATGTATCACTTCAAAAACTTCAAGATATAATACTTTTCCCTACTCTGAGCAATGACTCTGATAAAACCCAGTCTATTTTTTAAAATACTGATAGGGATCCAATAAATTAGATTTTATTAACCATTTCTACCTGAGGTTTGAAAACTAGTCTAGGACATACATCCGGTTGTGGAGTTGCTAGGTCTAAAGATATGCAAATTTCAACTTCACAAGATAATAGCAAATTGTTTGCAAAGTGCTGATCCACCTATTCCTATCAATTTTTGTTAATCACATTCTTATCAACACTTGGTATTTCCGACAAAGTTAGGTTTTCAACAAGAAGTCTATTAACTTAATAAATCAAGTGAGGATATATTAATGATTTTTACTTACATTCTACTCTTACAACTAAAAATTTCTAGCCAAATAAAGTGCCAGGATTTCCAGAAGACTGGAGAACACTGAGTTGTTCTGTATTCTGTTTGAGATCTTGCTTGGCAAATGTCTTCACATATTCTTTGTTTGAAACTACATCTCACTTATTACTGTTTGCTTTGCTGCTCAAGTATGCAAATAGTGATCTACCTCAGTTGTGGCTTCATGCTTGATTTTAAAGTTAAGCATCGCTGAGATATTATCTGCTAAGTAACAGTTTAACCAACTGAGAAAACAGGTACGTTGTCCCTGATGTAGTAGGACACGGGTCATTCTAAAAAGACTGGAATTTTTATGGGCAGTGGTGATGTCAATTTTAAAGCTCAAAGGATCAGTTAAGTATAAGCAGGCTGTTTGGTGAAAAGTTTTGGTGATGTTGTCAAAATGTGTCCTGACATCTAAGGCTTCATAGTAAGAACTCAGTTTAGCTAGTTTGTGGGTCTTGTCATCATTTGTAAGGTTGAGAATGTCTTTCCTGCTGTTTTTACACTTGCCGGGGAGGGGAGTGCCTCTGTATGCTGGGGCACTTCCTCTTGGCTTTTGCTGTGTTTCATGACTCCTTAGCACACAAAAATCTACTTGTTAGTCTAGATTCAGTGACTAAATCTACAATGGAAGAATTTTTGCTCTGTACAATGATTGACTTCATTATTCACAGCTATCCTCTTGGTTAATGGGCCATCAGCCATAATCTTATAAGGCTCCTTCCTTATGTCTGTCTGGCCTGGGTGACTCCAATAGGAGGTGAACTTCCCTCCAGCTTAATCTTTCAAGTCAGTGGTACAATTAAGCCTAGTCACCCAATAATGCCATGTTGTATATATTTCAATGATATTATCATCATAATTGACAAAAATTTTCCCAACACTGCCTTGCACCCTTTCATCCTTCTGGGTGTGAGTTTTTCTAGCTTGAAAATGTACAGAGCTCATTACAATGGGTGAGCTCACTTTGACTCCAGCACAGATTCCGTTTTTCGTTTTGTTTTGTTTTTAGTTTCTGGAATTCTTTCTCAAGGGCGAGAATCCTAACCGTAGGTCTAAAGAAGCACTTGTTGCACGGTAGGACAGTAGCAGTTAACAGATGCCCAGTGGAGCAGCAGGAGCAGATAAATTTACAGCACAGAAATGTTAGGACTTTAAATGGTGTCGTTTCCTCAGTTATATCGCGTCTACGTTTTCAGAGATTCTACCTGGAGGAAAACCTAACAAGTTGGAGCAGCTCAAGTTCATGTCTCACGGTCCATCCACAGGTCTAGGGAACAGGGAAACTGTCCTGCGGGGTGCCAGTTACAGATTGTGGGTCTCACTGGGCCTGGCACAGTGAAGAAAATAGATTGCTTCTGGGCTGGCCCAGAGTTTTAGACTCTCTATGATGAAATCACTTGTTGCCACCTATGTTTAAAATAAAAATAAAATAAAACAAAGCAACACTTCCCCATAAACCATTTGGCAAAGCCAAAAATATCTCCCCAAATATCCCTCATTGCATGTTTAAGACTCTAAATATTTTGAAGCAGTTTAATGGCCTTGTGTCCTGACTTAGATTCTTTTAATTCCTTAGGTAATGAAGACTTTGAATCTGGGAAGCTGTTGTATAGTTTTAGCACACAGCACAGCACCTAATGCATGGTAGAGACTCAAAAGATTTGTTGACTGAATCAAAGAATGAATGAAAGTGTACAAACTACCAGTCATAAACTAAATCACAGGGATGTAAAGTACAGCACAGGGAATATAGTCAACGATATTATAACAACTTAGTATGTTGTATAATCTATAAAAATGTTGAATCACTATGTTGCACACCTGGAACTAATAAGTCACTTGTACCTCATAGAAAGAAAGAAAGGAGGGAGGGAGGGAGAGGAAGAAGGAAGGAAGGAAGGAAAAGAAAGAAAGCAAGAAAGAGAGAGAAAAAGAAAGAAAGGAAAGAAAATGTGGAGAATTACTTCAGGATGGCTTCGCAGGGTAATTTAGAGGCTATGTAGAAATAACCCGTACTCCTAGCAGTGCGCCTAAGCACAAGGGAAGGTAGCAAGATGCTTTGGTCATGCCAGGCAAATGGCCATTCACTCTGCTGTAGATCTGCATTTCTCAGAGGAACAAAGTGGAAAGAGGAAAAGTGAAAGATCACTTGTGTTTCCCATAATTACAGGATGGAGTTACAGAAATAAATTAAAAAATCTGTTTTTGAGTAAGCCCCCTGCACATTACTTGTGTGTTGATATATGAGAAGTTCTGAATGAAAAATAGGGAGATTTGAAAAAACATCTTTCTGTCCTCTGCGTGATGTGGCTGTCATGCACTGTTCTGCTGTGTCGCCACAGCGCATTCCCCATATTTGGGCTGAACCGCATTTATTGAGAAATGGTGTGGGGGGGAGACAGAGAGAAGGAGGATGTACTTGTTGGCGGCGAACTCATTTCTATTGTTCCTAAACACTCATCAGGGTTAAAAAATGACATCCACGGTGTCCTGGGGTGACTTTATAACAACGAGAAGGTGGAAATATACCTCCTTACCTACAAAAACAATTTCAAAACATCTATTTAGAAAAAGGGAAATATCCCTTTTCTGAATTTGAGCTAAGCTATTCTACATGGATATCATCTGATATTTAGAATAATACAGTTTTCTGAAGGACACACTGGGAGCATTTTTAAAAAGTGGTTTATTGACTACATCAGTAAAATAATACCGTATTGCTTACAAAAAAGCTGGCAGGTTTGTAAAATTCTTAAAGTTTTAAGGATGTTTGGTGTTTCGATGGGCAAAGAGTTTAGAAGATAAAGCGTCCCCAAAGCTAATTTGATTTGCTCTGCAGTTTGCTAACAATGGGGTTCTTTACTGCCTAACGAAAATGTTTAGATGATAAGATGGCCAGAATACGTTTTTAAAGTTAGAGTTGTATTTTAGAAGTAGCCATATAATGGGAACTCTCTTAATTCTACTAAGGAGTCTAGATTGTTTCTATTAGATATACCTTTAGAAGCAAAATATGTAAAGTTTAACAGTTAACTAAAGGATCTGCAACATAGACAACTTGGTAAATATTTATTGAATGAAAGGGTATTTATTCCTGGGCTTCCCTGGTGGCGCAGTGGTTGAGAGTCCGCCTGCCGATGCAGGGGACACGGGTTCGTGCCCTGGTCTGGGAAGATCCCACATGCCGCGGAGCGGCTAGGCCCGTGAGCCACGGCCGCTGAGCCTGCGCGTCCGGAGCCTGTGCTCCACAACAGTGAGAGGCCAAAGGGTATTTATTCCTGAAAAAGCTGAATCAGATTTTTGTAAATTGCAGCATACTTTTATATTTATAATGAGTCATTTTGTAAGACAAATAATCTCTCCCAAATTTACATTTGTGGCAAAGCCAGATTTTCATAGATCAGAATTGCTTCCAGTAAGGGCACCTTTAAGATGCCTTGTGTTGTATCTTTTTGAGGTTGCTAAGGTACAGAAAGTTTGTTTTTTTTAAGGGCAACAGTTATTCAGTTTATAAACAATTCAGTAAAAATAGATTTCTGAGGATCTTCAATTTGTAATTGATAAATCATCCATGCTGAAATAGTTGGCCTTGATTCTATTTTCCTTGAGAATGTGGAACGTTTTATAAACACACTAAGAGTTACAAATATAGGAGGGAGGAAAGAAAGAATTGCACTGTCTAATGTGATGATACACATTTGTGCATACATGAAATTTCAATCAAAACATTCTAATACAAACAGTAAAGCATGTTAGAGCTTGGTCTAAATTAAGAAAAGGCTCTAAGTAACACATAGTCTACTTTGTTGCAATCCTATTTGGGTCCTACTGTGAGTTAAAGACCTATACTTTTTTCTGTTAGCTTGTCTCTCTGCTGAGTTCTGGTGATATAATTCAAGTTTTAAGACAAGTAAGAGCTCCTGATGAGTGGGTTGTCTCTTTGTAAGATGTTCACTACCTATTGTCTAACTGGGAATGCAAGACTTATCTTGGGAATAAAAAAACATGGAGCCACATTTTAGAGTAAATAGCACACTACTTTTTGAATGGATACTGGAAATCCAGTCCTCTTGTCATTTTAACAAGAGCTGAACCAAGATCTGTAGGCATCTCAGAGAGAGTAATCATATGGTTCTGCTTCAAAATCTGTTGAGGAAAGGTGGGGGAAAAATCAATCTTTGTTAATAAAAGGTTTATACAGAAAGAAATTGAAGTATGAAGCAGAATCAATGCTTGGAAAAATAATGGGCAAAACATTTCCTAATTTTTGCAGTTCTCCTTCTCTTCTAGGTTTTTTATTGGGATTTTTCTGACTCTGGAGGTGTTTTTCAGTTGATACAGAATTCAAAAAGTACAGAAGTAACATGTCTTTCACCCTTCTCCCCAGCCACCATTTTCTTTCCAGAAGCATCTAATGTCATCAGTTTCTTGTGCATCCTTTCAGAGTAATGAAAGTATTTATCTTCAGTCCCTGCCTCAAAACTATTATATTAAAGGTTCAAAAGGCAATCACGTAAATCACTCCTTTCTGTAAGGAACATGAATCCTCTGTATTACCACTTCAGAATTTCCTCTGACTTGCTAATTTCCATGTGCTGGGTGGCATGATCATCACAAAAAATATTTAGAAGTGTTATTTTTTCACACTTGAGGGCACTGCCTACTTTAGTAGGAATGTGACCAACTTATATTTTGAGAGTGTGTTGTGGTATTTTTGTGATTCGTATAGATAAGTACCCGAGTACTGTCTTGGCTGCCCTCCTTCCTTATCCAGCTCTGATCACCTCCTTGTATCATACAGGGAAAAGAGCCCACTGGTAGAGGACCCAGGTTTCAGTCTGAGCAGTGAGCAATGCTTCTTTTCTGAGAGTAGGTTGGCTTTTTCTGAAGCTCCTTGGAGTGGGACCCTACAACGGCTTTGTTGTCTGTCAGTCATGCTGGCTAAGTGGCCCCAGTAGGAGCTTGCCTTTTGCTTTGTATCTGTATTTTCAGAACACACTCCTGTTTTCCCACCCTCTCCCTGCTTCCCACCTTTTCCTTGCTCCTGAAGTCTCTCATCCCTCCTCCTCCCAGTCTTAACTCAAGCTTCAACCAAGACATTAGACTTTTTCAGAGGTAATGCTCCCATTCTTCCAGTGACCAGATGGACAAACCTACCTGAATCTGCCCCCATTCTCCCCTCTTCCCTTCCGTGGCCCCACTTCCTCTATCTTTTGCAACATGAATCTCTCCTTTTTTTACTGATTAATTTCTCTCAATGCGTAAGATGGTCTCTAGAATCCCCATCTTAAAAACACAAAACAACACTCCACTGATCCCACCTTCCTCAACCGCTACTGCCCTGTTAGGTCTCCCACGGTCTCTCACCTGTACTGTAGTGTGTTCTAGTTGGTCTCCCTGCTTTCTTACCATCCTGTTTTTCTCCACGTAAGCAGCCAGTGTGATCATTTAAAAATGCATCAGGTCATTTAACTTCTTTGTTTTTTAAACCCATGCAAAGGCCCCCCTTTGCACTTAAAATAAAATCCATTTTCCACACATTGCCTTCAGAGTCCATCATGAGCTGCCTCCAGCCCACCCCTCCCACCTCACCTCCTTGCCCACTCCTCCTTGGCCACACAGGCTTTCCTTCAGCTACCCAAACTCACCAAATTCTCCCCACCCTTACGCCACCCTCTTAGAACTTTTGCCTGGAATTCTCATTCCACAGCTTCTGGAGAAGCTGGCACTTTCGCCTCTCTGTTTGTTACCAAACCAGACTTTGGTCCACTCACCCAATGTGCAGCAAAGCCAATCTACTGATACTAGGTTATGTTGAAGGGAAGTACAGTGTTTCTTGCAGGGCCAAGCAAAGAGAATGGGTAGCTCATGCTCAAAAGACCCGAATTTCAGAGTCCCTTGAGATTCTGTATGAATTTTAAAATGAATTTTTCTATTCTGCCAAAAAATTGGGATTTTTTGGGTAGTATTGACATCTTAACAATATTAAGTCTTTCAATCCATGAACATGGGATGTGTTTCCATTTACTTATGTCTTTCATTTCTTTCAGCAGTGTTTTATAGTTTTCATTATACAAGTCTTTCACCACCTTGGTTAATTCCTGAGTATTTTATTTGTTTTGATGCTATTGTAAATGGGATTGTTTTGTAATTTCTTTTTCAGATTGTTCACTGTTAGTGTATAGAAATGCAACTGATTTTTGCATGTCGACTTTGTATCCTTCTGCTTTGCTGAATTTGGTTATTAGTTCTAACAGATTTTGTGTGTGTGGACTCATTAGGGTTTTCTACATATAAGATCATATCATCTGCAAACAGAGATAAATTTACTTCTTCCTTTCCAATTTGAATGCCTTTTATTTCTCTTTCTTGCCTAATGGTTCTGGGTAGAACTTCCAGTATTATATTGAATAGAAGTGACAAAAGCGGGCATCCTTGCCTTGTTCCTTATTTTAGAGGAAAAGCTTTCAGTCTTTCACCATTGAGTATGATGTTTGCTGTGGGTTTTTTAATATATGGTTTTTATTATGTTGAGATAGTGTCCTTCTGTTTGTAGTTTGTTGGCATTTTCTCATGAATGGATGTTGAATGTTTTCAAATGCCTTTTCTGCATCAGTTGAGATGACATGTGTTTTTTTCCCTTCCTTCTGTTAATATGGTATATTACATTGATTGTTATATGTCTAACCATCCTTGCATTCCAGGAATAAATCCTACTTGGTCATGGTATATAATCCTTTTAATATGCTGCTGAATTCAGTTTGTTCGTATTTTGCTGAGGATATTTGCATTGATGTTCATAAGGGACATTGGTATAGTTTTCTTTTCTTGTCGTGCCTTTGTTGACGTTGGTTTCAGGATAATTCTGGCCTCATGGAATGAATTAGGAAATGTTCCCTCTTCTTCAGTTTTTTGGAAAAGTTCGAGAAGGATTGGTATTAGTTCTTTAAATGTTTGATAGAATTAGCAAGGTCCCAGTGAATTAGCAGGTCCTGGACTCTTTGTCAGGAGATTTTTTGATTACTTGTTCAATCTCCTTCTAGTGATAGATCTATTCAGATTTTCTGTTTCTTCTCTAGTTCATCTAGGTTATCTGATTTGTTGGAGTACAGTTGTTCATAGTACTCTTTTGTTTTGGTTTTGGTTTTGGTTTTTTTTGGTGGTACGCAGGCCTCTCACCACTGTGGCCTCTCCCGTTGCAGAGCACAGGCTCCGGACGCGCAGGCCCAGCGGCCATGGCTCACGGGCCCAGCTGCTCCGCGGCATGTGGGATCTTCCTGGACCAGGGCACGAACCCGTGTCCCCTGCATCGGCAGGCGGACTCCCAACCACTGTGCCACCAGGGAAGCCCCATAGTGCTCTTTTATAACATATTTATTTCTGTAGAATCAGTAGTTTGGTTTCATTGATTTTTTTCTATTGGTTTTCTATTCTCTGTTTCATTTATCTCTGCTCTAATCTTTATTATTGTCTTCCCTCTGCTAGCTTGGAGTTTAGCTTGTTCTTCATTCTCTAGTTCCTTAAGTTGTCCTAGTCTTTAATGTCTGGCTTCCAAAAGGAGAAAAAGAGAAACTTAAAAGGGGGTGAGGTGGAGAAGAAGTATCAGCCCTTTAAAGCCCCTGGAAGTCACTTCAGCCAGAGGGGAAGGGGCTTGCACCAGTGGGAAGTGCAAGATCAACGGCTGCCCTCCAGTTTGTCTGCATCTCTGTAACTGGATCAGCAGTTGGTGATCAGAGCACAGGTACCTGATGTTTGGAGGACCCGGTCCTTTTTGCCTACCTTGGCTCCCTGCGGAAGCTGTGCAGGCTGCTGCCAAGAGATATGGACTAGGTAACTGCTTCTTGTGCTAAGAACTAAAATTGGCCCAGATTAGCCACAATTTACCATCCAAGCCTTCCCCTGAAGTTGCCAGCCTTCAAATGACTCCAGAGTTCCACAACAGTTGCATTCGATTCTGCTAGTGTAATAATTGTCTAGGTGGGAAGGCAGATTCCTGGTGCTTCATACTCTACCATCTCCTTAGAATTCTCTTCCTAGTCTTTTTAAAGACCCTTCCCCAGAGCCCAGTTGAGTTAGAATAGTCAGCTATTCTCTTCAGGTCTCTTCAGCTTCTTTCCCTTCTCTCTCATACTTCCTCCTTTTCCTCTTCTAATTCAGTGGGTCCTTTTTTTCTTTTTTTTTTTAATCTTTTGGTGGTCACAAGTTCTTTTAAGAATTTGAAGAAAAATACCTATGAATTATCTCCCTAGAAAAATCTGTATATGCACGATCACCCAAAATGAGCAGACAGTTCAGAGGTCCATAGTGCTCTGAAATCCCACCATGGGGGCCCCTGTTATAAGGACGCATGTCTGTCATCTTCCTCTGACGCTGTGGGCAGGAAGTATCCTGCTCCTGCGACAAGACTCTCACTAGAAGATTGGTGAATGCGAACTGCCCTCTCACAGATTTGTAGGAAGTCTCTGATTACAGCTAGAAAAGTCTCTTTCCTGGCATATGACATCATGATGCCATTTCCATGTTTATCCACCAACTGGCATGTTTATCCAATGACATTAAACTGGTATGTGTATGAGGTCGTTACTTACACTTTACAGTACAAACTTGTGATTGCCACTCATTTGGAACATGTAGAGATGACAGGCTAGTTTAAGTGAGGACAAATTTGAATTAATCAAATATATATTTGTGTGTGTGTGTTTAATTAATTAACTTATTTATTTTATTTATTTTTGGCTGCGTTGGGTGTTCATTGCTGCACATGGGCTTTCTCTAGTTGTGGTGAGCAGGGGCTACTCTTCATTGGGGTGCTGGCTTCTCATTGTGGTGGCTTCTCTTGTTGTGGAGCATGGACTCTAGGTGCACGGGCTTCAGTAGTTGTGGCATGCAGCTCGGTAGTTGTGGCTCATGGGATTAGTTGCTCCACGGCATGTGGGATCTTCCTGGACCAGGGCTCGAACCCATTTTCCCCTTCATTAGCAGGTGGATTCTTAACCACTGCGCCACCAGTGAAGACCCTGTGTGTGTGTTTTAAGCCTGGTTTCTCTTCAAGTGTGTACAGTAATAAGACATGATATACATGTGCCAACAGTGATAATAATAGCCAGCTATTTTCTAGATAGCATTCTTTTGGGTCTCTTTTTACACTTGAAAAGCCATATCAATTACTGGTGTACAAGAAGTGCTGTAGAAGTAGTCAAGGAAACAGTCTCTTCTTTTAAGGAGGTTAAATGTTCTTTTGGCAGGGATTCCCTGGCAGTCCAGCGGTTGGGTTCGATCCCTGGTCGGGGAACTATGATCCTGCAGACCACGCAGTGCAGCCAAAAAAAAAAAAAAAAAAAAAAAAGTTCTTTTGGCAAGTGTGTTCAAATTCTAAATTTCCATCGTAAACTGTTTTATGGAGGGGATACCGAGATATACTTAATGCTGGCCGTGGATTAGAGGGTCAAAATTGATAAGGTTGAAAAATTTAGAAACAAAACAAATAATGAAATAACAGTGTTCTGTCATGAATGTTTCTGGAGTGGCCCTTGCAACCCATGGACACCCCAGGCTGACTGGGGTACACTGCCTGGTAGGTGATGTCAATTTTTCTTGGCCACATTGACCAAGAAGCAGTGCCCTTGAGGGGTTGTTCAGCGGTTCCTTATGCTCCTGAGCACACAACCAATGTATGCATCTTAAACAGTATTTTTTGAATTATGTTTTCTTCAGGATTGAATTCACCAGTTGAATCTTCCAGTGAGGCCAAGTAAGTGGAAATAAGATTGAGTAACTGCTAACAGGAGTTGGATTTAAAGGGACAACTTAAAAAATAAAAGGCTCGTATCTCCCAAACTTTTATCCAGCCTGGCAAATTGGATTTTAGTGTGGAATGATGCACAGTTAGATCATGGAGTGTGCATGTGGCCGGTGCTGCTTTCTTTTAAGTGGTCCTGTTTATTTAAAAAACTTGAAAATGAGAAGTTGTTTTGCTCACTCAGTTAGGGTTTATTGTAAAACTCAGATGCCAGAAAAAGAGAGTACAGTATTGTTTTTGTGCTGTGAGAGTGTGAAGTGGACCACGAGTGAACCGGAGAAGGCATGGTTGTGGTGCGTTCTTCCTTCTGCCCAAAGAAGGAAAGCTCTAATGGTCAACAGATGGTGTTTGTGGATGTCTGGCGTTAACACTTGTGGATGTCTGGCCACATCAAGGCCTTGATGAAGGCGCTGAAAATGGTGGCAGACACAGTCACGCCAAGTGTACATTTTCACTTATTCCCCAGGGGTGATAAAAATAATGCTAGAAAGAAACAAAAAGGTGGAGAGAAAAGTGGGCCCTGTTCCGTGTTGGTAGATGGCATTTGTCATAAAAAGGGCCAGTTTGATAGCCTCGGAAAGAAGGTGTTCTGCCTGGCTCTATGCGGGGTAGCTTCATGGGTGAAGGTGCTAACTTTCAGTCTCCCCGGGGCTAGCAACGTAGCACCAACAGCTGAGGGAATACAGCTATTTTCCTTTTCCATTCTTGTGTTCCCCTGAAATAGAGGTCGAACAAATATTTTAAAGGTGCAAAATGCTATCAGAAAATACCATTTGAAATGAACATTACAGGAATATCTTGGCATAATGGCCGCAAAACCCTTTATCACTTGGCAGGAAAGAGGTATAGAGGAAAGTAGCACATTAGCATTGAGGACTGCTTGTTTCGCCAGTAAAAGCAAGCGCAGTGTACAAAGAAGTGTATCCTGAATGTGTTATTTGCATTCATTTAGCACAAATAAATCATTTGGTTTCACTTCGAAGTGGAAAAAAAAATCCCATGTGTGGGATGACACGTGGTTGTTGTGTAAACCCATGTGACACGACAGACACGGAGTCATGGACCCATCGCCCAGACAGACCCTCCCAGTGAGACCGAGCCCCTTCTTGATCTGCAGAGGAGGAAATGAGGGGCCCCGGAGAGAGCACAGGACTCGCCCAGGATCACGCAGTTGATCCATGACAGCGATACGCAATTTTCTTACAAAAGTGAGAATTTAACCACAAAAAACTTTAGAAAATTACCCTTATCTGCCAAGTGAGTTTATCTTTTAACTGTGACTTACATCCTTCTAAGTGCAGCTCAATGATCATCTTTGGAACCCTTCCAGAACCCCCCAGGTTGGACCAAGGGCTCTTCCTGCTATACCACCTCCTGCCTCTCTCTTCCGTAGCTCTTGTTATATTTTGTAGAAATCACCTGGTCGTGTTTTTGTGTATGAATCCTCCATGTACATTCATCTTTATAGTTTACTTTGTTTCGTTCTTCTTTGTGCTTTATAGGAATGGAGTAATGACCAGCATGAGTAACACCACCCCCCTTCCTATTTTGTGAGTTTTACAACAACAAACAAACTTTGCTTGGTGACCCTCGACACATGCACATGTACACACACAAACACTCACACACACACACACACAGAACACCTACCTCTGAATGAAACATTTAAATGGAATAATGCCTTTTCTTTCTTTGTTAGCTGCCCTGCAATATGGTCTACTTTGTTGTTTTTACAAAAGCTATGTGTTCTAGTAAGTTGATTTCCCAGGCCATTAATAGATAGGAACCCACAGTTAAAACGACAACAGCAGCAGCAAACCCTGGTTTAGAGAACTGTGATTTGTTTCGTGGAGCAAAAGTTTTTTAAAGGGTATATTTAGTTTAACTCTGCTGAACATCTTTATAAATAGCTGTTTTCTACTGCTGACCTGAGCTTAAAGATTTATGCCACAATTTACTAATAACAAATCCTGTGTAAAAATAAGCAGAATTCAAAGCTCTTTGGGGGTTCAGATTATTCTGTGTCGTGTTGCTTCTCCTCTTTAGAGCTCCTGACCCTCTTCAACCATTGCTTTAATGCAGCCTGTCTCGATTAAGTAAACAGAGCTCGAACACAGTGTCTTAACTATATTTTATAAATTCATGATTGTTAAGCCACAAAATCAACCTTTCCAAATAAAACTGAGTGTAAGTCAAACTGCCAAGAGAAAAAGAACAGCTATCGAGCCCTTAACGCCTCCTTTTCACCCTAGTTTACCTTTCTCCATACAGTGCTAACTAAAGTCTATACAAGGAATAAAGTGATTATGTGTTGCTTCGTATTTATTGAATGTCACCAATTTTTGTGTAACCACCATCCTCTTCACAGAGCTGCCTGATGGTTATCACAAGAGCAGGCGTTGTGATAGCACCTTTGTTCAAGATGTGCATGTAATTGTACTCAGAAAGGTGCAGCTTTCCCCCCCAGGGAAGCAAAGGAGAAAATTATGTTTAATTCATATTAAATGAGCTATTGTTGGACATTATGAGCTATATTGATTCCAAGATGCTAAAATGAGTCAGCTTTCTCCAAAATATAACCAGCAGCTACTTTAAACGTTAACAAGGGAGCTGGTTTCTAAAATCTGGAAGAAGGAGAGAGTTTTGTTTCAGCCAGCTATTTCACAGAAGAGGAAATGCATTTCTACCTCAGGAAATTTAAATGGCACTGTTGAATAACTGGGAAGGAATGTCTCCTTTGGATGAGAGGGCGAAGAAGAATTCAGCTGATCTTCAGGGAGGATAACAAATGTGACAGCACTACTGTTTTGTGTACGCGTTTCTGTATGTGACTGTGTGTAACTTCTAGAACTTTCTGGTCTTATGACCCCTTTCTATTTTTTTTAAAAAAGATTTATTTATTTAGGCTGTGCTGGGTCTTTGTTGTGGCACGAGGGATCTTCGTTGCGGCATGCATGTGAGCTCTAGTTCCCCTACCAGGGATCAAACCTGGGCCCCCTGCATTGGGAGTGCAGAGTCTTACCCACTGGACCATAAGGGAAGTCCCATAACCCTTTCTACTTTTAAGAACTATTGAGAACGCCAAAGAAGCTTTGCTGATGTGGCTCATATCTTTTTTTTTTTTAACCATTTTAGTAATTAAAACTGAGAAGCTTATAAAATTTACTGACTCATGAAAGACGACAATAAACTCATTATATAGTAACATAAACTTTTTCTGGAAAAAACTAGATATTTCCCCCAAATAGTGAAAAGAGTGCTATTGTTTTATATTTCTGCACATCTGTTTAATGCCTGGTTTACTATACGACACTTGGATTCTCACATCTGCTCCTGAATACAGTCTGTTGTGATCTGTTGTTTGGGTCGAAGTACATGGGGAAAATCTAGCGCACACAGATGTGTAGTTGGAAAAGAGAGGGCCTCACAGCCCACTGAAAGGGACTCTGGGACTCCCAGGGGTCCTTGGGTCACATTTTGAGAACCAGTATCCTATAAAGTAGTTTGGAAGAATATATGAGTGGTGAGATGATTAGTGGTCCTAATTTTTTTCTTTTTCATTTATATATATATTGTACAGTGAAGATGGATCACTTGTGCAAACTATAAATTAGAAAGGATGAGGCATGAGGATGTTGAGAAAAGACCCTAGAAACCCAATCAGAGACATTTATACTTGGGAAACCGTGGAGCCACTGTAATTTCTCAAGTTGGAAAATGGCATGTTAAAAATTTTATTTGTTAGTACATGGATTAGAATTGGAAGAGAGGAGCTCCTTCAGAGGTGTTGCAGTGATCAAGGGGGGGGGGTGAGGTGGGGCAGGGCTCAGATATGCGGAAATGGAGAGAAAGCTTCAAAATCTGAAAGACATTTTGAAGGCAGAATTACCAAGACTTGGATATAGGGAATAAAGGAGAGGGAAGAGTCAAAGGTGACTGAGAGTTTTCAAGTCTAGAACATTTGAAGAATATTTTCCCTCTTACATCCAGCCTTTAATCTTTTCTGAAAATTATCCTGGTTAAGTTCACTGAAGTCTTATTTTGTGTTTTTCAGAGTTGGCCAGCCCATCCCAGGGCTTAGGAGAAAGTCAACCCACTTTCCAGCCTGCATTGGTCACAGTCACTTCCAGAAGAAAGGGAAGACCTATCACGTCCCTGGAGAGTTGGTACCTATGACATCCCGGGAGGCGTCCTTGCTCACTTCATTCGGGCCCTGCAGGCAGTGAAGGGCCTTGGGTCCAGCTCCTGTTTGCACTGGACGCCTGTGGTCCCTCTCTTATGCACTCCAGCACCCCCATCAGCTCCCTCTTCTCCTTCACCAGCCCAGCAGTGAAGAGACTGCTCGGCTGGAAGCAAGGAGATGAAGAGGAAAAGTGGGCGGAGAAGGCGGTGGACTCATTAGTGAAGAAGTTAAAGAAGAAGAAAGGAGCCATGGATGAGCTGGAGAGGGCGCTCAGCTGCCCAGGGCAACCCAGCAAGTGTGTGACGATTCCCCGCTCCCTGGACGGGCGGCTGCAGGTGTCCCACCGCAAGGGTTTGCCCCATGTCATTTACTGCCGAGTGTGGCGTTGGCCTGATCTCCAGTCTCACCATGAGTTGAAGCCACTGGAGTGCTGTGAGTTCCCATTTGGCTCCAAGCAGAAAGAGGTGTGCATTAACCCCTACCACTACCGCCGTGTGGAGACGCCAGGTGGGTTTCCTTCATGGTTCATTGTAAAAGGTAAGAGGGTGTGTCCCAGTTGCTGGAGAACATGGGGCACTGGCAGGAGAAGGACCCCCTTTCCCGCGAGAGAGGGAGAGAAGAGAGGGAGGTTCGCTTTGCAGGAACTGATCCAAATTTTGTAGTCAGAACAATCTAGACAGAAGATATTTTCATTTCAGTATACGTGTAAGCTTTGTGTGATTTTGAAAAATGCAGTTTTATTTTGATGCATTTTGGAGTCATCATCCAGTTCTTGAAAGCTCTTAATATGGCCTCGACATGATCAACTGTAAGAAAATGAACATCCTCCTCCCCGTCCCCCTTTCCTGCACTCAGCTGTGCTGAGCTAAATGGGCTGCACTTTCCCCAAGCTCAAGTAAGTGGAGGTATCTCCTACCTGGGTCTGGAAACAGCCAGTGAAAGAGTTGCTGGAAATCCTTCCAAGACTGAACATAGTGGCGGTTAGGGGAGATTGGTGGCTGTTCTTAAATATGGCTTTAAATATAGGAAGGTGTTGTTCCTAAAACTCTTCACACACACACGTGTGTGTGTACCTATACTTCTCTCTCTCTCTCTCTCTCTCTCTCACACACACACACACACACACCCACACACCCTTTTGGAGAAGTCTGGTGTTCATCTTCATTCCTTCACACTGGCTGTAACAATTTGACTACATTTTTCTTTGGATGGAGTGTTCCTGTGGCTTGATGGAGGCCGTTTCTGTGGGAGCTTCCTCTCCCTGATTGGCCATCTGCCCCATTCCGGGAGACCAAAGGGCTGGCACATGCACTCTGGGAACTGGCCCATGTCCATTACGAGGCAGTTCTAGGTAGGAAGACAGGTACTGGGGGGAGTCCAGCCTGCCTCCTGCCCCCCTCCCAGGTTCAGTTAACCTTGAAGCCATCCTGGCTAAGTCATGCCCAGCCTATAGCAGTCTTAGTGAGGTGACCTTTCAGGCTCCCAAATCCCACTGTCATGCTGTTAAACTGTTGTCAAGGAAGTCACCTGCCTGAGCGTGGATGCTTCTCACGGTCACATCGCCCCGGATACAGGGTGAGACTGTGATGAGAAAGGCCCACATTCCTGGTGAACCTGATGTGCTTTCCCCTAGATCACGTAGGTCTTTGCTTTCTCCTCTTCTTTCCTGCTTCTCTCTGAGCTTTCTTTGCCTACTTGAAAAAAAATGTCGTCAGTGAGTTTATGACAGAAATGACTTGATTTCTCTTTTGTTTCTAAGATTTGAATTATATTAAGCATTCAGAATACATCCCATGAAAAATATTTATCAAGAAATCATTTTTCTCTTCCTGAGTAATGTAGTTACAAAATGTGTCTTGTAAGAAGTATCTTGTAAAATGTATCTGGCTTTCCTTTTGAACACTTGAAACCCTAATTTTAAAGGATTATTTCATGTTTTCATTTTTCATATTATGTGAGGTTCTTTCAGGAATGATAGTGTGAATGTTTTTACATATGGCAGCAGGTAGATTTCATATCATCATATTTTAGGTTTGAGTTTCCAAAATGAAAGATGGGCAAAGATTGTATTGATTTTAAGGTAATGTTTAAGCTATACCTTTTTTTTTTATTCCTAACTTTGATCTTTTAATAGAAAAAGGCAGATTTTACATCTAGCTTTCTGGCCGTGCTTAAAGTCAGTATTTTGAGAACAATGAAGATGCTAATGTGCACCAAGTTTGCTGGGTCCCTGATTATCATAAAGCTGAAGTTTTGCCTTTGAAATCTCTCATCTTTTGACCACCCGTTTTAGGAACCTTGAAGGCTCAATTCTGATTTTCTTTACACTCACACAACCAAGCACTAAAATCATCAATTTTAGTGCTTTTCAAACTATCTGTAGTGAAGGACCAGTTTTTTAAAACATTTCCAATCCCTCAAATATCAGTATTTTTACAATACAAATGAATTACTAGGCAGATGAAACTTTTGAAAGACTTACAAAATACAAGCTCAATATTTTTTACTATTCATTTCAACAGATATAAAATTACTCTATCAAGTGGCTATTAAAGTTTCTAAACACAAACTCTCAGTTTCAGTACTTGTATTCCCACGGACTGGTACCCAGCAGCTGGTAAAGTCTCACCAGTCCTCAGACCTCACTTTGTGTGGCTTGCGTCTGGTAGAAGCCGTGCAAAAGTGTTTTCATGGCTCATAATGATTTTTCTTCATGCAGCCGGAGGTCATTTCAGGAGTAATTTCTCCCCCGTGTAAAATGGCCACACTCTATCAGAACCACATGACTTTTGATGGGCCTCCCTGGTGGCGCAGTGGTTAAGAGTCCGCCTGCCGATGCAGGGGATACGGGTTCGTGCCCCGGTCTGGGAGGATCCCATATGCCGCGGAGCGGCGGGGCCCGTGAGCCATGGCCACTGGGCCTGCGCATCCGGAGCCTGTGCTCCGCAACGGGAGAGGCCACAACAGTGAGAGGCCCGCATACCGCAAAAAGAAAAAAAAAAAAAAAAAAAAAGAACCACATGACTTTTGAAAAAGATACAAAAGCTTTTCTCAGCTTTGCTCTGCAGTTCCTTATACACAGTAACTCCTTCTATTATCTGCCCCCAGGGTAATGCTTAGATAGTGTGGTATTTAAAAGGTGACATCACATTGAGACCAGTGTCTGTAAGCTCACTAGGTCATATTTACAAGCAGCAGTTGTGATGCAGAAATAGAATTGAGTAATTAGAAATAGCTATTACTATGGATTGAATGTCTGTGTCCCCCCAAAATTCATATGTTGAGAACCTCATGCCCAAGGTGATAGTATTAAGAGGCGGGGCCTTTAGATGACTAGGTCATGAGGCTAGACCCCCATGAGTGGGATTAGTGTCCTTATAGAAGAGGCCCCAGAGAGACCCCATTCCCTTCCTACCGTGTGAGGACACAGTGAGAAGAAGCCAGCCTGCAACCCAGAAGAGGGCTCTCCCCAGAACCTGACCAGGCTGTACCCCTATCTTGGACTGCCCAGCCTCTGGAACTGTGAGAAATAAATTTCTGTTGTTTATAAGCTTCCCAGTCTATGGTATACCTGCTATAGCAGCCCTAAGGCGCTAAGACAGCTGTGTTATGAGTGTAAGTATTTACAAATATGATCAGTGCAAACCTAAGGTAAACTGAGCTTGTCAGGCTGAATTACAACCAGGATGATACCATCAGTATTCCTTACAAATCTTCACTGCCTTTGGTTTTACCCAGATGATAGAAATACATTATCAAGATATTTGCCTCAGTAGAGAAAAATGCATCCTTTCTTTTCTTTTGGTGCCTCAGATCTGCAGGCCACGGTGGAGTGAAAGTCTCTGCATTCAGATATGAGGGAGTCTGTTTATCAATGTTAAGAATACACTGTAGATATCTTACATTAGAACTGAAGTCACAGAGAGTATCTGAACTCTTCATCCAAAAAAGAAAAATGAGTGTTTATTTGATCTTTGTTAACACTGTGATCAAGAAGCATCACTGGAAAAGAAGTCATATGTCATTTACTATGTCAGCCCCTCACTTTCAGAGTATTCATGAGGCAAGGCATTTTTGTATGCCTGTATATTCATGGATTACATAAAAGAAACTTGAATGGCTTATCATCCAGGTCATTTTGGCATGGTGATGTTGAGTATTTGTTCTATCATGTCATAAGGCATATACAAATACTGGCTTTTGAAGGAGGAAGAAATCATTGTTTCTCTGCCACCCTCATCTCTGTAGTGGTTTCACTTAAAGCTTTTCATCTACCTGTTGGAGTTTATATTCTACCTGTAGAACTGAAAATTATTGCTTGTTAAGAAGAGATAAATGTATGATAGTGGGTAAATGGTGGACTTCGTGATGGATGTTATTGTTATTGTAATTGTTGTCTGTTTACTCCAAAACATTTACTTTCTATGAAAGTTTTTATTGATACTTGCATGTGGTAACAAATCCATAGTGTGATTTGAAAAAGGTGCTACCTCAGCCACTTCCAGAAGCACCTCTTTTAATCATTCTTGCTTGGTTCTTTTGCTAGTTCTCTCCATTATTACTAAAAAAACTATGAAGATAACTCTAGATAATATACTTATACATCTGTTTCCAAATTTATCACTTTTAGCTAATTTCATTGACTCTAACATAAAAGGTGAAGATTTAGCTAACTTATAGTACCTTTTTCCTTTCTTCCTCTTCTCAACCTATATTTTGGTTTTTATTATATTATTGTATAAGTTAATATAATATTAATTATATTATTCTTTTGGCTATTCTATTAGCTTCCATTGTGGGATTTGGGGGTAAGAATTATTCCCCCTTAGAAGAGCATTGGTCCATTGCCTTCTAACTGTCCAGCATCGGTGATGGGAAGTAATAAATCAGTTTCTCTTGTCCTTGTAGGTGACTTTGAGGTGATCTTCCGGGAGCTTTTAGAATATTCAGTTTGTCCTTAGATGTTTGAAATTCAAGATGGTATGACTAGGTCTGGATCTTTTTTCATTAATTAGGCTGTATACTCTGTGGCTCTTTTCAATCTAATGACATAGATCCTTCTTTAGCTCCGAGACATTTTCGCCTATTATTTCTTTGATCACTTTGTCCCTCTGTTTTCCCTGCTTCTCTTTCTGGAACTTACGTTGGTGCCAGGTCACCCCTCAACAATACTTCATGGAATAGCTTCTTTCTGCCAAGCCTTGGGACACTTTAGAAGTCAGTAGGAGCTAGGAATGCCTGGACAATGCTTGCCCCTGAGAGTTGCATCTGTTCCTGTTTTTGTATAGAATCAGGAGCGAATTGTTCTTTTTAAAGTATGGAACCCAGAAGGGAACATACTAAAATGAACAAACTTTATTTATAAGTTCTCTGTTACTGCTTATCTTCTACTTATTCACTTTTGTTACTACTCACTGTTTATCTTTTACTTTATAACTTTTAGTTACCTTTAAGCCTTTCTGCTAAAGGCAAGTAGAATGTTTTTACTTAAGCAGCCGTACGGAGCCTAAAAATTTAGGCTGGTCGTCTAAGTAATTCACCGTGGTTTCCGAAGTAAAAATATTCTGGGCATGACCTGGGGTTTCATTGTGAGCAACAGAAACTGATTTTGCATTAAAAAACCAAACAAACAAAAAACCCCACTTTATTGGCAGAATCAAAGGAAGAAGTGAATAGTCAGGTCTCCAGAAGGCCAGGTAATAGGGCAGCTCTGGGCATTTCTGCGATGGGCATGAGTAGGCAATTTTTAGAGCGCTGACATCAGAACGATTCTCTGCTAAACTTTTCGTTAATTGGCTGCGAGGAGAGAAACCATTGCTTCAGCTTGATTCCCAAGCTCTCTTTTGAGGAGGAGATGGGACCTTGTGGACAGTGTCACGATGAGCACACAGAATGGTGGGCAGGTGGTTCCCAAAGGAAAACCAGGAGTTTATCACCCAAAAATGGACAGACGAAGAGCAGCCCGCGTCCACCCTCCTTTGGGCGGATGAGCCGAGGTTCTAACGCACCGGTTCCTTCCTCCCCGCAGTTCTGCCTCCCGTGCTCGTGCCCAGACACAGCGAGTACAACCCGCAGCTCAGCCTCCTGGCCAAGTTCCGCAGCGCGTCCCTGCACAGCGAGCCGCTCATGCCGCACAACGCCACCTACCCCGACTCCTTCCAGCAGCCTCCGTGCCCGGCCTTCCCTCCGTCGCCCGGGCCTCCGTTCCCGCAGTCCCCGTGCACAGCCGGCTACCCTCACTCCCCGGGAAGCCCTTCCGAGCCGGAGAGCCCCTTCCAGCACTCAGGTCAGTGAAAGCCGCGGTCTTCCGGGATACGAGTACCCTACACGGTTGTGTAGGCGGGGCCATCGTAAAAACCCGCGCTGCCGCTTGCAGTTCACACAGCAGTTTCCTGCGGGCCGTTGGACCCTGCCCACCCTCTAACCTGATCAGGACCCTACCCATTTTGGAGCAGTTATCAATTTCTTTCTTTTTTAAAAAAATTCTTATTGGGGTATAATTGATTTACAGTGTTGTGTTAGTTTCAGGTGTACAGCAAAGTGAATCAGTTATACGTGTACATATCTCCACTCTTTTTTAGATCCTTTTCCCATATAGGCCATTACAGAGTATGGAGTAGCATTCCCTGTGCTATACAGGAGGTCCCTATTAGTTACCTATTTTATATATAGTAGTGTGTATATGTCAATTCCAATCTTCCAGTTTATCCCTGTACAATCCAATGGCATTAAGTACATTCACACTGTTGTGCAACCATCACCACGATCTATTTCCAAAATTTTTTCATCACCCCAAACAGAAACTCTGTGCCTGTTAAGCAGTAGGTCCCCATTACCTCTTCCTCTAGTCCCTGGTAAGCTTTTATCTACTTTCTGCCTCTATGGATTTGCCTATTCCAAGTACCTTATATAAATGGAACCGAACAATATTTGTGGGGTTTTTTGTGTCTGACTTATTTCACTTAGCACGGTGTTTTTCACAGTCCATCCACATTGTAGCAGTATCAGTTACTCCATTTTTGTAACTGAACAATAGTCCACTGTATGGATATACCACGTTTTAAAAAATCCATTCATTGGTTGATGCATATTTGGGTTGTTTCTACCTTTGGCTCTTGTGAGTAATGTTGCTATGAACATTGATGTTCAAGTATTTGTTCGAGTCCCTGCTTTTACTTCCTTTGGGTACATACCTAGGAATGGAACTGATGGGTCATATGAACTCTACGTTCAGCCCCTTAATTTTGTAGATAGATTGACTCAAGGACCTACAAAAGGGTCCCCTTTATAACTTTTGCACCAGGGTCATAGTTCATTTTCTCTTAGGGAAATGCCTTATTGCTGGCACTGCGGTGTGGTCCGTGGACCACGTGCATTAATTAGAATCATCAGCAATGCCTGTTAAAACCTGCATGGCTGCATCCAGCCACTGATCTATTGACTCACAATTTCGGGGGTTGGGCCCAGGAATCTGCATTTTAACAGGTTCCACTGGCGATTTTTATGCCCACTTAAGTGTGAGAACTACTTGGATGGACGATTCAGTTCAACAAATGCAGACTGCCCACTTAAGTGTGAGAACTACTTGGATGGACAGTTCAGTTCAACAGAAGCAGTGGAGTTAATGCCATTGAACTCCACTGCTAACGTAACAAGACCATGCTGAACCGACATTAGGAATGTGGACAGAAGGAATCGTTTGTTCTGAGGTCCTCGATAAAGAGTTTTCTCTCTGCCTCAGGAGTTTTTATTGTTTTGATTTAATTTCTAATAACATGTTATCTACTGAATGCATACCATTTGCCTAATTATGATCATCTGATCATAAAACTGATATTTGTGGAGAAGAGCCCTTCTCAGCATGCCTTGGGCACAAACTTATAATCAGGTTTCAGCCATTCTGTGTTTTGGGGGCCATATTTTGAACTGTGTTAAGTCAGAGTTTCCCTTTGGCCATTGTACAATCCATGGCACCAGAGGAACTGAAAATTAAATTCACTTCAAAGAAGGTTTAGCATTCTCTGTTTTGAAAGCTGGGTAACAGACTATAGAGAAAAGCTAGGAGAATAACTCCTAGATTTGAAGATCTCATCGTGAAGTCATTTGAACCCAATAATAACTCATAAGTCAGAGGAACAGAAAAACAACCCTCTAGTGAGGGGCTCAGGACAACCAGTTTCTCCTGGAGGACTGTCCCAGTGTCACCGTAGAATGGCCCCCTTACATTACTGGTCTCTCTGTAGCAGTGACACTGTCCACCAAAGCCAGGAGTTTAGCAGCAGAAAGGGTTGACCTAAGCTGTCCTTGTGTAGTCTATCAGTTTGATGTTCCTTTGTTTTACTGCTTTCTTTTAGTTGACACACCACCCCTGCCTTATCTTGCCGCCAAAGCCCCAGGGACCCAGAATGCCTGACCTGTAGATGCCACAGCTGAGAGTCACTTAGTACTGTCAGTGCCTAACGGAGGTCACTTGGCAGATGAACAGCCAAATGTAGCTGTTTTCCAAGAGTACTTCCTATTACCACCTCCCATCTGGGAAACAAAGAAAAAAGCAAAAGAAAACAAAACGTGACGGCCTGCTGTTTCATAAGTGTTTTCAGGGGCAGATAGCGTGGTTTCGCATTTTGACTTTGGCATTCCTCAGTCCCACAGAGTGAATGTTTTGTGTGTTATCCTGGTTAATAGAACAAGTAAATTTTAAATTTTAACCGAACATTTAGGAGTCTGTAGTTCTGGATGTTTTAGTGTGGAATTAGGTATTTAAGAAGTTGGTAATTTTGTCCCATTTGTGTTTCTTTCCTATAATAGGTTTATAGTAATGTCTTTCATTTGGCTTAGAGGAGTGCTCTTCAAAATATGTATATAGTTTTTACATAATTTTATTTGTGTCCTGTAACAGGCTAGATAAATATTGCTCAACTTTAATGTTCATACAGAGCACGTGGCGATCTTGTATAAATGCAGATTTTGATTCCCTAGATCTGGGGTGCTTTCCAAGAATCTGCATTTCTAACAAGCTCCCAGGTGATGCAGTGGCTGCAGTTCCAGGAACCATACCGAGCAGGAAGGGTCAAAGGGCTTTACTATCTAAAGTGTCTCAGAGGGAATTCTTTCATAAGTGAAGGTCCATTTGGAAATCAAATAATAACCCCCTAATTTATCTGTTTTGTGAGTTCATATTTTAGTGCATATAGGAACACACTCTAGACACAAGAATTACTAGAATATTCAAAGAAAAGAAAGATACTATAATCAATAGAAAGGCAGAGAAAGAGTGTGAGTGGCGAAGAAAAAAAACCCACCAAATTTGGGTTAGTGGCAACTTAACTTTGAAAAATTTGGGGTGAAAACATAACATTCATGGATTTCCTAATGAAATAGACCTCTCCCTTTAAAATACTTTTATGCCATAAGTATCCCATATGTACACAAAGGAGAATGTGAGTCTATGTGGACATTGTTTTTTCTTTCTTAAATAAAATCCTATGCAGTGTTTTTGGTTTGATTTTTACATATTCGAACAAACTTTTTTCAGCTTAGGTCGTTAGAAAAGGATGCTCTTTGCCACGGGGATCAGTTTGGCACTGCAGCAGTAAGATGCTGTCATCTGTAAAGACGAGGTGACCTGGCAGCTTCCTTTTAGCTGTGTTTCCTTTCGGGGGGATGAAGTTTACATGGATCCACTCCTATCGCTGTTGCCTGGCCCCTCAATTCTAGTAAACATGTTTACAAAGCCTCCAACCATGGGAGAATCACAAGGACGTGGCCCCTGTGCACAGGTACGTGGACCAGATAGATGAGCTACCTGCCAACAGCTTCCGTGAAAGAGGCAGGTTTGTAAAGATCACACAGCAGCCTGCTGGGTCTTGCAGGCAACTTTCTAGTGAACAGCGATAACCGCAATTTCCTGGTGGAGTCGTGAGCTGGGAGGCACGAGCGTGGCGGTAGTGATGTCCTGTCTGGTCCGTTTTCTTTCAGATTTTCGGCCGGTTTGCTACGAGGAGCCGCAGCACTGGTGCTCAGTCGCCTACTATGAACTGAACAACCGTGTTGGGGAGACGTTCCAGGCTTCCTCCCGAAGTGTGCTTATTGATGGATTCACAGACCCTTCAAATAACAGGAACAGATTCTGTCTGGGACTTCTTTCTAATGTAAACAGAAACTCAACGATAGAAAATACCAGAAGACACATAGGAAAGGGTAAAAGCAAATATGTAGTTCCTTCCTATATTCTTCTGAGCTAAAACGTGGAAATAGAAACAAGCCATGGATTGGCTGCATGACCTAGTGGGATGATCCCAGGGCTGGGATCTGGGAGACCGTTGTGGGGATATTGTTGGGAAAAGCATGGGAGGTTTTGTAACCTTAGTGTCTCTACCTCTGAGGTCGGCACAGCATCTTCTGGGGGGTGGCGTAGGGTGGGTATTAGGAAGACGAACAAGATGATAAACATGAAAACAGGATGAAATTATTATTTTTATTCATTTATTTATTTGGCTGCGTCAGGTCTTAGTTGCGGCGTGCTGGCTTCTCTCTAGCCGTGGCATGCAGGTTTTTTCTCTCTAATTGTGGCATGCAGGCTCCAGGGCACCTGGGCTCTGTAGTTGTGGCACATAGGCTTAGTTACCCCACGGCATGTGGGATCTTAGTTCCCTGACCAGGGATCGAACCTGCATCTCCTGCACTGGAAAGTGGATTCTTTACCACTGGACCACCAGGGAAGTCCCAGGATGATATTATTGAAGAGAAGTATTATGAATTATTTTTGAGTTGCCTGAAATGCTAAATAGGATAACTTCTGAAGAAGAGGAGTTCTGGCTGGATGATTATTTATATCAGGTGAAGTTACCTTTAGAGACTGAGAAGCTAGGCAGTTTAAAAAATCATTGACTTATTAATGTTAGGAAGCCTTTGGTAGGTGATTGGGATTCTCTTGTGTCCAGGCATTGTTACAGCAGCCGAATAAGCACAGGCCTCACTGGGGTCTGGCTGTGATGCTTTTGGAGCCTGTCTCATTGGCATGATCAATCCTAGCTGAGCATGAGGCCTCATTGAGGATTTTAAGTTCTTTTCTTTTCTATTCGAATAGTTGGCAGTGTCTGAATGGTGCCTGGTTGTCCACTATTCTACTCTGGAATCACAGGTGTAAGGAACCTTCAGAGTCATTTGATCTTTTCTCTCCCCGTCTAGCACTTATACCACCTTGGGAAGTAGCCACGAGCCTTTTATTTCAAATTTCCAGGGGAGATTCATTATTTCACTTATGATGCTTCCTGTATTCTTCCTAACGTACCTCCTAAATGTCTCCTGCTGTAAACCTACAGACCACTGACTAGAGACAGGCTGAGTTCCTTCACTGATGTTGACTGTTAATGGCAAAAGTTACTTTCTGTTTATTTTATCCTGTATCTTTCCATAGTAGCTTTGAGGTGGCTTACAAGAAACCTTTACAGTGAAATGATAAACGAAAAATAGAAAATCAGGAGCTGGGGGTGAGTGGGAGAGAAGAATACAGGTATGTCATCTCCAAGAGTTACCATTGTAATTGTAACCACTGTGATTGTGATTAAACTTTTCCTCTGGAGGTCAGAAAAAGGAAACTTAATCTGTAATGTAACTTTTATCCCAAAGGAGGGAACATAGTCATTCCTCAAAGGAAGTAATATTTTGACTGAAATCTTAAATATCTCAGGTATGGTTTTACTTTTAAATGATTTTTATAAGAATCTTCAGGTGAAATCTAAAGGTAGAACGTTAAAACGTAATGTTGTAGGGCTGTTTCCTAAAGGGCTTTACAGATTGGTCTGCATATTAGACTTCTACTTATGCCACTTGATCTAAAAATAGAATTAAAATATGCAAGGACTGTTAAATACCTTCTGGGGAACTTTCTGCAAGTAGTTTGTTCAAGGTGCTGCTGATGTGGATGGACAGATGTGGAGGGTTTGTGTCATGTTAGTATCTGAGAGATAATCCACAGGGTTAAAAAAAAAAAACATAGGAGCAAGAGCCAGGACTGGTGACCTGTTACAAAAACCAGCAAGCCTGGGAAATGCTCACCTGGATGGAAGGGCACTCCACCCTCAACATGGTCCCCAAGGCAAAGGCACAGTTTTCTCAGAAAGCTGCTTTGGAATTGTCCTAATGTGAAAAGATAATTTTTTTAAGGGGCTACAAGCCATGCCATAAAGCATGGCATGCAATATTTCAAAGCAAGAGCTATTGGTTTCTGTGAGGTCAGGGGGCTTTCTCTCAGGGGCCCCCGTGGATGATCTGGTTCTGAGCTGTGTGACTTCCTGGAGCACCAGCCTGAGTAAATTTACAGCCAAATGCACCATGAGGTTAGTGAATAAGTTAACGTGTTCTGTGGAGCTAGTTGCTAGAGACAGTCAGACTTCACAGCTATGCATTCATCTCGCAAATATTCATTGAGCATTTAATCTTAGCCAGACAGTTTTGCCACTAGGGATGCAGCAGTGGGAAACAAACAAGACAAAACAAAAATCCCTGGCTTCCTGGATTACCTACAACTAAGGAAAGACAAACAAGAAATAATACATGCGCGCGCGCGTGCGCGCGCACACACACACACACACACACACGTCAAATGATAACTGTCCAGAGAAAAACAAAGGAGGGGAAGGGATTGGGGAGGGTAGCCAGGGCAGGCTTCCTAAGGAGGTGGCATTAGAGCCAAAAGCTAAAGAGGGAATCGACAGTGTCAGTACCAGTGGGGAAAGCTTTCCAAGCAAAGGGAAACAGCAGGTACAAAGGCCCTGAAGCCTGCCTGGCATAGTGAGGAATAGCAGGGACGCCAGAGTGAGTGGAACAGTGAGCAGGGGAGTGAGGAAGTCATAGAAGAGGGGACAGGACCAGGTCTCCGGGCCTAGAAGCCATGTAGAGTGCCTTCACTTTTCCTGTGTGACATAGGAAGATGGAGTTAAGTTGGAGTTTATAGATCTGAGTTTTCACTTCAGAAGGATCCCCTGGCTGTTATATCGAGATGAGACTGGGCGGGGGGGCGGGGGGGGGAAGGGGGGAAGGTATCTACCAAAAAAATCTTTTTATTATGGTTAATGATGGGCCATTTCTCCCCTCAGTAGTTATCGGTTGCTTTGAGGTTACTTCCGGTTTGTGTTCATTGCCACTTAAGTTAGGGAAGATGGCTGGTCCTCTAAAGGAAGTTCATGCCACCACCGGTCAGCAGGGCACGTGCTTTGAGCTGTTTCCTGTGGCGGTGATGGTTTATGCTGACTCACCCCTGCTCTTTCATCCTGCTTTCCATCTAACGCAGTGCACTGTGGGGCAGCATTTGTGTCCTTACAACAGTAACAAGTCTATAGCCAAGTGCTTTAAATAGCCGTAGGCTAGTTAGCACTAGAATAGCGGGGGCTGCTGCTTCAGTGTCAGAGGCAGGGCTTCAAAGGACCTGGAAGAGTGCATTCTACATGAAGTCTGTCCACATTCTTCCTTGAAGACCAGGCAGACCACTTGAACTCTTTCAAATGACTGATAGCTGCCCCCACTGATTTTCCCTAATCTGTGTGAGGCACCCTGGCAGACTCTTACTCATATTATTTCTATTGTCACCCTACAAGTTACGATTTCTTAGTCCCATTTTATGGATGAGGCAATGGAAGCTCAGAGAATTCAGCGGCGTACCCATGGTCCCATGATTGATATGGGTTTGCACCCATGGCTCTGTCTGTAAGGTCCAGTCGCTCCCTTCTGCTGGACGGGAGGGACCCTCCTGCTTTTTCATCTCGACACCCCTCTTAGTTCGGTGCTTGAGGAGTTGAATCTTTCGATATGGAATGAAGATACTTATCATATGCTGCAGGCATGATATGTCAGAATCACCTCTGAGATCTTGAAATAAGGCCCTCATAGTACTAAAGTGATGAAATTTTACAATGATTTACTTTAAAAATGTAAATCAGAGAAGATTTTGTGTTTTCCCCACAAGAATATTCTAGAAAAGGAGCACCTCACTGAGTTACACAGAGCTCCATCGGAGGATTATAAGGATCTTTACAGAAAAAAAGATGAAGAACTGCTGACGTTATCATACCTATCTGTGACTGTGCAAAATAAAGCAAAGGTTATTTCCTGATGTTTTGGGAGTGACGTAATAGCTAATTTGGATCACTGGAGTATAAAACGTGCCTGCTTTTTTAGAGTGGCTTTTAGGATGGCCTCGATTTCCAAATAATGAGGAAAACTGCAGTTTTGAATGGACTGCATGGACATACGTGTGCTGCTCTTAAGGTCATTGAGGTTGGATTATATTTCTTAGAAATGCACAACTTAATATAATCCTAATCAATAGCACTGTCATTTCTGAGCACCTATGACGTGCTGTAACTGAAGTCAGAGCCATTGACCTTCGTAATGAGCCTGTGTGAAAGGACACTTGGAGCAGGACAAGCAGGTTTCTCCTTTGCAGCTGCAGACATGCTGCGTGTGTCCTGGCTGCTGGCTGTTCTTCCTCTCATGGGAGAAGGAGTGGGTAATTATAATTCCTGAGGCATTAGCCCCAGGGATTGAACTTACCCAGGCAAACCAAGACCTTCCCCGAACATAATTATCATAGATTCCAAATCACTGAATTGCTTTTGGAATTAGTTTTTCACCTTTTAATGAATCTTTATTTTCTTGCACATCTCAGCTTGTTCTGTAGAATCCTAGTAATGCTTCCATGTTTTATGAAAGGAATTATCCTGAGGCAAGGGTTTGGTTTGTCAGTTCCTTAGAAGGAGGATCTGCACCTCAGGGTGATTTTTTTTATATATAAATTTATTTATTTTTGGCTGCGTTGGGTCTTCCTTGCTGTGCGCGGGCTTTCTCTAGTTGCAGCAAGCGGGGGCTACTCTTCGTTGTGGTGCACGGGCTTCTCATTGCGGTGGCTTCTCTTTCTTGCCAAGCATGGGCTGTAAGTGCGTGGGCTTCAGTAGTTGTGGCTCGCGGGCTCTAGAGCACAGGGTCAGTAGTTGTGGCGCACGGGCTTAGTTGCTCCGCAGCATGTGGGATCTTCCCAGACCAGGGCTCGAACCCGTGTCCCCTGCACTGGCAGGTGGATTCTTAACCACTGCGCCACCAGGGAAGTCCTCAGGGTGATTTTTGGATTGCTTCTTTCCCAGTGGATTTAGTTTCTATCTCAAAATGTCCTTTCCATTCTGCCTTTGAATGTGTATAAGGTTTCTCATCCCTGAAAAAGCAAATCCTAAAAAAATTTATCACAGAATGTCATACTGTTGCAGTTATTACACAGGGCATTGCAGAATATTTCAGATCATGAGAAAATGTTCACATTATTTTTTTATTTTTTTGCGGTACGCGGGCCTCTCACTGTTGTGGCCTCTCCCGTTGTGGAGCACAGGCTCCGGACACGCAGGCTCAGCGGCCACGGCTCACAGGCCCAGCTGCTCCGTGGCATGTGGGATCCTCCCGGACCGGGACACGAACCTGTGTCCCCTGCATCGGCAGGCGCACTCTCAACCACTGCGCCACCAGGGAAGCCCCACACTATTTTAATAGGTGAAAAAAGGTTATAAAAGATCCTGTAGAGGATGATCCTAACTTTGTTTAAAATGTGCACATAAAAGACTGAAAGGTATATGACAAATATTAGCTTTGAATATTTCTGGGCTGTGGATTTGTGGCCGATCTTTATTCTTTGCATCTCTGTATTTTATAAATTTCCTCTAGTGGGTTTTGTTGCTCCTGTGAAGATGGGGTGGGACCAGGCATGTCCAGGCATGCTGGGGTCACTGAAGTAGTGGTGAGAGAGAAAGCATCACGGTTCACCCACCCTGGCAGAGTCGCCTAGTGTGTGAGTGCACAGTGGGCATTCAGTGTAGGTCAGTTGGGACCAAAGCTGCTCGTCTTGGTCATCATATTGTTCATCATATTGTCCAGAGAGACTTCAAGTCTTCAAGTATAGCTTTAGGGAACTGATTCTGCTAGCAGCCCAGAAGTGGCTTTGTGTGAATTGGAAGGAACCCATTTCTCAAGAGAAGTTACTGCCAGCTGCTGGAGGAGTCTTCTAATAACTGTACAAATCTCGGAAGACTGAGGCACACCCTGGGTTTGTGCAGTGCACAGCTGCAGGCACTGTCCTGGGCGGGCCCACCTCCATCCTCTGGACCAAAGCCCCGGTGTAGGTCTGGAAATCTTTACTTTTATATTATCTTTTGATCATACATTAAAAAAATTTTATTTTGAAAAATTTCAAGCTTACACAGAAGTAGAGTCATGTAACAGATTTTCATATGACCATCTCCAGCTTCAATAATGAGTCACATTCTGTACCATTCTTTTCTCCTGTCCCATCACAGTATTTTTACAAGAGTATTTTGAAGCAAATCTCAGACCTCGTATCCTTTCTCCCATATATTTAAGTATATGTCTAACTACATAAGGAATTTCTGAAAGTATCATCATTAATCACCCTCAGAAATATGCACTTTCTTCAAGCTCCAGAGGATCCTGACAGTCAGCCAGATTTTAAAATAGTTGTGCATCTTTGATGGGGAGTAAAGACTGGTGAGGCCCTTTGCCTTTGGGTTTCTCTGAAATCTTGATCTTACCTTAGATGGCCTGGACTCAAAAGAATGTCACCCTGCATTTCATAGAGTTTCTAAGTCAGTACGATTACACTTCTTCACAGCGATTAGTTGGATAGTTCACTTGTATTTCAATAAATAGTGCATTTTTTAATGGGAAAAAATAAAATAAAATAGTTGTGCAGAAGAGAGGGCAGCAAAGCCAAGGGGAATATCAATTACAGACTCCAGGGAACGTGTTGAGTTTGTGCTCATAAGTTCAGGGTGTTTTCCAAGCAGAGTGGAGAGGCATCAGGGTTCTCTGAGCTGGGCTGTGGGGTGATGAGATTACTTTCTGCAGGGATATCCTTTCCCCACCCCCACTCCCACTCCGGAGGGGATCCATGCATATTCCTTCCACTTTGGACGTCCCCCTCTGACTGTTAGTAGGTTCCACAGCATTGGAACCCACTCACTAGCCTCACTAAGCCGCTGTCCTCCCCGCCTCCCCTCCATCATCTCTGTCATTCAAGGCTGCAGAAGATGCCAGAAGGGACCGACCTGCAGCCTGACTCAGCAGATCCAAGTCAAGCCCAAAGAGTCCTAATGAACCACCACACAGGACTCCAGACTCCCTAATCTCCTAAAGGGTGGGTGCAGGCACACACAGATGGAAAACTCAGATGAAGAAAGATGCAGCCCGAGGAGAGAGGTAGTCCGAGGTGTGGGTACAACTTGCCCAAGGACCCCGTCGCCTGGCTTCTCTCGCGTCTCAGGTGGCACCTTCTTTGGGCGTTTATCCTTACTGCTCACTGTTCTCTATGGCGATCTAGCATCTCACACACGTGGTTTGAAGCCACTCTTCTGGCCTGTCAAATGGATGCAAATAAAATCCCCTGCTTACTTGACTGCTTCGATGCCGCTGTCTCTAGCCCAGATCCAGCCTCCTTCGCAGTGGGGTTGAATTCCCCCCGGCCCCCGTACTGAGGCCTGGCTCGGGCTTCGGCAGGGGCCTCCCGTGTCTCTCTTCTCACTCAGGATGCTAGACTACTGCTTCCTTGTTCAGTCTCTTCTCTGCTTTCCATGCTCTGCCAGCATGTCTGTGGCTGCGGATAAGACTCTAACAGGACTGAAAATCCTCCCCTAAAGAAACACCGGAGTCAGATACCAAAAATCTGTTCTCCTTAATAGGTTCTGGGAGGATTATATATTTGAAGGTCACTCAATTCAAAGACATGCTGAACACTTAGTAGCCTCATGTTCTGGCTCTTTTACCACCTGTTCGCTCTCACTTTGAAAAAACTCACAGCTACCCCGGAGGCAGGCCTTCCCCCTGGGAGTTTTTAAAGAAGTCTGCTTGGATTTGCCCCTGCCTAACCTCCAACATGTCGCTGCGGCCACGTAACTATGTCCCAGCTAATTAGGACAGTCCTTCTTCCTTCTCCTCACGGCCAGGGCCACGGGTGTCAGACCCTGGGCCGTTCAGGGGAAAGAACGATGGAGATGAGGAAGAAGAGGGAGAGGAAGGCTGAGCAGAGGAGGGGAGCTGGTCTGATCCAGGTGCTGAGAGGGGAGCCTTGGCCCGAATATCAAGAGCTGTGCTTTATCATCGTGACCCCGGGTCCATTTCTTCAGACTGTGTTGGAGTCTGTGGTTGGGATACATAATACTGAAAACCACTCTTCTCTAAAACTGTATTAAGGGAAAGGAAATCGGAAAAGGAAGCCATAAAGCTGGCGGGAAGTATAACGCAGAAGTGCCTCCACTGCTGCGGCTGTGTCCGAAATGTTTCCTAAATGCAGAGTTACGCACACCGGGGTCTGAGAACCCCTGGAGGTCTTCAATTCTATTACTTTTAAATGTTTTATTTTTATTTTTAAAAGATCCAAAATCTCTGTAAGTACATTCAGGATCATTTCTACAAACCCCTTGCCACTGCACAGTGATTGTATTTACAATCATGTTGACATTTAGTGCTGGACCATTTTGTTTCTGCTGAAAGGTTGGGGAACAATCGTTCTGGTATTTAATACTCACTAGACTAGAACATGTTCATCTCATCTAACCCCAGTCCCTTGTTATAAATTTATGTGGAATCTTAAACCCAGACATTTGGAGGGAAAGCAACAACTGAAATTTACTTTGAGCAGCAGCCTTCTCAGGATGCTTTGCCTTTCAGCTCTAAGAATGTGAGATAAAGTAGCATAAACTACATTTTGATTGTGTTTTTATATTTTATCTGAAAACGTGGCACAAATTTCACTGTTTGTAGGTAAAAAGAGGCATTGTTTCTATGACCTATAACTGTAGGTGATAAGCTTTAAACTAAAATGGGTCTCTTTGAGGTATTTATTAAGAGAAATGGATTTATAATTGTTGGTGAAATAAAATTTAAACTTCATTTATTGTTCCCTCTGAAGTAGGGTTAGTGTATGCACCTAAGTATTACCATGGTACTATCTGTGTCCAGTTCTTTTTTTTTTTTTTTGATGTGTTCTGCATTATGTATTTATTTTGCATCTAATATTATGAGATCTTCCTTTTAGAAGGAACAAGCGTGAGATTGAGCAAGTGATGGGAGTAGTACACGAGGCCTACTTCTGTGTTCTTGGTGCTGATCGTAAACCTGGGTTGCAATCCACTTTTAAATGGACTCATGAAAAAAATATAGATGATAATTAAAGCAAGTCAGCCTTTGGGGCACGTGTAGCACTAATCAGTGGTTGGTGATATTAAAATTAACCTCACAGTTGATAGTCACATCTCTTGAGGTTACAGAGGTGGATGAGAAGGGAAGGGTGATAAATCCAAGCGAAAGTCGGTGCTGGTGTTGGAAGACTGTTCTTGCCTCGTAGGCGTGCATCTGTACTACGTCGGCGGAGAGGTCTACGCCGAGTGCGTGAGTGACAGCAGCATCTTTGTGCAGAGCCGGAACTGCAACTATCAGCACGGCTTTCACCCGGCCACCGTCTGCAAAATCCCCAGCGGCTGCAGCCTCAAGATCTTCAACAACCAGCTGTTCGCTCAGCTGCTCGCCCAGTCTGTCCATCACGGATTTGAAGTCGTTTATGAGTTGACTAAGATGTGCACCATCCGGATGAGTTTTGTCAAGGTAAGGAGTGCTTGCTTCCCAATTGTAAGATGAGAAATGAAAAATAAAACCAAAAGCACTCTTCGGTTGATGTGGCAGTTAGACAGTCAGGGCAAGTAGACAGCAGTTTGCCGGGGGGCAGAGGGCGGCACTGTCTTTCATTGTTTTTTGGTTTTTTTTTAAGTAAATACAAATTTAATTTAAATTTTTATTATAAATTTTACAGTAAAAGTAAAATGAACAATATCCTAGAAGTCAAAATTCTACCTACAGGTAATGGCAAGAGTAGGGAAACTGCAGAGTCCAGATTTTACCAAACAATGTACAGCTTTCATGATCAGCAGCTTAACTGGGAAAAGCATGAGCTCTGTAAGCAGACAGATTTCAAATCAAATCCCTGCTCCCCTAACTAACAACTGATCAAACAAGGTAGCTATGCTATCTTTTTTTTTTTTTAACATCTTTATTGGAGTATAATTGCCTTACAACGGTGTGTTAGTTTCTGCTGTATAACAAAGTGAATCAGCTATACGTATACATATATC
The DNA here is from genome assembly GCF_025265405.1 of Mesoplodon densirostris. Lineage (NCBI taxonomy): Eukaryota > Metazoa > Chordata > Mammalia > Artiodactyla > Ziphiidae > Mesoplodon > Mesoplodon densirostris. The sequence continues at coordinate 12,493,729 of NC_082677.1, read as the reverse complement.
CCCATATCTCTTCCCTCTTGTGTCTCCCTCCCTCCCACCCTCCCTATCCCACCCCTCTAGGTGGTCACAAAGCACCGAGCTGATCTCCCTGTGCTATGCGGCTGCTTCCCACTAGCTATCTATTTTACATTTGGTAGTGTATATATGTCAATTGTTTTTTTGGAAGAGCTCCTCCATGAGTATGAAATCTCTTGTTTAGCAATTTTAAGAAAATTCTTAAGCATATTACTTTTGGAGGAAAACGAAGTTAAGATAGTTATCTGATTTTGTTTTTAACGCATAAGATAAAGTGACAATGATAATTGTATAGGACTTAATGCTACAGAGATTCTTCCATACCTCAAACTGCTGACCACCTATGGTCACTCAGTAAATGTTGGTGAATTCACCTGAATCAAATAACACACTCTCCTTACTCTTACAAAGCATACAGGCAAAGGAAGCAGTCCTGTTTATAACTAAGCTACAAAACAGACAGAACTGACTCTAATACAAGACAGTATGAATTAAGTGCTATGTATAAAGGTATAAACCAATTGGGATAGAAACATTGTGGGGCTGTGATGAATTCTAAGACAGCACTAGATGTTCTGTGTATGAATGTTTGTTGAATTTATCAAATTAGATCTTATTAAAATTGATGTGAAGGTTGGAGAATGGAGGAAAAGTTACTTAGCGGGAAGGAAAAAAACTGGATTTGCATGTTGAAGCTAAAGCCCTCAGTTTCATCATCTGCTATTTCATCCCTCGCAAAGCACTTGCAAATAGTTCTAATATTTCCAAATCTGAGCTTGTTTATCAAACTGAGTATATGCACGCAGTTTTCCCATTGTCATATATTCATCCAAGGAATCAGTATGGCTTGTTCCAGGTTTTCTCAAAGTAAAATTTATTTATTAATCCTTTAAAATTATCTTGAAAAATGTGTCCTGTTTTTCTATCCTTTTTTAAAAATTAATTAATTTATTTATTTTTGGCTGTGTTGGGTCTTTGTTGCTGCACGCAGGCTTTCTCTAGTTGCGGCGAGCAGGGCTACTCTTCGTTGTGGTGCACAGGCTTCTCATTGCGGTGGCTTCTCTTGTTGCAGAGCACGGGCTCTAGGCACGTGAGCTTCAGTAATCGTGGCACGTGGGCTCAGTAGTTGTGGCTTGCGAGCTCTAGAGCGCAGGCTCAGTAGTTGTGGTGCACGGGCTTAGTTGCTCTGCAGCATGTGGGATCTTCCCAGAGCAGGGCTTGAACCCGTGGTGTCCCCTGCATTGGCAGGAGGATTCTTAACCACTGCACCACCAGGGAAGTCCATTATGTCTTTATTGTATATATAATTTTAGTAATTATTTTAAAAATAAGAATAGAGTTTCCAATTGAAAAAATGACTTCTTGAATCCATTTCTTTCATGGTGACAAAGCAGTTTTATTCAAATTTACTGTTAAACTTTAAAAGTATTTTCACACGGTCAGGCAATTAAATACCTGAAAATCTTTTCAAACCTTCTGATGCTTCAGAGCCAGCAGAGGGCGTTAAATTGCCATTAACGAACAACCATTTGACTTGCGGTTACTTTGTTCTAGGCCTGTGTTTTTCAAATTAGGATGAAATGCCAATATCTCAGACGTAATTATTTCACTGTAACATAAGCTTGCATAGAAATCTTATTTTCCTAAGATCAGCAAGATGTATTTCTCAGATATGCAACCTTTAAATTCATAAAACTACACAATTCACAGAAAATAAACTTATTATATTGCAGGGACTTTTAAAAACATAAATCCCTAGCAAATATAACTACAGATGATCAGTGTAAAAGAAATGTACAAGTTCTCATCACAAGAAAAAACTGCAACCATGTGAGGTGATGGATGTTGACTAAACTTATTACCTTTATTTTTACTGTCTCTCCTATGGATGGTCACAAATGGCAAATTGCCAGAAGTGAGCCAGCGGGGGAGAGGAGAAACAAGCTTTGTTCATCAATCCTGAATAACCAAGAGCACCCTCAGCCCTCGCTTTACAACGTTCAGATCCAGTCATTGATCTGTAGTGAGCAACCATCTTGTACAAAACATGGGTCTTCAGCATTAAGGGGGTGAACATGAGTTCAAGCTCCTTTCCCTGCGGAAGAGCAAGTGATTTGCCAGGGTCTCTGGCATGGCTAGAACCCAGGCCCTCTCTAGGTCCATGAATTTAGTTGTGAACCCAGGAGGAAACCATGGATGGGGACTCAGGGTATCTGGTTGATGCAAAAGTTGTCCTGTACTTGCAGGAACGTAGAGTTCACGTTCTCAGGTCCCAGGAACTGCCCCGGCTTGGGTGGGCTGTGTCCACCGGGCCTGCTGGGGCCTCTGAAGGCTGCCTGTAAAGTCTGGCACAGTCACTCCGCTCCGTTTTTGCTTTTCAGGGTTGGGGAGCCGAGTATCATCGCCAGGATGTCACGAGCACGCCCTGCTGGATTGAGATTCACCTTCATGGACCACTGCAGTGGTTGGACAAAGTTCTGACTCAAATGGGCTCTCCACACAACCCGATTTCTTCAGTATCTTAACAGTCCTGTTTTCATCCACATTTCTATAGGATAGATGCTATTGCAGGCAGTGGCTTATATCATTTCAGATTTGCAACTAACTGAAGTTTCTAAGTACATGTGTAAATACATATAATATATACTATTCACATTTTGTATCACCATTTGTTTTGTGTTTTCTAGTTAACCTGATGCCAGTACAGTGCAATTAGAAAAGCAGGTTTTCTTGTGCCTATGCTCTAATAAGCAGCAGCTTCTTTTGTGGCAGAGAACAAATGAGAGGCAACTGTAGGAACAGTATTTGAAGGGTGTTGGTGGAATAAAGGCAGCTTTAGTCCACCATGTCATGTAAGGCATGTTGTGTGGCCAATCTGGAAAAATATTAAAACTGTTTACATAGCAAAAATCAGGTACTAGCAGCACTACAGCAAATAACACTTCAGGACAAAACAAAGCTATCAAACCCATAAAATTTAAATAACCTCACTGTTAGTGCTACTGGCCAAAAAAATCAAGCTTTTAAAATCAGTTATGTAAGATAAGTCACATAAATTTTATTTCTGAAGTTGAAATACCCATAGCTGGACTATTGTGCTGATATGAACGGTACATTTTAAACAAATTAAACTGTGATGGGAAAAGAAAGAAACTGTGAAGCTGAGAGTCATGTTGCCTCATTATCTACCACTGTAAAAAAAAAAACGAATGAGTCTAATATGGGAAGATAAATATGAAAATAGCATGAAATGAGCTATATTCCCCAATTGCAAAATAAGACCAGAACTTAGTCTGATAATCACCCACGGAGATGCCTGCTTTCCACATAGGAAATCTCGGGTTCCTGTTTTCCTGTTGATTCATGTCAGGCAGCTCTGCAGATTTCTGAGTCTGCACAGTGAGCTCTACGGCCATGTATGTCAGTCAGTCCTGTGTGCGGAAGCAGTAAAATAAGAGCATTGGACAAAAGCACCCTGTTTACTTATACCTTCTCACGTTCCCACGTTCAAAGTCTCTAGGTGAGGGCATGCCTTTTGCCACATTTTCCTCACATGTTGGCAAATCCTCACATGTTGGCAAATACTAACTGTTCACAGATGACTCAAACAGTGGTGAAGCCTTTGAGAAAATCTAGACACACTGCTGGGATCAAATTTGAGTTATTTAACTTAGTGTCTCTATTGATTAAATGATCTGCTGGTCATATGTGGTAGCCTCTTCTAAAACTAAAGCTTCATACCTGGAAATAACTTCCCAAGTAAGATAATAATTTCACAATCCCTATCATTTCTGAGGAACAGTGGTCCTGAATAACAGGACATTTTAAAAAATGTATCCACAACATCAAAACCTGTTCTTATTTACCCTTGGATGATAAAGAGAGGAAAATTTCCCAAATTCCTAGGTACTTTCATATATATATAATTCCCACCCACTAAACACTGCATTGCTTGGAAAAAATATTTCCCTTTTTAAAATGTGTAATTTAAGAAGGTAATTATGCTTGTAACAGACGGTACTTCAGCGATCCAGGAGGTTTCTTCATTTATACATTCTGTCTCAACTCTTTCTAGCATTAGTGCATAGTAGTTGTTTCTCATTAAATTGTATTCAAGGTAGGAATGATCATGTGAAAAAGATGTATGTGTGAGCTACCGCTGTCACCTCTTGTAATGACTAGTGTTACCTAATAGAAGCTTCCCTATATACAATAGGAAATATTACATTTTACATTAAAGCTAGGTGGTCCATTTAGCGTTTAGCAAACTCCGTAGTATATTGGTTCATCAACTATGTATGTGCCTGGCACAATGTTTGTTAGGTACTGTGGAATCGAATGTAAACAAGAGACCCGTCCCAGCCCTCTGGAGCTGAGAGTCTTAAGAGTAAATCTGTTTGTAGAATCATCTTCATGTTTCAAGAGCTTTTAAAACAAACCATGCAATCTTTCTTATGCTTGAAAAAAAGTATAATTGACTTCTTAATTATCTCTATTTTGAAGCTGATTTCCCTTCTCTTCTGAGCAATCAAGTAATGGTTGAAGACTTCCTTGGATAAATGCTACTTTTCTTCTGTCTCAAAATTGGGTTTTTTTCCTTTTGCTTCCCTATTTTTCAATAATTCCTCATCTCCCCTTTTCTTGGAAAAGGCATTAATATGGTGAAGTCATCCTCATACAAGTACTGTTGCATGAAAGAGCATTAGGTACACGTGGTTTGGGCTCCAGGGAGCAAACACAGCTTTCTGAGTCTCTCCATCAGTGCTCAGACTCCTCCTCTGGTGATCTTATACCTTTACAGGATTAATTGGTACTAGTTGCTTATAAATGACATGAAAAAATACATTGAATTTTCATGCAGCTTTGGGAAACCAGGACAAAATATTCCAGTGAATCCAAATTATTTCTTCAAAAAATAAATGATTAAAGTGGTACATATGCATCATTACCAGTCCTATCTCACCAAAAGCCCTTATTAAGATACTGTGAAATTCAGAGAATTTAGAATTGATGAGAAGTTAATCCTTCAGTCACTGTAAGAGCCACATTTTAAATCAGCCTTTTAACATTTTTGCCGGCAAGAATTGTTAAAAATAGTAATGCAGTATTTGATTTCAAACTTCTAAATGTGCTCATTTAGCATTCATTCCTTGAGACAGACAATCCAAAAAATGTCATAGCATTCTTTTATAGGATAGTGAGCAAAGTGGACATGCTAAGCCATTAATTGCATCAGCCAAACATGTTTAAGGTTGCCATAGACAAGGATTGTGCAATAGAGAATAACAACATCTGGCCTGCTCACAAGACCCAGAACATTTATGGTCTTGTTCAAGCCTGTTTTTTGTGTTTTTTTGTTAAAAATTTGAGATGTGAAAAGTTTGTTTTAGTTAGATGATATTTTAATACCTGCCAGTGCTTTGGACCTATTAAGATGTCACTTCTCAATACATTTATGTTTTGTTATTCTTTTCCTTTTTTTTTACACTCAGTATAAATCAGGAAAAGTTGTATAACAACCTAGCATTTAGAATTTCCTTTTCATTGTCTTCTTAGGAACTGAATACCCCCATCACAGCAACAAAAGCATTTTATAAGTACCACTTGCTAGACTTTAAGCACCTGCTTAACTTTGAGTATGTCCTGAATATTTGGTATATATAGTCAACAAATAAAGCAAAATATAACATGCATTCCAAATTTCATCTTTTCCTATTAAGGATTTAACAGCTGAACTATATGACAAGATTAGGTGATCCTGGCATATGTTAAATTCAAATTAATGTAAAACGAACAAAAAAGAAACTTTCTATTTAAGTAATGTTTTTGATTATTGTAGCTAGGCTTCAATTATCCTTCAAATGCACACTTACACTGTTACCTGATTGTTTATAATAAAGAATACTGTACCTATGTGTCTTTTGGCTTATTTTTCCCTGCAGACGTCATAGAAGGATTTCTTGCATATGAGTCCTTAAGATGATCTTAAACCATCCTATTTTGAAAATAGGAGGTTTTTGAAATCCAACATCCTATAGAGAAATCAGGTAACAGTTTTGAATTAAACACCTCAGAATAACTGGCATTAAATATAGAACCTTGCAGGGAGGGATAAATTAGGAGGTTGGGATTAACATATACACATTTATATATAAAATAGAAAATATATATATTCATATATAAAATAGAAAAGAATATAGAACTTTGAAGATACTTTGCAGTAATTTTAGAAAGGATATGCATAGAAGCTTTTTTTCTGGATATTAGCAAATATTAAGTGATATTACAGTATATAGGAGAGAATGAACAATTTTATTACTGCATACATCTGTACATTGCTATATATTACCTATTAGAAAGGTGCTAAAGAAGGCAACTGAGGAAAATGAAATCCAGGAGGAATATGAACATATCTAAAACTGTAAATGTTCTATTCCCTCCATTTAAATTTCCTTCCAGTCTATAAATGGAGGGGGTTAAATATGTAAATATTTTGAGAAAACCTAGCCGCCTTAACTTGATCAAAGTTTTCCTTTTTTAATTTTTTTTAAAGAAATGGAGCCCTTTAGTCAAAAGAAATATTTTGTGGAGTTCCAAAATGTAAACAGATGAAAGACAAGCTATTCTGGTTCGATACAGGTGAGGATTATGAAGCTGTAAGTTTATGGAAAGCAGTGTTTGTGTCTTGCTTGTCTTTGCATCTCCCATGGTTCCTGACCCTGTTCTGGCAACCAAAATTTGGTATTGGCCTTCAACCACTAACTAGTACAGATTTTTAAACGTATCACTGTATAGACATAAAATATTGTCTTTAAACATTAGCCCATCTAAGAGAAGGAATATTTTCATCATCCTAGGAACTTCCACATATTCGTTTATTAGACGATTCTTGTGCATCACCTGCTACCAGGCAGGCACCATAGATGGCAATGACAACACAGTTTCTGCCTTAAAGAAGCTTATCATCTGTGGAGGAAATGAACAAGTAAACCAATAAAGGTCAGTGTGCTATCAGTTGTGACAGGCTGCCAGGGGACCAAGCAATGACACCTCTGTCAGGCCCTGGATGGGTACCCAGGAAAGCTTCTGGGCTGATCCACCTTGCCTTCCTTCCCATCAGTTCCCTTAGCAAGCCTCCCAGACATTTCTAAACCAGCCTAGGTGCCTGATCTCTGTGCTCCCATCATAATTTGTGCTCATCGATGGTCAGTTATCAATTCCTGCACCAAATTGTTTTCTCGTCCATCCATCTCTATGAAGCTGGGAGCTTTTTAAGGGCAAGGATTGTATCTATTCGTGTTCAGCATTTTCCAGCTGTTGTTTGTTTAGAAAGGCATTTGGGGTTCACATTATAAAGGCAGAAATGGTATTTGTCTCATTCTCCTTTTTTAAACTCAGCAATTATTTAATTTCTCTTCAAAATAAAAATAATTTCAAGCCTTCAATTACATGTCCAGTGACCATGCTGCAGCTGGTGGTGATGAGAGAAGCATGCTTATGATTTAGTTTGCAAATATTCAGCTGCACAGCAGTAGCAAGGGAAGATAGCTTTGACAGTTAAACTGTTAAAATTGTTTTTATTCTAAGCACTTATTTTCAAAATGTGAATTTGAGCAAAGACAAGATGCATAGGAATTCTGATGTAACAGGTTAACAAGGAGTATAAAAAACGTAACAGTTCTGAAAGTTTATCTCTGTATGATCACTGATGATTCCATTATTTGCATGCATCTGATAAAAATGTTATGTATGGCCTCAGATTTACTCCAGTAATCTGAAAGATGATGTTAAATGGAGTAAATATAATGAAAATTATATTCAGGTTTGTTTTTTTAAGCCAGAAATTACTCACACCTGCAGTATGTTATTTGGAGATAATGTTTGCAAGTGACAGGCTAAATTTTCTCTAACCTCATCATTTAGAAAGAAGAAAACTAAACATTCTAAAAATAACCCACTGATGTTTAATGAAGATGCCTGTGGAGAGAGGCTCAGGAGTAGGGGTAAGAAGACTTTTTCTATCAAGGGGCAGACAGTAAATATTTTCAGCTTTGCAGGCCATGTGGCCTTTGTAACTGTTATAACTACTCAACTCTGACACTGCAGTGCAAAAGCCACCCTAAACAATATGTAAGTGGATGGGCATGGCTGTGTTCCAATGAAACCTTACAGACATTGAAATTTGAATTTCATATAATTTTCACATCATGAGATGATTTTCTTTTGATTTGTTTTCAGCCATTTAAAACTGTAAAAACTATTCTTAGCCTGTGGCAGTACAGAAATGAGCTGCGGGTTGGATCTGGCCTGGGGTGGGGTGTCCCAGTTTGCTGAGCCCTGCTCTAGAGGATGAGAAGCTGTCTTGAATGTACCAACCACAACCATACTCCCATCTGAATGCAGGCTCAGGAGACACCCCAAGCCCGACCGCGAGAACCCCTCAGCTAAGCTCAGCCAACCCTTAACACTGTGGGTTGGGCAGGGAGGTGATTATGGTAAGCCACTCTGCTTTGGGGTGGTGTGCTAGATAACTAGTCATAAACGTGTGGAATGTTGATGAAACTTTTTCTTTGCTTCATCCAGAAGCCTCAGGTGGGAGTAGCTTCTCATCACAAAGCACAGGAATGCCTGTTTGGAAGCACCTACAATTTTTTTTTTTTTAAACATCTTTACTGGAGTATAATTGCTTTACAATGGTGTGTTAGTTTCTGCCGTATAACAAAGTGAATCAGCTATACATATACATATATTCCCATATCCCCTCCCTCTTGCATCTCCCTCCCACCCTCCCTTTCCCACCCCTCTAGGTGGACACAAAGCACCGAGCTGATCTCCCTGTGCTATGCGGCTGCTTCCCACTAGCTAGCTATTTTACATCCGGTAGTATATATAAGTCTATGCCACTCTCTCACTTCTTCCCAGCTTACCCTTCCCCCTCCCCGTGTCCTCAAGTCCATTGTCTATGTCTGTGTCTTTATTCCTGTCCTGCCCCTAGGTTCTTCAGAACCATTTTTTTTAGATTCCATATATATGTGTTAGCATATGGTATGTTTTTCTCTTTTGACTTATTTCACTCTGTATGACAGTCTCTAGATCCATCCACCTCACTACAGATAACTCAATTTCGTTTATTTTTATGGCTGAGTAATATTCCATTCTATATATGTGCCACATCTTCTTTATCCATTCATCTGTCGATGGACACTTAGGTTGCTTCCTAAGTGCTCAGAGACCCTGTTTTCAGGCTCCTGTCATATTTTCAGAGCTGGCCTTTTCTTTCTAAAATAGCCTTCAGGACCGGGACACCTTGCCTTTGTGCCAGTGCGTGGACCCTTGTGGCCTGGGATCTGCCTAGCCAAGAATAGCCAAGCGTTCCCCTCTTAGCCTGTCCTGGCTATTGTAAATAGTGCTGCAATGAACATTGGGGTGCATGTGTCTTTCTGAATTATGGTTTTCTCAGGGTATATGCCCAGTAGTGGGATTGCTGGGTCATATGGTAGCTCTATTTTCAGTTTTTTAAGGAACCTCCATACTGTTCTCTAGTGGCTGTATCAATTTACATTCCCACCAACAGTGCAAGAGGGTTCCCTTTTCTCCACACCCTCTCCAGCATTTGTTATTTGTAGATTTTCTGATGATGGCCGTCCTGACCAGTGGAAGCACCTACAGTTTATGATATGGTAGCTACTCTGGTTCTGAACAGTACCCCGGCTCCATTTGCTCTGCCAGTGAAACCGCTGTTTAAGAGATCTCTGTTCAAAATAGTTCTCTTTCCCAGACCATGTGGGAAGACTTGCCAGTTTGGTTGCTACAGGTAAAGCATTCAATTCCCACCTCCTATTAACACCAGAGGCGAGCTATGACATTCCCCAGCGAGAGTACAGTGCAGGCAGTAAGGCACTGGCCTCTGAGGATACTGCTGTTCCCACCACCGCTGTGGTGATCCCAGCCTCTGACCTTCATCTTGTGGCCAAAGAAGAGTCCAGAGAGCCTAGAGCTCTGCTGTTCAGAAAGCACCCCACCTTCCTCTCCAGACTGGGTACCTGAGAATTAACTCTGTGCATCTCTGTTTTAAATTTTCATTGCCCTTCGGAATGGGTGGTGCCTGGCCTGGGCAGAGGATGTGGTCATTTTCCAATTGCTAACAAAGCAGGAAGTGTTCAAGAAAGTGAGGTCCTGGATGGACTTTAAACCCCACTTAAAGGTAGCAAATGTCTGGGACTGGGAAGCAAAGGGCAATGTTGATTGTTGCTGGCACTGGAGAGGTGAATAAGAAATAGAAGAGACACAGGAAACACAGTCACACAGCATCTGAACGTAAGAAGAGAGACAGGTACCTGGATAAGAGAAGAACGCTTGGCTATTCTTGGACAGGCAGATCCCAGGCCACAGGGATCCACGCACTGGCACAAAAGGCAAGGTGCCCCAGTCCTGAAGGCTATTTTAGAAAGAAAAGGCCAGCTCTGCAAATATGACAGAAGCCTGAAAACAGGGTCGCTGAGCATGACACTGCTTGAGTTTCCATACTGGCAGACAACTTTTGGTGATCTTAGAAAAATACTGATTTCTCTAAGACTCAGGGTCCCTCATTTTCTGAAAAGAAATAATGCCATCAAAATTACCTGTCACCCCCGCAGATGGTTCTAATCAACATGATGGTGAAGTACAGGTGCGTATGTGTATTTTAATATGATATATTACCATAATAAATAGTAATAAATTTTTGTGCAGATATTTGATGTTAATATATCCTGCTCCTTATTAGATTTTCAAAGGCAACCGGTGTAAAATCTTATTAGTGGACAGTGGTCCCCAACTGAGGACAGCATATGACACAAGTTGCAATTATATATAAGAGAGGAAAACAAACAGAAAATCTCACTACTCATAACGATCTTTTCTGGTTGTTTTCCTTAGCTCTCTGTTGTCGTTTTCCTGCTGCATATACTCCTGGGCCCTTTTAAGCCCAAACTACAAATAGCTCATGAAAATCAGTATCTGTGCTCAGTGAATACACCTTAAGAAAGGCTACATGCATTTCAATATTACTAGGGTAAAGCTACGAAGAGAAAAGATCTATTTAGTTTGCTGCAGTACATAATAATAAAAACTTATCTCCGATGCATTAGAATAGTACAAACGATTATTTATACATGTTAAGGATAATGGGGAAAGTTAGAAGATGAGATCAACTCACCTAATTAGTAAACATGTCAAGTATTCTCACTAAAATGTTTTGCAAATATTAACTGTAAACTCAATAAAGGCAGTATTTTGATCAGTTTTTTTTCCTATAGTGAGGCAAGTCTGCTAAACAAATGAAAGTTCAGCCTATCTCCAAATAAACTGCTATCTGAATACAGGTCCTATGTATGTACCATTCAACAGCATCTGTAGTCATGATTAGAACACTCATTTTCATAGTTAAAGAAAGCTAGAAACTGAGGGAGTGATGATGATAAGAACACTAAAATTTCCATGCCAATTAGTTACACAAAGGAAATCAGGACTACTTGCCAATATCCATATTAATTATATTTTCCAATTCTAGAAAAAGAAACAGGAAGTTGTAAATCAACAATCATTTGAAAGATCCCAAATTGAGACCTTTTAAACCAAGACTGAGAACCTAGAAGCCATAAAAGAAGTGTCAGATATGTTCAAATATTCAAAAATTGAAAGCTTGCATGGCAAGAAATACCATAAAAAGGTAAATAGACCAATTTTAGAAGTGGAAAAAAAAGTAAAAACGACATAGGGTTAATTTTTATAATAGTCACCAGAGTTTTACACACTGAGTAGAAAAAAGGAGCCTAATGGAAAAACAGACAAAAGACACGACGAGGCAATTCACAGAAGAGTAAATCAAGCATATGAAAAGGTGCTCAAATTTACCAGCATTCAGGGAAACGCTAATAAATGTAACAACTAGCAGTACATAGCTATCAGAAAGGCAAGAGTTAAAAAAGAACAGTAACTCCTACTGCTGGCAAAAACGCCAGGAAAAGAAATTCTCCCTTGTTACTGATGGATGTGTGAAGTGATACAGCCTTTTGAGGGGAAAGGAATATAACGGTATCTATTTAAAGGAAACATGTATCTATAGATCTCCCTCCACCCAACAATCCCATTCCTGAGAATCCATCCCAAGGCCAGAGAACCAGCAGTAAACACCACTACCTAGGGACACACCACAAGGACGTTTGCTGCAGCTTTGCTCATAGTGGCAGAAAACCAGACACCAACAGTGGAATGATTAAATATGATGGTACGTTCGCATCATGAGATGCTCTGCAGCCACTGAAGCAATGAATTCGAGCTGCACAAGTGACTCAGGGACCTTCTACACAGTACTGGTGTGTAAAAAAGCAGTATACTGACGTGTATAATACACCCACATTTTTATGTAACAGTGACAGTTGCAAAATGTGTATATATGTGTATCTATAGAAAATTACACAAACATAAAAAAAAGCAGAATCCCTGCTGACATACATAGAAGACGGTGGGGGAACCACAAAAAGGACCAAAAGGGGAAAGCCCAAAAAAAACCACCCCTCCATATATATGATGTGATTACACTGCTGTATTTATATAAAATTATATACATGTTCATACAGAAAGTTTTTTTAAAATTTAGCCTTTACTGAAGCACCTACTGGGTTCGAAACTAGGTACTTAAAAGTGATAGCTGCTGATTTAGCATCAACATTCTACTGCGGCAAGAGCATCATTTTTGGAGACAGAAGATTTAGCTTCAAATCCTAACTCTGCCTCTAATAGTAAGACCTGTTATTTATGTCACTTCTCTCTTTCCTCATCCAAAAACAGGGACAATACTTGCCATGCCATGTTTTGAGGTTCAAAGGAATTAGCACATAGGAAGGTACCTTCTAAATTGTGTTCTGAAGTAACACAATTAGGGTTGGTTTAAATAAAATCTGTCATTTAACACATTCTAAAACTCAAGGCTTAATATACAAAAGCTTTATTCTCATGGCCCAGTGACAGTGCATCCACTGGTAAAAGTAAAGTTCACGTTCAAACTGCACTGGCCTCATCATGTTCATGTACATGGATCACACTGCTTACTAGATTTAAGTCCAAGAGCTGTGTGATCTTGAGCAAGCAGCTTAACCTCTGCAAGCCTGCTTCTGTATCTATAAAATAATAATTGTTGTGCATACATTATGGAATTGTGAAGAGCAAGTATGTATGCACAATTGTTTTGAAAATTATAAAGTGCTAGAAAATCTGTATCATCTGGTCATGTTTTTATATTATGTACCTCCAGTAAGGAAGTATACGTTTTGGGCCTCAGAAACAGAAAAGACGGTAAGAAACTGCAGGAGGGGAAATCTCACTATAAATAAGTGCTATGTATATGGAAATAAAGATTCATTAGTAAAAATGTATTTCTTCCTATAAGCTGAAATAGAAAGCAAAGGAAAAAGCATATCCTGTCTACTGTTTTCAATCTGTAATAGGATTTCAGTTTGTAATAAGAAAAATATTTTTGAAAGGGTCATCTGTGCATGGTAAAAATTCAAGCAGTACAAACGATTATTTTGATAAAAGATATTGTCTCCCAACCACTGAAGTTCCCATTCTTCTACCCCATGCTACCAGCGCCCCAATTTTCCTTTGCAACTTCCAATTTTGTATATAAGCATGCATGTGCGTATAATTATAGCTTTACATATACTTTTTGGTAACATTACTTATGACCCTTTGTATTTCCCTATTCATAACTAAGTAACTATAGTCCACTTACAATTTTTGGCCAATATCGTCATTGATGGACACCTCTTTTGAGGACCATCTTGTTGTCTCCTTTTTCTCCAGTCATTTGGATTAACTACTCCTGAAGCAAAACATCTATTTTATAGTTTTCCTTCTTTCCTTTTCCTTTTCTGATCGCTTTCTAGCAAGGCTTGGTAGTACTCTAGGGCTGCTGGTTGAGGAGCTGAAGCAAATCCCCCTGGGTTTCCTCCCTGAAGTGGGCCGTTCCTGAGTGATTTTCCTGCCATTAAATCCTACCGACTTGTTTATTCAATCCCTCCAAATCCCACTCTTCAAGTGGAAGCCTGGGAATGGTCTTAAAACCAAAGAGTTGAAGGAGCTTGAGTTACTGATATACCCGCCATTACAGAGTAGTGTAATAAAGGTCGGGGCAGTTGCTCATTCATTGTCATGAATACTGCTGGTTTCCTGGCTGAAGTACCTCGCGCTCTCTGATTCTTCCTACACTTGCTCTGCAATGTCATAGAAAACTACATTCCCTGTTGGCCTCATTTCTTCTCTGTTCAGCGAGAACTCTAGCTTCTATTCCTGAGAGTAAAGCATCCTAACTTCCGCCACTTATTCCACTAAATGCATCTGAGCTCAAGCTTGCAATTTATCTTTCCTCCTCTGTGGCTGGTGGAGCCCTGAGATACACTGTCACCTGCGTGCAGACTGCCATTTCAGGCTCCTGGTTTCCAGGCCAAACCTTTAAGGCCCAACTCATCAATCCCTTTACACACAGTATTACTGAGGCTATAGACCTGGCTGGATATAACAGAGACACCTTACTAGCCATGGCAGACACAAGAAATTCCACCTCTCTTTGATGTAGGAGTCTAAACACAGGAGGTCCCTAGTCCAAAACAGGTTAGGATAGTAGTTCTTCTCCCCAAGGCCATCCAAGGACACAGGTTCTTTTTCTCTTGTTCTGGCTTTCCCAGTGAATTACCTTCATTTGGTCTACAGATGATGTGCTGCTTTGTCCACATTGCACGCAGCAGGATGGAGGAGGAGAAATGGGCTGCCTGTCTCCTGCTTCAGGGCACCGTCTGGAAGTTGCCCACATCTTCTCTGTACATAGCCCATTGGCTGTAACTTACATGGCCACACCCAACTGCAAGGGCAGCTGAAAAATAGTCTTTAAAATTTTTTTAAACTGAAATAAAAAATATATACTGAAAAGTACAAAAATCATACACGCATAGCTTGCTGAACTTTCATGAACAGAACACACATGCATAACCAGCATCCAGGACAAAACAAGAGCATCACCAGAACCCCTGAAGCTTCCTCATGCCTCCTTCTAGGCTCTCTCCCCACCCAAAGGGAAACCACTCCTCTGTGTTCTAAGAGTAATAGTTTCACCTGCTTCTGTACTTTATACAAATTGAATCATCCACACATCATTTGTGTGTGGATTCTTTCACATGACATTATGTGAGAATCGGCTGTATTGCTGGGTGGGTACATTCCCAACCAAAACTTCTATTATTATGAAAGAAGGAAAAAAGTTATCAGGGGACTATTAGCAGGCTACTAGCTACTAGCCATCTTTCTCACTGACTTCAGTGTCTTTCTAATTTTGCCTTTTCCTACAGCCTCTTAGCAACTCCCCCGCTCCATATTAGCAGATGACTTCTCTCTGCTCCTTTCCCCAAGTCTACAATAGCAGATGACTTTGCTGGAAAATGCAAGGTGTGAATGCCTTTACGTTATTACTGCAAATATACCATATCTACACTTACTATATCTCCTTTCCTCTAGACTCAAATCAACTAGCATCACATCACTTTGTCATGTGGTTAGAGCAGTCACAGGGCCTGCTCAAATTCAAGGGGGCAGAAAAATAAAATCTAGTTCTTAATGGGCCACATCACATAAGAGCATGTGGGATGGGAGACTTTGTTGTGGCCATCTTTGGAAAGTGCAGTCTACCACACCTACCTTGAAAGCTTTTGCAGTTATTTAAAACCATAGTAATCATATACAGAACTGTGAGAAATAATAATAAATTGCTGTTTTCAAGCCACTAAATTTTGGGGTGATTTGTTACACAGAAACAACTATACAGTTAGGTGTATCAGTTACCTACTGTTTCAAGAATGCTGCATAACAAACCATCCCACAACTCTGTGGCTTACAATCATAACTATTCTTGCCCACAAGTCTACAGGTCAGCTGGGTGGTTCTGCCAGTCTGGACCAGATCAAATGCACCTGCAGTCAGCTGGCAGGCTGGCTGGGGCATAGCTAGTCTAGCACAGCCTCACTCACATATCTGGCTGTTTACTGGCTATTGGCTGGTACAACAGAGGTGACTGGGCCATGTGTCTCATTATCCTGCAGGCTGTGCTGGTCTGGGTTTGTTACCATGGCAGCTGTGTAGCATTCTAAACGGACTAGCCGAAGTGTTCAAAACCTTTGGAAGTCTGTCTACTCAGAGCTGCCATGTTATTATTTCCTCTGTATTCTATTGGCCAAAACAAGTCACAGGGCCAGTCCTCCAGATTTAAGGGGTAAATAAACTCAACCTCTCCATGGGAGGAACAGCAAAGTCACATGACAAGAGTCATAAATATATGCAGGGATAAAAAAGTTGGGGACACATTGCAATAAATCTACCCTAAATATATAAAAACATTATTTTCTATAATATATATTATGTATATAATATATATATATAAATAAATTCAGTTCCTTTTCTTTTAATTCAGCTCTCACTGGCCTATTACTTTCCCTCCTTTCCTAATCCTCGTGTTCCATTTGAAGAAGGATAAGCTGGGGTTTTTTGTTTTCTTTTTACTACAAAAGTTAACTTATACTCTAGGGATTCAATAAAGCTCCCAACACCATAAGTAAGAAAACAAGCTAACAGTTAATAACAAATGGAAATGAATTCCTCTGCATCCGGTGCGGAGCAACTAAAGAATAGAATAAGTGACTCAGACAACTCAAAGGTCAATAACTGGACTTTAATGAATAATTCTGGTAAGAGCATTTTTGCACAGATATGCAGGTATAAAACATAAAAAATGAACATAAAGATTCCTTCTCTCCTTAAGTACATCTTAGAACAGCCATGACTAAGTTTAACTTGATATATATTGCAGAGCTTAAAACCCAAGAAACTAACAAATTTTTGCACAGTTTAACTTGAGGCACATGCATTTATTGTCCTAACACTGGAAATACTTTCTTGACATTTGATTTGATACTCTTATTGGTAAGCTTTGCCTTTTAAGTTTTCCTAGGAGAAAATACAAGAAAAAAGTATCTATCCAGATTACCCATCACTCTTTGAACATTACTTAGGAATAACACAATCTTAAAATAGCTCAATTTTGAAAAACACTGACAAAATGCTGGAGTATTATTCTTACATTCAGGATCTCTTTTTTAAAAAGAAATGAGTATAAAAAAGTAATTTTGTCCTGACGTTGGTGGGATGAGGTACATTTGTACTGTTCACAAATTCAACACACAAGAGTGTCTGTTTTAAATGAGATCAACACTAATAGGTAACAAGAAGTAGAGAAGCCAACTTCAGGAGATGCACTCATTCCAGGGTACTTGGTTAATCCCTCTCGGGTTTTACCAGCACATCTCTGAAAGGAGATGCACATCCTAATCTCACAGCTATTTAACAATGATCACTTTCCTTATACAGAGAAAATATGCTTAACTCTTTGACAGCTCCAGTCTTAAGTGCAAAGAAAAGGTTATTACGAGAACCCAGTTCTAGGTGCCCCAACTACATTTTATCATCACAAGTAGCTCTCAGTGTTTCTTAACAGGGGGATTATTGGCATTGCGTGTAACATAATGCTTAGTTGTGGAGGACCATTCCAGACACCTAGCATTCCTGTTCCATTCACTAAAAACCAGCAGTTTTCAAGGTCGCCGTGACAAGCAAAAACATACCCATATGTTTCCAACTGCCCCTTGATGAGAATCACTGAGTTAGATGATTCAAGATTAATATCTATTAACTTCGTGACTTCCACAGAAAGCAACTGCTTCATTACCTTCAGTAACAATGACTGAAGAGAAACATTTTGTTTAAAAAAACTTTGTAATTAAATATTACTTTGGAAAGATAAGCTGATTTCTTCAAATCCACAGTGATCTGAAAGGATTAGATGCACAATGTGCAATACTTATTTGTCCCCAAATGCACACATACAGTCACAGGAAAATGACTGTTTACCTTCTACTGGCAAACCTTACCCCATTTATCTTTAGTATAAAAATATGTCCATCCACTACAATACGATAAAAAATGTGTAGGACTTCTTGATAAATTCGCTCACACTGATGTTCCTGGAAACTGCTGTTGTCTTTGCTCCAAAACTTGCTGATTTAATAGCTGTTGCTGTTTCTGTAAAAACTGCACCACTTCTGGACTTCTTAGTAATGACTTAAAAAGGAAAAATAAAAAATATATTTATTAATAGCATTATTTTTATGGGATTAGATCATATTCATGCTATAAAATTACTCTTCTGTATCCTTACACAAGATACAATATGCTTACGAAACGAAACATGCCTAAATTGAATTCACTTCTGCATCTGATGTACTGCAATTAAACTGCAAACTAATAATAATAAAATTTGATGTCATACATCAAATACTAAAACCTAAAACTCACGGGTGAAGCCTGATCTTATTGGTGATTTTGCACACAAAAGAAATGCCTTTATGATATGCCAGCATGTATATACCCTTTACGAAACATAAGAGCCAAGAACAGCACTGGATTACAGCAAGGAAAAAAAAGGAAATGAAAAGGCATACCATGTGAACATGGTTAAATGCCAGTTTAGAAACACATACATGTATGACTAGTACTGGAACCCAAGCTCCTCCCACTAGTTGACTAAGTCTTTCTGAGAAATTAAAAATGGTGTGTGTCTGTGTGTATAGGTATGTGTGTGTATATATAGGTATACATGTATAATAAGAGTAATATTAGCACATTACCAAAATTTCAGAAAAGAAATACAACTGTTCTGAAACAACCAAAACAGTTTTATACACTCACCATTTTTAAATATAGTTATACTCATATGACAAATATAATAGACTATGGCTAATATATTTTTATTAAAATATAAATTGATGAAGGTAAAAAAACCTTGAACCTAATAAAGTGAACAAGATAAACCAAATAAGGTGGAAACATTATCATTAAATACTGATTTTTAAAATTTAATATTACAGCATATTATATTTCCTATTTATTACTTTTCTTTAAAATTTATTTATAAAGACTGCCCAACCTTTATTAAGTAAATGTACTAAAGTCTACTTAGCTGTTATGAGACTGTTGGACATTGAGGTTGTTTAAACTACCATTTTACTGTTTGTGATAAATACATTTCTGGCAAATATCCTTATGCTTAATTTATCTATATTTAGGATTTGTTTCCTGAGAATGTCTTCACAGTAAGTATGATTTCTGAGTGAAGGGATGACCATTTTAAGGACTCCTGATACAGACCGCCCAGCTGCTTTCTAAAGTGCTGTACTAATACAAGATGCCATCAGCAGAATGAGTCCTTTCATGGAACCCTCAACATCACTGTGTGTTATCATTTAAATAATTTTCACTTATTGTCCTGTTTATTGTGTGATTTTTACTGATATGAAATATCTTTCCATATCATATAAGGGAAGCATTCTGCTTTTTTCTGTTTATATTTTTTGCAATGTATTGAGGTCAAAATTTTTTCCTCACCTATCTGTGTGATAAAAATGTCAACCATACCAACCACAGTCTTTTACATATTTGTTGCAAATGTTTTTCCTATATGTTATTTTCAAGTTTGCATTTTTATTTTTACCACCATTTTTAACTACAATATTCATTTTTATGTAGTGAAACTGTATTTTCTTTGTACTTTTGTCTTTATGAGATTCCAACGTGTACTGGCAAGAGGCACAATTCTATTCTGATGACCAGTTTAACAAATTTTAAGATCTCAAAAGCTAAATAGTTCCATTTATAACAAACAACTTTTGTTAGATTTGTAACTACTTTACAAACAGATATTTACCAGTCTTTTCTGATTTAACACTTGTTCTAAAAGAGTAGGTCTTGCAGGTCGATCCCCAAAAGATCCTGTTCTCTGTTTAACAATGGAGAGTATATTATCTGCACTTTCCTGGGATCAAAGATAAAAATGCAAATAGGATTAAATGTTGATATAATAATCCATGATTAGAGGCATTTCAATGATGTAATGAACAGGTCTTTGCTTCTCTTCCTTCTCGCCCAGTTCCTGGGAGCCTTTGAGAAAGTCCCTCTTTAAGTCATTAGGCAAAGTGTTGGCAGTTAATTTTATGTAACATGCCTCACTCCCTCTCCCTCCAGGACTTCCAACCTGGGATCTTCTGTCTCCAGAAGGTCTCAAAAATCAATAATGGGGCAGGGTACGGGAAGGGGGCCTATTTTAATATTTGTGAGCGATTTTCAATATTACAAAAAAGTGCCAAGTGTAAACTGAACATCCTCCTCAGATAAAGCTATCCAGGCCAAACCAAAGTTTGCCTGCCTTTGAATACATGAACTCAAAGGCCATTCATGTAGTGCTAATGAAACACTCTTGATAGTTTTTTGCCCAACAAAACAACAACAAACAAATTAACAACAGCAAAAAAATGGAGAAGGGGAGTAAAATATTGCTCAAAGACAACTGATACACAAAGATTTCAAACTTTGGAAGTCACCAGGAGAAAAATGACAAACTGGCTTTGAAAAGACTGGAAAGCACTGGTACAAGTAATCTCCTGCCACTGGTGTAGACAAAACAGGCAAGTCCTAAAATGACACCATACTCTTTGAGACATCATTCCTCAAACAAAATCAGCAGTGCTTACTACCAACTATGTATCACCACTGACCTGATAAAATCTTAAATACAATTTTCCTGGCTAACAAAATGTTAGTTCACTGAAACATTCTGACTCTTATAAAACCATGATACAATACTGACCACATCCAAAAATTCTGACCAAATATAAAGTCACATAAGCCATGCCACGTATGAATTCACTCTTATTCTGCTCTTCATTTTGGTTATTATTGAAGCTTTTTTTTTCTCTTGACCTTCTTTCTAATGTCCTCTGAGTTGTCTATTAAAATACTCCCTTTCTTTATCTCTTTCACTATGAGAAGTTTATCAATCTGATGTTAAAAAAAATGTTCAATCCCGTAACATTTTAAGCCTCACAATATAAAAAACTGTAAAAAGAGGAATCTAATACCCAGAGAAAACAAAAATAATTTTTTCCTTCCTCTCTCCCCATAGGATTAACTACTTACGGGACTGTGCTTCATTTTTATTGCACAAGAAATGGGATGCCGAAATTGATGGTGGAATACCCTGCATTCTCACAACCTCACACACAGCACTGTGTACATTCTGAATGTTAGTAACACAAAATCACAGAAGCTTGTAGTGAAAATAAACTTGCGTCATCTAGTTCAAACTTCTACAAGTGTTGGAATTCCCTTTTCAAAAATTTTCAACACTTTTTGTCCTAAGGAGTTACCAACTTTTGAGGCATCCTATTTGGTTTTGAATATCTAACATGTAGGGAGCGTTTACTTAGGTTGAGCTGAAACACATAACCCCTGTGATTTTCACCTAAGAGTCCTAGTTACTTCAGAACTATGCAAAATAAGTCTACTGCTTCGTCCAAATGATAGCCTTTTAGATATCTAATGATAATGATCAATCCCACAGGTCAGTTCTTTCATCCCTGGTTCCTTTATGTGTCTCTCACACAGCATAATTTTTAGATACATTGACTAAATATTATACACATTTGTTTCTCATTTAACCTTGATTTGTGTAAGAAATACTGATTTTTAAATATCTTAATTTCTAATCTTGCCGCTCACAGTATGGCAGAAGACCCCATCACCACCTACCAGTCCTACTATAATCATCTCCTAAAACATCTCTAAATCTATAGGCTCTTGACTTTAATCCACCCCATCAGAGTAGGAGCCCCTGTTACTTCCTAACTAGGAACTTTCTTTTGAAGACTCCGAATTCAAAATCCATTGCCTGGCATTCAACATCATACAAAAATTGGCTTCAAACTCTTAAATTTATCTTTTGTGAATTTTCCACATAAATATCCTGCTTTAGCTAGAATGGTCCCCTTGCTGCCTTCCCAAAAGTGCCTTCTGTATTCCCGCTTCCCTTCCTTTACTAAAATGTATTCTCTTTCTTTTCATCACCAAAATTCTAGGGACGCAGTATAGTGTGGGGATAAGAATGAAGGCTCTAGAACCAGATTGCTTGGGTTTGAGTACCTGCTGGCTGCATGAC
The DNA here is from genome assembly GCF_025265405.1 of Mesoplodon densirostris. NCBI lineage: Eukaryota > Metazoa > Chordata > Mammalia > Artiodactyla > Ziphiidae > Mesoplodon > Mesoplodon densirostris. The sequence goes on along the minus strand of NC_082677.1, from coordinate 12,471,585 downwards.
CTAGGCCAAGTTACTTAACCTCTCTGTGCCTCAGTTCCACGTATGTAAAATATAGTACTTATCTCATTGCTGAAGGGTGTGAGGCTCCATTTACAGTTTAGCACAGTGCCTGGCACATTAAGAAACTTAGCTGATTAAGCACATACTATTAGCCGTCCTTTCTGGCTTATACTGAGTTGTATTTTCTTTGCGAAGCCTTTCTAGAATATCTCAGCCTACAATGATCTATCCTCTCCACTACTAAAGCACCACTGTACAGTTGGCCCTTAATGTATCCTGCCTGTCCCTGTTAGTAATTTTCTTTACACTCAGTTCAACAAAGACTTACAGCTCTTGATTCCTCAGAACTGGTAAAGTGTCCCATACTGTAAGATAAATGGCTATTATTTGTTGCTTATAGCAATTAATTCTCTTCCCTAAGAAAATCATGCAAATTATTTTAGAATAGGAAAATTATTAAGGTTCTTTTGGGGGGGGTGGAGGGAGAGATTCGAATTCAGTATCTATTTGCCTTTTGTACATTTCCCTCAAACTGTAGATGTAAATGCTGGGCAATTAAAAAAAGAAAGTTGCTACAGGTAAAATACTTCCTTCTTGAAAAGAAGTATTATTATCTCCTCTCTCTGTAAAGAATTCTGAAGTGAATGGGTACGTTTGGGACGGAGGGACAAATGACTATTTATTTCATTCTGTAATAAGTGGCTTATTTACTGATAATTGGAATACTAAGAACAAAATCAACTGAGAACAGGACACTGAGAACACAGGAGTACTAAGAACAGAGGACTAAGAACAGAGAACTGAGAATAGGTTTAACTGAGAAAATAACACTAAGAACACTAAAAGCGTACTCTTAACAGGGGTACTGAGAACAGGGTACTAAGAATAAGTATACTAAGAAAAGGATACCGAGAATACGGTAGTGAAAACAGGAAGAGATTATCTTCTCCCAAGTACCAATTTCACGCAGGTTCCTAAGTCTCTTTGCCTGCTCCTCTAGTGATGAATGAGGTCAATCATTTACTATCTGCCCTTCCAGCCCATATCCCAGATCTCCGAAACGACAGCTTTGCTGACATGTCACATCATTTTCATTGAGATTTATTCATCTCTCAAAAGGATGCACCAGAACCGTTCAGGCTTTGCATTTGTTTGTATAAACTGTAGTTGAGGGCAAGCACTCATTAACTCTCAGCCACAAGTCCAGCCACAGCAACCTGGCCCATTTGGGAGGCGGTAGGTAGGCGCTGGAGATGCGGTCTGCGGCCAGAGTGGGGTTTCTTTTTCCACCTCCCACTCCCCCAGACCCCAGCCGATACCTCAAGTTTGACATTTCCTGCGCTGCCAGCCTGGGCGGCCCCACCGCAGTTCAGGGCCTGGTCGCTTTTCTTCTTCTTGTACTTATCCTTGTACATCTTGTTGCGGTGTTTCTTGCACATCCACGGCTTGCGCTGCTTGGCCACCTGGCTCGTGGTCTCGCTGCAGCCCTCGTAGGTGCAGGTCTTGCTCATGCTGCCCCCGCCGCTGCCCCGTCTCCGGGCTCCACCACTGCCGCCCTCTCCCCCAGAGTGGGTCTCCTCGTCCTCCAGATCCTCCAAACTAGCCGTGCTCTCGCCTCCCCCAGGGGGGTCCGAAGTGTCCAGCAGGTCTGTCTCGTCTTCCCCCGCCTCCTCCTCGCCATCCCCAGCCACTTCGCACAGGTACCGAACGGGCTTGCCCGCCCCTGCGCTGCCCCCCAGGGCCGGAACCTGCCGCAGGACGCCCTCGGCCGCAGCCTCGTCCGGCCCTCCACAGGGGCGCATCACCAGCAGGGTGAACTGCGAGGCCGCGGCTGGGACGGGGGCTGGAGGCCGGGCCTGGCCGGGGGCAGGGGCGGGGGCCCCGGGGCGGAGCGCACCGCTAGCGGCGCCCAGCCCCGCGCCCTCGGCGACAGCCTGCACCTCCGTGCTGCTGAGACCTGGCGGGGGTCCACGACCCCAACCCTTCAGCACCTGCCGGGCCCAACTGCACTTGGCAAACCAACGACCCGGCACCCGCGAGAGGAAAAGTAGCTGGCTCAGCGACGGCGCCCCGACTGCGCCTGCGCGGCTGCAGCCCGCGCTTGAGCGTCTCTACGTTCTGTCCCTTTCAGGGAACCCGGCGTCTCCGAGGGGAGGAGCTGAGCGGCCGCCGGAGGGTCTGACTGCGCATGTGCTGTGGGCTCTGGCGGGAGATGCTGCGCCGCGCGGTCACCGCCGGCGCCCGCCGGTTTGCTGAGCGCGCTTGAGGTCTTGAGGTGCTTGACGGGACAGCGCTTTTGCCTGGAACCTACTCTGCCTAAAACGTTTCAAAGCACTTTTGTACTGGAACTCCACAATGTAAATTCAGATTGTTCCTGAGCAATCTTATGTGGCGTCAGGACGCTCATTAAAATACTTCTGACGGAAAAGCTGACTGAAAAGCTGACTGAAAAGGGAGATGTGATGCTGGGATGTGGCAGTGTCACAACCGGGCCCCAGTAGTTAGCAGTCAAGGAAGGCAGAGGCGGCCTATTTGAAAATGGTACCGTGGAGGAGTGGACCAGACCGGGGGCCAAGGAGTATTTGTGTGGAGAACTAAATGATTTACTCCTGAAACCTTTTTCTCTCTTGGAAACTTATTTGATTTTTAATATCAGCCTTTGCTGTGACCTCTAAGGTAAGTCTTTAACGTTTTCAGTAACTATAGTGAAAATGTGTGAAAAGGAATACTGAATGACAAATGTTAAAAAAAAAAAAAAAAACCCACACAATGATCTATCATTTCTACCAGTTGTCACACGATGGCTGGTTGCTGAATCTTGACTCAGCCAAGTCTCGGGACGGGTCGGATCCTGCCATGTTCTGAGCAAAACTGTCGGGTAGATGTGCTCTTTTCTTTTATTTCTTCCTCCTGCCCTGGTCACAGTTCCCATTCCACCTATTGGAAAGGAAAGCAATGGTTATCCAACAAATGACCAGTCCATTGACGTTAGTGTTTGGGTGTTGATGTGTGGGTCGGTCACCAGCTACATTTGAAGGAGAGGCACGGTGGAAGGGAGAAGGTTTGGAATTAGACCGACCTGGGTGGCACTGTGCTGTGTGACCAGGGCTACTTAGTGACTGCCTCTCTGAGCTTCAGTTTTCTCACTGGTAAAACGGGCAGTCTGTTGGTTGTGTGCTAGAGCCAGTTGATGAGTGCCCACTGTTAAGATTTCACGAATTCGTTTAAAAATTAAATTCCATAAATTTACAGTTAAATTATGTTAGAAACAAAGGCTAAAAAACTTGAAACTCATCTCTTTCTAATTGTTTTATTCTTAGCTCTGCTGATAAGATTATTTATGTCTATTGTATCTGTATGTGGAAATACTGTTCAGTGGTATGATACTGCATATTTCTTCCCAACTCTGCATTCAGTGGTATGTTGGTAGCTTGAAACCAGCCATGGTGGGAATATTTACACCATGGAAATTGTCAAATGCTACAAAGCAGGGCTTGAATTATTGTTGGTTGTCTCCAGACTTAAGAAAGTAATAGTAAAAATGTTAATGAAGATTAAACTTAAAATGTTTCATGTCTGGGGCTGTCACAGTGTCAATACCCCCTCCCCCCAACCGAGGAAATATTCTTTTTTTTTTTTTTTTTTTTTTTTTTTTTGCGATACGCGGGCCTCTCACTGTTGTGGCCTCTCCCGTTGCGGAGCACAGGCTCCGCACGCGCAGGCTTAGCGACCATGGCTCACGGGCCCAGCCTCACGGGTCCAGCCGCTCCGCGGCATGTGGGATCCTCCCGGACTGGGGCATGAACCCACGTCCCCTGCATCGGCAGGTGGACTCTCAACCACTGCGCCACCAGGGAAGCCCTTCTTTCATTTTTTGACAGCTATCATTTCAGCAAAAAAGTTGCTTACATCATTGAAAAACAAGTGAAGTTTTGGCATACATCTTCATTGTTTCACTTTTGTCCTTAATGTAAACAAAATCTCCACCAACATTCATGTCAGAACTACACTCTTGGTCAATAACGTGAGCAACTTCCTTGCTGTATTAGAGAGAAATCAAGCATTTATTTATTGTTTGAATTTGTGATACTATTGTTGGTGAAATAATTATAAAAACTGATAGTGGATTTTGTAAGAAATGGCAAGTCATACTGAAGTATAATAACTAAAGAGTCTTATATATTGTATCATTCATTGTAAATTGTGTGTTAAAAATATAGTATTTAATAAATGACAGCAGGTTTTTTTTAAGTTTTATTGAGATAATTTACAGGCCATAAAACTACCCATTGTAAGTGAACAACTTAATGATTTTTAGTGAATTTATTGAGTTGTGCAACCATCACCACACTCCAGTTTTAGAACATTTTCATCACCCTGTATAAGATCCTTCCTGTCCATTCTCAGCCAACCCCTGCTCCTATTCCAAGCCCCAGGAAACCTCTAATCTACTTTCTGTCACTGCAGATTTGCCTTTTGTGGGCATTTTATATAAATGTAATCATATAAACATGGTCTTTTGCACCAGGCTTCTTTCACTTAGCAGAGTGTTTTTAAGATTCGTCTACTTTGTTGATTGTATCAGTAGTTTATTTCTTTTTATTGTAGAATATTATTTCATTGTATTGTTTATCTGCTCACTGGTTGGTGGACATTTGGATTCTTTCCAGCAATGTTCCATAACGGCAGTAGGTGTTATTATCTAGGGCTGAACAATAATGGGCTCTCATAATATTTCCTGAATGAATATATTAACAAACGAATGAGTCAGGGTGAAAGAAGGAGCGTGGATGGACACAGAGTTTTAGGTTCTAGGCCTGGCTCAGTCCCTAAGTGTCAGTGCAACTGACCAGGTGGGGACCAGGAGTCTCTGGGCTTTAGTTTCTCAGTTATAAAATGATAGAGTTGGTCTAAATGATCTGTAAGCTCTTTCCCAAGTTTAGAATATAATATACTGTACTGATCTTTTACTGTGCTTAGGCCTACTTCTTGGGATTCTGATTCCATCGGTCTGGCGTGAGCCTGGGCATGCATATTTTTAGAAAGCTCTCTAGGTAATTCTAATATGTAATCAGGGCTGAGAACTATTGATTTATCTGTTATAGCTAAAATGTAATCTAGTAGACTTATATATACAAACAGATAACCTAGCTTTGGGCTTTATTAATATAGTGTATTTGTCACCAACCAATAAGATTTTGCATATATAGCATTTTTTAAATGGTAGAAACTCAGATTATAGTCAAAGCAAAATTTTAACTTTATTTCTATGGTCAGTATTTCATGTAGAGTCTATCTATTTAAATCTTCTTTGAAGACTTACTACTAAAGACAAGGCATTGTGTAAATTCTGGGTGGGCTTTTTCATTTCCTCTATTTATCTCTTTACTGTTTCTCCGTAACCATGCACATTCTTTCTTCTGTGTTTTTGAAAACAATGCTTATCTGTTATCAAACAAGTCCCTTTAAATGGGAAACAGTGAGATGAAGAAGTGCATGTCTTCTTTCGTGGTGTTTGGTTTATATGGGCTTTTTGGTTGTTTGTTAAAGGGGACTCGTGCTCTGGGGGGAAGACACTGCCTTTTAGGAAGATCTGCTATGACGTGTAAGCAGAGGGTAGTGACTACGAGGATTCCAAAAGGAGAGCTGAGCATAATGAAGTTGGATTGGAGACACAGCTAGAACAAATTAAACTGGGAACAGGGACCTTCTGCCTAAAAATAATGGACTCCATATGGAGGTAGACATGACCAAAGGGAAGTTTGAAGTGTAATATTCAGAAGGCTCCCAGGAGATCTGAGCATGAGAGGATGATACTGTATAGACTAAAGTGATTGAAGAACAACTACAGAAATGTGTCAGGGAGCTAGGAACAAACAAGTGATGATTGGAGAGAGTGCAGTATGTCATAATCATTACGCTGGAAGACAGAGCAGTGCTGAATCAAGTCATTGAGAGAAATGCCTTCGTGGAGAGTGAGCTTAAAGAGGAGAATCTCCTGGAATCCATCCAGCACCTAAAAGGAATTGGTCCTGCAACACCCCAGCCAAAAGGATGGACGCTGAGCATGCCATCCATGGACCTGGTTTCAGTCTAAATACAGCCCGCACGGTGAGGTATGGGAAACCCCTTTATCCTGTGGACCAAAGAGTCTGCCTTCAGAATTATAGGCTGTGCAAAGTAGGGTTCTGGAAACCAAACGTGTGTTCTTTTGAAAATTTGTATAGGGTCAGCCTTCAAACTAAACAAGTGTCACAGCCTCCTAGTGGGGGAGCAAGGCAGAGGTGACAGAGACAAAGAGTCAACAGCATGTTTGGGGTGATGACTCTGGGAAGCTCCATTTAAATATTTGCTAACAATTGCTGATGATCCTGGTCATCTGAGAGGAGTCAAGATGTTGCTTGTTTTGCATCATTCTCCCTTTCCTTTTTTTATACTAGTCTTTTAAAATTGCTTTGTGGGAAGCAGCCACATAGCACAGGGAGATCAGCTCGGTGCTTTGTGACCACCTAGAGGGGTGGGATAGGGAGGGTGGGAGGGAGAGAGACGCAAGAGGGAGGGAATATGGGAACATATGTATATGTATAACTGATTCACTTTGTTACAAAGCAGAAACTAACACACCATTGTAAAGCAATTATACTCCAATAAAGATGTTAAAAAAAAAACCCCAAAAAACTGTTTACACCTAGAACATAAAAAAAAAAAAATTGCTTTGAGCAAATCCGCAGTCACCCTCATTAGTTGTGTGATTTGAGGACCAAGGCAATGACTGGTGGGCATCCCCTGCAGTCTTTGGTGTTTGTCCTCTCAAAGCATATTTTAGCATCCCTAAATCTCACTGCTGTGATGGGTGAGCCCATGAGCCACCTATTTAGCGTTGGAATGGCTCAATCATATGGCCAGAATCTGGATCATCCTGGGAGCCTTGACAGACTGTGAGAGGCTCTTTTGTTGTTGTTGCTGTTGTTGTTTGTTTTTTGTGGTACGAGGGCCTCTCCCGTTGCGGAGCACAGGCTCCGGACGCGCAGGCTCAGCGGCCATGGCTCACGGGCCCAGCCACTCCACGGCATGTGGGATCTTCCCAGACCGGGGCACGAACCCGTGTCCCCTGCATCGGCAGGCAGGCGGACTCTCAACCACTGCGCCACCAGGGAAGCCCTGTGAGAGGCTCTTTGATGTCCAGCGTCTCCTTACCTGTGCCCTCAGCCCATCTTACTGGCTGACTTTGTTCTTTAAAGTGCTCAGAATGCAGTAAACAGGAAACAGTAGTTCATTTCTTCTAGAACAGAATCTCCAGTGCTTTATGGACACTTTACAGATCGGTATGCTTAATTCATTTCTAAAACTTTAGTGTACAACTTCTGAATAAACTTTTTCTTAAATCATGGAATAGTACCTCTATTCCTAGCCAAAAAAGGTTCGACCTGTTTCTCCCCATGAGGTTATTTTAGATTTACAAGTCTGAGCCTGGTTGACATTTAGGGAGGATTTCATGTCGACCAGGGTCCGTGGAAGTCTGCTTATTCTATACGTCTGTTTACTCCCCTCCTGTGTGGTTTACTTCAGCTTCTGTCTCAGGAGGACCATCTAGACCCATCGTAATGCAGCCCCCAGGGAACGGGACTTTGTTAAAAACATGTTGGATCAATCAAGGAGTCATGCAAATAAAGTTAAAAAAACAAGGAGACTTGTTGTTAGAAGTGCTTTTTCAAATAAGGTGAACAAAGAAGAACCTAGGTTTCACACCATCTGTGTCATGTGTACTCACCACTGCTTTTATGAACTGTTGTCTCACGTTGTCAGACAAGGAGATAAAGAATATACTAAATTCAAGGCTCTGGAAGAGCAAGAAAAACACTTTTGAGTTGAGAATATACTTTAAGTGCTACTGAAATTCAGCAGAAGAATTAAGTCAAAGTGCCAGGTTTATTAACCAGTTATTAATAACAGAAGTACTTAATTTTTCCAAAAGGAAAAAAAAGGGGGGGAAAGTAATTGTCAAGTAACTTATAGCTGGACAGTAACTCCAAGGTGATGTTTAATGTTCAACACCATACATTCGTACATCTGTGTTTTCTCAATATGATAAAAAGCTATCTTGGATTTTTTTTTCTTTAACAAAGTAACTAAATATGAAAATTTGACTCTACAAACTAGTATCCATAAAATAGATAAGCAACAAGGATTTACTGTATAGCACAGGGAACTGTATTCAATATCTTGTAATAACCCATGAGGGAAAAAAAATCTGAAAAAAATATATAACTAGATCACTTTGCTGTATATCTGAAACTAACACAATACTGTGCTTCAATTAAAAATAATGAACAGGGCTTCCCTGGTGGCACAGTGATTGAGAGTCTGCCTGCTAATGCAGGGGACACGGCTTCGAGCCCTGGTCTGGGAAGATCCCACATGCCACGGAGCAACTAGGCCCGTGAGCCACAACTACTAAGCCTGCGCGTCTGAAGCCTGTGCTCTGCAACAAGAGAGGCCACGATGGTGAGAGGCCCGCGCACCGCGATGAAGAGTGGCCCCCGCTTGCCACAACTAGAGAAAGCCCTCGCACAGAAACAAAGACCCAACACAGCAAAAATAAATAAATAAAATTAAAAAAAAAAATGAACAATGTTTAAAATCTTTTTCCATTCCAGTAGTCTTTCTAGAAATATATTTAAGATGAATAAGGGTATACTAATGGTATGTCAAAATGGCAAAGGACCAAGCTGGAAAGGCACCAAGCCTTCTGGAACAATCTCAAGCTGGGCATGGGGTGCAATAGTATTTGTGTCAAATCACTGTTGCCCATTGCCTTCTAGGGGCCAGATGTTAGACTCTGGGAGAGGAATCCAACCGAGACCCTTAGGCTATGGAGCTTTAAACTGCAAGCATAGGATAGCATCAGCCCCTCCCCTGGCATAGTAAGGAATTAAGATCCAAGGTAGTGTGACTCTGCAGAACCTTGGCTCCAGCCCTAATCTGCCGGCTCAGCTAGGGAAGCACCAGCTCCTTCCCAGGTGAGATCAGGTGCTAGGATCCAATCCTTGAGACTGACCAGGGTTTATTTCTTATGTAGTTGGCCGAAACAGGTTTCTATGAAGCTCTGCCTGCAAGGAATCCACCCTGGACATGTTATCCCTTACCTCTTAGGTATATGTTGTTTAATTGAGCTTAATGTAAGTTACCAATATAGGAAGAAACAAGTCAATATTTCCCTTCTCTTGAATTTACACTATGCTGCTGAGTTGGTGTATTGGATAAAGTTTGTTCTGATGGTTAAAATAAAATAGTAATTTATATTTTGCTTTGGATATAAAATGTATTTGTATGTCTAATTTCTGAGAATACCTAGAATTTCAAATGAAAGTGTAAAGTCATAATTGGCTGAACATTTGATAAAGTCCTATGATTTGTCAAGGATGGGGACTATGAGTTTAAGATTTATTCAATCGATCAATCATTCTTTTTTAAAAAACCTTATTGGGTTATTTCTATATCATAAAGTTCACCCACTTAAAGTATACAATTCAGTGTTTTTAAATATATTTATGGAGTTGTGCAACCATCACCATTATCTAATTTTAGAGCATATTCGTACAAAAGACTATGGAGAGATTGTGCTAGGCCTCTGGGGACTCTGAGTATCAGAATTAAACAGGAAAAAAATAAAAAGTAACCAAAAAATAAATACATAGTTTCAAATGTAAATTTCATAACATATCTTACCATACTACTTAGAAATTTTTAGATTATATAAAAATATGAAATATTTGAAAACAGTACCTTTCTTTAAAATTCAAGGACATGTCTGTGTTTCCGATGTCTGTTTTAATATTTTGTACTGTCTATTAACATTAGTTTACAATGTCCTGTAGACTTTTATAGTAAGTGCCCGGACTGAAACCATTCTCAACTATATAGGTAGTAGAAAATGCTGCCACAACTTAGCTTCTTTTTAGACAAGTGGGTGTGAAAGTCTTAGTTGGATCCCAAACCTTTTAAATTAGACTGATTAAATCATGCTTTGTCCTCAAAGTTCTTTTGAAGCTCAATTAATTTTTCTTGAAAATTCTGGCTAACATGTTCCACATCTGCTTAAAACCACCCCATCTGGTGTTGTAAAATGTTAATTGATCTTTAAATCTAATCATCATAGCATCCACATGAGAGCAATCTGTTTCTGAGTCAGTATCCTTTCATCTATCCTCATGTTAGATAGATTATGCTGCAAAGCTGGAAAGTATAAAAATCATCAGTGAACAAGGTTATTTTAAAATATTCGATTTATCGAAAAAGCCAAGATAATTCCCTGCACTATACTGAGATTGATCCCCTTTCCTTTAAGTTTAAGAGGGACCTCATTTACACTGTAAATGTGCATTTACATTGGAGAGATCTGACTGCCCCTTCTAACCCAGGTAATTGCATTAGTAATAGGGGTAGAGTCGACCTCTCCGATCTCCTATGTGAGCAAATAGGAAGTATCAGCATCACATAGGATGTATTCTGGCCAAAAATGTTTAACATGAATCGAATGAAACCTATAATTTCCTGTTTATAGGGGAGGGAGGGAAGAATAAGTTAAACCACACAATGAGGAGACAATCAGAAACATCTAGAATGTGGAAATTCTAAAAGATGACTGCTCTGGTGGAAAAAAGTCAATGTAAAAAAAATTTTTTTTAAAGATAGGGTCGACAAATTTTTTGGATTAAAGGAGACTGAATAAAACAAACAAATGCAATATGTGAAACTTGATTAGAGTCCCCCTTAAAAACAATAACAAAAAACAATAATAAAAGGTATCTAGGGGACAATTGGAGACATTTGAAAATGGACTGAGTATTAGGTTACATTAGATAATTATTCCAAAATTTTTTTGATGTGGTAATGACATAGGGGTTATGTAAGAGAATATCCTTATGTTTAGGAGATTTATGCTTGAGAATACAGGGATGAAGTGGCATGATAATGTATATCTTATTTTGAAATGTTTTAGCTAAAATATACATACATATAGGAAGCAATTATGGCAAAATAAATTATTGAATCTAGGTAGTGAGGATAAGTATGTTTATTGTCCTAGTCTTTAAATTTTTCTGTATATTAAAAAATATGCATATTATATACAAAATATAAATTAAAATATTTATAAATTGAATAAAGAGAAAGACCTTTGCAAATATAGCTTAAAAGATATACCTCATTGTTTTGCAGTATTTCAAATTTGATATTTATTTTTTTCATTGATTACATCACAAATTCCACATAAGTCCATAATGTGAGCCAAATCTTTTTTTTTTTTTTTTTTTTTTTTTTTGCGGTATGCGGGCCTCTCACTGTTGTGGCCTCTCTCGTTGTGGAGCACAGGCTCCGGACACGCAGGCTCAGCGGCCATGGCTCACGGGCCTAGCCGCTCCGCGGCATGTGGGATCTTCCCGGACTGGGGCACGAACCCGTGTCCCCTGCATAGCAGGCGGACTCTCAACCACTGCACCACGAGGGAAGCCCAAGCCAAATCTTTAAAAAAAAAAAAAAATTCCTTGGAGAACCATCTTATTTGGACAAGACATTGAAACTCTTCATTGACATTTGATAAATTATGGGTAATCTGTCATTGAAGGGATTACTTTTAAACATTCATTGATCTGTGGCCTCTTTCTCTAAGATTCTTGGTAATTAAGTATTGCTAATGAATAATGAAATGACTTCGTAAAAACATTTGGTGGTTCTTTCTTAAATTGGCTCTGAACTAACATTACTGACTCTCCATCTGTTAAATAAGTAGTGATGTTGGAAAAGTTTTTTTTTTCTTTTAAGTAATTTTGAGGGTTTCAAATATTGACAATTCTTTTGTATTCATTGTCAGTCATTTTGAAAATGACACTTTTGCTACAATTTTTTCAGGCCTTGGAAACTTTACATATGCAAATGATAAAGCTTGTTTATCATAAAGGATGCTTTCATCTACTCGTTTACATCATGCAGCTGATTTCAGTGTCTTTTGTAACCCTCTTAAAGCAGCATTGCAATGGAATAGAGGAAATTATTTAATATGATCTTTTCTTCCTCTTTGTAGTTATCTTTTATATAGCTAAGATAAATTTTTCTTGAATATTGTGTGGCATGCCATATTTTGTGATCATTTACGTTGTTCTGTAGAAAACAATGAGACCTGTCTCCTTCTGCATAGAACATTGTCAAATGTTCCAGGGACAGTATTGCAGTTTTTAGTATTCTTTAAATATAGAAATATATATCTCTTCCAACTTAATCAACATGTTCCTTTGTAAAATGCTCCCTTAATCTTGATGTGTTTGTCAGCTTAATAAGAAAAAGCACGCTGGCAGAGTAGGCACATTGGTGACTGTTCATTTGTACAAAAAGCTGTAAAACCCAGCTTCTAATATTTAACTGAATACTTGTCCATATTTAAAATCTATATTTGACATTTTGAAAGAAGAGCTAAATGAGGAAATTTGTACATTTGCTTAGAATCACCATGATTCTATAGCTACAAACGCAGACCAATGCAGTTGTGTTGTTTTGGTGACTCAAATATCACCCATGCTGCTACCCTTGGTGACCTGGCTTTCTGTAATGGGAACAACTCTTGGTAAAATTCTGAACAAAAACAAATGCATTCTTTCCTCAGTTTATATGGTAGTTACATTCCTGAGTTCAATATACATTAACACCATGAACTCATACTTTTGGTTATATATAAACCAGAATTTGAATCTCAACTCAGACAATTATTAATAAGTTTCTCACCTACATGGAAGCCCAGAAGAACATTCAGAAGTTGGACATGATACCTACAGTTCCTCTTTGGTACCGGCCTGTCTGCATATTGCAGACATCTCGCATCCCTGGCCCTACACACTGAACATTTGTAGAGTTCCCCAAAGCTCCAATCTTATGACAACCAAAAATGCTCCTTGCATTTGCAAAATGCCTTCTAGGGGCCTACATCACATCGTTTGAAAACCACTCACTTAGAATTTAATAAGCGCTGACAAAATATTAAGAAAAATAAAATGTTATATGTGCTATGAATGCATGGATAATTCTACCTGGAAGACTTAAGAGCTTCAGAGAAGAAGTGATAAGATACCTTAAGTTGAGCCATGCAAGATCTACATGGACTAAGATAAAAGGGCATCACAGGGCTTCCCTGGTGGCGCAGTGGTTGAGAATCTGCCTGCTAATGCAGGGGACACGGGTTCGAGCCCTGGTCTGGGAGGATCCCACATGCCGCGGAGCAACTAGGCCCGTGAGCCACGACTACTGAGCCTGCGCGTCTGGAGCCTGTGCTCCGCAACAAGAGGCCGCGATAGTGAGAGGCCCGCGCACCGCGATGAAGAGTGGCCCCCGCTTGCCACAACTAGAGAAAGCCCTCACACAGAAATGAAGACGCAACACAGCAAAAATAAATTAATTAATTAATAAAAACTCCTACCCCCAACATCTTCTTTTAAAAAAAAAAAACAAAAAAAAAGGGCATCACAGACAGAAGAAACATATGATAAAGTTTATAAAGCTCAGAGGCCTACAACTGGAAGGTACAACTGGCGCCCAGGTTGCAGAGGTACCTGCATGGTATCAAGAAACCATTCAGGGGGCTTCCCTGGTGGTGCAGTGGTTGAGAGTCCCCCTGCCATTGCAGGGGACACGGGTTCGTGCCCCGGTCTGGGAGGATCCCACATGCCGCGGAACGGCTGGGCCTGTGAGCCATGGCCGCTGAGCCTGCGCGTCCGGAGCCTGTGCTCCGCAACGGAAGAGGCCACAACAGTGAGAGGCCTGTGTACCACAAAAACAAACAAAAAAAGAAACCATTCAGGGAAGTACACAGAAACCAGGTTTTGGAAAGGCTTGTCTTCCATGCTAAGGAGTTTGCATGCTGGGAAGTCCAAGATCAAGGTGCCAATAAGATAGATTTTCTTCTGAGGCCTTTTCTCTTGGCTTATAGGTGGCTGCCATCTCACTGTGTGCTCATATGGCCTCCTCTTTGTGCTAGTGGAGAGAGAGAGAGAGAGCACAAGAGCACAAGAGCACAAGCCTTTTCCTGTCTCTTCTTATAAGGATACTAATTCGTATTGGATCAAGTCCCCACCCACCCTTATGACCTCATTTAACCTTAATTACTTCCTTAGAGGCCCCATCTCTGAATATAGCCACACTGGAGGTTCAGGCTTCAACCTTTATATATAAATTTTGGAGGGACACAAATATTCAGCCTATAACAGGCTGCCATGACAAAATACCATGGACAGGGTAGCTTAAACAATAAGCATTTATTTTCTCATCATTCTGGAGGCTGACAAGTCCAAGATCCAGGTATCTGGCAGATTTGGTTTTTCCTGAGGCCTCTCTCCTTGCTTGCAAATGTCTGTCTTCTTGCTGTGTCCTCACATGGGCTTTTCTCTGTGCACATGGAGCTAGAAGGATCCCTGGTGTCTTTTCATCTTCTTATATGGATACCAGGACTATTGGATTAGGGACTCAGCCTTAGGACCTCATTTAGCCTTAATTACCTCTTTAAAGACCTCTCTAAATACAGTCACATTGGAGGTTAGGTCTTCAACATGTAAATTGTAGGGGGACACAATTCAGTACATCACAGATTTTGGCAGGATAATTTTGAAATTTTTGATTTACTGTTTCTAATCTAGTAACAACAAAATATATTCCCTCTATCTAAAACCTTCTTTAATACCAGTTAGAACCTTAGTGTGTTTTTCTTTTTCTTTTATATCTAAAGGTCTTTGAGGTCTCATTTTAGTTTAATTTCTGTTTAATATATCTCCTAAGATTTTAACCTTACTCCTAAGAAATATTATTCCAGCTTAATCTGTCTCTTCCTTTCTTTTATTTTAATTTTCCCTCTGCTTATGTTCTGATATGAAGACTGACATATTTTTCACTCCAGTTTTTCTGTGAGATTTTGAGCAATCATGTCCCCCTAGAGACAGTATTTTAAAATGATCAGCATTTTTATTTGTCTTTGGGTCAGCAATAATTTATTTCAGTTATTTCTCTAGTATAATCTAAGAAGATGGCATTTTTTTTTCAGTACAGATGCCCATTTGTTCTTATTGTAAATATACCATCCTTTTATGGTTGAGCCTATGATTTCAGTCTGAAATCTAAAGCCTTGGCTTGAACTCATGAAATGAACAAATTTGGGCCATCTTGAGTTTGCATAGTTGAGGGTGACTCAAGACTATTGACAAGTCACATAAATTTAAGACTAATTCCTCTGGCTCTGAATGTAGAATAGAATTTGGGCAGTAAGATCTGGTACTACCTATCTGAGCTTAATGTTAACAATTCAAAGCTAGAATCTCATATGCTATTGCTCAGTGACCCATGTGGAACTTAACTATCTTTACCGACCTGGCTGAAAACCACAGGTAGACACAACATCGTAAATCAACTATACTTCAGTTAAAAAAAAACAATTAAAATTAATAAAACACAGCAGAAGTGGGCAAGTATGCTGCTGAAACTCTGCCTCTTTCAAGGCAAGACTTCACTGGCACTCAAAGGCTCTCTCTTGATGGTTAAATCCCTGTATCAGCCCTACCTTCAGGCATAGACCTACCTGGCCATGTATTGTTCAAGGTCATCTGCAGCTACCCACAGAGTAAATTCTACCTCAACCCAGGTTTCCTTGCTAAGGCCTGTGTGGCTAATGTTCTAGATCACCTGAAGTGGTCAGTGCCTGCAGCCCAGGCAATATAGAGAGAGCCCTTGCCTGTATACAAAGCCAGCAGATCAAAATCTTTAGGCAGCCGAGGCTTAAACTCATTCACACTGACTGAAGCAGCTAAGAGCCAACTTCATGAAAAATCAAGCACAGAGTATTAGCTGTGAAAAACTGTGAAAAGATTAAAAATCCCTGCATGGCCTGAGCTTGGTATAGTCCTCACAAAACTGAAATTATACCAATCAATTCCTCCAGCCTCCAGAAACCTCAATTTTCATATGTTTTAGTCTTGGTCTTCAAATTCATTCAGGTGTGTGGCAACAATGGAATTCCTGGTGCCAAACCTCAGAACTGGATTGGGGCTTGTCCATCCTGAATAATCCCAGCACTCCCCTCGTCCCTTCCCCTCCCAGGGGCAAGGCCTCTCTCTACAGCAAGCTTATGTCAAGTCTAAGAGAGGCCCAGAGTGCATGTTCTCAGCAGGCAGGCACACCCAGGAGAGGGAGGAGGGAGGAACCACTGAGCTACAGCTCCCACATCTGCCACTAGCATTATTCACTCTTCCTCCCCCTCCATGAGTGAGAGGCCAGGGGTATCTGGGACCTGGAAAGAAACATGAAGCAAAGAAAAGTAGACCCCCCCCACCTCACCCACATGTGCACTCAGTTTAGGAGATTCTAAAAGTGTTTGTAGCTTTTTTTATAGTATAATATACTAAGAGGAAATCTTTAAAGTCAGAATGAAGGGTTTGAACTTAATTTATCAGCTCTGGTGCATCATCAGAGTTTTAAAACAGAAAAGTAAAAATAATTTAATATGGGAATGGTGCATAGTCAGAAGGTGTGAAGAAACTGGCTAGGAGGCTAATGGAATTTTTAAGCAAGAAGAAAAGATTAAACTCATAGCAAGTAGGAATGAAAAGGAGGGGACTGATTTAAAAATTTCTTCACATGCAGACAATCTGATTGTGAGCAACAAAGGAAAGGTGGGGGGAAGAGTCACTGCTAGTTGATGAGGTCTGAAAGCTAGTTATGGGAGAATGGATGGCACCATTAGTAAGTGAGGAAGACAAGAAAGTGTTTTTTTCTTTTTTTTTCCACATCTTTATTGGAGTATAATTGCTTCACAATGCTGTGTCAGTTTCTGCTGTACAACAAAGTGAATCAGCTATATGTATACATATATCCCCATATCCCCTCCCTCTTGAGCCTCCCTCCCACCCTCCCTATCCCATCCCTCTAGGTGGACACAAAGCACCGAGCTGATCTCCCTGTGCTATGCAGCTGCTTCCCACTAGCCATCCACTTTACATTTGGTAGTGTATATATGTCCATGCTACTCTCTTACTTCATCCCAGCTTCCCCTTCCACCAGCTGTGTCCTCAAGTCCATTCTCTATGTCTGAATCTTTATTCCTGGCCTGCCACTAGGTTCATCAGTACCGCTTTTTTAGTTTCCATATATATGCATTAGCATACGGTATTTGTTTTTCTTTTTCTGACCAACTTCACTCTGTATGACAGACTCTATATCCATCCACCTCACTACAAATAACTCAGTTTCATTCCTTTATATGGCTGAGTAATATTCCATTGTATATATGTGCCACATCTTCTTTATCCATTCATCTGTTGATGGACATTTAGGTTGCTTTCATGTCCTGGCTATTGTAAATAGTGCCGCAATGAACATTGTGGTGCATGTCTCTTTTTGAATTATGGTTTTCTCAGGGTATATGCCCAGGAGTGGGATTGCTGGGCCATATGGTAGTTCTATTTTTAGTTTTTTAAGGAACCTCCATACTGTTCTCCGTAGTGGCTGTATCAATTTACATTCCTACCAACAGTGCAGGAGGGTTCCCTTTTCTCCACACTCTCCGGCATTTATTGTTTCTAGATTTTTTGATGATGACCATTCTGACTGGTGTGAGGTGATACCTCATTGTGGTTTTGATTTGCATTTCTCTAATGATTAGTGAAGTTGAGCATCTTTTTTTTTTTTGCGGTACGCAGGCCTCTCACTGCTGTGGCCTCTCCCGTTGCGGAGCAAGGCTCCGGACGCACAGGCCCAGCGGCCATGGCTCACGGGCCCAGCTGCTCCGCGGCATGTGGGATCCTCCCAGACCGGGGCACGAACCCGCCTCCCCTCCATCGGCAGGCGGACTCTCAACCACTGCGCCACCAGGGAAGCCCGAAGTTGAGCATCTTTTCATGTATTTGTTGGCCATCTGTATGTCTTCTTTGGAGAAATATCTGTTTAGGTCTTCTGCCCATTTTTGGATTGGGTTGTTTGTTTTTTTGATATTGAGCTGCATGAGCTGCTTATATATTTTGGAGATTAATCCTTTGTCAGTTGCTTCATTTGCAAATATTTTCTCCTAGTCTGAGGGTTGTCTTTTGGTCTTGTTTATGGTGTCCTTTGCTGTGCAAAAGCTTTTAAGTTTCATTAGGTCCCATTTGTTTATTTTTGTTTTCATTTCCATTACTCTAGGAAGTGGGTCAAAAAGGATTTTGCTGTGATTTAGGTCATAGAGTGGGGAAAGTGGTTTTGACTGAGGATATGGGGCTGATGAGTTGTTTGGTTATTTTGTCATTTTAAGGTATTTTAGACACCTTACCAAAAAAGGATATACACAGAATAACAATAAAATAAGTATAGATGGTAAAAGTCAGGATCAGGGAAAAGAAAGCCACAAATGACAAGAGTCCATATTATTGCTATGAATGAGATTTAAATTTGGCTCTGAGCCAAATGACCAGTTCCCTCATTCTCATGAGTGGATAGCATAGAGCATATCAATTATTTGGAGGGGTAGGGAACACAGTTTTTCAGCATAAATTTTTTTTCACTCTTCTAATACTTTGGCTCTCTTGGCTGGTCCCCAGAGTCAGTTACCAAAATCCACTGATCCTAAGTTGATTTCCTCTCTTGAGTCCTCATGTGCTCCTCCACCACTCAGAGCTGTTACTTAGGATTGGGCCACTCCTGTTATACAGGGATCTCTGCAACTGTCTCCAATTAGTCTCCCTCCAATTCTGGCTCCACATTGCAGTGTCAAAGATCAACAAAACCAGACACTAGGTAAAGATGGATTTTATTGGAATAAAGCAGAGACCCCAGGGTATCCCGAGTTCAACTCTGATCTGTGCCTAGGTGACTGGGTGTGTTAAAGGGAGAGTGAGGGAGTAGGGAGGGGGAGTGAGGGAGTAGGGAGAGGGGGTGAGGGAGTAGGGAGAGGGGGTGAGTGGGGGCTGGAGCAGAGCCAGGGATGTGAAAAGATTACAAAAGGCAAGTAAGTGGTTCCTGTCTGGGTGATTCGGCCATCAGTGCCTGCTAACAGTTTACTGAAGTTAGCACACCCTCCCACAGAGGGTGGGAGACAGGCCCTGTCCTTAGGATTACATTTCAGAGGAACAGCTTAGAGGTCCTTAAAGACACTCTTGGGCTATGGGAGGTGCAGGCAGACTTTTCTGTAGGACATAAGAAGGATTTACAATTGAAGCTTTTAAAGTAAATACTCTCAGAAAAGGGAGGTCAGGGGCCTCTCTCAGCTGTTGGCTGGAACCAAGGGTAAGTTCTTTTGGTAACCTGGAGCTTTTCCTGGCAAAAATTCATCACTGTTCCAAACATGCGACCTTAGGCTGCTGGAAACCATACCAGTTTGGTGCACGGGTTTGCATGTTCTTAGCAGCCAGAGCCATCCTTCTAAAATCTAAATGGAATCTGTTACTCTCCTGCTCCAAACCTTTCATGTATTTCCCATTTTCATCTGGAAAATGGACACACTTCTCAGCATGACTTACAAGGCCCTTTGTGATCTGGCTTCCACTCCCCTCACCAGGTCGCATCATCCCTGAGGGAGGGAACAGTTACTGTTTTTTGAGCGCTGACACCCACCCTCTTCCTGTTGAGTCTGGGGTTTCCTGAACCTCTTCTGGCTGGTGAGCTGTCTCTGTGGGGCCATCACAGAAGGTCCTGTCTTCCTCCAGCCAGCAGCGGGCGGCTTCAACCAGGCTCTCTCCTTGGGGACCTCGAGTCCAGGGCAGAAGGACACAAGGGCAGACACCTGGTTAGGGCGCCTGCATCCCGGAGCAGTGCTTGATACCAGTGCAGATGACCTTGGTGACCAGCCCCCAGCATTGCCTGTTTTTCTGAATCTGGCACTCCTGCCCTTTCACTGCTTCTATGAAATCCTGATATCCTTCCCATAAACTGCTGTTTACCTCAGCCAGAGTGGATGGGCTTCTGCTGTGGCCACCAGAAAACCCACCGTTCTTTTGGCCAACTCCTGCTTTTCTTTCAGGCCTTGGTGTAGATGTTGGCATTTTTTTCCTTCCTCGTGCAAGAGGCAATTTCATCTGCCTTTCTTTCCACCCTTTTTTTCTCCTACTTCCCGGGCTTTGTATCATTAATCAGAGGGGTGGATCCCTCTTACTTACTCATTCTCTAACCCTGTTTCCTTATTTTCAATAGTTTTGTTTTTATAATGAATTTTGCGATCATATTTACAGCAGTTATTTATGCCTGAGTCCCGGTACTTAACTGATTTTGGTTTTCCTATTCTTTAGTACTTAATTTTGAATCTCCTCAGTCAGCAGGGTATCCGCAAGGTGTTTAATTTCTAGATCTTTGTCTTTGCATAAGGACACACTTGGGCTGGGAATAGAATTCTTAATTACATTTCCTCCCTCTAAATCTTTACAAGTTTGCCATTACCTTTAGGAACTCAGTGTTGCAGGGAAGTCTGGCGAAAGCATCTTAATTTTGGTCCTTTTAAGGAAAGCTGCTTTTCCTGCTCTCTACTTGGATATTTGTAGGATTTAAAATTTTTATTTATTTTTTTGATAAGGCATGTCTAGATATGGGCATTTAGAATTAATTTAGAATTTGCTTGGGCTATAATGAAGCAATTTTCCATATTGACTGTTTTTTGTTGTTGTTAGCATTTAAAGTTTATACTATTCTATCTCCTGTATCAGTCAGGGTAGGACCAGAGAGGCAAAACCAGGGGGGTATTATTTCTTTTAGGGAATTGACTATACGGTAGCCAGGCTTCAAGATAGCTCACCCAGTGATCGCTGGTATTTGTGCCTTTGTGTAGACCCCTCCCACAATGTATTAGTCTTGGTCTGTATGACCAACAGAACATAACGGAAGTGATAATATGTGACTTATGAGGCCATAAGGACATTGCTGCCTCTGCATGTTCTCTTGGATCGCTCACTGGGGGAAGCTGGCCACTGTGTTTTGGGGACACTTGAGCAGGAGAGATGAGGGACTATCTCCTGCTAATAGCCAGCATCAAATTGCCGAGTGAGCCATTTTAGGAACAGATGCCCCAGCCACAGTTAAACCTTTAGATTGGGGATTGGCAGATTGACTCACCACGCCAACCAGCCTGCTGCCTATTTTTGTAAATAAAGTTCTGCTGGGGCACAGCTGCAAACATTTGTAAATGCATTAGCCATGGCTGCTTTTGCCCCTTCACAGCAGAGCTGAGTAGTTGCAACAGAGACTGTATGGCCCACAGAATCGACAGTGTTTGTTATCTGGCCTTCAGAGAAAAAGTTTGCAGACCGCTGCTGGCATCTTTTTTTTTTAATTAATTAATTAATTTATTTTTGGCTGTGTTGGGTCTTCATTGCTGCGCACGGGCTTTCTCTATTTTCGGCAAGCGGGGGCTACTCTGTTGTGGTGCACGGGCTTCTCATTGCGGTGGCTTCTCTTCTTGCGGAGCACCGGCTCTAGGCATATGGACATCAGTAGTTGTGGAGCGGGGGCTCTAGAGCACAGGCTCAGTAGTTGTGGTGCACGGGCTTAGTTGCTCCGCGGCATGTGGGATCTTCCCAGACCAGGGCTCGAACCCTGCATTGGCAGGTGGATTCTTAACCACTGTGCCACCAGGGAACTCCCTGATGCTGGCATCTTGACTGCAATCTCATAGGACAGAAGTACCCACTAAGCCACTTCCAGATTGCTGACCCACAAAAACTGTGTGAAACAGTAAATATTTCTATTGTTTTGAGGTAATTTGTTGTGCAGCCATAGGTAACAAACACATTGACCTTATATCATTGTGGGAGTTGATTAGAAAGTCTATGTGAGTCGGTATTGTTTCTGTATCTGCTGCTGGGGCCTGACATGCTTGGGGCAGATGGTTGGGAAAGGAAGACGGATGTGAACTGGACCTTGCAAGGCTGAACGGAAGCACCCGGGGAAGGACTAGAATGCACACTGGTCACTTAGCCTCCACCCGTGATGATGAGGCTGTCCTGTAGGTGGTGCTGGCGCCCTTTGTCCGGGAGGTAAACGTGTACCTGACTTGAAAGTTGGAGAAGCTAAGGAAGGATCCTGTAGGAGCTGAACAGTTGTGGGCCCCCCTACCGCCCTCATCAGCCGGGTGAGATGATATATACCTGAGTGCCTTGTGCCCCGCCCTAAACTTTTGAGCATAAAAAGATGGCCCCTACCTCACTTCTGCCTTGTGAATCTCTAGCAAAATGTCTCTCATTGCCTATGCTAACACAGAACAAGGCATGAAAGAGAATCTAGGAAATAACAGCTCCAGCGTACCTATCCACTGTACTTTCTTATCCTCAAAGGGTCAAGCACTTTTATTTAATTAGCATCATTATTAGGTGATGTATCTTTCCACCCTCTCCATTCCTAATTACAAGTGGTTTGAGAAATTGCTCTCAAGAGATCTGACCCAGTCTGCAGATCGTTACAGGCTTCAGAAAACACACAGTCCCTCTACGCAGTGGCTCTGGCATAACTATGTGAGGGCCTACTGTGTAGAGAGATTGAAATGTTTTCAATATTGCTAGGCTGTCTCTACCTTTACAGAATGAAGGATAGAATGCTAGAGGCAGCTGTGTGCCAAGATCTTTGGTCCAAATCCTGCAGAACCCCAGGCATCTGAGCCAACATCGTGGGATCTGTGTTGCACAAGGCAGTAGAATGTTGCAGCAGTGACTCTCAAATTGCTCACAGTTCCCTTTGTCCACATCTTTGGGTTGTTTCCTCCCACACTGACTCTGACTTTGGCTGTGCAACTGGCTATCCCCAGTGAGATAATAGCAAACATGACACAATCATAGACTTGAAAAGCGCTTGTGAACTAGCTTTTTATACTGCCAGGTTGTAATGTTAAGCAAACAAGGCAAAGCAAAGATGAGTATGTACAGAAGGTTACTAATTGCATAACAAGGAGGGCAAATACTGTACTAATTCATTTACAGAAATACACAAGTAAATTTTAAAACTCAAATATTTCTCAAACCATTTCTTCTTGCATCTCATATTCTCTCTTTTTGAAGTTTACCCTTTATAAGTTTTTTAGTGAGAGTAGGTTGAAAACCTTCTTGGTTGTTGTTTGTCTGAAATGTCCTTGTTTCATTCTCATTCTTAAGGTATGATTTAGTTGGGTATATGTTTTAGATTGGCAATTATTTTCCGTCAGAACTTTGAGGGTATTATTCCACTGTTTTCTGGATTCTGTTATTGCTGTTGAGAAGTCAGTTGTCAACCTAGCTATAGTCTTTTTGTAAGTAATTTGTCTTCTCTCTCCAGCTGCTTTTAAAACTTTTTCCTTGCCCTTGGTGTTCTTCAGTTTCCCTGTGAAATGTCTGGGTGTATATTTCCTTGATTTGTCTTGCTTGAGGATCATGGTGCTTCCCAAACCTAAGGATTCATATCTTGCATCAACTGGACAAGTCTCAGTCATAATCCTTCAAATACATACTTACCTCACATAATGTATGCTCAGTTAATAACTCTTGAAAAATTCTACCACTTTTTGGACAATTACTTCTTTTTTTTTCTAGCTTAATGTCTTTTTTTTTAACCCAATAACACTAAATAAATATATTACAGTTATATTTTAAATTTCCATTTCAGGCAAAAACACTCATCAATTGACTTGACACACAGTTCCTAGTCAGAGAATATCAAAGGAACAAGTGTGAATTGCACAACTTTGCTGAATCCAAACTGTTCTCTGTAAGAGAATTGAGGTGGAAGGATCTTGCTTTACATGTGCAGTATTTTCACATTTTGAAGCACTACCATGTTTACCCATAATTTGGCACTAATGATATTTTCCTGTGCTATATTCAGTGCAAGATAATCACAAACTCTCTGAAAGGTGAAGAGAATGATGCAGAAAGAGTAATGCACCATCCAAAGTGTGCCTTTCGTGCACCCCTCTGCCATCAACTGCCACCTCCTCAAAAGTCTTCTCCCATTAGCAAATATAAATACAAATAGTTTATGAGCAGACTGTTTTTGTTTCTTCTTAAATTACAGTTTATCATGTATATATAGATGGCAGGTAAGAGCAGCTTGTGTCTTTTCCTCTGAAATCTCTGCCTCTAAGTACTATGTAAGTGGAGAGTAGGTGGTGAGCATTCTTGGTGCATGAGAAAAGCCTGTCTGAGGGTGAAGCCACACACAGAGGAAAGCAGGGCTGAGGAAGGAGAGACAGAGTCCAGATAACATTGTTTGAACTCCTGAATCCACCCTGCCAGATGTGCCTCTTGACTTTTCATTTTTGTGAGCCAATAAAGTCGATTTTAAAAAAAATTTTTATTTATTTATTTTTGGCTGTGTTGGGTCTTGCTGCGAGCAGGCTTTCTCTAGTTGCGGTGGCGACAGGAGCTACTCTTCGTTGCGGTGCGCGGGCTTCTCATTGCAGTGGCTTCTCTTGTTGTGGAGCACGGGCTCTAGGCACACGGGCTTCAGTAGTTGTGGCACACAGGCTCAGTAGTTTGGCTCACGGGCTCTAGAGCACAGGCTCAGTAGTTGTGGCGCATGGGCTTAGTTGCTCCGCGGCATGTGGGATCTTCCGAGACCAGGGCTTGAACCCGTGTCCTCTGCTTTGGCAAGTGGATTCTTAACCACTGTGCCACCAGGGAAGGCCATAAAGTCAATTTTTGTTTAAGCTAGTTTGTTACGTTAAATCCAGTGGAGTCCTGACTAGTACTTAACTTGACTTCTTTCCTGATGTCAGTCATGTGTTTTAGTGAAGGTCCACGGTGTGCACACAGAGGGCTGGGAATTGGGAATATAGTTGATAGGGGCTTTTCCATTTCTTCAACAATTTCTTAAGGTTTCTCATAGTTTCCAAGCCCAAATTATGTGACAGCAATACCTGTCCATAAGAGGAAGACCATCTTCACTCTTTAGACAAACTCTCCATGCTAATATTTATATCATTTTAACTAAATCTTTTTTTTAAATTACCCTTTCAAAAAAAAGTTAATGGGCCAAATGTTGATGATATCAAAATATAAAACCAAAATATTAAATATAGATTTTTAATCCTTTATTTATATATAAATATAAAATATTTTAAAATATGGGTTTGCACTATAGGAAGCAAATCACCACCATCATTTCAGGCATTTATATGTTCCAAATATGAAATAATTAGAAACAATCAGGAAGTTGCTGTATGCAAGCTTAATTTTTTTGAGGGGTGGAGATGCTTCTAGTTTCCTGACAATTCGTTTTATTTCCTAGCTTGATTGGTCCTTCCAAGAGAACATCTCTTAGAGGAGAAATAAGATGATACTTTCAAGGTTCTGAGGGCCTCCTTGTGACCTGAGTCAGGTGTGCATGGCCACTGTGAGAGTTGCAATAGAAATTCCAGAGCTGAGCAAAGCGAGTGCAGATGGGAGGGCTGAAATGTTCTGAGCACAGTTCCTACTCATCCCAGGCGCTAAAGTTCCAGAGCAGCGACCTATCGTAGGGAAAGAGCATGCTTGAAATTTCAGGCTGTTTGTTGTAGCGATAATCTTTCTCCAAGACATACAACACCAGAAAACACGAGAACATGAAGCATTCAGCTCTGTTTGATGATGCACATCAATAAAAAGATGTTGTAAGTGGAGGACGACATGGGCTCCCACATCGTGTTAGGGGTTCATCCCCTATGAGTCATGGGGCTTTGTGTGTACCATTCTCATTTTTAGCAGGTTTTAATTCATCTAGAATATCATCCACGTGTGACTGAGAAGAAAAGGCTAAAACTAAATGAAACTGTCCAGAAGAAAGCTGCTTGATTGAAAATGTGATTTATAACTGTGGCAGCATGAATAGTCCTGTTTTTATTGTGTTTTCTGATCACCTTCTCCAGAGGCAGAAGCATCCATATTAATGGCCAGATCATCAGACTTTTGCACTTTTATAATAGCAGAGTAAGGACGCAGTCTCTCAACAACTTTTTTGTATATGTGCTTATTCTAGAACATAACAAGATTGTTCCTCCTTCCGTAGAGCATTCAGATACATCAAATTTAGGAGATTTATACTCTCAGCACACTGAGAAGCCTCCACGTGGTCTAAGGGAGTTCTTACTTTTGAAAGCCAGATATTTTGCTGAATATTAAAAAATGAGGCATATTAAAAATGACAGAACTAGAAAATCACCATGCTCTAATTACTACTGTCGTAATTGATTCAGGCAAGAATCATCATTGGAGGCTAAAACTACTGGGAGAAAAGTTGTTGGAAAACAAGATATTCAGTCTCAAAATATCATCCCACAAATTGCTTTAAAAAAAAAAACGAATGAGGAATGACTGACATACAAAAAGCTGTACATGTTTGAGATATACAACTTGACGAGTTTGGAGATAAGTATATACCCATGAAACCACCACTGCAATCTATGCCATAAACATATTCATCACCTCCAAAAGCTTCCTTCCACCCCTTTGTTTATAATTACTATTATTATTTTAATGTATGTATGATAAGAACACTTAACATAAGATCTGCCCTCTCAGCACATTTTTCAGTATACAATACACTTTGGTTAACAATAGGCTCTACCGCAGATCTCTAGGATTTACTGATTTTTCATAATTGGAACTTCGTGCCCTTTGACTAATACCTCCCAGTACCTTCCTCCTCCTCCCAGCCTCTGGCAACCACCATTCTACTCTCTGCTTCTAGTAGTTTGACAATTTTGTATTTACCAATTCTGAGGTAATTTTTTAACTTAATGTGTTGCTGTTACAAAGATGTGCAGATCTTTAATCATTCACTATGTTAATACTGTAATATCAAAATACTGTTGCATTCTTTAAACATTTTGAATTAGATACATTAAAAGGAAGTTTTTTTTTTTTAAATGGTACAGTTGCTGTGGAAAACAGGTTGGTGGTGCCTCAAACCCATAGGGTTGTTGTGAGGCTTAAGTGAATTAATAAGGGTATAGTGGCAACCACTGTACTTATTACACAGCAAATATTCAATACATGTTAGCAATTGTTTGCCTCATTTAAATAAAGGCAAATCCTTCATAAGTTGCTTTAAGAGTAATGTCTGCTTATGCTGTTATCTATGCAATTCGTTTTACTTCATACCTCAACATCTTATGTTAATGATTTCTCACATAAAGGTGTTTTTAAAGACATTCACATTTTCTGACAGGTTTTGTGTCTGTGTTTTTGCACCCATGATTCACAAATATGAATAAGGAGTGCCTAAGCAATTCAGATAAAATGCCTTTCTTGGACTGGAATCAGCATTCCTTTTCAAAAAATTGAAACAAAAGTTCAGATTATAAAATAGTAATGGAGTTGGCTTTTACTCAGAAGTGTGAAAACTTGCTGCAATTCAAAAATTATTCATGCATTCAGATTTGGGGGTTGGAAGGAACTTTAGAATGGTGTAAGGGGTTTTAAGATAGCAATACATGAAAAAAAGTTCAACTCTCACTCACAATGACATTTATGTTGTCACCATCAGAAGTTCTTTGAGGTTAAAGATATACAAGATTTTCCTATCTCTGTGGGAAGTTTCTGTTTATCCCATGATTCAATACATAAAATTATTTATTTGAATCTTGCCTAATTTAAGCCATTTACTAGGAATAAAGAATAAGTATTTGTGACTTACAATTTTAGCTTACAAAATACCACCAAGCAGACTGTTGGCTACTTTACCTGAGAGGAAATTCTGAGACTGTTTACTTGGAGCTGTGATTTGTATCTTGTAAATAGTAAAAGCATAAGGAAAGTATCAGCAGTCACGTGAGGTGGTGGTGTGCTCTCTCCTGTGAATATTATCCAAACCACTCTATTGGGACCTTTCTCGCTCCACTGACCGCATTCCATCCTATGGGGTTTTATACTTTCAGAAGTACTTTGACATATTTCATTTAATTGTCATAAAATTTTTCTGAAGTAGGTATTACTATCTCCATTGGATAGGTAATCAGGTTAGGTATCTTTTCCAAAATCATAAAATTACTAATGGCATAGCTAGGGCTCACACCCAGGCCTTCTTAGTCCGTCTCCAGGGCTCTCTCTCCCTGTTGCCTCTCAGCTGTCATTGTCCCTTTACACTAAGGACATTTTGATATGCTCCCTTCAGCGACAAACTCAGGGCTTTGCCCAGGCAAATATACTCAATGAATATGAAGGAGTGCATGAAGGAAGGGAGATAGTGGAGGAGACTTTTGAGGGTTCTGAAAGAAGCGGAACTTGATGAGAAAGAGGAAAAGGGACGCTAAGAGTAATGAGACTTCTTTCTTGACCCTTGTTGCACTGTTGCAAATTTTAAGAAAACGGAATGAAGGAAAAAAGCAAGCACCTCCTCTATTGATGACCTCTCCCCATCTAGGCCGCCCTCTTAGGCATTCACTGACCTCCCCTTCTCCCTCTCCACCCCTATCAATTACTGTTCCTTGGCTTCTGGGCATCAAAATGGGATAGTCGATCTATCTTCAAAGAAGCCAAGTTGGCAAAGGAAAAACAGCTTTATAAAAATGTGCCATGATAGTGATTCATGGGGAAAAAGTAACCCTGAGGGGATAGAAAGGATGTGCAAATGCTGAGACGGACTGCTGGTATCTGTTTATAGCATTCTTCACTTAACCATCTGTTGACTTAAAAAAAACTCACTGTGAGTTGAGTTTACTCAGTGTCTTACTGAGGACTGTAGCCAGGGAGACAGCCTCTCAGAGAGCTCTGAGGAACTCTTCCAGCAGGTAAGGGGGGAGGTCAGTATACATATATATATATGATTTTGGCGAAGGGGGTATATGGAACCAAGCACACATCTTGGTAGACAGTTGCTGCTAGTCACCAAGAAACAGTAATCTTAGTTAATGGTTTTAGTGCTTTTCTAAGAATGGGAAGATCAAAAATGCAGGTTCATAAAAAATTTCTTCTGAAAATATATAACTATCTGAAGGCCTGTTCTGCCAGTTTTCCCAGAGCACAGAGTGTCTTATCCTGATCTTCACCCTGACCTCCTTCCAGGGTATATTAAAGGTCAGCAGCTACAGTGGCTTATGACTCAATCCTTGTAGAGCAGGATGGCAAGCAACATTTTTTAGTTGTCACATTCTAAGGACAAAACTCTCTCAATTGCCAAATCTCACTTCTCCTTCTAACCATTTTCTCTGAGGAAGCAAAGAAACTCAGCCAGGAAACTAGGAGGTGCAACCCATCCATCCCACCTCAGCGAGGTCCATGTGGGATGCCAGGTCCATTCAGACACCCGAACAACCTGTGCCTGAGTCTGGGTGTTGAGGTCAGCCAGTTCCATCCCCGCATCCTCCTCATCTCATCCCCATCACCTCCCATCTCTTCCATGTGTACCCTCTGCTCTTCAGCTCAGTGCCCTTCCCTCTGACTCTCACACTGTATTGGCCCACAGTCCTTATGACTAGGTATTTGGGAATCATATTCTATTTTAAGGAACCCCCTCTTTTGCTTTAACACCTTCATAGAACATTCACTTCACCCTTCCTTCCTACAAGATGCCATTTCTTTTTCAGCTCTTTCCGACAGGAAGGACTTGTTCTCTGATACCTGATATTTCAGCCCTGCTGCTGGTGGTGGAGAGTGGGGTTATTCCGTATCAACCAGGCTCCCTGTTTGCTGATTCCCATTATTTTACCCATCCCCTCATGGCAGTACCTGTCCTCACTTAATGCTTAGAAACTGACCACACCACCCTCTATCCCTCCCTCCTAACTATTTTAATTGCTGGGCCAGCTATCTGCAACATCCCTGGGAGATTTTGGTACTTCATTCAGTGATTCCCAGCTACACAAAGAGCCATCCTGGGATATTTCAACCACACATCTGGTTTTATGTTCTGTGACCTTAACTCTATTGATCTTTACTTTCCGTTTTAACGCGCTACTCCTTAGGCATGCCCCTCTCCCCACTGGATTTTATCGTCATTGGAATTTTCCATTCCAAATATCTTAAACTCTAACTTTCCGCACACTCTTATCAATCTGCCCTCAGTTAGTTTCCCAATGACTTCTTAATTGCTAAATTCAAAGGATTCTTTTCAGTCCTTTGCTTATCAGTCCTCTCTGTGGAATGTGAATTTCTTCTAGAAATTCTGTTTTCCCTCAGACAACTTAGTTGGTTTTTCTAATATCTTTGACCTCCTTTACCACTGCTGTTGTGGGCCTTTCCATGGTATTCCCCAGAATTCCCTTCATGACCTTCCTCTCGTCTCAGGTCCACACTCTCTGGTTGCTGTCTTCTGCTCTCCTAGCTCTAATAATATACACTCGGATTCTGGTTACTCCAAATACCTTCAGCTCAGATAGACAGTTCTTTTTTGTAAAAATTAATTTTTATTGGAGTATAGTTGATTTACAATGTTGTGTTAGTTTCTGCTGTACACCAAAGTGAATCAGTTATATGTATACATATATCCACTCTTTTTAAAATTCTTTTCCCATATAGGTCATTACAGAGTATTGAGTAGAGTTCCCTGTGCTATACAGTAGGTTCTTGTTAGTTATCTATTTTATATATAGTAGTGTGCATATGTCAATCTCAATCTCCCAGTTTATCCCTCCCTTCCCCTTCCCCCCTTGGTAACCATAAGTTTGTTTTCTACATCTGTGACTCTATTTCTGTTTTGTAAATAAGTTCATTTGTACCATTTTTTTAGATTCCACATATAAGCAATATCATGTGATATTTGTCTTTCTGTGTCTGACTTACCTCACTCAGTATGATAGTCTCTAGGTCCATCCATGTTGCTGAAAATGACATTATTTCATTCTTTTTTAATGGCTGACTAATATTCCATTGTATATATGTACCATATCTTCTTTATCCATTCATCTGTCAATGGACATTTAGGTTGCTTCCATGTCCTGGCTATTGTAAATAGTGCTTTAATGAACATTGGGGGAGACCTTTCCTTTATATATCAGCCTCATACACCCTACTGTCAGATCTACATCCCTCCATGGATATCCCACAGCCACACAAACATATTCCAAACTAAATTCTTTATCTTACCCTATGAACTCATTTTTGCTCTTTATTCCATATCTTAGTTGTTAGCAAATACCTCATCCATGGAACTAAAAACCTGGAAATCATCATTCTGTTCCCTTTTCCTTCTTTCTCACTCCCATAAACAATAAATCATAAAGCCATACTTTTCATCAATTCTCTACACTGTGCCTCCTATACCTCTATCCCCCCAACCCCAGACTAAATGTTCCCTGCACTTTCCCTCTTTTCCTTAGCCCATAATGCAGTTTTTGGTCCATAGCTGCCTACTACCTGCTTCATCTGCTCTGTCCAGGAAAGAGAGCTTAGCTCTTACTCGTGATCTAGCCCATTACTTCAGCACCCACTTCCTCAGAGACCAGGACCAGCCCTGACTCCTTGGATTTGTTTCATCTCATCTTGTCCATTCCTATGAAGCTCAGGAATGATGCCAAGCAAGGGGTCTAGCTTTTAATCTGGGCTCTTATAAGAAACTTGGAGGTGCTAGACATAGAAGCAGGGACTTTGGGGAGGGGGAGGAGGTAAGTGACCACAAACTACTTTATCACAACGGACAATTAGTTACTGATGGTGGGTGATTTGGTCTTGATATGATGTACTAGAATGGTACAGACACACCTCTAGATTAATAGTCCATCCTCCTTTGAACATACCTCTTCTTCAAAGCTTAATTGGTAGCCCTTGCAATCTAATCAGAGATATACTAAGGATCCCTTTTGGGATAGGGAGCTCAGGCTAGACATCAGTATATTTAAAAGGAGTGACAAGACACCAAAGAATTGGAACTGAACAAATGAACCATGTGAGCATTTCAATAGAGATTAAAGAAATAGAAATGTCCTCCTCCTCATACTGCATCATTTAGAGTATGGGAAGATGCTCATCACTGTCTCCAAGCTTTGTGGTGGGAGATGTAAAATCAACTTACAAACAGACAGCTAGAAATTCTGAATAGGATAGAACAAAAGAATGAATTATAATGAACATGTTGGTGGGATGATGTATCAGACAACATAATACTTTTTTATATCAAATTTCTAGTCTTCGTTATGTGTGCTTATATTTTCTGTTCCTTTAGCCTAGGAGTTGGCAGATCTATTTTGTCTTAAAAAATATGACATGTGCAATCACAACTTTCCATCAAGTGTGTTGTGCTAAACATCCCACAGGACAGACTCAGAATATTCAAATCAATAACAGATCTTTCCACTTAGTAAGACCCCTACATTTATAGCTCATTCTTTCCTCAGATTTTTCATACTGAGAAATAATTTTGTTAGTGGTCAGAGTCTTGACATTTTCAGCCCAAGTTTGATACTAAGGAGTTTTAAAAAATCATACCAGAGGGCTTCCCTGGTGGTGCAGTGGTTGAGAGTCCGCCTGCCGATGCAGGGGACACGGGTTCGTGCCCCGGTCCGGGAAGATCCCACATACCGCGGAGCGGCTGGGCCTGTGAGCCGTGGCCGCTGAGCCTGCGCGTCCTGAGCCTGTGCTCTGCAGTGGGAGAGGCCACAACAGTGAGAGGCCCGCGTGCCACAAAAAAAAAAAAAAAAAAAAAAAAATCATACCAGAAATTGGTCACATATTTTCCCTTCAAATGTAAATTTCAATGCTTTTCCCCTGACAGGTGACCTTGACTCTGGCAGGATGACTTTTTACTAGTAATAATTTGCTTTTTGAGGCAATGATGCCTCTGAGGGCCCAATCCTTGCCTCTTACTGCATCCTTATATTTCATACTATGGCCAGCCTTGTGCCTTATATATAGTAGATAAAAATTGTAAGTGTTGGACATGACCATGTAGTCATCGTTTCATCCAACCCTTTCATTTTGGAGAAACAAGTCCCCAAAAGGTACCTTCACTTATGAAGAGCTAATTTGGTGAAGAGCTACATCTAGAATCCAGGACTCCTGTGTCAGGACCTCCAGTCTAGTGCTCTGTCCACCAGTATGATAGATATCTGCTCAATGAAGCACTAAAACTGCCCTTGCAGAGGTCACAAAGGACCAAACCCAATGGCATTTTTTCATTTCTAATATGCTTCAGTCTGCATCCCTGGGAAACAGAGAGAAGAAATATTCCAGCTGGAGCCACTTCAACTTCCTAATTTCTGGTTGATAAAGTTATTTTCCCCAACCTTGCTGCCTTCTCAACCTGCCCAAGATCAACCCTTTTAGTTTTAGCTCAGTCTCATCCCCTCCAGCTCCTTCAGGAACTTTTCACTGTCAAGTGTATTCCTTCATCCACAGTTAAAATTATTTGCATCTTTAAACTCTCCCCTGGACTGGCTATTTACCTGTAAAGTGTAAACACACTCAAGTCTCACAGCTTACAAAGTGCCTCTGATCCTTAGTCCCCTCCCCTTCCACTATCTTTCTCTCATTACCACCAATGATAACCTTAAAAGAACCGTTTATTCTTTCTGTGCCCATCTCCTTTCTTCCCATTCACACCTCCGCTCCCTGTGGCTGGCCTTTTCATGTCAGTCCTGGCACTGATCTTGCCAGCAGTTCCCGTGATTTCTAATGATCAAATCCAGTGGATACCTTTCAGTCTTTATTTCACTTTTCTTTGACATTTGACATCATTGACCTGTTGTGGACATTTATCATCTGTTTTGGTGGCCCAGCATTGAAACCCACTTCCTTTGAGGAAATTTTCAACCTCATGGGGGTAGATTGAGGCATTTGTCTGTCTCCCAAATGCTGGATACCTGTTCCCTCTGTGTCTTTTCTTCACCACCCTCTCCTGCAATGTAGATATTCTACAAGGATCTGATTTTAGCCACTTGAATATCTATTTCAGTGGTTCTCAACCTTTTTTTATATCCTAGCACACACAGAAAAATGATATTATGGCACACTGGGGATAAACAAGAGGGAATTTTAGGATGACTATGTCGACTGAAAAAAATGTATAACCTAAAAGTTGAGAATCATGTTTTATTTGGCAGACAAAACTGAGGACTTAAGCCCAGACACAGCCTCTCAGATAGCTCTGAGGGACGGCTCCAAAGAGGTAATGGAGGAGCCAGGATACATAGGAGTTTTTGCAACAAAGACCAGGTAGTCGGAACTTCAAAAGGTTACTGTTATTTAAAGAAAACGAGGTATCTCAAGTTAAGGAATTTAGCACTTTTTTATGTATGGGAAGATGCAAGAGTCTAGGCTCACTGAAATCATTCCTTTGATATGCACCTCAGCTATCTGGGGCCAGGATCCTGTGCTTTCTCATTCTGAGTCTCCTCAGGGTTCACCTTTGGCGGTGGCTGCAGCAGTTGACTGCTTGATGGCAGGCTTCCTGTTTCTATCCTGAGTTCCCTCAGGGCTCACTGTGGGGTGGCTGTAATGTGATGGCTTGATGGCTGCAGCGTCCTTTGTTTACTGATATGGCAGGCAACATTTTTTTCACTGACAAGTACATGGGAGGTTTGGTGGAAAAAACTTGTTATAGTTTCTTTATATTATATAAGTCTGATAAGA
Organism: Mesoplodon densirostris; assembly: GCF_025265405.1. Taxonomy (NCBI): domain Eukaryota; kingdom Metazoa; phylum Chordata; class Mammalia; order Artiodactyla; family Ziphiidae; genus Mesoplodon; species Mesoplodon densirostris. Next base: position 12,437,098 of record NC_082677.1, on the reverse strand, counting down.
GAAATAGAATGAAAACCTCCAAAAATATATTTTTTTAAACTTTTCGTTGAGAAACTGGAGTTTGTTTCTGTGAATATAACTTACTTTTAACAGGTTTTATGCTTGAATGACTTGCATTCATTTCTTAACCAAGACTTTTGAAATGATGATCTCTTCAAGTTCTTGATGGCCACCATGGAACAGTGTGGGTTCCACAGGGAACTTCATCAGATCCCACTCTGCTTTAGCCACTCTTCAAGGAACTTCACATTGAAGCTGCTCATGGCTGGAGGTGACTGAGGAACTCTGACCCCTCAAGAACTTACCAGCAGTACTGAATCTTGCGGGATCAGTTTCTTATAGCAGATCTGCAGCCCATTGAAGGCACAGTGCTGTGGGAATGCTGGTTGGGAAGCTGGGTCTATACCATTTCCTCTCAGCCTTGTTTCTCCTCAACACACCTGAGGGCGGCATTAGTGACATGGTGACTCACAAGGGCATATCTTTGAAAAATCCTTCTGAGTAATTCTGTAATAGTCCCCAAGGACTATCATTTATGAACCTGTGTTATTGCCCTTCCTAGTCTGTAATTTCTTTGAGAGAAAACTACACCACAGGTTTCTGTGGCTGCTATAACAAATGACCACAAACTTGGTGGCTTAAAACAACAGAATTTATTCTTTCACAGTTCTGGAGGCTAGAGGTCTGAAATCAAAGTGTTGGCAAGGCCACGCTCCCTCTGGAGGCTCTAGGGAAGAACACTGTCATCTTCTGACTTCTGGTGGCAGCCAGCATTCCTTGCCTCATGGCTGCATCACTCCAGTCTCTGCTCCATCTTTACATTACTTTTTCCTCCTTATGTCTGTTTCTAATCTCTCTCTTATAAGGATACATTTAAAGCATTTAAGGTATCTTATTGGGATGTGACGGCATTTAGTGCCCAGCTGGATAGTCCAGGATAAGCTTCCCATCTCAAAGTCCTTAACTTAATCATACATTTTTTTTCCCTAAATAAGGTAACATTCACAAGTTCCAGGGATTAGAACTTGGATATCTCTTAGGAAACCATTTTTCAACCTACCACAACATCTTTGAGTAAGTGTTCTCAAGGGCCATGAGTGATGTTTTCAGTTAGAAATATTTCGGTTTGCCTCAGGATTGGTAATATAGAAAGAGTGTTAACTAGTGTTAACTAGTGTTAAATCAGTGTATGTAAAGCAAAGATCATACCTAATTCAATGTTCTGTTCACTAACTTGTATAGAGGTATGGTGTCAGACAAACCAGCCCAGACACTGCCTATATGTTGAGAGCAGAATCAAACCCAACCTGCTTCTTTTAGCGCAGTTTGTTTGCATTATCCCAGGATCAGGACACATTCATCCCATTACTCTGGGGGCCATCTTTCTAAGCCACAGTGAATCAAAATTTCTGACACATTTAACACCAATTAATTCTATCTTTTGCAGAACAAATGTTCTGATTTTTGCTTCATTTTGTTTTTAAAAAAATTAAGTTCTTGTCAGTGTCAAGAATATTGATTTATTCAATTCACCAAGTATTTATGAAGTGCTTAGCACTATGATAGATTAAGTGGGCAGACAAAAATGAATTACGTATATATATATATTGTTTATATATATATATATAAAATTCAAACCACTTCTATCACTAAACAAAACTGTGAAGTGAAATCTTTAGGGATACAGTTTTATTTTTCCAAACAATTTGACCCTTTAGGTATCTAGTGCCTTCAGACTTGGGTGAATATATGTGAGTCAAATGTTATTTTAATATAAAGCATTATATTACATAAGGCCACACCTGACGAACTTCTCCAAGAAGACAGGTCTTATCTTAGACTCCAGCTCTCAATTTTTCAGGGTTTCAGAATAGGTGGGAGTGGTATTATTTTTGAGAAGGGAAGCACACCCTATAGGTGGTCACAACAAATAGATGATTACCTTATGCATAAATGCAGCCATGATGACCATAATCCATATAAATAGTAAGTTAAGACATGTCTTAAATTTGACTTTGAAACTATATTAAACTGGAGAGGGAAAGAAAACAGAATGAGGAAGTAGAAAGTAAACCTCCCAGTTTATGATTTCAGAAAATTATTGCACTTTTTTTTCTTCCCTCTTACTAATTGGAAGTTTTAGCGCAGAGTCTTTCCATTGTACTCGAGCAGAGAAGCGGGAAAATCCATTAGCAGTTCTATAGTGGTGTTAGCAGGCCGTTGAGAACACAACTCTGGGGACTGCCCAAGTGCATGGATGGAGCCGCATAGTTATGGAGTCACGGATGGTTGGTGATATTAGCTCATTTGCAGAGCAATATCCCAGTTCCTAAATCCTGAACCCCGAATACCCAATTGGATCTGTATGTCCAGCTTCATAAGGCATAAATGTACCACTCTACAATGGTTTGATATTTATTTGGAATCATTATTTTTCCTTCCCCTAAAAAAAAACAATACTGAAAAAAAAAATCAGCTTCTTGCTAATTAGTCCTCAAGTGTCAAGAAAGGGAATCTAGTAGTAATGGAAAAGTAGAATCGTTAGAAGAGTGACTCACTCATGGGTGGAAGAATATATGTGTGTAGATTTTATTCTGTAGGATGTTTATATGTCTAATATAGTTAAAAATAAAACTGAAATTTTCTCTTTACTGTAAGTGGTTAGGGTTTTGGCTAGTTCCTTGGTGATTCAAAGAGGCCGCATATAATGTATCACATGGAAAACCAGGAGTTGAATAACAGTGTTCTTTAGCATCCTGTTGACATTAAACTCCTCCCTTCCCCCTCCCCATCACTTCTGTTAGGTGAAAACTCGTCATTCATCCATCCCTTTCTTCAACAAATATTTATAGGGCACCTGTGATGCAGAAGGCCTGTGAGAGACAGAAGTGAACAGTCGGGAGAAGGGAGGCACCAAAGCACAGGCACCAGGAATGCAGACCCCAGGGTGGGCAGAGAAGCCTTTCCCAGGGCGGCCGGCAGTTCTGCAGCAGGGGCATAGCTGCAGAGGCCCAGAGAGAGCAGAGCGCCTTCTAGGGGCTGAACTGGGAAGAAGTAAGGGGAGAAGCTGCAGATTTAGGCAGGAGCCATATGTACAGGCCCAGATCAGAGTTTGGTGTTAAAATACCCTGAAGTATTTTAACTTGCTGACAGAGTTTGAATAGGGAAGTAATACGAGAATTGATTTCCACTACAGAGTTAGAAGGACTTGGGCTGCCTTTTCTGACACAAATGGAGAGGGAAGCTTTGAGGAAAAAAGCTGCCAAAAATTTTGGAAAACACTGCTTTTTAGATCCCCTCTTGGAGATTCTCTATTCATATTAGCATATTAAGGGAGTCTGAAAAACTGGGAGCAAAGAAATTTTCTTTCAGCCAGGGTCTTTCACACATTTTGATTACAGATTTTGTTTTGCTTGTAGGATCTATTAACATTCTTTGTAATTCTCAAGAGATAGACTTTGGAAAGGATTGGCCAGTATAACAGTCTCTGCTGTATAGAAATAGATTCCGAACAGAATACCCCAGGTGAGGAAAATATCAGCGTGCATTTGCTGAGTATATGTTGGAAGAAGGGCACCCCGTCTTATATTGAATAGGCTGCAAGGCACTTATTTCCTTGGGAACAACTCTCATTTTCACTTTCAACTCTCCCCACCCCCATAAAGATTCCTGTGAAAACTAAATACTTGCCGGGGAGGGGGAAGGGTAAGCTGGGACGAAGTGAGAGAGTGGCATGGACATATATACACTACCAAATGTAAAATAGCTAGCTAGTGGGAAGCAGCCGCATAGCACAGGGAGATCAGCTCGGTGCTTTGTGACCACCTAGAGGGGTGGGATAGGGAGGGTGGGAGGGAGGGAGACGCAAGAGGGAAGAGATACAGGGACATATGTATATGTATAATTGATTCACTTTGTTATAAAGCAGAAACTAACACACCATTGTAAAGCAATTATACTCCAATAAAGATGTATAAAAAAATCTATTGATACATATTCTTGACATTAAACTACCTTTTCATTAATCAAAACAAAACAAAACAAAACAAAAACTAAATACTTGCAACATAAAAGAGGGAAATACCATTGTATTCTTCCCTGATACCTGAACTCTATGCTTATTTTCATGACTGAATTAGCAAATCCTGCAGATGGGTTTGACTACTCTGCTGCTGATAAATCTCAACATTAGCTCTACTAAAACTGAAGAAATGGCAGAAGAACAGACATTGCTTTTCTACCATATACACTGACCAGTGCTTTCTAACTAGATCATCACTTTTTATAACGCATTTAAAAACAAATACAATGTTCCTCTTTTCTGGATCTAAATATTATTTGTGCTTTACAAATTTTTTTCCTCTCTTACATGTTTTTGAGCAAATATGGAAAGTTATTTAATTTTTTTCAGTAACATAAAAGTTGTTTAGTCTTTTTAGAAAGTCTTGGAATGTAACTACATATTACCCAAAAAACTGTAGTTGGAAAAACAATCCTAATTTTATGAAACATCAGTTTTGTCTTGGTGTATAGCAGTGCATCTCCTTTAAGTTCAATACTATGGTATACATTCGGTGCAGAAAAGAAATATTTAAGATTGTATTCAGTTCTTTGGTATTGAAAGTTAGTACTGAAAAGGACCCTAGAGAACATTAATTCAGAGTGGATGAATTGAATTGAGAAAACGGTGGTGAATCCTCAGATCAGGTAAGGATGAGTCTTCCTGTATCCCCCTCTTCTTCTTCCTTGCTTTTTCAGCATCTGCTCCCACTTCTGTTGAAGTTTTCCCTCTTCCATTCTTCCTAGTGAGTGAGGAGATCTGGGGCCCCCATCCTCCACTTTGCTATTTCCTACTTTAGCTGTTGGGCAATGGCTAGAGAAGAGCTTGATATCATAGTATAAAGGGTCAGGCTCCGCTCAGCTCTCTAAGATTAAGTGATTTTAGCACAAATTTCAGGGGAGAGGAATGAAAAGACTAGTCTACCTTTAGACTCTGCCACTAACTAGTCATGTTCCAAGCATGTCATTCTAGTTAGATGGAGTTTCAGTTCTGTAAGTAAACAAATTTGTGGCCTATTTTGGTAATTTTCCTTTGAAATACAGTTAATAGATGCCTAACTTTGTTCTTTTATTTATACATTTAAAAATATTTATGAAATACCTACCGAGTGCCAGGCATTGTTGAAAAGTTCTAAGGATATAGAAATGAGCAAAAATGATGTGGTCCCTGCCATATGCTCTTGTAATGAGGAGACTTTAAAATAATGGTAAAAGAAGGATTCTTCAACCCCATATTCCCATGACATTTTATTTCCTCCCTATGCATTTAAATCTTGTATCCTAGCTAGCAGAGTTGCTGACTTCATTTTTTTTTGTAAAAGAAAATGCATTAATATTTATATAAGAATGTACTGTCAGAATATCATTTTTTTAATGGAAGAATTCCACTAACTTTTATATCTGAAGATTAGCACTGGTTTTTTAGTGTTTAAACATTGGGATACCACAGATTCTAACAGCAGCCTGTTGATGTTTCTTTTTCTTTGTAGATTTATCATTACACATACTAAATATTATCTGTCCTCCAAGTGATCTTTAATAAAAGGAGACTGTTGTCTTTGACACTTGCCCTAGGCGTAGAACGAAATTTTAAGCTAAAAGCATTATAGGGTTTTAAATTTCATTATCTTTTAGAAGAATTACCCCATATTGTATGTCATACTGTTAATAGCATTTAATTCCAAAGATTTCAATTAAAATAAGGTCCCAAACATAGACTTTGGGAGAAGAAAACTGAGCAGGCAAAGTTTGTGTATGGTAATTCATCATAAATGGGCTCCGGATCTTGGATAAGCAAACTTACTTCATTGAACCTGACAGTCATTCCTGCGTGGTGTTAGGCACACGGATAGACTTTTCTTTTCTTCTGCATGTAAGTTCCATGGGAGACTTTTGCCTGAATGTCGCTCCTTTTGCGTGCTTAGGAACCACGGCACAGAGTTCTCCTACCACATTCACTGCAGCGTGCTTATCAGTTATCACAAGTTCCACTTAGCATTTGCAAATCTGACAGCTGCTGTGAAGTTGAAAACACTGTGAGAACAGAATTTGGAAAGGAGGAGAAGGGCAGGATAGATGTTGAGAAAAGTCTCTATGTACTAAGAGAATATATTGCTGGTATCACTCAAGGTGCCCAATAGTTGTTTCCTTCAAAGAGATACACAGGAAATAAGCCTCTATGCCTTATTTCCAAGACAGACTCCTTTCCTCCCTTTCTTCCTTCCACAAGAATTAATTGAACATGTGTTGTGCTGAGGATAAAGAAGTCTCCATCATCTACCCTTACTGTCTATCTATCATTCAGATATACATACATTTTGATCATGGACTCTTTTTTTATTTTTGTATTGTGGTAAAATATACATAACGTAAAAGTTATCATTTTAAGTGTACAGTTCAGTGACTTTAAGAACATTCATATTGTGGTGCAGCCAACTCTTCCCAAACTGAAACACTGTCCCCATTAAACAATAACTTCCCATTCTCCCCTTCTCCAGCCCCTGGCAACCACCATTCTACTTTCTGTCTCTATGAATTTGACTGCTCTAGGTACCTCAAATAAGTGGACTCTTACAATATTTGTCCTTCTGTGTCTGGCTTATTTCATTTTGCATAATGCCTTCAAGGTTCATTCATATTGCAGCATGTCTCAGAATATCCTTCCATGTTAAGTCTGAATAATATTCCATTGTATGTATATATCATAATTGTTTATCTGTTCATCTGTCAGTGGACATTTGGGTTATTTCTACCTTTTGGCTTATTGTGAATAATGCTGCTGTGAACATTGGTGTACAGGTATTGTTCAAGTCCCTGCTTTCAATTTCTTTGGGTATATACCTCGAAATGAAATTGCTGGATCATATGATAATTCTATATTTAACTTTCTGAGGAACTGCCATACTGTTGTCCACAGTGGTTGCACCATTTTACATTCCCATCAGCAATATATGAGGGTTCCAATTTCTCCACATTCTCACCAACACCTGTTATTTTCTTTCTTTTTTTTTTAAAAGAATAGTCATCTTAATGGATATGAAGTAGTATCTCATTGTGGTTTTGATTTACATTTCCCTAATGACTAGTGATGTTGAGCATCTTTTCATGTGCTTATTGACCATTTGTATATCTTCTTTGGAGAAATGTTTATCCAAGTACTTGGCCCATTTTTAAATTGAGTTGTTTGGTTTTTGTTGTTGAGTTGCAGCAGTTTTAAAAAATATATTCTTGGGCTTCCCTGGTGGCGCAGTGGTTGAGAGTCCGCCTGCCGATGCAGGGGACATGGGTTCGTGCCCCGGTCCGGGAGGATCCCGCATGCCGCGGAGCGTCTGGGCCCGTGAGCCATGGCCGCTGAGCCTGCACGTCCGGAGCCTGTGCTCCGCAATGGGAGAGGCCACCGCAGTGAGGGGCCCGCATAAGGCAAATATATATATATATATATATATATATATATATTCTGTCTATTAATCCCTTATCAGATTTGCAAATATTCTTTCCTATTCTATAGGTTGCCTTTTCACTCTTTTGATATTGTCTTTTTTTTGGCTGTGCTGTGCAGCTTGCGGGATCTTAGTTCCCTGGCAAGGAATTGAACCCCAGGCCCACAGCAGTGAAAGCACCTAGTCCTAATCACTGGACCACCAGGGAACTCCCTTGATATTGTCTTTTGATGGACAAAAGTTTGTTATTTTGGGGAAATCCAATTTATCTATTTTTCTTTTGTTCCCTGTGCTTTTGGTGTCATATCCAAGAAATCATTGCCAAGTAGTCATGTATTTTTATTTATTATATACATGAATTATGCACCAAACAGAAAAAAAATGAAATTCTTAAAGGATAAGACAAAGATGAAATAAGCAATTATATTTAAAAAATTTCACTGCATATCCCTGTGATTGAATATGCTACATTGTTTTTGAAAAACATGATTTTAACTTCTATAATAATTATTCTATAATAAGTTCAGTTTCTTTCCATAGTTGGATCTAATGGTGGTCCTAGTGAAAAAGATACCTCACAAAGATACGTATATCCAAATTGGAGATGTTCATGGTTGGTTGTGCCTGCTGGGTCGTGATGCTGGTTTTTCAATTCCATTCACTGATTATGCTTTAGTTCACTGATTATTATTATAATTCACTGATTATTATTTAGTTGAAAATTGCCCACCAGATGTCCATCTTCCCTGATATCAGTCAACTGTTTGTTCAAAGTCATCAAAAGGTCCTGAATTTTTTGTATTTTTATAAATGGATATAATTTCACTGAAACCTCACATGTGGATCATTTAAAAATGGGTTTGAAATATTTATTTTCAACTTTTTAAAAATGAGCACATAAGAGAGTTGTTACGGACAGCGCACATTGTTTTCAGTTGTCTCATCAGGTAATTATGGAAATAATTTCAAACATTCATTTTTCACAATATTCTCCCCAGAGTATGTTTCTTTCAAGAAGCAGTTATTTTCTCAACTCATTATTAAAATCAAAATTATCAAAATGGCAACTCTACCTTGAAGGAAGTGATTAAGGGTGTTTATGTCTTTGAAAATATCTTCCAAACAGCATATCCTGACAGCCACTTGTCATCCCAGAGAAAGACAGCAAATTTGTAGCATGGTGTTTGTATAATACAGATGTATAATACCTTGATAGTCAACAAGTCTTTTATGTATTTTGCCACAAATAGCACCGCAGAGTCCTCTGTGTCGTTCAAAAGATTATCATGGTTATTCCCTACATCATTACAAAGTATTGTGAAAGAGTCTCTTTTAAAGGTCTTGTCTTCATAGAAAGTAACTATATTTTTGACATCTCTAGCACTTGATACACTTCTGGCTTCAACTTCTTTGCTGTAACATCTTGACTATGAATGAAGCAGTGCAGGGTTTCATATGTGGAAATGTCTCTGTGACTTTATCCCAGAATATTTTTTATTCCACTTAAAGTAGCTATTCCATTAAGCATATTTTTCCATAAATCTTTGTTTTTATTAAAGAAGTTACTGTTGAGAATACACCTTCTATAGTACATGTTTTCCTTTAGTTGTCCATAAGAAAATGAATTATTTTTGTATTTCTTTTTTGAACCCGACTAGAAATCTCATACTGACTTGTTAGGAATATCTTTACTCTTTTCTATATATACAGAAAACCTGCTGTAATGTACAATTTAACACTTATCTCTTTACATTTTAAGCAGTGTTTGCTGAGAATCTTTCAATGATATTTGCTGATAAATGAATGTGTTTTGGATTGTCTCCATATTTGTTTCCTTGTATTTCAAGTATTTTTACCATAATAGGAAGAGTTAGTATTTATCCAATCATATGTAGCTTTTTGTCTTTTTAATCTTTCAGTATTAAGTAAGGAGACTCAAAAGAGGCTTCTAAATATTCTCGTTCATTTTAATGATATTTTGTGAAGTACTGGATTGACTATTGTCCAACTTGATTCATGGCATGGTTGGAAGTTCACAGAGGGAGTGGCTAGGGGAGCACTGTCCAGGCAGAAGAAAGAGCAGTTGCAGATGCTGTGAAAAAGGGGGCAGCTCAGAAACCTGTCAGTTAGTCTGCTTGGTTTACCAAAGGATGAGATCCGGGGACCATCGCGTGATGAGACTGGAAATGTCAGCGAGCCATATCTGAGGATTTCTTTAGGTAGAGTAAGCAGTGAAATGAGACTTAGCCCAGGTTCTTTACCAAACAGAACCCGAGGCAAGGATTAAATGCTAATGCTGTCCTGGGATGGGTAATGTCAGGGAGTGTGATAGAGGGAAAGTGAAATGAGTCATGGACGGATGGGAGCTAACACAATGTCTTACGTTATGGAGCTGGCTATTGCTTCATGAAGAAACAGCCAGTTTCTCAGCCACATGAAACACCCCCAAATAGGCTATACAGAAAAACTGTGTCTCAAAGCTGTCCATCAGCGGGTGTATGGAGAGGGAGTTCATCTGCTAGCACCCTCCCTTCTCTTGTCTCCCATTGAAGAGTTCACCTGCAGAATGTTAACTCCCTGGACTTCTGGCTTGCATCATCCGGCACCTTCTGGAGAGCCAGGTTCCATGCCTCATAGTGTGGTGCTCCATCTGAGTCTAGGACTAGGAAGAGGGACCAGAGACTCCAGGTGTCTGCCTTAGCAGCAGGACTGCGTGAGCCCACATGAAACTCGTCATTGTGGCAGAACAAATGGCCAGTATAGGATGTGCCCTATATAGATGACCTCTTGTGCTCCTCACATCTGCTTGTGACCTTCCATTGTATGTGGCTCCCTCATACGCTACAGGGCTTCCATTGTTGTGGGAACAGGCTGCGCTCACTGCTTCCCCAAGTCAAACAGTCACAGAGCCGCCTTCAAGATGGTGACTAGTTGTGATTTGCAGAGACACTTAAGGCAAGTAGCTTGGTGGAATAAGCTACAACGGGCTGGTCCTGAGGCTCTAATTGACATTTATCATCTCTCACTTCTATCAGCCATTCTGTATTTCCCTACCTACGGCCACCTGTCAGCTGGTCTAAGTTGCTTTCCTGCTGGAGTGACCCAGAACTTCAAGTGGACTGACCCTTTATTTGTCCTGTACTTTTTGGGTCATGGTTGCTGTATTTTCCATTAACCATTATCAGTGGGCATGGCAGTGCTGAGAGAGACCTAGTGAATCCCTTGGGTTTCAGATATTATCCCCTATGACCCCATTTTGTGGAGGGTCAACACCAACTCCTTAATTACATCAATCAGACAGTAAATAATTTCCTTGCCTGTTGAACTATCGGCATGAAAGCCCCAAGTGGTCAGGTAGTCGTTAACTTTAAGTTCAATGAAACTCATTATTCACACAGGCAGAAATGCTCCTTCCCTGGGAACTAGGACCTCTAATTGGGTAGGACCTTAGATTATAGGGAATAAAAGCACAAATATTTCAAATGGACCCCTATGTGGTGAGGAGGCTACTTCTACTTCACTTGGTTCTTGGACCCATATATTCTTTTTTTTTTTTTTTTTTTTTTTTTTTTTTTTTGCGGTATGCGGGCCTCTCACTGCTGTGGCCTCCCCCGTCGCGGAGCACAGGCTCCGGACGTGCAGGCTCCGGACGCGCAGGCTCAGCGGCCATGGCTCACGGGCCCAGCCGCTCCGCGGCACATGGGATCCTCCCAGACCGGGGCACGAACCCGTATCCCCTGCATCGGCAGGCGGACTCTCAACCACTTGCGCCACCAGGGAGGCCCCCATATATTCTTACTGTTGGAGGCATAATACTATATATCAGCTATTGATTTGGCCAGTATATCACTTCCTAGAAGACAGCAACCAAACCCTGCAAGATACTAGACCCATAGCTAAGCCTTCAACAGGCTGCTTATCATTCTGTTGGTCTGGCTGCTTTTAGATGGTGGGGTACCTGGTATTATCAGTGAGTCCCCTGGTGACAAGCCCATTTCTGCACCTCCTTTGCTGTAGAAAAGGTCCCGTGTTGGAGTGAACATTGTGTGGAAAACACGTTGAGAGATAAAGTGTTCTGTAAACGCTTTGGTGGTGGTGATGATAAAGGAAAGGCAACCCCACATCCAGAATTTGTATCAGTGTTGGTATGGAGTAATAATTACTCTCTCCTCCAATGTGGAAAAGCTCTGATGTCATTGACTTGCCACTAGGTAGGCTGTAGGATGACACCTCAAAGGATGGTGATGTGTTGAGGACGCAGCTTCAGTCTCTGTTGCTGTCACACTGACCACTCAAAAGTGGCTATAATCAGGTTGGCCATAAGACAAGAAGCCCTTGTTATTAGGCCCATGCATGGTCTTCATCCCTGCTACCCTGGTCACCCCTGGTCTGGTCATGGGCCTATTGCACAAGCACTGGCTGGACAAGGTCAGTCATCCACATCAGACCATCTTTCAGG